>NC_136068.1:1374162914-1374766351 GCF_964261635.1 Lissotriton helveticus
TGGCCCAGCCGGGGAATCTCCACCAACGTCGACACCAACCACCCAAGCAGTGTGCATGATTCCTACATCTTCAGACAGTCCATCATCAACCAGTGCTACCAGGATGGCACCGACGGAAATGCACTGCTCTTTGTCAAGCACCAAATGAACACAACACACACCTCAACTCAACAATCATGCAATTCACAACACTGGGAATGCACACGTTACAAACTCATATACAACATGCCAAACAACATGCCCACCCACCAGACATGACAGCACAACTTACTGTGGGAACCTGGGCCAGCCATGCACATAAGCCAACAATGGCGTGGCACCTCAGCCACACGATAGCAGATTGTGGGGAGGGGTGGGAACCAGGCATGTGCGAAGGAGGCAAGTGACCCATGGATGAGAATGTACATAATGCCACATGTGGCGTGGATGTGATGTCCAGACCGCAGTATGCAGACCACACACATATCCATGTCAACATACTCCGCTGGTGGTTGGAGTGTAGTGGACAGTGGACACAACCATGTCACCCCAGCCAGTGGGGAAGTTCACGGAAATGTTGCTTATTACGTCCCCCCCATAAGCGTGAGCGGAGTGGGCAGGCCCGGCATACGCCAGGCCAGCGTAGGGGTGTGAATAAAAGGCAAGTACCTCTGGGCGTGGTTCTCTTCCTGAATGCCCAATGTCTCTGCCAGGGCACCGCCTCTCACCCCGCCACGAGGCCAACGCTATCACCGTGTACGTTGTTACCTGCGATCCTGTGTGCCTGCTACACCCTGGGCCGCTGGTCCCCGAACCCATCTTGCCCGCCCCTGTGCACCCAGGCCTCACTGCTCACCTGCCGTAACCAGCGTGTGTTGAAGAGGGCTCACCACATGCCGGTGTACAATCCAAGCCCGAGACCCGCGACCCTGGCAGCCTCCTCAGACCATCACTGCCTCCGCGACACAGGCCCACAGTACTCCTTTCTCGTCGACGTACTCCACCGGCATACACAGCATACAAGTAGGTCACACATTTGGAACTGAGACTTGATTACACTATGGCAGAGAACATTATTTATGGCAGAGTTTATATCCCTATATTCCCTTCGATGTGGTGCCAGCAAGTCTGTGTATAGCATTCCAACCACACGTGTCTGTGGGCACACGCAGACTACTGCCCTCGGGCCACACTTCGCTCAAGTAGGTCACACATTTGGAACTGAGTCTTGATTTTACAATGGCAGAGTACGTATCTTTGCAAGCAAGGAGACGTGTAAGAAGATTACGTGCTTCAGTGAGGAGGAAAAAAGGATAATCGGTACGGAGGTGATCGGACACTACCGACAACTGCCCTGGTGTCCCTATCTCTGTGCATTGTGAGCCAATGACACGTGGCTGTGGGCCACTGCTGACCGCTGCCTCCGGCCCACACTGCAATCGAGTAGGTCACACATTTGGGACTGAATCTTGATTTAGCAATGGGTGTGTTCATATCATTGTACCGGCATCATCGCAGATTGCATTCCCTCTCAGCCCCAGTGCCACTAAGTCTGTTCCCCGACATTCATGGACACTCTCTGGTTGAACTTTGGTGGTGTCTGAGTCTATGGACTGTGAGTTGTCTTCATCCTCATGTAGCTGATACCGAATTGGTGGTGAAAACTCCTCCATTTGCTGTTTCCGGATGGCTTCTGCCCTCTGCATCATGCCCTGGAGGACATCTTCCACTGTCCCCCACAACCCTCTGCCACATTTATCTCTGACATCGTTGAAGACCTGCTCAGTCAGCGTGGCCCTGCCTCAGTGCACCACAAGTCACCGTCCCGTGGCGGTGTGCCTGTGCCGGGCACACTGCATCCGGGGCCACTAACTCTGTGCAGCTCAAGTCGGGGACCCTTCTGAGATATTGGATGGCCTCTGAGACGATGGCCTTGGGGTCATCAACGCCAATGCGGCTGTGGCCCTGCGCTGTCCGCTGCCTCCGGCCTCAACTGCGGTACACCAGGGCTCAAACATCAAATTGAGTCCTGATCGTTCCGGACGCCACATTACCGCAAGAGGCACACGCCACCACCGCCAGGGCCACCTCGAAACATTTGTACTGGCAGACTAACGGAGTTGCTCACACCTGAAGTGGATGCCATCATCTGCCTGATACCCTGCTCAGCACTCCAGGTGCCAATAACTCAGTGCACTGCAACTCGGGGACACTTTTGTTTGCATCTTGGGTGACCTCTGTACTTGCTCCGGCCAACTCCATGATGCTCCGCAGTTGTTTCTGTAATGCTGGTGTTTTCTGTTTCAGTTTTTATAGTGTTCACTGTTCTAGTTGTTGCCAGCACCAACCACTCCGTGTGGGCTGGCTTACACTCACCCCACACACATTCAGCACAGGCGTCACTGTACATGTGGTCCTGCCAATAAAGGGGCCGGGCGCACGTGCCCGTAGCCAGTTCCACAAACTATCTGCGTGTGTCTGTGTGGTCATAATGTATGCATGAAGGCCCCGGGCCCTACAACATAACTTTGTGCTGTTTACAGCGGATGAAAACATGTCACAGCAGGTAGCGGGTTATTGCTTGGACATGTAGCTTTGTCATCACCCACTCAAAACATAAGAGGAGTGGACTAGGCAGTCGTACCCAGGTCCAGCGTGGGTATGTGAATGATAATTTCGTGCCTCTGGGAGTTATATACTGGAAATGTGCATATGCTTGTGTCTCTGTTGCAGTGTGTGTCTCCTTAGTATGTGATCTGGTTCGTCTTCCATAGGTTCGGACCCCACCCGCACTTGTTCAGTCACCCCCTTGTGGCATTCTGACAGCTGGCATTGGAATGCCATGTGTGGCGCGGTGTAGTGTTGGGAGCCAGCTGTGCTGGCGGGTGCTTCCTGCTGTGTGGTCTGTGCAGGGGCTGGGTTCTCCTCTATGTAGCTTGGCTGCCCTGCTCCTGGTGGTGGGTTACCTGGGATGTCCATGAACTGTTGTAGGGCATCGGTGTCGAAGGTGTGGTGGTCCTCTCCAGCATCACTGATGAGTTGTCTGCTCTGCTGGAGGTGTTGTTTGTTCTTCTGCAATGTGAAGGGGGGATGCATGTTGAAATTGTGTTGACATGTATGTTGGTGCATTGTTCTTGTTTACATGCAGAATGTATGACAATGTACATTGTGACTGTTTGGGAGGTGCTGGATATTGATGCAGGACAGTGGACATTTGAACTACATGACGGACGTGAGGTTGTACGCATACATTCCATCTCACAGTTTCCTGCTCTGTTAGATGTAGTTGGCCTGTTTCTGTGCATGAGCGGAGCCAGTTGTGTCCTCTGTTCGGCAGTGTCGGGGTTGCACATTGTACCACATTGTCATCAATGTGGGTGTGCTATTATTGCTATGTGTGTGTGCTGCAGTGTGCCACAGGGATCAGGGACATGATCCAGGATCATTGTGGGTATGCAGTGTGCTACACATCGTTGTGCATGTGTGCCACTGTGCCCATCTCCCCCCGGCCCTCCAGTCCCTGGTCGTTACTCTACCCTGTTGAAGTTGTGTTATGTCCTCTCAAGCTGTGTTCGGACTCCCAACTCCTTGCACGGTCAATCAATCAATCAATCAATCAATGCATTTATAGAGCGTGCTACTCACCCGTGAGGGTCCCAAGGCGCTGAAGGGAGGGGGGTGCTGTTACTGCTCAAATAGCCAGGTTTTGAGGTGTTTCCTGAAGTTGAGGTGGTCCTGGGTCATGCGTAGGTGGGCGGGGAGGTAGTTCCATGTCTTGGTGACCAGGTAGGAGAACAATCTTCATCCGGTGGTGGTTCTGCGAATCCGTGGGATGGTGGTGAGGGCGAGGCTGGCGGAGCAGAGATGGCGGGTCGGAGTGTAGAAGGTGATACGGTTGTTGAGGTATTCGGGGCCCATGTCGTGGAGCGCTTTGTGTGCGTGGGTGAGGAGCCTGAACGTGATCCTTTTGCTGACGGGGAGCCAGTGCAGGTTTCTCAGGTGGGCAGACATGTGGCTGTGGCGAGGGATGTCGAGGATGAGTCGTGCGGAGGCGTTCTGTATGCGCTGAAGTCGTTTCTGAAGTTTGGCTGTGGTTCCTGTGTATAGGGCATTCCCGTAGTCCAGTTGGCTGGTGACGAGGGCCTGGGTGACCGTCTTTCTGGTTTCAGTGGGGATCCACCGGAAGATTTTTTGGAGCATGCGCAGGGTGTTGAATCATGAAGATGAGATGGCGTTGACTTGTTTGGTCATCGAGAGTGAGGAGTCCAAGATGAATCCTAGGTTGCGGGCATGGTCTGTGGGTGTCCGTGCGGTGCCCAACGCTGTGGGCCACCAGGAGTCGTCCCAGGCGGATGGGGATTGTCCGAGGATGAGGACGTCCGTCTTGTCTGAGTTCAGTTTCAAACGACTGAGCTTCATCCATTCCGCGACGTCTTTCATTCCTTCCTGGAGGTTGGTTTTGACGGTGGCTGGGTCATTGGTGAGGGAGAGTGTCAGCTGGGTGTCGTCTGCGTAGGAGATGATGTTGAGGTCTCCACACTGAGGACTGTGGCCTCCGTTCCCTCCAGCTCCTCCTGTGGTGCTGGACTCCCACCTGTCGCCATTGCTGCCTTCCTGTTGGCAGCGGGTTTGTGCTTGGTTTAGATTTTCACATCATGCCAATGCCTCTTGGCCTCCTCCATTGACCTTCTCGACCCTCCGACTGCATTTATGTTAGTCGAATTGTGGGTCAGTTGATGGTAGTGTTCTGTCACCTCTGTGACGCTGATCTGGTTTTGCTGTGGACTGCAGGCCGTCTTCCTCTTCCTCTACTCCTTGCACTTCCCCGACCTCGAGATTCCTTGCTGGTGGTCTGTGGGGCTTGTGGGGTTCCCATTGGTCTCTGCACTCGGTCCGGATGCATCCATGGTGCTACGTACTTCGAATTGTTATTGGTGTGTTCTTTTTGTTGCTTTTATAGTACTTTTTCTCGCATGACTTGTGGGATTTGCAGGCCTGTCTCTGATTTTTGCTGTTTTTCTCTGCTTTTTGTATCGCGATTGGCCTCATCGCGTCTTTTTGCATTCGTGTTTTGCATTTTTGCGGCATCGTGTTGACTTTATCATGGACATTTGACGCGTTGTTGTGGGCCTATCGCATGGTACCTCCATGTTGTGAATACTTAGTTAACACGGTGTTGTTTTCCCGCAATAGACTGCGATATGAAGGGTTGCGTTAAGCTACATTTGGGGTAATTATCACACGTTCTTGTGAATATCCCCCTGGGTGTGAGCCAGTTGAAACATGCCAGCCAAAGGATTGCTGCTTGTTCCAACCAACCTTGGCCTTCGAAGTTAGAGACAAAGCGATACACAAGTGTTTCTAGAAAGTGTAGGCTTTGTAGAGAAAAACATCTTGCATGTTGCAAAATTCAGCAGCTCCTAATTTCCACAATTATTGATTTTCGTGTGTTATATTCGCGTAACCACTTACAATTTGTGATCTTGGAAGCATTCTTATAGGATATATAAATTGACTCAGAATTTGACAGTGGTAATGCTTGCAAAATAAAGACCGAGTTTGTCCTCTCCAACTTTTTGTGTTCTGAGGATCTAAACACAAAAAAATATTTTTTCCACGAATAGGTAAATCTCTCTATAAACACGCCAGCCAAGTAATGGTCATTTCTACTTGTCTGCTATATAATTGCAATAAAGATGTAAAATGTAAAAACATTCACTGATGGGGCCTTTTTACCAGTGATGTTTTGAAATAGCAACCCTTTCAGTTGTTCCAAGCTTTTTATTATTATTATTATTTGTGAAGGAGACCAGTATAAACCACCAGCTAACAAAGTATTGAGGCACCTCTAATTTTGCAATGTCAGTTAAACACTTAGTAACAGCAATTAATTAGGCTTCAGATAATAAACTACAATTTCACTGGGAACCCACAGTGCAGGCAGAATAAATTGTCATTATTTAAAATAAATATAAAAATAAATACAATGTTCTTAAACTTAATGTGGCATGCTTCTGACTGAAGGTGCAGCGGCAGATAATTTCAAATATTAGGAGCGGCAACAGGGAATGCTGCCTCACCATATGCAGAGTCTAACTTTGGATACTGAAAGTAAGAATTGGTCCACAGATAGGGGGTTTCTCATAGGGCGGTACCATAAGAACTTAGAAGCAAAGATGACAGGTTGTTCTGAAAGATGGCTTTATGAAAAATTATCATAGATTTGAAAATGACTCTTCTTCGGATGGGCAACCAGTGAAGTGATCTCAAATCGGGGGTGATGACATATTGAGCAGCCTTTTCTGTTGTGGGCTACCACATTTTCAGCTAACTGAAAATGCTGAAGAACTTTAGCTGGTAATTGCCATAATCCAGTCTCTACCGGATCATGGTGTTAACCACTGGTACAGACAGGAGGTAGTCTAAACTAAAGATTTAATTAAAAATCTTCAAGTGGGAAAAACAGCTACTAACCACGTTTGAGGCTTGATCAAGGATGAGAGAGGAATCTAAAACAATGCTCAGGTTACTTTAGATGCTAAGGTTGCGCACAATATTAGAAGAAACCAGACAATGTGTCTTATAGGAGGAAAAACATTTTGCTCCAAAGGTTCATGTTTCCTGGAGTAATACTTCTGTTTATCAGTGGCAGCTGCCACCAATTAAAACTGGTAGGGCTGCGGGGCCAGGGGAGGAGAGGAGAGGTTGACAAATAAAAAAATAATAATAAAAATCGCTTACCTGCCGTTCTATTCCGTTCTGCTCCCGCTGACGGCCGCCTTATTCCTCCTGCTCCTCGCGCCGCATCTCAAAGCCAAAAAGGCCGTAAGGCACAGCCTCCCCCCCAATCCAGACTCTTCCCTCTAGCAGGAGAGCAGTGCCAGGATTGGTTTGAGTAATGCAAAAAGAACAACTGATGGACAGAACGCAGAAGAATGTCTTCATACATTCACCCCTGTACAGAGATCTGGGCCTAAATCGATTGATTTTTTGCTCACAAATCAGTCTTGACCCTGCGCCAAATGGGAACAGAAGAACCCAAACTGCCTCCCTGGACTGGAAACAAGCATCCTAGGACCGGTTTTGGGCTTTCAGCCCTCATCAGCGAGGATAGCTTGACTCCAGTGGCATGGAGAGCACGGGACCCACGTCTAGGCATACCCTTCCCCCTCGGGTAACAAATGCAAAAAGAACAAATGATGTACAGAATGCAGAACAATGTCATACATTCACCCCAGTACAGAGATCTGGGCCCAAATCCATCGTTTTTTGCTCACCAGTCCATTCCAGTTTGGACCCAGCCATACGCAAATCAATCTTGACCCTGCGCCCAATGGGAGCAGTCCAGCCCGAACTGCCAGGCCAGGACCAGTTTCCGGCTTTCAGCCCTCATCAGCCAGGATAGCTTGACTCCAGTGGCATGGAGAGCATTGAGTTGCCTGGTTTGCTGCTCAGGTGGTGCCTGGCAGCCTGTGAGGTTTCTATATCTCAGCTGTACGATACAGCCGGGTTGGAGAAACATAAGTGTGCATGTGTGTTTGGCTGGCCTGAGAGGGCCGGCCAAACCCATGTTCGCACTTATAAGTGGAGAGGACTCCTCCCTGCCCTGGCCTGGCCTCGCCCCTCCTGTCCGAAGCAGTAACTTCGACAGAGATAAATAAAATGATAATAACGTGTTTTTATCATTTTATTTATCTTGTGCTGGAAGTGGGGCGATGCTCCTCCGCCATTACGGAGTTGCCTCCCCTCCTGTTCAAACGTATTCAATTTAAAAAATGGTGGACGTCCATCTCCAAATGATTCCATGGACAATTACTCATTTTCACTTGATTGTTGCCCAGTGATCTTTTCTTGGAGGGGAGCATAAGATGATGAAGCGGATCTGCATATCATCCTAACAAGTGTAAAGTTTTGGCTCCTGGTATGAGAGGCAGAGCGTGTTTGGAGACGAAATAAAGATACACGAGAGGGGAATCAAGACTATGCAGCAAAGCCTAATTTGAAAAAAAAGTATGGGCCAGGGCTATCATCATGAGGCCACTACAGCTTGCACCACCTATTGCCCCTGCCAGCGCTGCCAATGACAGTACCAACACAACTAGTAACCATCACACTTACAAAAGTGACAATTCAGAATATTTCAGGCACCAAAGCAATTGGAATGGCTTGGGCGGCAGGTATTAGTCATTTTTAATGTATACTAGATTACTAAATGACTGTTATCATACTTGTCTCTCTATTAGACAACAGTGGCACCTTGTGACAGAATGTTATATGTGCCAGTGTTGACAATTAAGTGCTGTGCTGAGCACCGGAAACCACGGGCTATAATTAAGCACTGCTTTGCACCCTTGGTCTTCGGCAATCCACCGCTTCCTGAAAAGCAATGAAACTGCTAAATGCTGAACTAATTAACACCATGAACTAGGAAGGAAGTGGAAAAGTAATCAGTTTACAGAAATAGATTAGCTGAGCCCTTTAAATTCATTGTAGACAATTTTAATTATAAAAATGACTCTTCAATACTTTAATCCAATTGTGTTAATTTTTAGGTAGAGCCTAGACAGCACTTGCGCTATTTCAATGAGACATGCTTTGTGGGCTTTTGGCCCGCCCTTTGCTTTTCATTTGGGGTTTGTTCAGTGTCCATTAAAATTCTTAGTGCCCACACCATCAGTGCTTGCTTCGCCCTGCGCACATTACACTTACATACCAAGGAAACTCATGAGAAATATTTGTGGGAAACCAGTGATGCAGGTTTATTTGCGTACAACACAGGTACTGATAGGTGGGTCATCTTACAGGCGATCCAATGCAGCAGCCTCTCGCTGACCCGCATGCCCAAGGATCCATCTTGCACGGCGAGGCGAGGCGATGCTCTGACGGTGCAGTACATTATCACTTTATTTCGTTAGACTCCCGCCCCCCCTGTCAGGGCGGGAGATGAGGCACACCCCCGGTCGGTTCAGGCCCCCCGACCGCCTGAAGGACTAACGGGGCGCCGACGCTGTTTCCTGGAACCCCCTCGGCTCCAGGTTCTTGGCTCGGGCACCCTACTGTGCCAGGCAGAGGTATTTAGACTGTATCCTTCTGCCGCAGAGGTACCCCTACTGTCCATCTGCTTCCAGATCGCCCTGTGACTCCGCCTGCAACATAAAACATGATCATTAAGGTATTCAAAACTGTGCCAACCACTCTGCAGCTGGGTCAGGGTTCAGGGTGGGTTACATCGCAGAGCAGCCTAGGACTAGGCGCGGGAAAGAAAGGCCGAGCCTAGTTGCTGGGCCTGGACATATCCCCCGGAAGCGCCTCCCCTGTCCCCAGGAGAGCCCTCCCCATTGGCTGTTGGCCAGGGGGGGCAGCTCAGGGGGGGCGCGCTTCAGGCTCCGCTCGCCCGACGTGTGGGACTAGGGCGCTGTCCCGCCCATGCTCCCCTTCGTGTCGCGCTGCCAGCGGCATAGTGCCCACACCATCAGTGCTTGCTTCGCCCTGCGCACATTACACTTACATACCAAGGAAACTCATGAGACATATTTGTGGGAAACCAGTGATGCAGGTTTATTTGCGTACAACACAGGTACTGATAGGTGGGTCATCTTACAGGCGATCCAATGCAGCAGCCTCTCGCAGACCCGCATGCCCAAGGAGCCATCTTGCACGGCGAGGCGATGCTCTGACGGTGCAGTACATTATCACTTTATTTCGTTAGACTCCCGCCCCCCCTGTCAGGGCAGGAGATGAGGCACACCCCCGGTCGGTTCAGGCCCCCGACCGCCCGTAGGACTAACGGGGCGCCGACGCTGTTTCCTGGAACCCCCTCGGCTCCAGGTTCTTGGCTCGGGCACCCTACTGTGCCAGGCAGAGGTATTTAGACTGTATCCTTCTGCCGCAGAGGTACCCCTACTGTCCATCTGCTTCCAGATCGCCCTGTACTCCGCCACAGCTCTGGAGGAGGCCTCCGTCGATGACAGAGCCCCCCACCCACCTATCTACTTTCTGACACTGTTTCGTGCACCTCTATCATCTTCCCCTTTTGTTTCATGCACCTCTATCATAGTCCCCTTTGCCACACCACTATGGAGATATCTTAACAACCGTTCTTAGGACGCGCCCTTAGTTCCATAAGCCGCACCTCTAATGAGGATTGCGTAGACACGCTCTTAGTTACAGAAGCCGCACCTCATATGGGGATGCGTAGGTACAGGTAGCACTTACCAAGTTGTAATCACCCGACGATAACGCCCGACGCACGAACGATACAGCGCAGAGTACAGCGCAGAGCAGCCTAGGACTAGGCGCGGGAAAGAAAGGCCGAGCCTAGTTGCTGGGCCTGGACATATCCCCCGGAAGCGCCTCCCCCGTCCCCAGGAGAGCCCTCCCCATTGGCTGTTGGCCGGGGGGGCGGCTCAGGGGGGGGGCGCGCTTCAGGCTCCGCTCGCCCGACGTGTGGGACTAGGGCGCTGTCCCGCCCATGCTCCCCTTCGTGTCGCGCTGCCAGCGGCATTGCTTACAGGTGGTTAATCTTTCCTATTTGGCTCTCCTTTTCATTAGTTGTTCACTCGCATAGAGCAGCGCCCCAGTACTTTTGGTCTTCCCCTTGTCCCATTTTAACAACTGTAAAAGGGACTACTTTTTCCTTTGTCTAAGAGCATTCACACAAGTGCTGGATGTTTACAGTTGCTCCGAGCTCCCACTTCTGTTTCTGTAAACAGGGCTTTAATTCTTGTTATCTCCTCACATTTGCTGTGCATTTAAAGCTGTTTCCCTGAGGGCACCTGTTTACTTTACTTTCTGGAACTTCGAAATGAGTGAACCTTAATTAGCAGATCAATAATGGCTGTGCTCTCTCCTCTGGCTGCTAGTAATGCCTGATGCTGGCTGTCCTCGCCTCTTTACCTCCCACCTCGACGGCTGCGATTCATGCACCCAGTTCTATCTGCCCCAGCTACTTCACCACTTCCCCCGCTGCTGTAGGCGAAGCACCTCCTTACACTCACCACAGCTTTGAATTAGTGTGTTGTGGTGTTGAGGAAACTCTGCTGCAGCATGTGCTTTCAGCTTCAAGGCACAAGAGTCCTACCCCTTGGATCAGTGACCCTTTTGATACAGCTGGCGCGATTCCTTCTCCGTTACAGCCTCTACATTTGCATATGGCTTCTGAAATCCTGCTGTCGTTCAGGCTTAGGCTTCTGGGAGGGGAGGTGTGGTAACTTATTAATCATGTTAGATTGTAGTACTAGAATTTAGAATGTATGACATAGAATGTATTGAGTACAAGTTGTGGAATGCTGCTTCAGTTCTGAGTTGCATCTCAAGGCAGCAGCACCCTTATTCTGTACTTACTTGCACTTGAACTTAATAAAGAAGATTTACAAATGAACCATTTGTAAAGAAGGTTACTACAATGTTGGCGCCGACGATGCCCATGAGAGAAGTTGATCATAACTCCTGGAATGATTGTTGGGTTGCTGGAGTTTTTTCTGACTCTCAAGGCTTATTTAAGGATGAATGGGAAAGTGAATGTACAAAGGATGAAGTTCTTGAGGGTGTTAAAAAAAAAAACGGTTGGCACACACATTCCAAATCTGATTCTCAGTTTAAACCATTCTGGGAAGTAAGAGATGAACTAAGCTTAGACAGTACCTTTGTATGCCGTGGTGTTAAACTAATTCCACCCAAAGGTGTCCGTTCCAAAATAATTACAATGGACATGATGGTCATCCAGGAATTTCCAGGACCAAGAAAAACATTAAGGCTTCGTACTGGTGGCCCGGAATTGACCTAGAAATTGAAAGGTTTGTAAGAGAGTGTATCAGCTGTGAGTGTTCAGATAAAAGTCAAACAACACTCAATCCTCCAATGTCTTCTTTGGGATGTCCCAAATTACCGTGGGAGGAACTTGCTTTGGACATAATGGGACCCATAATATGGCAGGATGGTTCTTGTAAGTATATGTTGGTCTTAATGGATCTGTTTTCAAGATGGACTGAACTTAAGGTGGTGGAGAGTGTTAACTCTGATATAGTAATCAAATTTGTAGATGAATGTTTCATTAGAGAAGAATTGCCCGCTTCTCTTTTAACTGACAATGGGGTACAGTTCAAATCGGATGCTATGAAAAGGTTAATGGAATCTACGGCCATTAGACAGAAGTTTAATGCATTATATCATCCTAAAGGGAACTCTGTGGTTGAGAGACTCAACGGGGTAATAAAAGGAACATTACAGTTGGCCAACAAAGGAAAGAAAGATTGGCATACTGAGTTAGATGAGATGTTATGGTCATACAGAATAACTGTATACGATACTTGCGGTGAAAGTCCTTTTGGTTTAATGAGAGGCAGGTTTCCTTATTGCAAAATTAATCCTGTTTGGATGGGCAGAAGTAGAAAATACAATTGGGATTGTAAGAAAGTCAGAGAAAACATTTGCAAATCACAAGACAAGAGCAAAGTGTATTATGATAAGAAATATGGAACCAAGGTGACATATGTTAACCCCTTTGGTGCTCATGACGAGCTCAGCTCGTCATTGCATACACCTCTCGGGTGCTCATGACGAGCTGAGCTCATCATGACCACACCCGTTTTTATTATAGCCCAGCACAGCAGAGGAATAGCTCCAGCAGCCAAGGTGTTAAGGTTGGTCAATTAGTTAGGGTCAAAAACGCAAAGAAAGTTGGAAAACTTCAACCGCGTTTCTCAGATCCCAGAACAATCACCAAAGTGATGCTCAATACGGTCATGCTGGATGATGGTACCATTCATCACATGAGCAGAATTGCATTAGCTACGTGTTCTGATGCAGGACACCTAGGAAGGAGATGGGGGGTGATTACTGGTGGTTGAGCCCCGTGTCTTCATCTGATTCTATTTCTGTTCAACCTGATGCTGTTCTTGTTCATGAAAGTGTTGTTTTAGAGGACAATGATCCAGAGGAATCAGGAAATATTGAGTTGGATCTAGAAGCTTATACAGATCCAGGTCTACAAGAATCTGCACCTACTGGTCCTACTAATGACTCGAGGGTTTATCAACAGGTTTATACCAAAAGTGGAAAGAAAGTAATCACACCAAAATGTTTACAAGATTGTGTCTGTAATTAAAATGTATACTTCCATTATTAGTTGGTTTGTTAGATAATTGTTTTCTGCTTTAATTTTTTTTATTAACCCCTTGGGCGCGGCCGCAAATCTGCGCCTGTGCGGCCGTTTTAATGAGTGGGCGGAATCATGACGGCCCCCAGCCGTCATCAGCAAACGCCCAATGTGACGGGGTCCGTCATCAGGATGGAAGGGGTTAAGAAGGAAGATGTGTGGTAACCTATTAGTCATGTTAGATTGTAGTACTAGAATTTAGAATGTATGACATAGTTAGAATGTATTGAGTACAAGTTGTGGAATGCTGCTTCAGTTCTGAGTTGCATCTCAAGGCAGCAGCACCCTTATTCTGTACTTACTTGCACTTGAACTTAATAAAGAAGATTTACAAATGAACCATTTGTAAAGAAGGTTACTACAATTTTGGCGCCGAGGATGCCCATGAGAGAAGTTGATCATAACTCCTGGAATGATTGTTGTGTTTCTGTAGTGTTTTCTGACTCTCAAGGCTTATCTAAGGATGAATTGGATGTGCTCTAACTCGTCTTCATATTGACTCACATGCCCAACAAGGACAGAGTCTGAGCACACGCATTCCTGTCCTTCAGTCGACATGAACAGCTGTAGTCCTTTCTCTCTTTCACCTGGATCTGCGTCCGGCTGATTGGCTGCACTGGGGGCACCGGGACCCAGGGGAGATGTTCGGTCGAGCAGGAGGGGAGGCGGCTGACATTTGGAAGAGAAATGTGATAATATGGAGGAGCAGCTCGAGAAGTTCATGGAGAATATCAGGCAGCTGGGGATCATCATCAGTGACTTACAGTCTAGCAGCCAAGCTGGACTCAACCAGAAGCTGTAGGTGCCACCAGACTGGAATCACTCATGCATCTAGAATGGAAACAGCGTAGTACCACTTTGTTGGTCATTGATAGCCCATTCTTCCATGAACACCCATCCTGCACTATCTTCAGTGACTACCCCAAACTTTTCTTAAGCCAGGTGGAACACTGCCACCAGCCTGCAACTCATAGCCCTCATATTACTACACCCCCATTGAAAACCTAATGGAGTACATTTAAACTGCCCGCGGTTTAGTCTGAGTGCCTTATTCCCACCATTTAGTCTTGGAAATATCTGCTTTATCATTGCAAGACATGACTGTGGCAGGTACAATAGAGTTAAAATGCCAAATGGGATATATTGTCATACTGTTCTTCATGAATCTAGTGTGTAGTTAGAGTTATCCCCCTTGAAAACTAACACTGACAGAGCCAACAGGTTTGGCATTTTTATAATTCCCTACATGCTGACAAGCTTCACAGAGACAGTAACAATTGCATACGTCAGTGCACACAGACAGCAACACACCTACATCCATGTACATAGAGACCAAAATGGATGCAGGAAAATGTAACAGTAGTAAAGTTGTGAAGTCTGCAGGGACGGATGAGAGTAGGTGAAGAAAACACAATAAAGGAAGTGGAAAAGAGATTTCTTTTAAAAAGTGCTGTAAATCAGGGCTACTTAGCATCAACTTATTTCTTGAAGAGCAGGGTCTTTAGGTCTTTTCTGAATTGAAGGCGGGATGGATTTCAAACCACAAGGATGAAGGAGAAGGCTAGACAGTTTGGGCCTCATTTATGAAAAGTGACGCATCGCTGCGTGAAAACAGCGATGCGTCACTTTTCACTGTGCCCTCCTTGCGACCCCAATGATGCGTCATATTTACAGTATGACGCATCATGGCGCAAGGAGTTACAGATACGTCAGTATTTCTGACGTATCTGTATGACGCAAAAGTGATGCATTGCTGGAGTGTGTCACAAAAGTGACGCAACTCCAGCAATGTGTCCTTTCACATGGGGCATGCCCCATGTGAAAGGGCCTGCATCAGTCTTACGCCTGCTGTGAGGCAGGCGTAAGAAAGTGACGCATTTGTGTCCTAGAAGTGGCGCAGTGAAATCTTATAGATTTCACTGCGTCACTTCCATGACCCTTTCTTGAGTCAAAACGCCCCCTTGCATACATTATACCTGGCGCAGGTATAATGTGGCGCAGAGGTTTACAAAGTGACGCATCTACCTAGATGCGTCACTTTGTAAATATGGCGCAACAAGGCGCATTTTTTATGCCACTGGTGCGTCACAAAAAGTAACGCACTAGCGGCGTAAAAGGGACGCACAGCCTCATAAATGAGGCCCTTTGTGTTTTCCTAATGACACAATTTGAATTTTAGCATACTTGTTCTGCTGTGTGGCACTGGTCTCAGTTACCCCAAAAAGCCTAATCTTCGCAGGTGCAGTATAATGCCACAGTTATTAGCTACTTAGGTGAACCAGCTTTTTCCGTACCAGTTTTTGGCCTATGTGAGATGGGTATGCCCAGACGTGGGTCCCTTGCTCACTGTGCCACTGGATTCAAGCTAGCTTGGCTGATGAAGGGTGACATACCCTGAAACCGGTCCCAGGATGCTTGTCTCCGGTCCATTGAGGCCTTGGCTTGGCAGTTAGGTCTGGACTGTTCCCATGAGGCACAGTGTGAAGACTGATTTGCATATGGCTGGGTCTAAACTGGGGTGGCATGGTGAGCAAAAGAACAATGGATTTAACACAGATCTCTTGACTGGGCGTGAATGTATGATTCATTCAGCATTCTGTTCCTCATTTGTTTGTGTAGCAATTTAAGAGATGAGCAGCACAAAGAGTACACATTAGGGGTGTAAGAGGAGTTTTGAGAATGACAGTAACTAGTGCGCTTCCACTATGAAAGTGAGACAGAAGAAGTGTGTGGTCTGCAGTTCTTATGACTCCTGGTAGGAAGGGCTTCACTCTTAAGGGCAGGTGAAAGATAGCCTTTGCTGTTTGTGCAATGCGATTCCCAATGCTGTGCTTAGTGACTGCCTGTTGAAGCCTGGGGACCGCTGGTCCTGCAGGAGAACAATCGTTTTTAGGTCTTGCATAGACTCTCTTTAAGACATTTTGTTTACTATTAGTGGGCTTGGAGCCACCCTATTACTTATAATTGATGGGCTTCAAAGTCACTCTAAATTGCTTGCGATCTGCTGGCCACCTCTGTGTGCGACACTTCCCTCTTCTTGCATGTGACCAAGTACTTGTATCCTTACACTGCTTGCCCTTTTGGGACTTATTTTGTTTCTTTTTTTTAGCTACTCTACAGAGTGCATCTTGTCTAGCTGGCACTGTCATTTTCTAGTTGATTTAAGTAGCCCAGCTTGAATTTGTCTCTCCTGTGAGCATTCCTTGTTTACTCTATCCTCCTCAGTGCTCACTATCTGTAAACAGACCTTTAAATCTTGTTCTTATCTTGTCTCATTTGCTGTGAATTCAAAGACAGAGGTCATAAGTCAGGCTTTTTTTGTATTCCGACGGAACTTGGGGCCTCGGATCGACCGACATCTGCCCCTGCATTCTGCCCACTGCATTATGATGCGGCGTTGGACGGCAGCATGCGGAAGGACTGCTGCTGTAAGGACCCTGTCGGCCCAGGCACTGCTGTAAGGATTACAATGTCCCTTTCGGTCTGCAGTTAACTGCCATAGAATGAGAGACAGAAACGGATTTTGGGGCCCCAAGCAGGGACCCAGTGCCTCCGCAGCCTCTGCAATGTAGACTGGGGGCAACCATGGTGCCCCGTAAACATCCCAGCACCATGTGGCAGATTCCGCATGGTGCCTGCCACACTGGGCATGGATGTTTTAAATGTGTATATTTTCTATTGAGGCTGGTGCTGTAACCCGCAGCACAAGCCTTAATAGAAAATATACACTTTCTGACTGCCGTGAAGGTGTTGCATCATAATAGCGGAAGTGGGACTGCTGACTTCTTGTAGGTGGTCCCGTTTTCACTACAATGTCTGTTGGATGCTCGTCCCACCAACATCATAATTAGGGCCTTGGTGTTTACTTTTCTTTTGCTGACTTCAAAATGAGAGGATTCATGTAGCAACCCATCCTGCTGAGTACCCATGCTGTAGGACATTATCTTTTCTAGCACACAACAAAAATGAACTGTGCTGATATTTCAAAATACATCAGAATGAGATATGTAGAAACAAAGGATGGTGGAACAAATATTTTAATACGATTGAAACAAATCAATACAGTGGGTGATGCCATTTCCATACATTATCATTTGTGCGCGATAAAACTGTATGTCTGTGCATTTTCAACTGGAAATGTGTTGTCCATAAGGGCAGTGCGCTATCACACAATGCATACTCCATTCTGCGTCACTCCACTTTACATGACTCCTCTCTACAACACTCTGCTCTACTCTATGCCTTCCCACAAAGTGCATTGCCACTCCATGACACTCAACTGTAAGACACTCTATGGACACAGCTTGCCACTCCACGCCACTTCACTCCACTCCATTCTACCCCACTCCACTCCAATCTTCTCCAATCCAATTTACCCCACTCCACTTCACCTCAATCTACCTCAGTCAAATCTAACATTCCAGTCTACCATACTCTAATCCACCCAATCTACTCCACTCCAATGTACACCCCTCCACCTTAATCTACACCCCACTCTACTCCATTCCAATCTACCCCACTCCAATCTACCCCACTCTACTCCTCTCCAATATACCCTACTCCACTCTACCCCACTCCACTCTACCTACTCCAATCCACCCAATCTAACCCACTCTGATTCAATCTAGCCCACTGTGATACTACCTCACTACACCCCAATCACCCCACTCCAGTCTATCCCAATCAACCTCACCTCACCCCAGTCCACTCCACTCCACTCTACTCCACTCCACCCTACCCCACTCCACTCCAACCAACCCCACTTCAAAATACCCCACTCCAATCTACCTCAGTCTACCCCACTCACTTGTACCCCAATCCACCCACACCATTTCAATGTACCCTACTGTAACCCACCCATCTACCCCATTCCAAATACCCTGCTCCACTCCAATATCCAACAAATCACCAAAACAGCTCTTGATGAAAAAATAATAAACACAAGCATTGGCATAGCCAATAGGTCTCGCTTTTGGGACTTTATAAGTATTTAGTTATGCAGCATAATATCCTTGGTGCAACAACATCACCTGTTGCATAGCTAAACACTTATAAGGTCCCAAAGGCGAGACCTATTGGCTATGCCAATGCTTGTTGGTTCAGCCATCTGAGGCATTGGCTGCCTGTAACCAATCACATGCCGCTCATGGCCCAAGGCTGTGCCCGGAAGGGGAGATGAGCGCAGGTCAGGCTCTGCAGCCAACCTCACGCTGCACACGACCAAAGACCATGCATGCCAAGGGATTGATTGCCTGCAGCCATATGTGGTGATGCATTGGCTGCCTGTAGCCCAACCCCATGCTGTCTACTGCCGGGGGACTGGCTGTCCGTGGGGGGTGGGGTGCAAGCAGCCAACCCCTCGCCGTTAATAGTAGAAAGGCTGTGTGAAACTTGGCGTGGGGGAGGCTGCCTGCAGGGGGTTAGATGCAGGGCTAGGCCGCAGTAGTTCAGAATTTGTTTTTTGAGAATAACACTACCAGTCTTAAAACACAGAGACAAAGTAGGACTGGATGACCTGCTCATGCCTGATGAGGGACACCCTGATCCAGTGTGACATCACCATTTGCCAACAATTGCACATTAATGTGTCTCGCCTGTTGCACAACACCATGTGAAACCATTGTACCCTGGTTCCATGTTGCGTATCAGCATGTTTCCATATAATGCACACATTCCTGCACTTCTTAACTGCACATCACCCAGTTCGCATCTCGTATTCAACACCCAGTGTTCCCCGATGCACGTACCCAGAGCTCTCATGAGGTGCATCAGCCAGAACTCCCCTGTCACATATCAGCCGGATGGGTCCCTTAGATGCATGAGTAATATTGTCATGCCATGAACCACCTGATGCACATCATCTTGTACATCACCTTGTGCACTCCACTATGAATCATCTGATGCTCAGCTTGTGTCCATAACCCTTTACCTTCTGGTGCCCTGTGTGGTGGATACCTGGCTGTGTTCATTGTTGGCTGTATCTCTGCTGCACTGTGTGCACGGATGACTGCATTTTTGCTAGACTTCATGATAACGTGTGTCTGTTTACTGCGTGCATTTATGTGCATTCACATTACAAAAGACAACATATTGAGCATCGTAGATAATTGCAAGGTAAATTCTGTAACAAAGGCATAATTCCAAATTACATTTTCTGAGTTACTATTTTCTTCTAAACGCTAAGTTTAGCCAAGCATCGGCTAGGTTTCATAACAAATAATGATCACGGGTAGTACTTCCGGCATTTTGTCATCAAAAATGCAAAATATATTAAGGGCATTTCAATGTATATGTTTGTGTTGCAGCTGTGTAGCGTGAAATAACTGAGGCGTGGCAGCTTTGGTGTTTTTCCTTGTTCGAGTCCAGTGCCTCGGCACGGACGTGCAGTACTGTGCATTTGCCTGCGTCTTCCACTGCTCTCTGCCCGTCCCTGGGGGAGAGTAATTGAGCACGTAGGGAGCCGGCATGACTCATCGAGGCGCGCAAACCGGTGCTGGGGCTTCCACGCATTTGCATCACGGCACGACGGTCCTGTCGGGAGGAGGGATAAAGATTACTCGCTGCAGACCCAGTGTACACGATGGAAAATGTGCATAGAAAAAAGCACCATGGCACGGTTAATGCTGCTGTGCAACATCTTTAAAAAAACATTGAGCACACCAATAGGTGAAACATTAATTTATAGAGAGCAGCACCTCTCGACATATCTGGGCGCTTGGGGTCTACGTCGAAAATTACAGCGGTATTATTAGTAGCTTGGAATGATTTTCATTAGCCATAAGAAGCTCTCATTACTGAAAAGGTTAGAGACCCCTGGGATGCATATCAGTCACGTTTTGAAAAAAGGTGATTGGCCCATGCTGCCGTTTTTGCTGGGGCCACGACGCACCCTGCAGTTAGAAATGATAGCGGACCAGAGAGGGAGCATGTCTAAAAGGAGTACTGCCTCCTGATTGGCTGAGGAGCCGACGCGGGAATCGAAACTAGTGGTGCGCGCGCACCAGAGGAGCGGGGGCAAGGGAGCGCGAAGACGCCGAGACGAGGTAAGGGATGTGTGTGTAAGCGCCGGGGGTTCTCTGTGTATGTGTGTGCGTGCGTGCGTGTGTGTATGCGGGGGGGTTCTGTATGTATGTATGTATGTGTGTGTGTATGCGTGGGGGGGCTGTATGTGTGTTGTGCATGTGTTGTGAAGAGCCTGTTGATGCGCGCGACCT
This sequence comes from Lissotriton helveticus, assembly GCF_964261635.1. Taxonomy (NCBI): domain Eukaryota; kingdom Metazoa; phylum Chordata; class Amphibia; order Caudata; family Salamandridae; genus Lissotriton; species Lissotriton helveticus. The sequence continues at coordinate 1,374,183,264 of NC_136068.1, forward strand.
GATCCCGGCAGGCTGCTGCTGCTGCTGCTGCGTGCGCGTGACAGTCTGTTGTCCTCTCCGGCTCCCTTTGAGTCCTTGAAAGCCGGAATGATAACAATAGTCTCGCTCTGCGACAGCAGGCCTTTGGCCTGCAATCGCAGGGCGAGACCTAAAAAAGGAATATGACTTTCTAAACAAATCACAGAGAAAAATAGCATGTATTTATGGGGTGCCCAAAATGCACAAAAATCAACAAGATCCACCTTACCGTCCCATCGTATCTACCATAGGCACCCCAACTGAGGCCCTTTCAAAATACTTGGATAATATTCTAAGGCCCTATATACCATTGTGCCCCTCATACATTAAAGATACTGGAGCCATTATTTTGAAAGTTGAACATCTACCTTTCAACAGCAACAATGACCTATTGGTCACGCTTGATGTTGAAGCATTATATAGTAACATCCCACAGACAGGAGAAGTAGAGGCCACTATGTGGTTCATTGATCTGCACAACATACCGTGCAATAAACAGTTCATCCTTGAATGTCTAACTTTAGTTCTAAAGGAAAATGTTTTACAATTTGGAGACCACATGTATCAGCAAACTAAAGGCGTGAGCATGGGGGCAGCCATGGCACCGTCTATAGCAAATATATATATGGCCCTCTTTGAGGCGCACCATATATATAACGAAATGGCCCCTTTCTCTGAGTCTGTTTCCCATTGGTACCGGTTTATAGATGACATCTTTTTCATCTGGACCAATGGGGAACAGACTCTACGGGAATTCTTGGAATGGATTAACATGGCAGACAGTAACCTCCGCTTTACTGCACATGTTCATGCCTCACAAGTAGAATTTTTGGATGTGTACATTAGGAACCAATCCAACAAACTAGAGGTAGACTTATTCACAAAGCCTACAGCGAGGAATACTCTCCTCCACTTTACAAGTTACCACCCCAGAAATCAAAAAGATGGAATCCCTTTTTCGCAGTTCCTGCGCGTCAGGAGAAACTGCACCAATATCAAAGATTACGACCACCAATCAATAAAAATGAAACAAAAATTCCTAGATAGGGGTTATCCTCACCGCCTTGTGCGAGAAGCCTACAAGAGAGCTCGTTTCTACGACCGAGACACTCTCCTTAAATTGGATAAACCAGCACAGGAACCAAAACTGGTATGCATTACAAAACATTCTACATTGAATGCTACCATTAGACAAACTATTAATGCCAACTGGCATTTATTGAATACTGATGCATCAAAACCTAAACTTGGTAAGCCGATGTATGCGCATCGTCGCAATAAAAATCTGAAAGATCTAGTAGTTATATCGCGGTTTGTAGGTACTATGGTAAAAAATCCCTTCATACAGAAATCAATAACAGGCACAGATGCCTATAAAGGCACCTCCCGATGTGACACATGCCAATCATGTGATGGCATAATTCCAGGAGAGACCCTCATACATAACAACTTTAAAATAACAGCAAAGGAACTTTGGACATGCAACTCAAGCAATGTCGTCTACCTGATCCTATGTCCATGTAACAAGGGCTATGTCGGCGAAACTGCGCGAACTCACCTAACAGAACATAAATCAGCTATAAAGACCCGAAAGTTAACATCCCCACTTGTAAGCCACTTCCTGGAGTACCGTCATGCCCCTACTGATATTAGGTGGCGCATCTTGGAAAAAATTCACACACCCAACAATAATGGTGGTGAAAAAATAAGAAAAAAGAAAGAGGTATTTTGGATCTTTTCACTTAAAACATTTACCCATGGTTTGAATAATGATCTACCGCGGTCCAACGCCATTCTGTAATACAACAAAAAGATCCGCTATCAGATCCATATAAACAGTTAATTTAACAAAATATTACAACTTCATACTCCTTTCAAATAAATTAATTTTTTCATAACACCCATTTACATAACCTAATCCTAACCATTCCTGTTGAAATTAAACTCAATTAGCCAAATTTATATTGGAACAAAAATAACTATGTCTCGACACCATAGCGTGAAGGGAAAATTAACAGGGTGTTCTATACCCTAATTTGTTAATTAGCTATAATATCGGTACAAAGAAGCAATAACCATAAAACTATATTATGGTGCCTCACAACCATTGCTAACAACAACCTAAAAAATAATGCCATTTCGTGTTTGTGACTTCTCCTGCCTCGAGTGAAATACATCTTTAAGAAACACCAAAAGTCAGCGCCCCAAGGCTCAGAAATAATGTAAATCTCTGAACGCTATCTCGTTTGGCGCCAAACAACGTATCCCTTTAAGAAACACGCATCAAGCTCAACCAATAGCTAGGGACTTCACATATAAAACCAAGCAAACGACGTGCCGAGATCCCCATTAAACAAACGAAGACGCCGCACGCAGTCCATGCGAGAGACAGCTCCATTACCGGTAAGAGAAGAGATATAAATTAAACTAACCCCGACGAGAGGATAAAACAGATCCACAATATCTTTTGTGATCTCTCTCCCCCCTTTAATGTAGATATACGGGAAGTCTGGCCGCCACCTCGAAAATGTATATGCTGCACCCAATTCACATAGAGGACAACGCTGCCACACTCTATCGGTAAGAACGATCAGAATCTCTGACTAATACTCAAAGATAGAGACATATATATCCCTAATAGCTATCCTCTTAACTACAGGAGTCCCTATATTTGGTCTACCGGACGGTCCATTAAACTACACATCCCATAAAGCCTATCGACTAAAGACGATGTGTTAGTCCCGTGCGCTCCCCAGTCATTACTGCAGATTAAGCGCCACATAACGAGTGCCCTATAACACCTAACCTAAGGTAATGTATATGTTTGTTATAACGAAATGCGTTCTCCCAAATAAGATTAGCAATACTCCACCCATATTTAAAGGATGACACCTGTTGTTTACATCCCTAGGTAACGACTATTTCCCCTATATTGCGTACCGTGCACTTTTCTGCTAAAAAGAACACCGTCACTGTGGCCACAATTCACGCCACATTTTAACAGGTGAGAGCAGAAAAACCAAATAAGGGAACTAACATGAATAGATGAAGATAACCGAACCAAAACATGATGAATGTATGCCACTTAGTATAAGTTGTAAAACCGTGTGGCCCACTTTAAAAAGGAAACTCTAACCAAACCTCAGCACTAATATGGTCATAAAACTGCAATCTCTTTAGACATATGGAACATATAAAAACAACCCAACACAGAGTCAAGTACACAAGTTTAGCGTTTACCGCTCCCAGAGAATGATAATAACGGAATACCTTTGAATTAAAAAGACCTATGTATACCCTTATAAACTAGCATAGGATCCAGATGCGAGTGTGTTTTTTCTGTGAAATCGCCTTTCCTTAAGAATTAAATTTGGCGAACTATACAGTACAGGACGTTTCAATGTCATATCGTTTGAGAAACAGTGTGCCCTTTTTAAAGTTCTATCATTGGATAAGAATGAATATTATATGCTCACATAAAATGTTATATGATAATGTTTGACAAGAAGAGTTATAAATGATGACCAACAATGTATATAATAGCAGATTGTTTCCTAGAACTTATCCTTAAGACACCCTGAATGTGATTTAAAACATGTGGTTTATATGTGCCAAAATGTGTATATAAGGTACATGTCTAGTCTTGAGCACAAATAACAAGAAATAAGCAGTATATCACAACGAATGAATTATTTACTAGCGTTATTAAATATGTAATGAACAGTTAAACTATATGCACTGCTTCTATATAAAAATAATAAACAGTAAAAATATGTTTACAATGTCATTCACAGCATTTTGATGGTACAGTCCTGATGAAGACACAGTCCACGTGTCGAAACGCGTCGACAGGAAACCATCCATTTTTTATGTTGTTTAGTGACTAATTTTTTTATTGTCAAACTATGTATACTTATGTAAAATCATAATGAAGGTTGCATTAATCCTCAATATTGAACAAATGGTTTTATCAAATGATTTTTTATAGAAAAACTTCAAGATATTAAAATCCACTTTATACTTGAAAGCAGTTGTATAACGTTTTTGTAGATACCATGTCTTGTATCTGAATACGCTAGTAACCAATGTGTATGCCTGGGTAGTTGAGTTCACATATACCACTCCAATATACCCCACTCCAACCTACCCCACTCCATTCCAATCTAACCTACGCTAATCACCCAGTCTACCCCACTCTACTCCAAACTGCCTCACCCTACCCCAATCCAACCCTCTCCACATTTCCCCAATCTACCCCATTCCAAGCCACCCCAATATACCTCTTCACTCTATACCAATCTACCGCGCTCCTATCTACCCCAATCCACCCAACTCCACTCCAATCTACCCCACCTCATTCCATTCCAATCCACCCCACCCCACTCCAATCTACCCACTGCAATCTACCCCACTACAATCTACCTCACTTGTCTACCCCACTCTTCTCCACTCAATCTACTCCACTCTACACCATTCCAGTCTACCTCACTGAACCTCACTACAATCTACCCCACTCAACCATAAACCAATCTACCCCGCTCCATACTACCCCAATCTACCCCACTCCATGCTACTCTAAACTAACCTACCCCCTCCACGCGGTCCAAGTTTATCTCACTCCACCTTACTTCAAACTACCCCACCCCATGCTACTAATATTTAGCCATGCTGAGCAGCAACCACACTGGTGTAGAACATGGCTAAAAAGCATTGCCAAAGTCAATAACTCTCATGTAGGCGACAAGGATATCATAGTGGAAACCAGCCTTCGTGAGACCAAGCTTGAGGGATGCTGGCTCCTTCAAGAACACTCTTAAATACAGAGTCAAGTAAGGGATGCTAAAAGGGCCTTTTGAGTTTCCTTCTTGACTGTCTGAGGGAAAGGCGATTCCTCACACTAGCCATGGTGCCCCCATGCACTTATTAGTATACGTCAGAGGTGTTGTGTCTCCTTATCAGGGTACGAATTAGAAGAAAAAAACACAAAGGGTAAAAAAAAAACTCCTTGACATTCTTGTAGCTCTTGATTGAAAAGGAAGATTGATACAAAAGTCAATAGCAAGGCAGAAGTCTCCCCCTGACTATAGGAAAGAGGAACGAGTCAAGCACCGACACCCAGAAGAAAATCCTGCAAGAAGCAAAAATCAGGATAACAATAGTAGGAAGGGGTCACACAATGCAATGTAAAATAAGAGTGCTAATATGCTGTGATGCGTCAATCCCTCATAAATTTCATCTTATTGATGATTGAAACATAAGCTGACATTTCCAGTAGGGACATCCTTTTTTAAAAATATTTTATTTTAAAATTATACAAACCGTTAACTTGCATATCTATCAGGTCTTATCTGACAGGTACATACACAGTTATTATCGTCATAGTGTTCTTGCATCATGGTCTAAAGCGACATCGGGATAAACCATCCCCCCTTCTCCCCCCACCCTTCATGAACCACCCCTGCCTCCACCTGCGAGTGCGAGGACTGTCTGGCGTTCTCAAAGTAGGACCTCAGCAGCCCCCAAATGTCCCGTGGTCGTGACGTAGCCGGCATAAGGCCAGCGTATATTTCAGCATTGGTGTTGAAGTGTGTCAGGCTCCCCAACCAGTCCTGTAGTTTAGGAGGAGATTTCCTGCCCCAATGTAAGGCTGCCTCTGGCTTGGCTAACAACAGCCCCAACGATGCAAGCTTCCTGACTTTTTTTGGTATCTGTACAATGTATCCTAACACGGCTATCTCAAGAATGGGAGCCACTGGAAGTCCAATTATCTTACCCAGGATCACATGCATCTCCGAACAGAAAGGCTTCAAGCGGGGGCAAGACCATGCCAGATGTATAAATCAGCTCTGGTGTTCATAACTCGTGTCCTGGCACTTTTTCTTCTTTACTGTTGCATGTTGTCCAGCCAGGACCCGTAGGACAAAACCCCCCCACTTATATATATAAAAAGAGCAGGCATCAGCCTGCGCGGGTTACTAGACATAATAGTCAAAAAAATTTACGTGAATACTGGAACAGGTTATAGAACATAACCTGTTGGAACATGTCAGAGGACGAAACCCTTTCCTTTTCTGAGGCACACATAAAGAATTTGATTTCGGGACCTTCTCCTTTTTCCACAATTAAACTTAGTACAAATGCACAACAACAAAACGAAAGTGACAAATTACTAAGATTACACAAGAAACATACACGCACGGAATTACATGGGCATTTTTTGTTTGAACACCTCAAGGCAGGTACCATCCCTTGGGGCCTTCAAGTAAAGAACGTACCGGTGGTGTTCACAGAGGACCCATTATATAAAAAGGGTTTTAGCTACATAGCGACTAAATGTAGTAGAGACCTTATGGTCCATACTGTTGAAACAGCGAAGAGAATTTGTGAGAAAGAACAGGAAGAGATAGAGGGATTGATTAAAGCTATCGAGGATAACCACACTGTTGACGAAGCAAAAGCTCTACTTGAAAAGATCAATAAGGAAATTGCCACATTCAGGGATAATACCATTAATTTCAGGTCGAACAAATTTGAGAAAGACGTTAAGGCTTTCAAAATAGATTCGGTTTATCCGTACCTCAAGGAGGATTACTATACCCAAACAGAATCCCGACGAGCGTTATCACAATACCAAGGGAGGTCGAAAAATAGATTTCTAACTTTTTCAGAGAGTTCATCCTCAGATTCAACCAACGACTCAGACCCCAGGGAGGGATCTTCTAAAAGAAATCCTTTTTTAGAGAAAGGCGAAGGCAGAGGAAGAGTCAGATTCAAACCGCAGCCCCAACCATGGGAAATGCGAACACGCAGAACTCAATACAAAACATAAATCCGACCTCCATTGTGAACATATCAAATAAAGATTTGACCCAACACGAAAAATCTGTCTTGGAATTAGGACTTAAGTTTGTGCCAACAGCTAACACCGACCTGACACATCTAAAAATTGAAGCATTAGAATTCTGTCGTAAACTAAGATTAAAGGCATTTTTCCACAACAGAGAGGATACTAGAGTCACTGAACCCTCCAATCTATCCAACAAATCTACGTTTGTTCCTCCAACGTACACCATTCCAAAGGAAATATTAGCCTTTGAACAGATCGTTCTTTCCTCCATCACACAATTAAGTAAACAAAAAGTGTTCCTCAAGAGGAACATCAGTAGAGATCAAGAAATGGCTTTGAATAATTTACGCAATGATGACTCCATAGTGTTAAAACCTGCTGACAAAGGGGGTGCACTGGTGGTCTGGGACAGAGACAAATACATCGCTGAAGCCAACAGCCAAATCAAGAATACCGATTGGTATCGAGAAGTTAAAGAAGACCCAACTCCACAAATAAAAGCTGAGATTCAGACAAAACTTACAGAGGGCCGTGAGAAGGGGATACTTGGAATAAAGGAGTTTCAATATTTGGACAAAAAAAGTCCACGTATTCCGGTGATTTATTTTCTACCGAAAATTCATAAGAGCTTGACTGAACCACCCGGAAGGCCTATAGTCTCCGGGTGTGATTCAGTACTGGAACCACTAGCTAAGTATGTGGATTTTTTCCTAAAACCCTTTTTACCTGAAGTGAAATCATACCTCAAAGATACAAGGGACTTCATCAATAAAGTTGAAGGGACCCCATTTGACGGTACCCAAGAATTGATGGTATCCTTTGACGTCACCTCTTTATACACCCAAATCCCCCAACAGGAGGGACTTGAAGCAATAGAACATTACCTCGATACACGACCCCAACCACACAGAGTCCCCACGGACTTCATTATTGACTTGGCGAGAATAGCACTCACAAGGAACTATTTCCGGTTCTTGGACACGTTCTACGTGCAGGTGAAGGGCACCGCCATGGGGTGTCCTTATGCCCCAGAAATGGCGGTGCTCTTCATGGCCCTGTATGAGGAGCGCTTCATTTACCGGAACAATCCATTTCAACAAAACATAACCAAATGGTATCGTTTCATTGATGATATCTGGTGCCAATGGACAGGGTCTGAAGAAATGTTGGCCCAATTCCAGCAGTGGCTCAACACCAGACACCCAGATATAAAATTCACAATGACATGTAGCAGAACGTCGCTTACTTTCCTGGACGTGGTGGTTTTTCCCGATGAAAATGAATTGACAACTACCCTACATCGCAAAGACACAGATAAGAACACAATCTTGCATTATGCAAGTTACCACCCAAAAAGTCTCAAATCCAATTTGCCGTACGGACAAATGTTGAGAATCCGACGGAATTGTTCAAGGAAGGAAGATTTCCTGACCCATTCCCAAATACTAAGTGACCAACTACAACAGAGAGGTTATCCTCCCAAATTGTTGAAACACTCAACCACACGAGCATGGCACACCCCCCGAGAGGAATTATTGACAACCAACAAAGACATTAAGCCTCTCGAAAGACCGGTATGTGTTACCACATTTGGGCCATACACTAACAAGTTGAAGTCCATTATTTTAAAGAACTGGCACCTAATTCAGAACTCAGAGGTTCCAATGGAGAAGCCATTGTTTGCCTTAAAGAAAAATAAAAGCATTGGACAGCATGTTGTAAGAGCGGATTTGGGAGTCAGCCAGGCCAAAACTGACTTACGTGCTCTGTGGAAATTACCGCCCATAATAGGCCACCATAAATGTGGGACGTGTGTTTCCTGTCCAAATACTATAGAAGGTGATGAATTTCAATTCAAAACAACGAAATGGACACATAAAGGATTCTCAAACTGCAAAACAGCTAACGTGATATATGCAGTCATGTGCCCTTGTCCCAAGCTGTACATTGGGAAAACCACCCAAAAAGTTAACCAAAGAATAGCCCAACACAGGTCCAGAATTAAAAACAAAGTGCTGTCTGCACCAATGGTTCAGCACTTTGTTGAACACAACCATGATGAGACAGACTTTAAATGGACAATACTACAAGCGATGAAAGTTCCCCCTAGAGGAGGAAACATCGATGCCATGCTATTGAAAAAAGAAGCCTATCTAATTTTGAAATTCAATTGTGTGATGGATGGCCTGAACGAAATGTCTGAGCTGCAAAGATCAAATTATTGAGCCTTCAGTGAACCCCACTGTTGCACGTAAGATACACTTAATAAGAAGAGGTTAACCACTGCGCTACAGCCCCTGCCAGTCACTTGTAAATTGTCAGAATGCGCGATTCAGTCACAAAACTACGAATCCCACAATGCTTAGCAGCATACATAAACAGGAAACCGAGTTCCACCCAGATATCTCATTTGAACAGTCACAGACGAGCGAGAAGCAAGCGGACTAACAGAACCCCCAGCACTGCCCCAAACACACAGAGATAACGGTAAGAATATTGATAGTCACCACACCGAAGTGGGAACTGAGAATATATATGACCGCCGAGTAACGGGAGCTATGGGTGTGCCCCTTTTTTACAGAACGTCGAAATCGGGAATGATTTATTACCGCCCCCACAACCACATCAAAATGTAGCAGCGTCTGGGCTTCCCGCCGCACACCACACAAGTAAGCAGTTTTTAAACGTGGATGCACCAAAAGTATGAAAGTCGGGTACCCGGTTTAACCTGGGACTAATGTTCATAATTTTTAATCACAGAGAAAGAAATTGGTGGAACCCGCATGTCCAAAGACTACTCGGAGTTAGCACATTAGTAGAAGAATAAAGAAATAACAAGTAAGTGCGAGCGCACCACATACTGACACGCCAAACACGCAATTAAGTGTTAGAATTCCGCACATTCATAATAATCACCAACCTTTAACTCTATTTAGGCAATGGTGAAAAATCCAATTTACCAGATGCCCCCCCATTGAGAACAGCAGTCCACAATACCGAGATATAAGGTAAAAACGTCTATAAGTTTATCTGGTAGACGAAGTAAGTTAAAAAGTTTGAAAAAGGAGATACTGAATGTCCCTTAATTTCACACCACAGGTAAACAGCCCAGCCCTGAGGAAGAACCCCATTAACTAAAGGAAGGGTTTGGAAACGCGTCGGCTACTTGGCTGTCTAAAGTGGCGCATAATACCATAGGGCAATATATTTAAAAATTCACGAATAAGCTGAGGTGTACATGATTCATCTGTTGTTGTTTTTCATGAAATAGTGAAAGTGTAACCATTCATGAATTTCTTCTGATTTGCTTTTTTGTTCTTGTTTGACTCATACCGCAAGGACCGTTTATTGTTGAATGTATGAAATATTGTCTCTAATGTAAGAGGAATGTCTCATCCTCTGTTTAAAATGTAAATATGTTTTGAAAGTTTGATATAATGACAAATGCATACCTTCTGGAAACAATGAAAGGAAGGGATACACCAGTTGAATAAATCAGCTCTGGTGTTCATAACTCGTGTCCTGGCACTTTTTCTTCTTTACAGATGTATAAAATCGGCATATGGTGCGTTGCATTTCAAGCAAGTGTGCGTCTATCCTGTGTGCCAATGCTGGGGTAAAGTAAGTGCGACGTAGAAATTTAAAATGTAACCGCTTATGACGACTATTAAGTGAAATGTCCTTGGTGGCTTCACAGCATTTGGCCCACTGCTCGTCTGTAATAGTGCACACAGTGTCCGCTTCCCAGGCCTGTCTGAGGCTGGAATCGTCCAATGGCAACAATTCGGCACAGGTCCTATACATTTTAGAAATGAGGTGTGCGCCGCCGGGACTCTCCAATACCGGTGTAAGCGGGGCAAAGGAATCAGGCTCAGCCGGGTATGTGGGAAAGGAAGCGCGCAGTGCAGACTTCATGCGGCTCAGTGGGAATCTTGTCATGAAGCTGCATTCAGTGAACCTAGCATCTTCGTCTAACGAGAACACATGTCCCCCTGGGAATAGATCACCCACCTTTGTGATGTCTAGTGTAGTGTAGTGTAGTCAATGTATTCTGCACTAGTCTCTCCCCCATAATTGGGAACCATCTGGTGTTGGGTAAGGGCAAAGCAGAGGAGTAGAGATGTGGGGTGCCCTTACGCGTTTTCAGCCTTTTCCACACCCAAGCTGTTGTGGACACCGTCTGTATGTCATGTTTGTCACGTGACAGACCCATGGGAAGTATCTCGCATAATTTGTCAGGTAGTACCAGGTCTGCCTCTGGTCTTAGAAAGGGAATGCGTGCGTCAGGGTGGAACCAAGATAACGCGTAACGACACTGCGCAACCAAGTAATAGAGATGGAAGTCCGGCACGTTGAACCCTCCCCTGTCGTATGTCAATGTCATTGTAGTCCCTACCATCCCACACCAGGATGGTCAGAAGTGTCTGCAAGGTGCGGAAGAATCCTTCAGATAGGGGGATCAGAATGTTATTAAAAAGGTATAAAATTTGGGGAGCACCACCTTTTTCAAAATGACAACTCAACCAGCCAACGACAAAGGCAACCGTAGCCATCGTTCGACCTGTTCTTCCAAATTCTGTAACGTTTGCTCAATCTAATGATCTGAGTGGTGTCCAGGTGTATATGTATGCCAAGATACTTTATCGAACCCTGGCACCACTCTAGAGGGAACTCACATTCCCAATGGATAGTGCTTGTTGTAAGCGGAAATATAATTGATTTGTGCCAATTTATGTTAAGCCCCAAATATCGGCCAAAGCGAATGATTTCTTGGATAAGCGGGGACAGGTTGATGTGCGGCTCTCGGACGTAAAGAATGGTGTTGTCGGCGTATGAAGAAGCAAGTAAGGGACCTGTCTTAAACTGTAGTCCCCTATGTAAATGGCATTCCTGTAGATGTCTGACCAGAGGGTCAATGGATAGGATGAACAGCAGCGGGGAGAGGGGGCACCCCTGTCTGGTCCCACGATACAGCCTAAATGGCCTGGACAGAGTACCGTTCAGGCGAAGTCGCGCCGATGGCTGACTATATAACAAGGGTACCCTAGAGATAAAGCCATAAGGCAGGCCCATGCGTTGCATCACCTCCACTAGAAAAGGCCACTCCAAGGAGTCAAACGCCTTCTCGGCGTCTAAGAGCACCGCAGCAGCTGGGACCTTGGACTGTATTCTGTGCAGTACAGCAAACAACGTGCAGAGATTCAGGGACGTGGAGCGCCGGGGAACGAAACCAGACTGCATCAGAGAAATAATATACTCCATTAGTTGGGAAAGCTTATTGGCCAATACTTTGGCTAGGATTTTGTACTCTAGGTTCAGCAGCGACAGTGGTCGATATGAACCATGCTGTTTGTGGTCTTTGCCAGGTTTCCGCAGGAGTATGATTACTGCCTCCCGCAACGTGGGGGGGAGAACCTGCTTCTCCAGTGCCTCAGCATAAACCTCGATTAATTGAGGGGCTAATATGTCCTTAAATTCCTTATAAAAGTCTCCAGTGAAACCATCTAGCCTCGGGGCAGAGGAACCACGTAATGTATCTATGGCTAATTCCACATCTGTAACTGAAATGGGTTCCGCCATAAAATCAAACATATACTTCTCCAGGAACACCAGCCCGACCTCATCTAGATAGGCGGTCTGGGCCGCTCGATCAGAGTCAGCCCACGAGGAGTATAGCGTGGTGTAATAGTCCACAAACTCATCCGGATGGCCAAGGTGCTTGATAGCGTGTCCCCGGATGCCGCATGTATTTCAGTAATGTAGGACTTGCTGTAAGGGGGTCTCAGCATTTGTGCCAGCACTCTACCAGGATGTTCGCCCTTGCCATACCTGCACACCGTCTGGTATTTTCCCATGTACAGTATCTCTCTGTCTGCCGTGTCTCTATATTCAGTCAGTAGAGCAAGTCTTTCTGCTTGGTCTTTTAGATTAGGAAGGAAGGAGAGATGCGTGTCTAGCCTGGAAATATCTTGTTCAATGTGGGTCAACGTGTTGCGGAGATCTCGGAGCACTCCGGAATGTTTAGATATGCATACCCGCTAATGACAGCTTTGAAACCATCCCAAAGAACAGCTGCTGTGTCCACCGAGCCGGTGTTTATCTCAAAATAATCCTCCATTGCCTCACTTACCTCTGCCTTAAACACTTCATCTAGGAGAGCTCTACTGGGGAACCTCCACTGCCTTTCATATCCTTCTAGACATGGGATCAGTAAATGCAGGGTCACAGGGGAGTGGTCCGAATATGTGCTGGGGACGGTGTCAAGGGAACTGAACCAGTCCACACCGCAAGGAGAAATGAGCCAGTAACCTATCCGTGACCATATGCCGTGGGGTCCTGAGAAATAAGTATAGCTGATGAGAGTGGGGTTGCGCTGTCGCCAGACGTCTAACAGTGGGTAGCTTGCGCTGAGCGCCTTAAGGGCCCTCCTTGCTTGATGTTTAGCATCTGGAGCGTTAGAGGAACTATCAAGCGTAGGTACTATTAATAAATTGGGGTCCCCCCCTAGCAGTAACGCCTGTGGGTTATGTTTCGCAATTCGGGCATGCAGGTCATGAAAAAAGTCTGGGTCATCAATTTTAGGGGCATATACATTCATCAGGGTGACTTTATGGCCATACAAGGATCCTGTGAATAACACAAATCTACCCGCCGGGTCACTTGTGAATCAATATAGCCGTGCCTCTAGCATAATTAATATAGTTGGCAAAATATCTATGCGTGCCCCAGCTGGTGCCAAATTGAGCAGAGTCAGTGGGGGGTAAGTGCGTCTCCTGCAGGTATATTATGTCAACTTTGTGTCGTAGAAGGTAATGAATCACCTGGCGTAATTTTCGAGTATTGTTAAGGCCTCGGACATTCCAAGTCATTAGGGTAAGGGAGGAAGGTCCCTGAACACTACCCAGTCGAGACATCTAAAATGCGGTAGCGCATAGTCCTGTCATAACTGTAATGCATCAACAATATAGTAAGCAACGCGAAAATAGTGCGTTAGGTGAAACATACGTGGTTAACAAACTTACCCAAAACCCCCCACACCCCACCCAGCCACCTATCAGCCCTAAGGTGGCCCACCCTTGTCACAATAACCCACTCTGTGATCATAGCGATCGCCGCCAGATCAACGGACCCCAACCAAGCAGCCAACAACCTCACACAGTGGATCACCAACTGTGCTGACGACCTCGCACCCCTGAAAAACCACCTCAGCATGCCCGGCAGCAAGAAAACCTCCTGGTTCAACGACGACCTCAAGAACTCCAAGAAGAACTGCCGTACCCTCGAGAAAGCCTGGCGAAAAAACCCGACTACAGACAACATGATCGCCCTCAAGCACGCCACCCGCAAAAGCCACCAGCTGATCCACACCACCAAGAAGACAGCATTCAAGGATCGACTAGACAACAACACACACAACAGCAAGGACCTCTTCAGCATCGTCAAAGAGCTCTCCAACCCCAGTGCCGGAAACAACGACATCACTCCCTCACAAGACCTCTGCGACTCACTCGCCTCGTTCTTGCACAGCAAGATCGCAGACATACACAACAGCTTCGGCGCACAGACCACGCACCCAACCACAGAGCCAACGCCCCCCACCACCATCCTCCGCGCCTGGACCCCGGTCAGCACCGAAGACACCATCCACACGATGAACACCATCCACTCCGGATCGCCAACCGACCCATGCCCCCACCACGTCTTCAACAAGGCCGATTCCGTCATCGCACCCCAACTCCGGGACATCATCAACTGCTCCTTCAACACCGCCACCTTCCCGGAGAGCTGGAAGCATGCCGAACTCAGCGCCCTCCTGAAGAAACCATCAGCAGACCCCACCGACCTCAAGAACTACCGCCCCATCTCGCTCCTCCCGTTTCCTGCCAAAGTCATCGAGAAGACCATCAACAGACAGCTTGCCGCCTTCCTCGAGACGAACGGATCCCTCGACCACTCGCAGTCCGGCTTCCGAGCCAACCATAGCACCGAGACCGCCCTCATCGCAGCCACTGACGACATCCGAGCCCTGCTCGACAACGGGGAAACATCGGCCCTCATCCTCCTGGACCTCTCCGCAGCGTTCGATACTGTCTGCCACCGCACCCTAATACAACGCCTCAACAACATCGGAATCCAAGAGAAGGCACTAGAGTGGATCATCTCGTTCCTCGCCGGAAGAACCCAGACAGTCCGCCTCCCCCCGTTCAGATCCGAGGCCACCGAAGTCATCTGCGGCGTACCACAAGGATCATCACTCAGCCCCACCCTCTTCAACGTCTACATGGGCCCCCTCGCAGCCATCGCACGCCAACACAACCTCAACATCATCTCCTACGCCTACGACACCCAGCTGATCCTCTCCCTCACCAACGACCCAGCCACCGCCAGAACCAACCTACACGAAGGGATGAAAGACGTAGACGAGTGGATGATTAACAGCCGCCTGAAACTGAACTCAGACAAGACGGAAGTCCTCATCCTTGGATCATTACCCTCGGCCTGGGACGACTCCTGGTGGCCCCTTGCCCCGCACCCAAACCAACGGACCACGCACGCAACCTGGGCTTCATCCTGGACTCCTCCCTCTCGATGACCAAACAAGTCAACGCCGTCTCATCATCGTGTTTCAACATCTTACGCATGCTCTGAAAGATCTTCCGATGGATCCCCACCGAAACCAGGAGGACGGTCACCCAGGCACTCGTCACCAGCCGACTGGACCATGGAAACACCCTCTACACCGGAACCACAGCCAAACTGCAGAAAAGACTCCAACGCATCCAGAACGCCTCTGCACGACTCATCCTGGACATCCCCCGACACAGCCACATCTCTGGACACCTGAGAGACCTGCACTGGCTCCCCGTCAGCAAGAAAATCACGTTCCGACTCCTCACCCACGCACACAAGGCCCTCCACGACCTGGGCCACAGGTACATCAACAACCGCCTGACCTTCTACACTCCCATCCGCCAGCTACGATCAACCAGCCACGCCCTTGCGGCCGTTCCACGCATTCGAAGAGCCACCATGGGAGGAAGATCCTTCTCCTACCTGGCAGCCAAGACTTGGAACTCCCTCCCCATCCACCTCCGTCTTACCCAAGACCACCTCTCCTTCAGGAAGCAACTCAAGACCTGGATGTTCGAGCAGTAGCGGACCCCTCTCCCCCAGGCGCCTTGAAACCCTCCGGGTGAGTAGCGCGCTATACAAATTTCTTGATTGATTGATTGATTGAACTGGATGTGGTCCAATAAGTGGGCCACGAAGATAAGAAACCAATCGTGTGGATACACCAAAGGGGGGTGGCAGCTCAAGATCTAGCCGGCCAATGTCCAAACAATATGAAACATCTAATCAAACATCACAAATTCCCAAATAAACTATGTAGATCACATAAGGTTATGCAATGCCCCCTAACTCAGCATCAGTGTTCGAGAACAGGTCCACGCTGGCGTAAGAGCCACTATGATGTGGGGAAGCAAGCGCACTCCCTGTCGAGTTTTGTGTGCTATGTAGCTTGTGTGTGGGGCAAAATTCCTCAGCCTCCATGGGAGTGTCGAATATTCTTGATCTGCCACCCACGTCCACCTTCAATCTCACCGGGTACAGCATGCCGTATTTGAGTCCAAGGTTTCACAGCGTAGCCTTGACCCCCAAGAATGTACGTCATGCCTCCTGCACCATTGGAGTGATGTCTGGAAAGAATGCCAGTTTGAACCCCTGCCATTCAATTGTTCCTCGCTCCCGCGCCATTCGGAGCGCCGTGTCCCGATCCCTGAAATTCAACAGGGGCGCTATGATGGGTCTGGGTGGGGGAGGCCCAGATTAGGCTGAGGGCCCGAGGACCTGTGAGCCCGCTCGACAACAAAGCTAGGTGTGAATGCTTCATTACCAAACAAATCTGCAAGCAGCTTTTCCACAAAGAGTTCCAGTCGGCCAGTTGACGTCGTCTCTGGAACTCCCATTATGCGAATGTTGTTGCGACGCCCACGCGCCTCCAAATCCTCATTCTTTATTGCCACCTCCTTGAGAAGACACTCCGCCCTCTCCAACCGCTTCAGTGATTGTGCTGCCCCATCCTCCAGGTCGGACACTCGCGCCTCCGCCACATCCAGACGATTATCGTGGCCCTGTAACTTGGCGCCCAATGCTGCGACTGTATGGTCTAGGGAATCAAAACGGGAGTCCAGTGCCTTAAAACCAGCCTTCATTTTCAGTAACAAGGATGCAACTGACGTCTCAGGGGCCTCTGGCGGTGCCGTGGCCGCTCCATTTTCAGCCATGTTTACACTTTGTGATGTCGTGCTGTCGCCCATCGGTTCAAAAGGCAGGGTTCGCTGTTTGGGGTCCCTGCATCCCATACCGTAGATGGAGATTGGCGGAATGCGAAGGGGGGGGTAGGGGTGAGGCAGTCATGTTTGGCGCACAAAGGATGAGAGCACTGTCAGGGCAGAGCCTGTTTATTGATGTAATGTCTCAGATAATGGCAAGTATACGGAACTCGCTGCTCCCAGCTAGAATGGAGGTTGTTGCTTCATGAGAGGCAGGGTTGGATTGGGATTGAAAATCGGGCGGGCATGCAAAAAAAAAAATCGGCCCACATTTGCATAATCACTCCTCAAATCACTACTATGGCGTAATCATATAAAAAAACGTTAGGAGGGGGTAAAAAAAATGCACGCGTTAATTTACAGTGGTGAAACAAGTTAGGTTACTTTTACTCAAGCCCCCTGCCCCCACTCAGTATGTGCACACATTAATGGGCCGTCCAGCGAGACAAAGGGAGTGACACCTCTTGCCTGTTGCTAAACAGAGGTAATGAGCGGTCATCTGCCTCTAGAAATGCCACTCAGACTCCTACTGGGCCCCTGGCTGCATTCAAACAATGGAGACAGCGCCCAAATGGCCCCCCAGACTGCTAAAAAAAGAGGCCCAGAGCAGCACTCGGACACCGGCCCCTCGGGCATTGCCTGAATGCCCGCGTTACCAATCCGACGCTGATGAGAGGATGTCGCAGGGCAGGCGGGGTGCAGTAGAGGAAGCCCCCTTAGCTGGTGGAGGAGCTGCACACCACCGGAGGCCCCCGGTTGCTGTTACAGGCAGGATCGCAGCGAGCACTCACTGTAGGAGGGGCCGCTGCTTCTCCGAGTCCATGCGAGCTGCGCACACCCTCCAGGCATCTCTGGGAGCTCCCGCATTCAAATGAGGCCAATGTCGGGCGGCCGCCGTGCGCACTCCCGTACCCGCCCCTGCTGCGGCCTCTACAGCACCAGGCCAGCGCCCGACCCCCAGCAGACGAGGCCAGAGGGCCCTATCCCCACACAGCCAAAGGGCACCAAAGCGACGGGGACAGGTCGGCCAGCCCGGCCCACGCGGTCAACCAGGGACAGCTGGGGGGGGCAAAGGAGAAGCGCCAGACTCACCTGTTCCGCAGAGTCGTGGTCTAATGGAGGGAGAGCACAGGCCCTGTCGGGCTGGAGCCGTAGACCGCGCCCGGGGCCGCCGATCACCTCAGGGCTGGCCCGACCCACAGCTCCTCAGGCACGGCAGATCTCAGCCGCTGTAGTGCGCCAGCATTCAACCCTCAGGTCGCTGTCTGCCTCATCACCTCCGCCATCAGGTACGCCAGTGTAAGGGGCCGGATGGATGAATGAGATGGGGGAAATTGTGTATTTAGCTTTACTCGCTAGCGGCCATCTTTGCTGCCAGCTCAGTCACGCCACCAGCAGGGACATCCTTGATCTTGGATTTGGAACCTCAGATAGAATTCTCTGGACAGAACACCATCTTGGAAAGGACAATTTATAAGACATGTCTATACCCCTTTCTAATATGAATGGCATTTGTTTGGCACATGAAAAACCACAAGCTTGACCTCCTTTGGACTGCCCAGAACTCTGCAGTCCCACCATCGCCATTGTTGCCCGGGTGGACTTCAGCATGAAAATGCCACTGTGGTCTACCTGGCTAGGATGCTTAACCACCCACTGAGTGTCTCGTCTAGCAACACGTTACCTGATGGTGAACAACTTTTTCTGAAAACTTGCATCCTCCAATAAGGTCTTGGCACAGATGTACCACTCAATCACATTCTTGTTATGGCAAATGTCAGCACACTCATTCACACTGTAGAGTTGATCAATCACAACTATTTCCACAGACGCCAGTGACTCACTTAGACACAGATATACACCACCCAGACAATGGGAACCTTGTACCCTCAGAAGAGAACTAGTTTGCAATTTAGTATATTATGATAATAGTATTTATATAGCCTTTTAATGGCCTGTGTGTAGCACTGTTAGCTGCATGGGGGTGCTCTCCCATACAACTATAATTTGTCGTTACAATTGTAGTGCCTCCAGTCATAACAGTGAGACTGTTGCTGGTTCCACATACTGAGAGGAAAATGCAATTCCAAGACTGGGGCCTTTTCTGCATAAATATTAATTTACTACACTTGCCAGTTTATCCCCCATCTGCTGCATATTTTTTTTAGTTTTTTACAAAAGAAGAACTGTCTCTCTCAAAGTGAGCAAAGAGTACACATATATCTCTACACACACTGTGCCTTGCAGCCAGAATTTGGCGTCCTATTCTGCTGCTACTTGCTGTACTCTCGCCGCTGTCTGCCTAATAAAAACTACTGGGACAAAATAAATATAAACTCTCTTCAGCAATACATCACTGAGCGCCCTGTGCACTCAACCCTCTCCTTCGGCTCTCTGTTCCATGGATTGCTTTAGCATCTCCCTCCCTTGCTCTAAATTAGAACAACCTGCTGCTAGAGCTCACAAAAGAATGGAGTTTGTGCCTTGGAAAGGTGGTCAGAAGGTTTCTTCTTTATGAATGTGCCTGGAGGTCTTCATTTACTCTGCATCTTGTCTTTCTGTATTTACTGTCTCAGTGCCATGAAGCCGCTTGGTAATCGAGTGCTTTACATGTAGTAATAAAACATCATAATTTAAAGATTTAAAGGTTTTGCATAATAGTTTTAAACATCACTGTGTTTGTAAGTGAGAGAGGAGGACTTTTGTCTGCAACACGATACAAAACCTCCCAATATTTGAAAGTAACAACAAAGGAGAAAGAAGGATCCCTTCCTTGTCCTGAAAAGTAATGTTTGCATCACAGATATTTCAAGATGGCACTCTTTTTTATGATCCCTGTCTTGAATCCTCAAATGCCTTTTCAAAGAGACTCATCTCAAGAGGCCATTCTCTCACTTGCATGGGTTGGCGTTTGGTCAACACAAATGAGGGAATCTCTCTACCTCTACGCCTGCGCTGTATTATGGACGCAGAAGCTGTCAGGAGGCGCACTGAAATTGTGCCACAAAAATCTGGTGCCCTATCATTGCGCCCCTGATGGCAGCCCTCTGGAGGGGGGGGGGAGAGGATACCGTAGAAACCCACACATCCCTCACTCACTGCACCTACCTATCGAGGGATCTCTAATCCTGCCTGCACAGTGAGATACGGAGCAGTTTTGAAGCAGCCGCTCCATAACTCACTTGAATACACTGCCCCAGGACAGCACAAGTTTGCGGCTGTTCTGGGGTAGAGCATTCACTGCAATAGGGCGCACTTTTCCTGTTTTTGCACGGTGCCGTGGTGCAAACAGGAAAAGGGCTCCCTATGTGTAATAAGGTACTGGTGTGCTGTTAGTGAGCTGTTGTAAGCCCAGGCTAGGGTGGTAGTGTATACTTCTCCTGTGCTACTGGTGAGTGCTTCAAAGTGGTGCTGGGCTAGCGTGGATTCCATAAGGAGCATGTTGTGCTGCTGGGGGGATTGCGCAAGCACCTGCTAGGCTGCTACTTGCTACTTGTAGGTTTGGGTGCTTTCCTGGAGAACTAATGCAATTCCGGCCGGTGTGCAGCCACAGACCTTGTTGGACTGGAATGGATGTCCGATGAGCTAGTGTTGCATCCTGGTGGTTCCTGCTTGCTGGTGAGTTGACACAAACTCCCTCTAGGTCATTCAAGCATATTTGAGAGTGGAGTGAGCTCCTTGTTGCTTACATGGGCTGGTGTGGACTCTTGATGGCTGCTGCCTGCTGGTGATCTAACACCTGCTAAGAACCATCAGGTAGGAAGTCTTCATGATAGGAGCGCTGGCTTGAACCTTTAAAAACCATGGGGCATATTACCAAGCAATAGCGATAATTATCGCTATTGCTTGGTTAGCGGGAAAAAAATATCGCCGAGCACCGAGAATTTTTACCGCTGAGATACCTTGATATTATGAAAAATCAGCGATATTCATGCATTATCGTGACAATGCTCTTAGCCATGTTATCCACCTTCCATTAGATAACATGGCTAAGAACTGCTTTAAGCAGGCGTTAGCTTTTGGAGATATTCGCGCTTAGCGCGAATATTTCCAAAAGTTGTTAATAGGAGTTAGAGATGTTAGCGACTGTTTTCAGTCGCTAACATCTTGGCACACCCACTTTGCATGTCATTAGCGATAATTATCGCTGACATGCAAAGTGGGCCCCTAAATGCCCGCTATCGCCTACAAGCTGTCGCTAACTGGTGTTAGCGACAGCTTGGTAATAGGGCGATAAAATTATCGCCACATTAGCGGGAAAAAGTCCCGCTAATGCGGCAATAATGCCCTTGGTAATATGCCCCCATAAGCTTCTCATTCCCAAGTGGCTCTGAATCATCAAGTGATGAAATTGCTCTGGAGAAAAAACATTATCTCACCTTGGGTTTTTTTTCTAGGTGATTTTGCTTGTGAATTCCACATTTTACAGGTATGGATGAGTGTTAAAATGAGGGATCAGCTTTATTGCACCTGTGCCATTGTTCTGACTGTTTTCCCTACACAACCACCTGAAGGTCATTACTAGAAGATAGCGTGCAAGGACAAATCACACGCCAGTGAGACATTGACTACACCATTCAGAAAAGAGTCAGAAAGATAAACGTCTGTCAGAAGTTTGTGTTTTTCGACCTAACATGGATATTTTGCTTTAATATCAAAGTTTTAGGTAACAAACTGTTGTGTTGTTAGTATTTTGACTCCTACAGAGACACTATTAATAAAGTACAAAAACATACAATGTATTAAAGTTTCCCTCTTGATTTGAGAGCAATGGTGTGTAACTCGTGGCTGCTGTGCAGGTATCAGGGCTCCTTTGTTGATGTTGAGTTTTTGCATCTTGAAATGCGTTTATTGAACTTTTAAAACTAATCTTTTTTAAACTGATCTGTATGTTGCAATTGAACTCTGGGTAAGTCTTGATCTTGTCACCCGGGCCCCAGACACGCCTGGTTATTAGTGGAGGAGGAATGCATGGCTGCAGGCGGCCGAGACCTCTTGAAAGGTTGTGCATGCAAGGAGGGTGTTATCTCTGCTCATTAGCACAAGTTATATACATTTAGAGAAAGAGTAAATTCCTATCCCTGGGGAAAAAACAGGACCGGCCTGAGATAATTTGGTGTTTACAAATACTTGGAAGAGTTGAACGTCCCTCTTCCAGGGCGTGTTTCGGATTTCTCACCTCATCTAAGCTTGCCTGCAGTTCATCGGCATGAGGGTCTTGTCTAGACATCATTGCTTTGTGATTTTGACTCACTTGGACCAGGCCTCGTCAGCTCCTGCCCTGGACAGACTCCGACAGACTTTGCCTCACTCAAAGTGACGTTCCATGGCTTGCAGAACCTGCCCACAGTCACTGAGGGACTTGGGAAAACCCAACCCAGAACTGAACTGTTCGTGAGCCGTGCAAATTGTGTTGACGCGAAACCACCATGGCGTGACTAAAGAGCACGCAATCCTTTCTTGTTTCAGCGCTGTGGGCTGTCATTGAATATATATAAAGTGAGTGCAATGCTACAGTTAGGAGGAATGAACACACCACTAGTTTTGCTTAGAGTGCAAAAGGTCGCTTTACTGGGAGTAAGCTCGCACCCCTAAAACTCCTTAAGTTAGCCCACATTGTGTTATCCCTGACCCTAAAATATTACCACCCCAACTTCCCACTCCCCCACGACACAATCCTTGACAAGTTTAGATAAACATGTGTCTTGGCTATCCTCGTTTAAGCATCCAAAATGTGTTGTGATGCCTGCCCACCCTTGAACTAGGCCCACCACCTTAAATCGTCATCTCTTTCCAGGCTCCCTAACTCCTTCTCACTTCCTCCACTTTCCTTTTACTGTTCTCTCTGGTTCACCCTTACCCCGCTTTTTCCGTAGCACCAACGCCTAAACTGCGTAAACAACCAATGCACAGACTATCAAAACACCCCCAACCAACATTCTCCCTTAACCTTAATGTATCAGGGAGGGTGGCAGGTTTGGTGATCTCCCTGTGTGACGCGTGAGGTCATGTTGGCCCTATGGCCAATGCCTCACTCCCTCTCAAGTCCTCCCCTCCCCCAGCACGGAGCGCGATCCCGCCCCCCGCCCAGTGCCATGATTGGTTCTGAGCAGAACATGGGACAAGGAAGGGAATATGACTTCAGGTGTCTATGGCAGCAGAATTAACTCAAAAGCGGTGAATTCAGGGATGTCTATTCACCAAAGTGCCTCGGGTCAAAGAAGTGACATCATGCACAGACTTGACCTCTTGTTCCACCCTTACCCCCTCAACAGCATGCTGTTTTCTGCTGAGGTGTTACAGGGAAAGGAAGGAGTGGAAATCATAGAAAGCAAGGGATTTTAGAAACCAGTTTACATTTTGTTCTTACTGATGCCTTCATGTCCCCTGAGACCAGGGTTTGCAAGAGCAGAACCAGGGATACCAAATGGCAGTCCTGGTGTAGCAGCTGCTGCTCATGGCTACTATTAATAGGCGTCCGGGTTCAAAACATTACACAAGGGAATCTAATCGCATCAGCTTTCAACTGGCTGATTGTGCCATAATGCCACACGTCCTCTGTTCAAGAACAAAAACTACTCCAGGACTCAGGCTGCAATTCTCAAGCCAGGTGAGGGGGACACACTCTTTAAACATGCCTGTCAGGAAGGCATGGTTCGAGGTGTGGTACACTCCACTCTCTGACCATCCTGATCTTCCCCTGACAGCAAACTGCATTGGTGGGGTCACATTATTCTAGTGTGTATCAGGAGGGTTTGGCAATGGCCTTCTTGGCAATTGCCACACAGGCAGCTTTCCTGGTTACTTTGTGGATCAGAACTAGTTCATCAGGTCTAGCTGAGGTAGTGTATGGGTAGATTTTTTGGGAGGTAAGCTAGCAAGAAGCAGCACTGCTGTCGCTTTTGTTACAGGGGGCCAATTTTGCAGCACTGCTGTAAAACCGACCCTCAGTAACAAACTGGCCCCCAGTGCTTGAAAACCGCCCGCCCTTCCAGGTTACTAGAAAAATGCCCGGTTCCCACTACAGCCAGTCTGGCCCTGTTAGAAATAGAAAATCTACACCGAATGGTACACTGTTTTTGTAAATCATATTTTGGATATAATAGTTATGCCAGATAATATTTCTATAGAAGATATTTTGACAGGCCTTGCTGGGGCATGTGTCACACCACTCCTCAATGGGTGAAAAAGGGCTGTCTGGTTGAGCACAATGAAAGTGATGGTCTAGCCTGATTTACCCTCTGGAAACAGGGGGCAGGAAGGCCAGACAGGACATAAACGAATAGCACATTCAAGATCACTCGAAAAGATCACTAGAAAACAGGACGTTCATTTTAAAATGTGTCTTTAAAACTAAAATCCTAATCCAGTGCACAGAATATGAGTTGTCAATATAATAAAGATAAACATTAAGGCAATATAAGAAATTGGAATATTGGTTGAGGTGGGGTTGAAGCCCCACTCAGGCAACAACCATGATCCTCGCCAGGTGAACTACAAAAGTCACTAAATGAACCTGTTCTTAATCCTCTGATAGCTTGACAAAAAAAACAGTCAGGCTTAATTTAGAGGCAATGTGTACAGCATTTATGCAGCATACAATCAGTAAAAAGGGAAAACACAACACAAGAAAAATCCCACACCAAGTTAGAACAATAGTGTACATTTTAATAAATAAAAGTGTACGAGAAAGACAAAAATGCAATCATTAGAACTGGAGTTACATATGCAAATTCAAAGTTTTAGGTAAGTATTGTGACTAAAATCACAAAGCGCCACTCATGGTCATATGGTCATGCTAGACCAGAAGAAAGTCGCAAAATCAGGCCGACCGTGATGGAGCGTGGGCCAGATACAGGGACCAGGTTAGTCCCGCTGACAAAATTACCATCTCAAAGTCTGGCTCAAAGACTCCAGAAAGTGGTGGAGGAGGCCACAAAGTGCAGGCAGAGCATTGCGGATGGTCATCACTGTAGTGCAAAGAGCAGGCTTAGTGTTGCATATGTCCATTGCTGTAGGACAAAGATCCAGTCAGGCGTTGCAGACGGTCGATGCTGGAGCTTCGCATTGGCGTTCACCGCAGGCTGTCACTGCTGTATTGCAAAGTCCAGATCTCATGTTATCGGTTCGTTGCTGGCGGTCGCTGTAGTGCAAAGTGTTTGGTTCACCAAAGCTACGCGTTGGCGGTAGTCGTGAGCGGTAGAGTATAGGCACCAATGGGCCGGTTTGCTGTGGCAACTTCAGGATGTCTCCCTTGTCCACAGAGGAGTGCACATCTCACAACCTGCGCACCTTCTTTGCGACCATGCAGATATTTGATGGCTCTCTTCCTGCTGTGGCTGTGTTTTTGGATGCAGCCAAAGCATTCGATATCTTTGAGTGGCCTTATATTTTTGCACTCCTTTCCAGTATCGGTATCAACCTCCTCTTCCTTCAAAAAATTGTCTTATTGTACTCAGCCCCAACTGCTAGGTTGAGAGTCAATGGTCCGGTCACCTCCGCTATCCCGGTGGCCCAAAGTACATGACAGGGATGTCCCTTTTTCCCCCTGCTATTTGCGATGGCAACGAAGCTGCTCGCGGCCGGCTCCAACAGCATCACGCCCGGCGAGGTCTTCACTTTACTCCCAGGGTGGTATTAGTCTCGATGTATGCAGATGGTGTGACCCTCTATGTACAGCACCCAGCAAGAGAATTTAGACCCACTCATCTGGGAGGTAGTCCGCTTTGGGGGAGTATGGGGTGTATCCATAAATTGGGGAAAGTCAATCATCTTCCCGCTTACTCAGGCCACCAAGCCCTTTCAGTCGGAGTTCCCACTTCAGTGGGCGAATTCCCCAGTGAAATAATTGGGAATCTCTCTGAGTAGGAATGTAGATGAACTCTGGAGCTACAACTACGGCAAGCTCATGGAGTGGTTGGAGAGTAGACTGGACAGATGGAAAGCACTCCCTCTCTCCCTGGTGAGGCGTTTGGCCATCGCCAAGATGGTAGTCTTCCACAAGTTCTTATATGCCTTTGCTGACCTGATGCTCCCCCTCACTGCTGCATTTAGGCACCGACTCCGATCCAAATTGATTACGCTGGCTTGGGTGGGCAGACAGCCTTGGGTAGCTTGGGAGGTCTTGATGCTACTATTTGAGCAGGGCGGGTTGGCGTCTCCAGATATGGAGCTTTATTATAACTGTGCTCAAGCACAATTTGCTTATCATTAGGTGTTCCCTACCCTCTTATGGCGCACCCTGCCCCGGAAAGCGATAGGTCTGTCTCCAACGCCTTTACACATGGCACTATTTGGACCATCAAGGAGACCACGCGGCAGAGCGGACACCGTGGGCTGCATGGTATCGGCATAGTGAGAACTTAGGCATAGAGCGTGTCTGGAACTGACATTCGCCCCCTCTATCCCATTCATTAGACATCCGGAACTGCCCTTCACTGCAGAGGCGGGGGTGAGTCAAAGACTGCGGCAGCTTCAACTTCACACTTTGGTCCAGGCATTCCGCAATGGGGTATTTGCCACCATAGACGAAGCAGCGGGCGACAATCATGCAGGAATGTTGGACAGGTTCACATACTACCAATTGAGAGCAGCGCTGCGTACACTGTATGAATTATTTCCCATTGCACCACCAACATTTCTAGTACTGGAGTAATTCCTGGTAAACCTCTCACATCATAAGCTTATCACTCGACTCTACTCTGGTATGTAGCGTACATCTCATATATGCTCGCCCCGGGCACAGCATAAATGGGAGGAGATCCTGGGAGGCCCGCTACAGGAGGGAACGTGGGCTTACTGTTGTGCGCAAATGAAAGAAATGTCACCCAATTATAGGCTGCAAATTATTCATTTCAAGTTTCCCCACAGACTGTACAGGACCCCTGTCTGGTTACATAGGGCTGGTTTGAGTGAGGATGCAACATTTGTGCGCAGTTGTGCCCTGGAGGCCTCCTTCCTGCACCTGGCTTGGGAGTGCCCAGAGGTGGCTAGCTATTGCAAAAAAGTTTTTGAGGTGCTGGCCTCGCTGGTAGCTGCTGCAGTGGACTGTTTCCCCCTTGCTGGGCTGTGTACGTGGAATAGACGTAGAGCATAGGAAACTGGTGACCATGCTATTGCTCCTGGCGAAGAGGCGGTGGACATCTGCTGGGGTCGCTGGTGTAGTTCGAAGGTAATGGAGTGGCTGCAGGACCCTGCGTTCTGTCATAATCATCTGTCCGATTACTGGGACGTGATGCCTGCACAGGCACATCCTAAAGATATATAGGCACCATTGCACACCTATTTAGACTCTACCTCGCCGCATACTGATGATAGCGCAGCAGCGTAAGCACGGATAATATGTATAGGTGTTCCAGGCCAGCTCGGATACTCAGGATTGGTTCGATGCTATATGGGGTCCACCTCTCAACCGCCCCTAGTCTGTAATTAGAACAATACACAGACTAAAAGATGGTTAAGCGAGGGAAGGAAAGGGTGGGAACAGCAGGGAGGGAGATCTGTGAGAAGACACAAAGAACAACAGGATAAGGTTACTATCAGTGTTTTCTCAACTGGTTTACTTGGAATGCATACCCCTTCACTCTACTAACCTGTAAAGGAAAATAACGATGACCTGATACCAGGAGGGATGAGCTTGAACCTCTCTATTTTCAATATGCTGCAAATATAACAAAGATATTGATGTCTGTTCTTACTATGTATAATAACACTATACACTTTGCTAAAGATATTTCTCTATACCTGAAATAAGGTGAGGAAACACTTCGGCTCATTCACAACCCCTGTAATAAGAAAAGGACAGCATGCATTGAAATGAAATAATGGTCTTTGGCTTTTTATGCTTATCAATCATGGAAGCATTTTGCATCATCAGACATCAGGTAATTGAAGCAATCCATATAATATGAGTATCAAGTCAAGAGTTACGTCACTCTCTATACTTTAGTTGCATGACATGAATCACGGGCAATAACATAGTTCAATGACACAAATAAAAGGTCAAATAATTCTTTCCCTCGCAAGAACTCCAAAACGGCAATAGTAGAAGGAGTTCGCCAACGCAGGGAAATATGGACCTTAAACTTCAAAGGAATATCCAGCAAGAATAATGGCACCTTTATACTTCAAGACAGTAGAGTTCCAATGTCTAGAACCGGATAAGCCATTACTCGAGTAAACACACAAAGCAACTACCACGGTAGTCATGCAGGGTTAACAAGCACGATTCAAAACGCCCAAAGCTACCGCGCCACTCCCAAGGAATCCAAATCGGGAAGAATAATGGCACTAGGCAGCAATCCAGAGGGACAATGAACAAGGCGCCAATCCAAAGATTGAGAAGCGGAAGAGCGGTGCCACCGGCACCCTTACCCAAACGCCGACTCCTCAACTGGGCCCCTGTAGACCTCCAGACTCCTCCAGATTAATCGGCAGCAATTCCCCTCGCTGTCCGTCCTAGGAATGCTTCCGCATCACGTGATGGCAGAAGCGTTCCGACCAACGTCATGTGTCGCGCTCTGAATGCCGAGAATTGTAGTTCCGGGCCCCATCAGCGCCTGTCTGCATGATTGTTGCCTTCGTGTCCCCTGACAGTACATCCCCCTCCCCGAGAGCACAGACAGGAGCAAGGCTTGCCAGGGTGACAACGGTAAAAGGCAGCAACAAGTCTGGGGGCATGAACAGCCGAGGCAGGCTCCCAGGAGTTTTCCTCCACCCCATATCCTTTCCACGCAATAAAAAAACACAGTTTTGTACGAAAGATCTTGGAATCGAGGATCCTTTCCACCTCGTATTCCTCATCCTGATCAACCCACACAGTGGCTGGCCTAGCTTGTGCTGGACACGCAGCAGGTTTCAACAAAGAAACGTGAAACACAGGGTATAACCTCATATGAGAAGGCAATCTAATCCGAACTGCTACTGGATTCACATGTTTCACCACCTTAAAGGGACAGATGAACCGGGGATTGAACACACTATACCGTCTTAAGCGGATGTTTCGTGTCAACAACCACACCAAATCCCCCTTTTTGTAGGAGGGCCCCTGCCTGCGGTGTTTGTCAGCCTGCCTTTGTACTTCAGCTTCGCCTGTACCAGGTGTTACTATGTGTTTATGATAACTTTCTGAATGTGTGCTATTCTTTCTTTCACTTCAGGTATATGCTCACTCCTTCCAAGAGCACTGAATGGGATGAATCTCGGGTGGAAACCATATGTACTATAGAACACAGTATGTTTTGTGGAACAGTGTTGGGCATTATTATAAGCAATCTCTGCCAACCAAAGCCTTTCTACCCGTATGTCTGTGTTACAGGCAACATAGCTCCTCAGATATTGCTTCAAGGTTCGAGTCAGTCTCTTCCTTTGTCCATGCGTTTGTGGATGAAAGCTAGTTGACAAAGCCGATGAGATATGAAGAGTGGAACACCACTCTTTCCAGAATTTGGCAGTAAATTGAGTGCCTCGATCTGAAACAATCACCTTCGGCTGTCCGTGTAATCTTACCACATGTTCCTTAATCAGAGTAGCCAGTTGACCTGCCGTGGGGATCGCCTTACAAGCTATAAAGTGTCCCATCTTAGTTAAATAATCTATTATAACCAAGATTACTGTATGTCCTTTGTCAGCTGGAAGGCCCACTATGAAATCCAAGGAAAAGCTTTCCCATGGCACTTCCGGCGTAAGTAAAGGTTGTAACAATCCTTGAGGTTTTCCTGTTAAAGCTTTCGTCTGTGCACATACCACACAATTATTGATCCATTCTGGTACATCTTTTCTCAAGGTCGGCCACCAAAATTGCCGCAGAAGCTTTTCACAAGTCTTTTCCTTCGCATGATAACCTGCACTAAGATCCGAGTGGCACCACTGAAAGACTAATCGTCTCAACTTTATAGTGGGCAAGAGCACTTGAGGTCCTTTCATCATCACTCAGTGTTTCTTTATCCATTCTGGGTGATGTTTCCTCCATTCTCTCCACGGAAACGTTTGAAGTCCTCTCCCGACTTCCTGTAGAAACTGATCGGTGTGCACAACTCCGATCACTTTATGTGATTCAAAAGTGGCTCTTTCGGGATGGTTACATGATTGCACCGTCGAATCCTGTCTGGATAAAGCATCCGCTTTCTCGTTCTGGCTTCCAGGGCGGAAGGTCACAATGAAATGATATTCCTCAAAGAATGTCATCCAACGAAGTAGTCTAGGAGTGAGAAGGCGAATTGTTCTTAGAAACTGGAGGTTGCGATGGTCAGTGTATACTGTGATAATATGACGCGCTCCTAACAACCAATGTCTCCATTCACTGAAGGCTTCTTTTATGGCGATCAACTCCTTTTCTATGATGGTATAGTTTTGTTCTGCCTGGTTTAATTTTTTGGACATAAAAGCAACCGGATGAAGTTGCCCTGTGTTGGTGTCTCTCTGGGATAAGATGGCCCCCATCGCCACATCCGAAGCATCTGCCTCCACAATAAAAGGGAGAGAGGGGTTGGCATCTGTCAAAATAGGAGCGGTGATAAACGCTTCTTTTAATTCCTCAAAGGCCTTCTGAGCTTCCGATGTCCAGTGAAACGGTACATTTTTCTTAGTTAAATGAGTGAGTGGTGCTGCTTTGTTTGAGGACTGGGATATAAAACGTCTATAAAAGTTAGCAAATCCCATGAAACACTGGATATCTTTGACGTTCTTTGGACTGGTCCAGTCAGAGATTGCTTTCACCTTTCGTTCTGCCATTTCTTGACCAGATGGGGTAAGCATCACTCCCAAGAATTCCACCGTGGAAACATGGAACTCACACTTGCTTATCTTGCAAAAAAGAGGATGTTTTGGGAAAGCTTTCAGGATGAGACTCACATGTTGTATGTGATCTGTGACTTGTGTAGAGTATATCAAAATATCGTCGATATATACAACGACAATTTGATCTAGGTATTCTCTTAAGACGTCGTTAAAAAATAACGGAAATGCTGCAGGCGCATTACAGAGACTGAAGGGCATCACGAGATATTTATATAGCCCATACCGCGTCTTAAATGCCGTTTTCCATTCGTCTCCTTGACGCATTCTTACCAAATGGTAGGCCACACACAGATCGAGTTTGGTAAAGATGACCGCTCCTTT
This sequence comes from Lissotriton helveticus, assembly GCF_964261635.1. Lineage (NCBI taxonomy): Eukaryota > Metazoa > Chordata > Amphibia > Caudata > Salamandridae > Lissotriton > Lissotriton helveticus. Next base: position 1,374,214,581 of record NC_136068.1, read on the forward strand.
GACCTGTTCCAACAAAACTGAAATCAATGGCAGAGGGTATTGGTTACGGATGGTGATAGAATTTAAAGCCCTAAAATCAATACCTGTTCTCAATTCTCCGTTCGCTTTGGGTATGAAGAAGAGAGGGGATGCAGCAAGGGAAGCGGAAGGACGGATAAATCCCAGCTCCAAATAATTATCCAAGTACTGGCGTAAATGTTGATTTTCAGGCTCTGTAAGAGCGTATATTCTCCCACATGGTACCACTGAACCTGGTTTCAAATAAATCCTACAATCGTAGGGCCTATGTGGGGGTAGCATTTCTGCCTTCTGGTCATCAAAAACATCTCGGAACTGTTCGTAACATGAAGGTAAAACCATGTCTTTCTCGGCGGCGGTGGCAATATGTAGGGTTTTTTCTTTCTGACTAGGAGGTGTATTCCAACAGTGAATCTTACAATAGTCAGAATCCAAATTCAGGGTTTTGAGATTCCAATCAATGTCTGGATTATGAGTGGACAGCCACGGTAATCCCAATATTAATCCATATGACGGGGCTGATATGATGTTGAAAGACAGGACTTCTCTATGCCCTGGTAAACATTCAACCATGCATGGTTCTGTGGCTTGTTGGATGGGACCAGATTCCAGTTGTTGGCCGTCCACCGCAAAGACCTCCTCCGGTCTGAGTTTGGAGATTAAAGCAAAACCTAATCTAGTGGCTTCGGTGATATCCATAAAACATCCAGTGGCTCCAGAGTCAATCATGGCTTGTGTACTACAGGATTCTTGGTTGATAACCATCGTTATTGATAAGAAGAATTGTTCCTTGAGGTTGCCAAGTTCCCTTCTGAGGGAAGGGATTCAGAGAACACTCAAAGACTCCCCTTCATTAGGTCTCGAGCTCTTCAGTTTTCCCTCTGTGTTTTCGGGATATTTGTTGTCGTTGCTCCCAAACGTGTACGCCCGAACTTTGGCTTTATAGGACATTCTCGAAGGTAGTGACCCTTCTTACCGCAGTAAAGGCACAATCCATTCTTCCTTCTATGTTCTCTCTCCTCCCCTGTCAAAGATGCTCTGACAGTTCCAATTTCCATTGGCTCTGGAACTGTTGTTCCCAGTTCTGGCGCTCTTGGCTTATCATAGCGGGTAGGGTATCTCTCTTTCCGCTTGCATTCTCCCTTGCGCTCTCTCAATCTATGGTCTAATTGCATCGTGAGTTCTATCAAGGCAGAGCATGTTTGGGGTTGAGGACCCACTTGTGCAGTAACATCTTTGAGCTCATCCCTAAGGCCTTGGTACTTTCCTTGGCCTTGGTTTACTTTCCGGCAATTGAGTTTCGGCGACTAACCTCCTGAAGGTATTCATATAACTCAACAGATCTCTGTTTCCCTGCTTCAGCTCGAGCAATTCTCTATCCGCTGAAAACGTGTCGGCTCTTCGGTCAAAGGTTTTCTCGAATTCTTCTTTGAATTTGTCCCAATCACGTAACATGGGATTATCTCTTCTAACTAGTGGAACAGCCCATTGTGCAGCGTTTCCCGCTAGGTAAGAAATCAGAAAAGAAACTCTGGCTTGGTTGGTAGAGAATACTTTAGGTTTGTAATTAAAATGCAGCAATACCTGAGTCAAAAAGACTTGCACATTATGCATGTCCCCTGTAAATTTTTCGGGGGGAGCTAAAGGTATAGGGGTAGGGATTTCTACTACCATTGAGCTAGTGGAAGGTTGTGTAGGATTACCAAAGTCAAATGGATTGCGCTGCATCCTATCTACCCGTGCCTGTAATGCGGCGGTTTCATTGCGTGAAGCCGTTAGTTCTACCTGCACTAAAGCTAGAGCTGCCATTATATCATCTAAGGTGGCCATTTGTAGAATTGACACAACCAGGAGGATACGGTTATTCTTGGGCCGATTATTCTGTTCCAGGCCAGCTCGGATCCTCAGGATTGGTTCGATGCTATATGTGGTCGACCTCTTAACCGTGCCTAGTCTGTAATTAGAATAATACACAGACTAAAAGATGGTTAAGCGAGGGAAGGAAAGGATGGGAACAGCAGGGAGGGAGATCTTTGAGAAGACACAAAGAACAACAGGATAAGGTTACTATCAGTGTTTTCTCAACCGGTTTACTTGGAATGCATACCCCTTCACTCTACTAACCTGTAAAGGAAAATAACGATGACCTGATACCAGGAGGGATGAGCTTGAACCTCTCTATTTTCAATATGCTGCAAATATAACAAATATATTGATGTCTGCTCTCACTATCTATAATAACACTATACACTTTGCTAAAGATATTTCTCTATACCTGAAATAAGGTGAGGAAACACTTCGGCTCATTCACAACCCCTGTAATAAGAAAAGGACAGCATGCATAGAAATGAAATAATGGTCTTTGGCTTTTTATGCTTATCAATCATGGAAGCATTTTGCATCATCAGACATCAGGTAATTGAAGCAATCCATATAAGATGAGTATCAAGTCAAGAGTTACGTCACTCTCTATACTTTAGTTGCATGACATGAATCACGGGCAATAACATAGTTCAATGACACCAATAAAAGGTCAAATAATTCTTTCCCTCGCAAGAACTCCGAAACGGCAATAGTAGAAGGAGTTCGCCAACGCAGGGATATATGGACCTTAAACTTCAAAGGAATATCCAGCAAGAATAATGGCACCTTTATACTTCAAAACAGTGGAGTTCCAATGTCTAGAACCGGATAAGCCATTACTCGAGTAAACACACAAAGCAACTACCACGGTAGTCATGCAGGGTTAACAAGCACGATTCAAAACGCCCAAAGCTACCGCGCCACTCCCAAGGAATCCAAATCGGGGAGAATAATGGCACTAGGCAGCAATCCAGAGGGACAATGAAATAACGAACAGGGCGCCAATCCAAAGATTGAGAAGCGGAAGAGCGGTGCCACCGGCACCCTTACTCAAATGCCGACTCCTCGACTGGGCCCCTGTAGACCTCCGGACTCCTCCAGATTAATCGGCAGCGATTCCCCTCACTGTCCGTCCTAAGAATGCTTCCGCATCACGTGATGGCGGAAGCGTTCCGACCAACGTCATGCGTCGCGCTCTGAATGCCGGGAATTGTAGTTCCGGGCCCCATCAGCGCCTGTCTGCCCGATTGTTGCCTTTGTGTCCCCTGACAATAGGACACCCCGCATGTCCATTGCCAGTTGGATGTCTATCTATTGCTGGGGAAACTCACCTTGGCATGAACCAGAAAGAAACTGCTTTCCCCTCTCCCCTCCGGTTTATTGTGAATATTTCTTTGTATTTCCCCCTTTTTCTTTTCAAAAGTCCTTCCCTCTGTATCTCCACCCCTTCTCTACTGGGGCCAGTGAGGAGCTCTGGAACACAACTCAGGGAGATGGATTCCACAGAGAGCAGCAAAATGCATACATGGATGGGACACTGTCTAATTTATATGCTCAGGGATTATGTATGAGCACTCACTGGGATTATTTAGCTCACTGCGAAGATGTTAACTGTACGCATTGAGACAGGAAGCTGACATGTCTTTTTCATTGTTTATGTTTGTTCCTGTGTAAAATGTTTTTTAAAACTTCTTATCTCGAATGAGGTCCTCTTCGTCCCAGTCAACATCACCCCTCCCCTTCCTTCTGTTGCACCACAGAGACCATACTTGTTACTTTCAGGAGGTGGGAGGAGGAAGGAGTCCTTTTGTATGGGGGGCACACAAAAACAAGCATTGGTAATACTAATTGTTCATGCTTATCAATACACTGTCAATCCAAACAGACAAATCCATGTAGGTTAATGGCTGCTCTCCTTTCATCTGTGCTGCTGCCAGAGAAAAACATCATACATTGTCTAGTTATCTAAAACACTTTAGTAACAATGCATTGCCATGCATGTGTCCCTGATAGTTTAACCTCAGGCAGCTGGATAAAGAAACAAAATGATCACAGCTATCGAGGATAAGCACTTTTTTTGGAAGTACCGAACTTCTACCCAATCAAAACATGTACTCCTGGCTCCCAATATGTGGGTGGAGCCAAGCCCATTTCTAGTGTTGTTCACATAAAAGGTGACAGCTGTGCTGTCAAGACATACCATAGAAAAGGACTAGCATGTAAAGTTGCCTGTCTGGGGGTGGCCCGCCTCCCTCTATACAACTGGGACGACGAGGACCTTAATGAAGTTTATCAGTAAGAGCGACCTTTGACCCTGCCACCAGGTAGGTCACCCCCTCTGCCGCCAGACGGTCCCCCTTGCGCTGTTCCTGCTGCCCGCTGTGTCATCGCCTGTACCGTTGCAGTCCTTTTTCTGCCTTGGACTGGTTTCTCCCTTCTTCTTGTGCCATTAATTTTCTGCCTTTTCTTTTCATTTTTTACTGTTCTCCTTATCTCTTCGCCTCTTCGCCCCAGTGCCCTGTGCCCTCCCACCCCCCCTGCCCCCACCCTCTCCCCTACCTCACGCTTCCTGCTGCTGCCCCCCTGCGGCCCCGCCCCCCTGGTGCCCCATTCGCCGTCCCGCTCCCGCCTCCCAGCTGCCCCTCCTCCCATAGCTCTTCTTATTGAGGCCGCGCAGGAAACACGTGCAGCCAAAGGCGCGCCAAAGGCAAGCCCGCCTGTGCCTGTCCGCGCCTGGATCACGACCCGCGCCAGAACCCCTGGCCCCCGCCAAAACCAAGAAACCTGACTGAGATACGACACCACCACCCTCCACGCACACAACACCGGCCAACATGCCGCCTGCTACCAAGCCACTTCGAAGCGTACCCACAGACCCTTCTCCTGCCAAACCTGCAAATTCACCTGCGTCCGAACCTACATCCCACCACCCAGACCAGGCAACAACACCAATCACCTCAAGTGCATCCTACTCAACACCCGCTCCGTCCACAAGCACGCTGTCGAACTCTGGGACCTCCTCGATACAACAGCACCAGACGTCGCCTTCCTCACAGAAACCTTGATGCATGCCTCCTCAGCCCCTGACATCGCCATAGCCATCCCGGACGGCTACAAGATCACCCGAAAGGAGAGCGTCAACCAAACCGGAGGAGGAATCGCCATCATCTACAGGAACACCATCGACGTCCCAACCAACTCCGAAGATGACCTCACCACCGCCGAACACCTACACTTCAAGACCACCCTCAGAGGAACCCTCGTCTACAGACCCCCGGGCCCACGTACACAATTCAATGAAGCCATTGCCGACTTCATCAGCCCACATGCCCTCGCCTCATCGTACTACATCCTCCTAGGGGACCTGAACTTCCACCTGGAGAACAACAACGACAACAACACCACCACCGTGCTCGACAACCTCGCCAACATCGGACTCAAACAACTGGTGAACACTCCCACCCTCTATGCCGGCCACACGCTCGACCCCATCTTCTCCACCAGCAGCCACGTTGCCTTCAGCCACTCCACCGGGCTACACTGGACCGACCACAGCTGCATCCACTTCACCTTTAAGAAGACCACATCCCACCACCGCCCGCAACAGATCCCCCGTAGATGCTGGAGCAAAGTCACCGCAGACCAGCTTACCACATCACTGAGCCAGAACCCACCAATCACCACCACTAACACCAACGACGGAGCCCGCAACCTCACACAGTAGATCGTCAACTGCGCAGATGCCCTCGCACCACTGAAGAACCCTCCAGGCAAGCCCGGCAACAGGAAAACAACATGGTTCACCAAAGACCTCAAAGAATCGAAGAAATCCTGCCGAACACTCAAGAAAACCTGGCGCCGTGAACAGACGACAGAAAACATGACAGCCCTCAAGAATGCCACCCGCAAACACCACCAGCTGATCCGCACCACCAAAAAGACATTGTTCAAAGAATGGCTGGACAACAACACACACAACAGCAAGGAACTCTTCAGCATCGTAAAAGAGCTCTCCAATCCCAACGCCAACAGCAACGACATCACACCGCTGCAAGACCTCTGCAACTCCCTCGCCACGTTTTTTCACCGCAAGATCGCCGATATCCACAACAGCTTCGGCGCCCAGACTCCGCCCCCAGCCACTACAACCACCCTCAGCGCTTGGACTCCCATCAGCACCAAAGACACCGCCCATGCTATGAACACCGTCCACTCCGGCTCTCCTTCCGACCCATGCCCTCACCACATCTTCAACAAAGCCGACACCATCATCATCGCTCCCGACCTACGGAACGTCATAAACAACTCCCTCGCGTCCGCCACCTTCCCAGAGAGCTGGAAACACGCAGAGATCAACGCCCTACTGAAGAAACCCACAGCGGACCCTAAAGACCTCGAAAACCTCCGCCCCATCTCTCTTCTTCCTTTCCCGGCGAAAGTGATCGAGAAGATCATCAATAAACAGCTGACCGCATTCCTTGAGGCCAATGGATCCCTCGACCCATCCCAGTCTGGATTTAGAGCCAACCACAGCACCGAGACCGCCCTCATCGCAGCCACCGACGACATCAGGACCCTACTCGACAATGGGGAAACTACCGCCCTCATCCTCCTAGACCACTCAGTCGCCTTTGACACAGTCTGCCATCACATCCTAATAACCCGCCTCCACAACGCCGGGATCCAAGGTAAAGCCCTGTACTGGATCACCTCATTTCTCTCCGACAGAACCCAGAGAGTCCGCCTCTCCCCGTCTGCTCCGCGGCCACCGAGATCATCTGTGGCATACCCCAAGGCTCATCGCTCAGCCCAACTCTCTTCAACATCTACATGAGACCCCTCGCCACCATCGCACGCAAACACAACCTCAACATCATCTCGTACGCCGACGACACCCAGCTGATACTCTCCCTCACCAAAGACCCAACCACCGCCAAACTCAACTTCCAGGAAGGAATGAAAAACGTCTCTGAATGGATGAAACTCAGCCGTCTGAAACTGAACTCAGACAAGACGGAGGTCCTCATCCTCGGGCCATCCCCATCCGCTTGGGACGACTCCTGGTGGACCACAGAACTGGTTACCGCACCGACACCCACTAACCACGCACGCAACCTGGGGTTCATCCTGGACTCCTCTCTCACGATGACCAAGCAAGTCAACGCCATCTCATCTCCATGCTTCAACACCCTGCGAATGCTCCGTAAGATCTTCCGGTGGATCCCTACCGGAACCAGAAAGACGGTCACCCAGGCCCTCGTCACCAGGAAACTATACTACGGTAACGCCCTATACGCAGGAACCACAGTCAAACTTCGGAAAAGACTCCAACGCATACAGAAGGCATCTGCATGACTCATCCTCGACATCCCCCGCAACAGTCACATATCAGCCCACCTGAGAGACCTGCACTGGCTCCCCGTCAACAAAAAGATCACGTTCAGGCTCCTCACCCACACACAAAAAGTGCTCCACGACATAGGTCCCGAATACCTCAACAACCGCCTCACGTTCTTCACTCCAACACGCAAACTCCGCTCCACCAGCCTGGCCCTCGCCACCGTCCCACGGATCCGCAGAACCACCGCCAGAGGAAGATCATTCTCCTACCTGGCGGCCAAGACATGGAACTCTAGCCCCACCCACCTACAACCGACCCAGGACCACCTCAATTTCAGGAAACACCTCAAGACCTGGCTCTTTGAGCAGTAGCGGCACTCACCCCCCCCCCCCCTCCTCTCCCCCCCCAGCGCCTTGAGACCCTCACAGGTGAATAGCACGCTCTACAAATTTATTGATTGATTGATTGATTGATTAAGTAATAGTTTTATGTCCATGGCCTTACCACACTTAAACACATATATCATGATCCCCACTCACCTCTTCATTTGTCCCTGCCTGCCGCACAGCTCTCAACATTTCAAGGTTTTAATGAATCCTCACTTCTGACATAAAATTGGTGACGCTACTTATACTTTCCATTGAAAAACATTAGAGTGAGGAATACACGTGAATTTTTGTAGAGTAACAACTGTCATATTAAAATGAGTGGGACCGTGCCTATGTCTCTCCTTTTGAAAAGTGAACGTATATGGTCTCCAGTGACTATTTTCGTGGACATTTCTGCACAACGCTCTACCCGACATCCCCCTTTATCGGAAGAAGTTCCCAAGCCTCCATGATTTGTTTATATTGTTATTTTCCTGATTGTTATTTGCAGTTATATATTAACATTTTCTCTTTCGCTTTAAATGTTGCCATGTTTAATATGCAGCATTTAATGTTTGATGTTCTCTATAGTATATAACATTTTTCGCATATAGTTAAGAACTTTGCTGTTATTTCCCTTACCCATGTTTCTCTTTCCGTCATTATTATCATAACCTCCTCATGCAACTGTTTTCCCCCTTTAATTCTTTCAGTTTCTTTTATTGCTTTAATTATCATATGATATTTATTTGACTGTTTATACCTCACTGCATATTTTCAAAATAAAATGTATGTTTAAACACTATATTAAAATGAGTGTAAAATGCTGTTCAGTCTCCTGAATTTTGCACTTCGTTTCCATTCCCAGTTGATCATTTTCCAGCCCTGACTCTTTTAGTAATGCTTTCTAAACCCGCTGTTTGCTCTTTGGGACTTCAGAGACTCCGAAGGCCTCTCGCCAGCAAGCCTCTGCGTGTTGAATGCTCCCCCAAACCGCACTGTCCATACAGAGATGAATCGACGCCAGCAAAAACAAAGCAACGCTAAGAGAGTATCAAACAATTTTGTGGTCAGACATCAATCTGCGGAGGGAATCCTGAAATACCCACAATTCACACAATACCTTCTCAGATTGTTTACCCTTTGCCTTCTGACAAGCGTGTGTTCTTAGGCAACCGCAGATCTCGTCAAGCAGTAATGTCCTACAAAAATAAATAGAAATACTAGTTTGGAGCGAAGTCTTTCATCTCCGAGAGCACGGCATCCACCGACTGCACCTGTTTCAATTCGTGTGTGTGCGTGACGAAAGCAAAAAAGTATGACGCTTGTCGCCATGGTCAGTGCTAATTGGAAATGGACGGTGGCCTGAAAGGAACAGTACAAGTACAGGAGTACGGGAGATATCCACACGAAGCCCCAGCGGGAAGCTTGAGGTGAGGAGGAAGTTCTGAATAGTAAGAAGCAAGGAAGCCAAGCAATGGTAAGTAATGGTAAGTGTTGGGCATGTTTTAAGCCCTGTTTAAGCTTTTTTATTTATTACAAGAGATTTTGCAAGCCCTGTGCAGGCGAGACCTAAAAACTACTTTATGAAATCCTATCCAATCTGACATGCAAAGATATTTCACTTTCTTCTGTGTTTTGTTACTAAAATTAGTGAACATTTTTTAGTTTTTTTGTAGTTTCTAAAGTAAAGTTTCTCAATGTCTGTAAAGGAAAGAAACTTAAGGTAATAGAAGTCTCAGAATCCCACAGTCATATGAACGGTCATGAAATGTTGTGGCTCCTTAAAGCTGAACATTTTGCCCAATCTTCCATTCTGCGATACTACATGATATCTGTGCACAACTGTGAAATTCGTGGACATTATTGTGGAAAAATGATTCCTGAGTGGGTGAATACACTGTCAGGTAATTCGCCAGACCAAAGGAGGGTGGCACCAATTCCACAGAATATTTTATATATTTCTTCACTGGGTCGGCAAGGAAAAGTTAGAGTGAGATGGTTTTAATGTAACTCTTCCAGATATACCTACCTTTAATCATACTGTATTATAGCATACCATATTGCACTATTTTGTACTGTACCATACCACACCATACCACACCACACCACATAAAGGGGCACATTCCTTAAAAGCTGTGTTGCAATAGGCTCTCCCTGGAGTATGTTGGAGTCTTCAGAACACCGTTGATTCTCCCCAAGTGTGGAGGTTGTAGGATACAAATTGCTAGCCAGGTGTAGGAATGGGAGAGGAAAGGGAGATGGGCATTTAACAATCAAAGCCAAAACCTTTGTAATTGTATCGGTTTTATAAAAAAAAAAAAAAAATTAAAAGCCTCCTACCGTTGCTTAGAAGGAGCAGCAGTAAGTGAGAGTGGTAGTGGATGGCACTGGTTTGAATGGAGGCTTTTAGGGTTGCACATGCAATTGTCTGTCGTTTGGCTGGTGATGTTTCCTCCATCTAGATTCAAGCAAATGATTGGTTGGTTTTGTGTCCTTCATGCGCAGGTTATAGCATTGAACATGGTGACACTAAACTCTAGGGGCCTCATTTATGAGGCTGTGCGTCACTTTTACGCCGCCGGTGCGTCACTTTTTGTGACGCACCTGTGGCGTAAAAAATGCACCTTCTTGCGCCATATTTACAAAGTGACGCATCTAGGTAGATGCGTCACTTTGTAAACCCCCGTGCCACATTATACCTGCTCAGAACAACAACCAAGGGCTTTGACTCATCTACAGTAAAGCAGAGTCTAGTAATGTAATAAACAAAGAAGATGCCAATACTGCGTGTAATTTCAAACGAACCTTATGTTTCCAAAGCTAACAAATGATCAATTATTAGCCATATATTGAAATTAATCCATCAATATTTATTTCTTTTACGGAAAATGTATAAATCAACACAACCACAATGAAAAAAGCTTTCAATATATATATGCAAAAAGAATAATCAAAGAACAAGAAGCAATTTGGGGAAAAGAAATACATTCAATAGAATAGACAAAGTATACAGAAAAATCCATCCACTCATGAAAAACATCCGCCTTCCAATGACTCTTACACTCCTTTCAACTTAAAGTAAAAACATGTAACACAATAGACAATATGGGAAACAGAGTAGTCAATGATTTAATCCTAAAACTGTACAAGATAACCTAAAATGAAAAAACTGTTTCTCTTAATATTTAATATGTAGCAGTTTTTTACAAAGATATATACAATTATTTTGACCAAACCCAAAACAAACAAGGTCGACGCGTTTCGAACCGGACCCTTTGTCCGATTCTCATCAGGACCAGACAGTATCTGAAAGAGGAAAACATACTTCCTTTTTAGAATTAACAAAAATAAGATTTTTGAAAAAGGAGAAAAAGGCATCCAACACCATGCAGAGCTTCCTACCTGAGTGTGAGAGACTATCCAAGCTGTTAAGATCTTTGGAAAAGGAGAGATAGTCGGCGTTTCTCTGCAATTGCTTCCCGCATGATCCAAGATACGAATTACATCTCGTTTTCAACTCTTCCTTTCCAGTCTATGGCACGCGTGCATGGGTGGCAGACCTGCGCCTAAAATAATTCCACGGAGGTTCACGCTGAGCCCTACCAAGCTACGGACGAGGTAAAGAACTACTTTTGTTGGGTTAGCCCTTTCTGTCAATTGACAGCCTCTGTTAAGCAGTTTTCCTTCTTTGTATTACAGCCGCACATTTGATTTCTGATTATTCTTACACACGGCGTCCCGCTGCATTTCTGTGTAAACAGCCTTGACAGGAGACACGCTCTCACACAGCCCAATTTCAGGTACATTTGCGTTCGACATGTTTTCCTCAAAAAAGACGATTAGACATGACTCTTAGTAACTAACCTTTAGTCCACCTTTGTTTTTAGACTATCTCTCCTTTTCCAAAGAACTTAACAGCTTGGATAGTCTCTCACACTCAGGTAGGAAGCTCTGCATGGTGTTGGTCGCCTTGTTCTCCTTTTTCAAAAATCTTATTTTTGTTAATTCTAAAAAGGAAATAGGTTTTCCTCTTTCAGATACTGTCTGGTCCTGATGAGAATCGGACAAAGGGTCCGGTTCGAAACGCGTCGACCTTGTTTGTTTTGGGTTTGGTCAAAATAATTGTATATATCTTTGTAAAAAACTGCTGCATATTAAATATTAAGAGAAACAGTTTTTTCATTTTAGGTTATCTTGTACAGTTTTAGGATTAAATCATTGACTACTCTGTTTCCCATGTTGTCTATTGTGTTAAATGTTTTTACTTTAAGTTGAAAGGAGTGTAAGAGTCATTGGAAGACGGATGTTTTTCATGAGTGGATGGATTTTTCTGTATACTTTGTCTATTCTATTGAATGTATTTCTTTTCCTCAAATTGCTTCTTGTTCTTTGATTATTCTTTTTGCATATATATATTGAAAGCTTTTTTCATTGTGGTTGTGTTGATTTATAAATTTTCCATAAAAGAAATAAATATTGATGGATTAATTTCAATATATGGCTAATAATTGATCATTTGTTAGCTTTGGAAACATAAAGTTCGTTTGAAATTACACGCAGTATTGGCATCTTCTTTGTTGATTACATTATACCTGCGCCAGGTATAATGTATGCAAGGGGGGCGTATTGACGCAAGGAAGGGTCGTAGAAGTGACGCAGTGAAATCTATGAGATTTCACTGCGTCACTTTTAGGACATAGTTGCGTCAAAATCTTACGCCTGCCTCACAGCAGGCGTAAGACTGACGCAGGACCTTTCACATGGGGCTTGCCCCATGTGAAAGGACACATTGCTGGAGTTGCGTCACTTTTGTGACACACTCCAGCAATGCGTCACTTTTGCACCATACAGATACGTCAAAAATACTGACGTATCTGTAACTCCTTGCGACATGATGCGTCATACAGTAAATATGACGCATCAATCATGTCGCAAGGAGCGCGCACTGAGAAGTAACCCATCGCTGCTTTCACGCAGCGATGCGTCACTTCTCATAAATAAGGCCCTCAGGGCCTCATTTATGAGAAATGACGCATCGCTGCGTGAAAGCAGCGATGCGTCACTTCTCAGTGCGCACTCCTTGCGACATTCCTGATGCGTCATATTTAATGTATGACGCATCATGTCGCAAGGAGTTACAGATACGTCAGTATTTCTGACGTATCTGTAAGCGCAAAAGTGACGCATTGCTGGAGTGTGCCACAAAAGTGACGCAACTCCAGCAATGTGTCCTTTCACATGGGGCAAGCCCCATGTGAAAGGGCCTGCGTCAGTCTTACGCCTGCTGTGAGGCAGGCGCAAGATTTTGACGCAACTATGTCCTAAAAGTGACGCAGTGAAATCTCATAGATTTCACTGCGTCACTTCTACGACCCTTCTTTGCGTCAATACGCCCCCCCTGCATACATTATACCTGGCACAGGTATAATGTGGCGCAGGGGTTTACAAAGTGACGCATCTACCTAGATGCGTCACTTTGTAAATATGGCGCAAGAAGGTGCATTTTGTACGCCACTGGTGCGTCACAAAAAGTGACGCACCGGCGGCGTAAAAGTGACGCACAGCCTCATAAATGAGGCCCCTAGAGTTTAGTGTCACCATGTTCCATTCTATAACCTGCGCATGAAGGACACAAAACCAGCCAATCATTTGCTTGAATCTAGATGGAGGAAACATCAGCAGCCAAACGACAGACAATTGCATGTGCAACCCTAAAAGCCTCCATTCAAACCAGTGCCATCCACTAGCACTCTCGCTTACTGCTGCTCCTTCTAAGCAACGGTAGGAGGCTTTTAATTTTTTTTTTTTATTAAAACCGATACAATTACAAAGGTTTTGGCTTTGATTGTTAAATGCCCATCTCCCTCTCCTCTCCCATTCCTACACCTGGCTAGCAATTTGTATCCTACAACCTACACACGGGGAGAATCAACGGTGTTCTGAAGACTCCAACATACTCCAGGGAGAGCCTATTGCAACACAGCGTTTAAGGAATGTGCCCCTTTATGTGGTGTGGTGTGGTATGGAATGGTATGGTACAGTACAAAATAGTGCAATATGGTATGCTATATTACAGTATGATTAAAGGTAGGTATATCTGGAAGAGTTACATTAAAACCATCTCACTCTAACTTTTCCTTGCCGACCCAGTGAAGAAATATATCAAATATTCTGTGGAATTGGTGCCACCCTCCTTTGGTCTGGCGAATTACCTGACAGTGTATTCACCCACTCAGGAATCATTTTTCCACAATAATGTCCACGAATTTCACAGTTGTGCACAGATATCATGTAGTATCGCAGAATGGAAGATTGGGCAAAATGTTCAGCTTCAAGGAGCCACAACATTTCATGACCGTTCATATGACTGTGGGATTCTGAGACTTTTATTACCTTAAGTTTCTTTCATTCACAGACATTGAGAAACTTTACTTTAGAAACTACAAAAAAAACTAAACAATTTTCACTAATTTTAGTAACAAAACACAGAAGAAAGTGAAATATCTTTGCATGTCAGATTGGATAAGATTTCATAAAGTAGTTTTTAGGTCTCGCCTGCACAGGGCTTGCAAAATCTCTTGTAATAAATAAAAAAGCTTAAACAGGGCTTAAAACATGCCCAACACTTACCATTACTTACCATTGCTTGGCTTCCTTGCTTCTTACTATTCAGAACTTCCTTCTCACCTCAAGCTTCCTGCTGGGGCTTCGTGTGGATATCTCCCGTAGAACATGGACCAAATACAGCTTCCGGTCTGTGGCCAGTGTCCTTCTACAGGCCACAAGTTCCCGTAGACTCTTTTTTTACTTTTTAACATACACTGTTATAGATTGCATATATCTGCAGTCCGTCTACCCCCCTCCACCATCCTCCTACTTTTACTGCTCCCTCTCTCATGTTGCTTTCCCATGCCCACCTCCTGCTATTGTTATTTCTTCCCCTGACCTCTCTCGATATCTGTTGTTCACCACCTCCACCCTCTTCCCGCTGTTAGTGTTTAACTCTCCCCGTCCTCATCCCACTGTCTGTTTTTCAATACACCCCTCCAGCTGTCTGTTGTTTCCCGTCCTTCTCCTAGTGTTATTGTTCCCCACCTCGACCTCCTCCGCTAACCGTTGTTTTCCACCCCCTGCGTCCCTCTTTCTGTCCATTCTTTACCACCCCACCCTACTACTCCTGGCTGTTGTTTAACCTCTCACTGTCTGTTATCTCCCACCCCGCCCCCCTCTAGCTTGCGCTGCTTTGCAACATGTCTAAAAGAAATTGGCAAAGCCAATAGATCTCGCATAGCCAAATTTGATTGCATTCGCCAATGCTTGTATTTTTTCTGTAGCTCACAACAAAACTCGGAATTAGCGGTTATATTGGAGAAAACCCATTATCAAAAGACTAAAGTTATTAGCAGAAACGGCTCTGCCTATATACCATCCAACCTATATATAACCACATGGTGTTTGCATCTCTGTAATTATAGTATGAGTGTTTATTATGGTTAACCATACTACTCCATAGGAAATTCCATTTTTGATTTGGTAATACATTTGGTACAGTCAGGTGAATCTGCATGATATTTGGTAGTCTCCTGATGTGCCCAGCTTATTTTTGCAATTTCAAGCCCCTTGCAGATTGATAAATGGGGAGTAGATATTTGCAGCAAACCAACAGTAAGGTTCCCCATTTTAAGTCTCCACTGAGTTTTGGCAGTATCCTCCAAAAAAACAATGTCTGAAATCGCATGGAACTTGAAAGACTGGCATAAATGTATACACAGGTTTTAAGTTAATTCTCAAGATATTTCAGTTACAAAAAGATTAGTGGATTCTCAAGAAGGACCCATAGTTGTCTGCACTACTGTTATGAAACAGTGCAAACAAGAATAAAGGTAGCTAAAGTCCTTGAGATATAAAGATCTGCTTGGTCAGATATATCCAAATCAGAATTTTGGAAAACAACATCTTGAGAGCTAGTGTGCTCTTCTTGGTTTTCCATATTAGCTCCATCAACATCATGTCAAATGTACTAGACATCATCCACCTGGATGTCATCAAATAAATGATCGGAATGAACCACAATGTGAGACTACTTGGCAACCCTCCCAAGGCTCCACTAGTTCCCATCTTTGACATTTGACAACACAATTTGTCTTGACAAAACTTTCTTGGGTAATGGGTTTTAACCTTAGCGAAAGGCGCAACTACAAAACTACTTTTTAACACCTGATTTGCTATCATACCAGGCTTTCATCCTTCTTTGACCTGTTACAGACATTTTCATCCTCTGCCTCTTATTTTCCTTTCTTCAGTGCTCAATTTGTAACAAAATAAGGGGGTCATTAGGATGGCGGACGGACTTTGCCCGCCGCCATCCTCATGGTGATTGGGACCGCCCGCCATAAGGGCGGCGGTCCCGTGGTGGGGATTAAGATGCGCCCGGCACAGTGGAAGGCGCATCCCTCATTTTTAACATTGTGGTGGGCGGTGCTCTCAGCACCGCCCGCCACAATGCTAAAAATGCATTTATGCATTTGCATACACAAAGCGGCAGGCACAGCGCGGTGCCTGCCGCTTTGTCTATGCAAATGCTAGGGGGTACGCTAGGGGGTACCACAGGTACCCCCGTGTGCACCCCCACCTCTCCTTCACTCTGGGGGCCCACAGGGGGCCCCCAGAGTGAAGACCGCATGCCTTTCCGTGGCGGCGATAAAGGCCCATTGTAATATGGCTGGCGGTGTCTAATAGACACCGCCACCAAATTAAACCTTTTCCGCACCGGCCGCAAGGCGATCGGGGCGGAAAAGCGGCGGACGGTCTTTCCGTCCACCGCGGTCCCCCGCCATACTAAAATAGCGGGGGGTCATTTATGTGAGGATGGCGGGCGGATTGCCCCCGTCAGGCCGGCAGTGGCTACCGCCAGCCTGGCGGGGGCAATCCGCCCGCCATCCTAATGGGCCCCTAAGTGTCAGGGCCCTCGTCAGAAGGCCACTGCGGCTTGCACCACTCTTGACACTGCCAGCACTGCCAATGATAGTACCAACATAACTACTAACCATCACACTGCTACGTGTGTGACAATTCAGACTGTTTGAGGCACACAAAGCTATACTGATGAGTTGGTCGGCAGGTAGTAGTTGTTTTTAATGTATATTGCTTTAACAAACAACTATTGTTCTGTTCATCTCTAAATTACACAAACAACATTACCAGGTGGCAGCAGTCATAAGTGGTGGTGTTGACAATTACCATACGGTGCCGAGCACTGGAAACCACAGGCTCAAATTAAGCACTGCCTTTCCTAGAACAACCAAATTAGACTAAAATCCAAAAAAGGAATAAGAGTCCTAATTAAGCCAAAAGGATAAATATAATTTGAAAAGCAAGGGTTGTGGTGATATGACCAAAACATCTCTTGTAAGAATTTGTTAACACCGCGCCTATTGGAAAAGGCAAATTGTACCCCTTCTGTAATTATTCTATTGAGTTTCTCACCCAAACTATAGAAAAAAAAATATATATATATCAATGTCCATGGTATTACAGGTTGCAAAGCCCTCCCTAAAAGAAGCAGTTTCAGTTTTGATTGAACTCACAAACCTTCATTCCACCAGATTGGAGCAGTAATCTGCAGGTTTGAAAATGAATCTTTTATTTTTTTCTGACATATGATAGGGGCCAAAGACGAATAAAGCCAAATGCAACCATTTAACATTAAGATGGTGTCAGAACTAACAGAGATTTGGAACTAAAAAGGGTTTTAGCAGACACCGCACAGTCAGCAAATTCTTCACATGATTAGCGATCATACCCTTGATGAATGGCCACCCATATATAGATCTAAAGAATTTCTTAGTGGAACTCTCCCCTAAGTGTCGTATGTGGGATGTCTCAAATATTTTACCTCTCACATACTCGGGTGGAACAAATATATCTCCTCTGAGCAATTCTCCACTTTCAACTGTCAAGTCATCTTTGACCTTCCAAAATGACTTGTAAACCTTTGCATAACAAACTTTCTCTGGGCCACTGTTTGGTTAAGACCCAACCACATCATCTTTCAGAAACAAATCCTAATGCTCACATGCAGCACAATGTAATTGTGATAAACAGCTCTAAAATTGTTCTTCCCTGACATACTCAATATCAAAATTGGACTCAAAGAGTTTAGCTACAATTCTCATCATCCTTGAAGGGGCCTTTCCAGTATCATTCCTGTCATTAAGAACAAAAGTGGCTTGTGATGTGCTCTAAGGATAGAACATCTCCTCCAAAGGAAAGTTTCAAAATGCTCCACTGTCCAGGTACACCCCAGGGCCTCTCTCAATTTTAGAATATTTCTTTTCTATATCAGTTCTATCTCTTGAGTCAAAAGCAACAGAATGATATCCTTGAACCCCTTCCTGAGCACCCTGTATAAGAACTGATCCTAGCCCCATCTCACTGGCCTCCACTGGAACCATGCACTCCCAACATTCACCAAAAGGTCTGAGAGCAAGGACACTGATGATTTTGTTTTGGATTCTATCAAAATCTGACGTCTCATGTTGAGACCGTTCAAATTTGGCATTTTTTTCATCAAAGTTCTCATGGTTGCGGATAGGGACGAGAAATCGTCAATGAACCTTCATTAATACGTCCAGGAATGATGACATCTGCGCCCTGGCTTTTTGGTACCTCAGTCTCTTTAATGGCTTTGATGAGCCGTTCTTCAGGTTTGATTCCCTCAGACAATATACTGTAAACTACATTGTTTTCTTCCTCCCTCAAAAATCTACACAACTGCAACGTCATGCCTCTGCCTTGATTGATGTTCAATAACAATTCATCCATTCAAACCATGCTGGGTAGGCAAGCATTGTGTCTCAAGGTACAGGCTTATTTGGCAGGGCTACACTCAAAGAACGATTGTGTTCTCAGGGAGACCCTCCTGGCGGACACCAGTTTGGGTTTGTGAAATACATAAACTCGTGAATGTTTTCCCGCATTACGGGGATTATTCTCCACTGAACAACTAGAAGATTAGGAAGAGTACGGATCTGGCTGACCTACTCTCCTCTGAAGGCCCTGTGACCGCATTACGGAAGGGCGGACAGTGGCACTGATCGCGACAGTCCTGACGGAGACCGGGGTGACCTTTATAGGCACAATTCAAGCGGTCGAAACATGTTGACTTCAGCAGCGGTAGGAGGGAAGTCTTGAGGAACCTCATTTTCTCAACAAGACATTTCCCATCCTTTTCTTATTTTTAATCCTGGTAGGGGTACCTAACTGTGTCTAATAAAGTAATTCTTTCTATAGGCACCCTTAATCAATTTTAATAACATCCCTATACTGCACTTTTTTGTCGCACTATCAGTTTAGCCACAGGGTGTTCATTGCACGTCTTGCACCTCATTTGTGTTAGTCGTTGTACGTATTGACATTATTTGGTTGTACGTCTTGTGGTGTGGAATTTATTATTTTTTTCCCCTCCCTAATGCTCCGCCCTGGATGTGGCTACACCAGGGCGTCTGTAGCAGGCCCTATGATGAAGCATGTCACATACCTTGGTATGTGAGTGAGGGCAGTTTTTTCAAACTGAGAAATTTTCTTGGTTGTGTCTCTTGTGTACTCTACACATCCCTTATGTGTGAACATTTGATCGTATTTGGGGGACAGGGGTAGTGGAGTTTAAACAATAATGGCCCTCTCCCCTCCTTTGTGTTGATAAGCATTGATGACAGCCATGCAACGCAAGGACTTAGGGCCTCATTTATGAAAAGTGACGCATCGCTGCAAGAAAACATTACTGCGTCACTTTTCATTGCACCCTCCATGCAACATGATGGATGCGCCATCTTTACTGTATGACGCATCATGTCGCAAGGAATGACAGATACGTCAGTAAAACTAACCTATCTGTCGGCGCAAAAATAACGTATTGCTGGAGTTGTGTCAGAAGCGTGACACAATTCCAGCAATGCAGGGGGAGGGATATGGATATAGCACCGCATCACCCTTACACCTGCCATGAAGCAGGCGTAAGGTTTTGACGCATTTGCGTCTTAGAAGTGCCATAGTGATATCTCATAGATTTCTCTGCGTCACGTCTACGGGGCATACTCGCATGGGAACGCCCCCCTGCATACATTACACCTGACGCAGATATAATGTAGAGCATCAGTTTACAAAGTGACGCATCTGCTTAGATAAGTTACTTTGTAAATAGGGCGCAACAGGGGGCATGTTTTACGCCGCCGATGCATCAAAAAAGTGACGCAACGGCAACGCAAACCTGTCTCACGGCCTCATAAATAAGGCCCTTAGTCACTAGACATACATAAGGGAAAATGTATGCCAAGACAGACAGGGAAAGAAAAACGCACTAAACTAAAACATATGGTAAATAACTTCAATAAATGTAGTAAGGTCCTTCTCCGTAGACCAAGGTTAACATGAAAACCATTATGTTTTTTCGAACTGGAAAACGTTTATTGAAAGCAGTAAGTAAGGTACTGTAATATAATGTTTGATTGTCTGTAGGAGTAAACAGAAGAGAAAAGTATTTACCTATGTAGTTGAGAATCTCAGATTACAGATGAAATGGACTTTGCAATCTATAAAAATACATTCGGGTTATAACAATCAAAGATTGTTTCAGCTTCTGCCAGCCATCCAGGCAGAGCTAACAATAGGCCCTGATTGCAATTAAATTGTTCAGATTTCATGATTAGACTGTTGTTTGAACAATATGCTGTGGTTATGCACAGATATTTTTCATTTTAAAACTTCAAAGATAACCTTTACCATTTGTAACCATTGTGTGCAGCATACTGAACATTACGTGCTGATCCCTGACCCTTCACTATGTGCCTGGTCCAGGGCGTGCCAGTGGCGTCTCATTTCTTTTCCATGCTCCCCATCATGGTCTTTCTCCACACATCAGTCGACTTTGGTGACATTGCCATGTCTTCAACACATGTAGTTCCTCCATCCAGCTCCCACTTATGAATATGACGTTGAACCTCAAGCTGTAGATCAAGTCACTTTCACTGACATGGGCTCAGGAATATTTTCTTGGTCGTAAAAAAAAGTGCAAGTGGCCTCAACGTATTGTCTTCAAATTTGCATGGGAAAGTGCCTGTATTTTAAACTGCTTTTGCTGCATTTCTTTTTTAGTGGCATTGAATGGCCTCCTTTGCCTTGGAACATTTTGTCTATAGTCCTTTACAGTTTAGCACCATTTTCCATATTGACACCTACAGGATAACATTCCTGTCTCTGCAATCAATTTGACGGAATATTACCATTGATGGACATCCAGATGCGATAGAAGGATTAGCGCTCTGTGAAGCTTTCAATAGAAAGTGGCTGGAAAAACTCTTCCTCTCCAGTGTTTAGTGATGCACCGCTCTAAAGACAAATCTGTGTCCTCACCTTCAGCTTTTTACACAAGTTCCACCAAGCGCATGTTGTTTTTGTGGGACCTTTTCTCTCCATTCTCATCTTGGACTTCTAGTGCATTTGGGTTGTCTTTGTTATCTGTCTCTCTCCATTTCTTATTTCCTCTCTTGCGTCTCACTGTCTTCTTCTTTCTATTTTGTTGTTGTAGAGGTTGGGTTTTCCTTTTTCTTACTTACACTTTACCTTCTCCTCCTTGTCTTCTCCCATCTATTTCCTCGCTCTGCTCTATTTGCTCTTTTCCTTGATGTTCTCTCTGTCACTCCGTTATTCCTTCCTCGCTATCTGTCCTTTGTTCACTCTCGTTATATTTTATTCATATTTGGATTTGTGCTTCTGTTGGAAGGAAAGGTGACTTGTAGTATCCTGCATTTGTAATGAAATGTATTTTACACCTCCTGCTCAGCCAGTGACTGTGCTCTGAACACAATAGAATGTTGGAGTCATGATGTGCCTCGTGATGTTGGGATACAGAGAGGTGAAGTGACAGCTGAGCATGGGCTGAGCAGCAGACAGGCTGCTCCTGGTGGGGCTCCCCTTCACGGCTTAACTACATGTTATACTACTTGTTACCTGCTTGAATAAATCTTACTTAATTACAACCTTCCTGCGTGGACCTCCTCACTGCAATTTGTTGTTTGCAGGAATTCCATCATCTTTAGTTTCACTCGTATGAATGATTCTGTACTTGCTTTAGCCGGTTCTTGTCCTGGGACACCCTGTAGGCCACACTCCCAAAGTCTTCTAAATTGATCAGTCGATTTATAGAGAGCTAACTTGTCACCCGTGTGGGTATGCAGGTGCTGGCAGGATCCATGGTCTCAGTTGAATAGTAGGCTTTCAGTAGCTTTCAGAACTCCTGAAGAGTGGGGGTTGGGGATGCTCGGGGAGATTGTTCCAGGTTCTGGCTGAAAGAGCATCCTCCTGATCTGCTGCGCCTTATTCGGAGGTGTGGGCCAGCGCGAGGGAGGCGGAGCAAAGGTGTCTGAAGGGTGTGTGGAATCTCAGTCTGTGGTTGATGTAGGCAGGTCCCAAGTCATGCAGGACCTTGAACGCGGGGTGAGGAACTTGAACTGGCATCTTTTCTGGATCAGGAAAAAGTGGAATTTTCTGAGGTCGGGGAGGTGTGGGTGTGACGAGGGGGATCCAGGATGAGTCTAGCTGCTGTGTTCTGGATTGTCTGTAGTCTTTGAACAAGATGGGCCTCGATTCCCACATAGAGGGCATTTCTGTAGTCCAGTCGGCTGGTGACGAGGCCTTGGGTGATGGTGCGTCTTATGCTTTGGGAAAGACACTTAAAAATCTAACATAGCTGAAGAGTCTTTGCCTTCTGACCGTTGGTTGTGGGTCAATTTAGAGGTGGTCGAGACCCCCGTGTGCAGGGTGTGGAGTCCCGCCTGAAGATCCTGCGAGAAGGGGCGTCTGGGCTGGCTAAGCCTCTGCATGTTGTTGTAGGTGGTGGTGCGGTCCAGATTGGACAGTGGTCTACATTCACGTGTCGAGCTGCTGTGCCGCTGCTGCTGGTGGGCCCGGTCCCGGGATTCCTGACAGTTGGTTCGGAGAGTGTGGTTCAGCCGAAAGTGCTCTGCTTGGCCAAGGTTTGAAACTGCGACGATGTCAACGAAGACGGACCCCGAGCGGCAGGGCCTCAGGACCACCAGGGGGGCCCGGCAAGTCCAGTCCAACAAGCTGGACAGATATACCCTGCCTAGGGGTTTGCGGGCTGACCCTAAGAGGGGTCCGAGTGGCGGAGAGAACGATAATCCTGCAGCGGAGGAGCCTATGTTGACGGATTTGATGGCGGCGATCACTGGGGTCCGCACCTCCCTGGGGCAGCAAATGGAGACTCTGGATGCCAAGCTCGACATGGTGTCGATTGAGATGGGGCTGATCAGGGCCGACCTGTCGAAGGTCAATGAGAATGTTAAGTCGCTGGAGCTTAAGACGACTAGCCTTATCGATGATGTGAACCAGCTTCAGCGTGAGGTGGGTGATCTTCGCTCTGCGAGGGATGCTATGGACCGGCGACTAGACGACTATGAAGGGCGGGTTTGACGCAATAATGTCCGCATCCTTGGCGTTCCGGAGAAATCGGAGGGGCAGGCAACGGACTTCTTCGTGGAGAACCTTATCCTTGACCAACTTAAGCCTAAGGGGCTGAGCAAGTTCTTCACCGTGGAAAGAGCCCACAGAGTGCCTGGAGGCAGGCCCCGGGTCGGGGCGCCTCCGCGGCCAATAATTGCCCGAGTGCTGAACTTCCGTGACCGGGACGCTATCCTGCAGGCGGCCCATTCGGCAGATCCCTTACAGTTTGAGAATTCAAAGATCTTGCTCTTTCCAGATTTTACTCAGGCGGTCCAAAAGCAGCGACAACGGTTCATCTCGATTAAAAAGAAACTGAGGGACCGGGGTATCCGATATGCGATGATGTTTCCAGCCCATCTCCGTGTGGAATTTGAAGGGAAGGCCTGGTCCCCCATCACCCCTTTGCAAGACCTCTGCAACTCCCTCGCCTCCTACTTCCAAAACAAGATTGCGCACATACACAACAGCTTCAGCACTCAACTGACGCACGCCATGTCCGAACCACCGCCCCCCACCACCACCCTCCGCGCCTGGACCCCGATCAGCACCGAAGACACCGTCCGCACAATAAACTCCATCCACTCCGGATCTCCGACCGACCCCTGCCCCACCACGTCTTCAACAAGGCCGACGCTGTCATCGCACCCCACCTGCGGGACATCATCAACACCTCCTTCGACACCGCTACCTTCCCGGAGAGCTGGAAGCACGCCGAACTCAGCGCTCTTCTCAAGAAGCCATCAGCCGACCCCACCGACCTCAAGAACTACCGCCCCATCTCGCTCCTCCCGTTCCCTGCAAAAGTCATCGAGAAGACCGTCAACAAGCAGCTGGCCGCCTTCCTCGAGACGAACGGATCCCTCGACCTCTCACAGTCTGGATTCCGGGCCATCCACAGCACCGAGACCGCCCTGATCGCAGCCACCGATGACATCCGAGCACTGCTTGACAACGGAGAAACAGCAGCCCTCATCCTCCTAGACCTCTCCGCGGCCTTCGACACTGTCTGCCACCGTACACTAGTACAGCGTCTCAGCAACGTCGGAATCCAGGAGAAGGCACTGGAGTGGATCACCTCCTTCCTCGCCGGAAGGACACAGAGAGTCCGCCTCCCCCCGTTCAGATCCGAAGCCACCGAAGTCATCTGCGGCGTTCCCCAAGGCTCCTCGCTCAGCCCAACCCTCTTCAACGTCTACATGAGCCCCCTCGCAGCCATCGCACGCCAGCACAACCTCAACATCATCTCCTACGCCGATGACACCCAGCTGATCCTCTCCCTCACCAACGACCCCGCCACCGCCAGAGCCAAACATGACGAAGGGATGAAAGAGGTAGCCGAATGGATGAAGAACAGCCGCCTGAAACTGAACTCGGACAAGACGGAAGTCCTCATCCTGGGATCCTCACCCTCCGCCTGGGACGACTCCTGGTGGCCCCCCGCCCTAAGCAGCGCACCCAAACCAACAGACCACGCACGCAACCTGGGATTCATCCTGGACTCCTCCCTCTCCATGACCAGACAAGTCAACGCCGTCTCCTCGTCGTGCTTCAACATCCTGCGCATGCTACGTAAGATCTTCCGGTGGATCCCCACCGAGACCAGGAAGACGGTCACCCAGGCCCTCGTCACCAGCCGCCTGGACTACGGCAACTCCCTCTACGCCGGGACCACCGCCAAACTACAGAAGAGACTCCAGCGGATCCAGAGCGCCTCAACACGACTCATCCTGGACATCCCCCGTCGCAGCCACATCTCCGGACACCTGAGAGACCTGCACTGGCTCCCGGTCAACAAGAGAATCACCTTCCGTCTCCTCACCCACGCACACAAAGCCCTACACAACCAAGGCCCAGGGTACCTCAACAGTCGCCTCAACTTCTACGCTCCCAAACGCCAGCTCCGATCGACCGGCCACGCCCTCGCCGCCGTCCCCCGCATCCGAAGAGCCACCACAGGGGGACGGTCCTTCTCCTACCTCGCCGCCAAGACATGGAACTCCCTCCCGACTCACCTCCGCCTGACCCAGGACCACCTCGCCTTCAGGAAGCAACTCAAGACCTGGCTGTTCGAGCAGTAGCGGACCCCCCTCCCCTAGCGCCTTGAGACCCTCTGGGTGAGTAGTGCGCTATATAAATGCTCTGATTGATTGATTGATTGATTGATTGGTTCTTTGACAATCCTGAGGTGGTGGCGGACTGGTTGGACACGATTCATCGCCCGGACCGGGAGGCTGCGGACCGCGTGGAGACCGAGGAACAATGATGTGTTGAGTGGAGCTTGTCGGGGGGGCAGCATATCGTAACGGGGTGGGTTCCGTTGGGTTGCCGGGCCTTGACTATGGGCAGATTTTGGGTGTGTGAATTTGAGCAGTATTTTTGATGACCCATTATGTTAATGTGCCGGTGGGCTGGGGGTGGGTGGGCTGGTCGTAGGCCCTCCTCTGTGTTCTATTTTTAGATATATAGTTATTTGGGGGTTACAGGCACACTGCTAGTTGGGGATGAGTGCGATCTTTATGCAGGGGTGCAGGGAGGGGGGTTGGAGGGTTGAGGTTGGGGTTTGTTATTGTGTTTTTGTATGTATTTTTGTTTGGCACTGGGCACTTTGGCACTATAATCTTGGTCGTTTTTCTTTAAATGTCCTCCGTTTAAGGGGCTATGGGGATCTCCACACTGAGTTGGAATGTGAACGGTCTAGGGGACAAGATTAAGAGGGGTATGGTGAGTCAATTGATTCGTAGACACTCCCCAGAAGTGGTGTTGCTGCAGGAAACACATCTCATGGGTAAGCGATGTATGGCACTTCACAGAGGGGGGTACAGGTTGGTGGCGCATGCGGGTTTCACGACAGGGTCACGAGGGGTTGGGATTTTGATTAAGAAGGCCTTTCCACTTGCTATACAGGCTACGTGGATCGACAATAGCAGGAGATATGTCGGGGTCTCTGGCTTGTGGGAGGGGAGAATAGTAACTTTTTTATCTGTCTATGTCCCTCCAGCCCTTCAGTCAGACACATTTTGCGACCTTGGGAAAATTCTTTTGTCCTTGCCGGTTGGATTGTTGGTTGTTGGTGGCGACTTCAATGCAGTGATTGATGGGATGATTGATCGGTGCCCGGCTCGCGACTTGTTGCCCTCCCAGAGGTGGCTAGCTGAGTTTGTTGACACCATGGGTTTGGCGGATAGCTGGAGGTTCAGACACCCCGACGAGGTGCATTATACGCACGTTTCTGCGGCGCACAAGTCTCTCTCTCACATAGATTACGTTCTGGTTCCGGCGGCGCAAGCCGCTTGGGTCCGGGAAGTGCGCCATCTGGCTAGGGGGGTGTCGGATCACTCCCCTGTTTTGCTTACTCTCGATCTTGGCGGAGGTGATGTGGCGTGTGTTGCCCCGATAGGTGCTTGGAGATTTAGGGACCCCGGGGCCAAGAGAGAGATTGTGCGGGTGGCGGACAGGTACTTTCAGGAAAATGTTGACTCTGTGGTTTCTGCATGCTCCCTATGGGAGGCTTACAAGACAGTCCTTCGGGGGGAGTTGCTTTCGTTTATCTCGGGTAAGAAAAGGGAAGCGCGTGCTGAGATGGATAGGGTGGAATCGGAGTTGCATGCATTGGAGTTTGAAGTGTCGCGTGCGTCCACGCCGGAGGGGTTGCATCGCTTGAGTCTTCTTACAGAAGAATATCGGTCATTGGCTCGTGATAATGCTAGATCACAGCTACTGGACACTCAGAGTAGGATTTATGAACATGAGGACAAGGCGGGGAAATTGATAGCTTGGTTGGAGAAGGGAGACAGGGCGTCACGGCTGGTCCCGGTGCTTCAGTCCCCTGGGGCGGATAGGGTCACTGACCCGCAGGTAATCATGGATGTCTTTGCCAACTATTATGAGGGAATCTATTTATTTATTTATTTATTTAATATACTTATAGAGCGCAAGCCTGTCACCCAGAGGGCATCCTGGCGCTTTGATCAGAGAGCCACGCACTAGACTGGAGCAGTCGCGCAACCATTACTTAGGGAAAAGGTGCGTCTATGCAGCTGAGTGTTTGTATTCGGATGCTGAGAACGCGGAAATGATTAGGGACGTTACGATGCCCGCTCTTTCGGATGATGACAGAAGTTTTCTTGACTCTCCCCTTACCAATGATGAGGTGGCCCAGGCAATTAGGGGAGTTCGCTCTGGTAAAGCATCGGGCCCGAATGGGCTCCCAAACGAACTGTATAAAATCAATGCGAACAAGTTGGCTCCCTTTCTGAGGGGCTTGTTTTTGGAAAGTAGGGGCCGGCTTCCCTATGACCAGCGGGTGGCTAATATTATAGTTCTTCATAAGGAGGGCAAACCGAAAACTGAGTGTTCGTCATATCGGCCGATTTCTTTGTTGAATGCCGAACCCAAAATTCTGGCGCAACTGTTGGCAAACCGCCTGGTCAAGGTGATTACCACGCTGGTGCATCCGGACCAGTCGGGCTTTATGCCCCACCGGAACACGGCTCTTAATTTGCGAAGACTGCATGGGGTTGTTAGCGGGGCATCGCAGATACACGAGCCGATGATCTTGCTCTCTCTAGACGCCACCATGGCCTTTGACAGGGTGGAGTGGCCCTATCTTTTTGCAGCCCTGGATAAGTTGGGGGTGGGCCCGGAATTTATTTCTTGGGTTCGCCTTCTGTATTCAGGCCCTCTGGCTCGAGTAGTCGTAAATAATCATAGGTCCGCAGACTTTGTGTTGGGGAGAGGCACCAGGCAGGGGTGTCCTCTTTCCCCTTTGCTTTTTGCGTTGGCGCTTGAGCCGCTTGCGGCCTGGGTCCGGTGGGATAGGTCGATTAGGGGTCTCCAGTGGACATCTGAATGGGAGGATAAGATATCTCTCTATGTGGACGATATTTTGCTGTATTTTTCCTCCTCTCGGACATCGCTTACGGCATTTTTGGATGTCTGGGAAGTGTTCAGTAGGTATTCAGGTTTCGCCATCAATTGGACTACGTCGGTTTTGTTCGTTCTGAGCGGGGACCCCCCGGAAATCCCCCCGCAATGCCCGGTCAAGCTGGAAACTGTTGGTTTGAAATATTTAGGCATTTTCATATCACTAGACCCCCGGTTTCGGTATTCCAATAATGTGTTGCCTCCGCTGGTTCAGCTTAGACGGGATGTTGACCGGTGGAAGGCGCTTCCCCTTTCCCTTCTTGGTCGGGCGGTATTGTTTAAAATGATGGCCCTCCCGCGTTTTTTGTATGCGCTTCAAAACACCATGGACCCGGTTCCGCCGTCGTATTTCAAGGAGATCGAGTCTCTTCAGAGGCAGCTTCTCTGGGAGGGTAGACCACGCATAGCGTATGCTAAGTTGACATTGCCGTGGTACGACGGCGGAATTGGCTTGCCTAACCTTAGGAAATAGTATTGGGCGTCACAGCTGGAGGCGATTAACCAAGCTATTTATGGGTCACCGGTTGACCCCGGCTATATTTAGGACCGTGGTCAGGCTCCTGGGGGAGAACTCACGAGGGCTCTGTACGCTAGGCGGGGGCGTTTTCCACTGGTGGGACCAACGGCGGTGGCTGTTGGGGTCTGGCATGAGGAGAGCAGCTCCCTTGGCTGGGAGGGGAAAATTACATTGGCAACTCCCCTTTGGAACTCGGAACTATTGGGCAGCCTGTGGCAATCTAAAGGATTCGACAAGTGGGACCTCATTGGGATCTCCCGGGTTGGGGATCTCTGGGGGAATGATGGTATCCTCCCCTTCGAGACCCTGCAAGAACGATATCAGATGCAAGGGAGTGAGAGGTTCCGTTATTTTCAGATTCGGCATACGCTGCTGGCTAACATTCCCCCTGGAGGGATGCCCCCGGAGGCCTCCCCTTTGGAGGATAGGGTGCTCGATGGTCACCTCCCGACGAAACTGATTTATTTGGTTTATAAGAAGCTAGTTAATCATACGGAGGATCCGTTGGTGGCCCTGAGAGATCAATGGACGGCCGACGGTTTGTTGCTTGACGATGAGGATTGGAGGGAGGCGGTGGCCTCTCCACGGGTTGTGGCTGTCCAGATGAGGCTTCGCCTGGTTCAACTAAAGATTCTGAATCGCAGTTATGTGACGGGCACTCGGCTAGTGCGAATGGGTTTGGCTGACAGTGGAGAGTGCAGGAGAGGGTGTGGTGAGTTGGGAACATTTTTTCATATTTTGTGGGAGTGCGCCCACGTTCAAAGGTATTGGTCAGCTGTTCATGCCAAGGTGAGAGAGGTGTGGGGAGTGGGATTTGAATTGGAAGCAAGACGTTGTCTTTTGAATGTTTGGGACCCGACCGACCTTAACGCTCATGGAAAGGTGTGGACAACGTTGGCTTGTAGTATAGCGAAACGCAATATAGCTCAGCCGCCGACGGTTGGGAAATGGATGGATGATCTGGATTGGTGCATGTTCCCAGAGCGGGCAGTGTATGTGGCAAGGGGTAGACCCAGGAAATGGGGAAAGATCTGGGGGCCTTGGAATACCTATAGGGGCGACATCTGTACTCCCCCGATGTCTACGGCCGTTCCGAAAGTGTTGGAGGATCCCTGAACTCAAATGTCGTTATTATTGTTGACCTTTTCATGTTTCAGGAGGATGTGCATAGATTTGTGGTGCAGTTTGGCGACTCAGTGCAAGTATTGTACGTGTATTATTTTTAAAAATTAAAAAAAAATCAAAAAAAAATAAATCTAACATAGCATGCGCAGGATGAAGAAGCAGGAGGATGACACAGCAAGGATCTCATGGTGAGTTTGCTGTCCATGGTAAAGTCGAGGTTTCTGACAAGCTCTGCTGGGGTTGGAGTGTGGCCTAGTTCTATCAGCCACCAGGAGGCATCCCAGGGGGAGTTGTTGTTTCCGAAGATCAGGACCTCTGTCTTGTCCATGTTGAGCTTGGAGCAGTTGTCCCTCATCCAGTTGGAGAGGTTCTGGTGGCGGTGTAGATTTCAGAGAGGGATAGTTTAAGTTGCATGTTGTCAGCGTAGGATATAATGTTGAGCCTGTGGAATTTGACTATGTTTGCCAGGGGTGTTATGTAGATGTTGAATAGGATGGTCTGAGCGATGAGCAGAGGGACTCCGCAGATGATCCGTTTGGGTTCGGAGGTGAAGAGTGGAAGGTGGATTTGTTGCGTTCTGTCAGAGATGAAAGAGGCGAACCATCTGAAAGCAGTTCCTTGGATGCCTATGTTGTGGAATCTGGCGATGGGTGTGTGGTGGGAAACGGTGTCGAAGGAATCTGAGAGATTGAGGAGGATGAGGTTGGCAGTATCCCCTTTGTCGAGGAGGGCCCAGATGTCATCAGTGGATGAGATCAGGGCTGTCTCGGTGGTGTGGTTTCTATGGAATCTGTAATTGAGAGTCATCCAAGAGGTGATTGTGTTCCAGGTAGATGATGAGTTGTTGGTTGATGGTTTTTTTATTACTTTGGCTGGGAAAGAGAGCAGGGAGATGGGTCTGTAGTTGCTGAATTCATTGGGGTCTGCTGAAGGTTTCTTCAGGAAGGTTTTTAACTTCTGCATGCTTACAGTCATCAGGGAAGGTGGCTAAATTCAGTGAGGTGTTGAACAGGGTGGCCAGTTTGTTGCCGATCTTGGATGCTCCTAGGTTATAGATGTGATGGTGGGTCATATTGGGCTCCAGAGTGTATGGATTTCATAATGATAATGGTGTCCTGAGTGATGAGCTGGTTCCAGATGGTAAGCCTGGGGAAGGTAGTGGGGGTAGAGGTGTGGTCATTGAAGAACATTTCTGACTTGAGTTGGGTGTTGAAGTTTCTGTAGATTTTAGCATGGGAGAAATATGTGAGGCTGTTGCATAGGTCCCAAGAAAAAGTAATTGTGTTAGTTGCTGCTGCTGGGTTGGTGAATTCTTTGACTATGCAGAAGAGCTCCTTACTATAGTTGGGGTTGCCTTCAAAGCATGATGCCAGTGCTTCGTTTTTGGTCTCATGTAGTTAGCAGTGGTATAGATTGAGCGCGGTTATGTAGGTGGTTCTGTCGGCTGCATCTTTGCTGGTGTGCTATCATCTCTCGAGGTGGTGCTTGGCTAGCCTGAGGTCATCGGTGTACCAGCTTACTTGTTTGGTAGATCTTCTTTGGGTTTTTTTCTTGATGGGGGCAACGATGGTGGGCAGTCCGTGATCCAGGCGTTGAAGTATCTGATGCCCTGGGTCACATTATTGAGGTGTATTGGTGGGTTGATGACAAAGATGTGGTCTATTCTCTTTCTGAGGCCTTGTTGCAGTGGTGAAGGATGGTGTTGGATTGCGCTGGGTAACAGGGCTGTGATGCTGAAGTGGACGATCAAGTGGTCGATCCATGTGAATCTGGTGGTGTGGCTGTATTCGATGCTGTCGCATGATGGAGAGGTGCTAGGATTCAGTATGGGGGGCCTGGCGAAAAAGTAATCAGGTGAAGCAGGTAAGGAGAGGGGAAGGCTGGAGAAAGCACAGGAGGGGGCAAGGTGGAGGAGAAGGGAGCAGGAGAAAGAAGCGAGAAAAAAGGCAGTAAAGTGTGGGAGCAGCAGCAAAAAAGGGCCAAATGAGGGCAGAAAAAAGCAGAAATCAAGTGCAAATCAGGCAAGAAAAGGCTAAAAGAAAAGGCAATAAGTGGATGGAGAGTAAGAGAAAGCAGGCGAAAATGGGTGGGAACAGCAGAAAAAAGATCAGAAAAGAGAGCAGAGAAAAGCTCAAAAGACAGCAAAGAACAAAGGGAGATAGAGTGAAAGCGCGGGGGATGTAGCAGAAGGAGGCCTCTGATGCAGCATAAGAGAGAGAGAGGTCCTGGAGTAGCACGGTTCCTGGAGCGGGCTGCAGAGGTGGGTGTAGAGCTGGACCTGGGCACCTGCCTTCAAATTAAGGATTCTGGTAGTTGTTGCCTCTAAATTCCTCCCCAGGAGCTCTCAATCTGCCAAACTGTATAAGTCACCAGC
This sequence comes from Lissotriton helveticus, assembly GCF_964261635.1. Classification (NCBI taxonomy): domain Eukaryota; kingdom Metazoa; phylum Chordata; class Amphibia; order Caudata; family Salamandridae; genus Lissotriton; species Lissotriton helveticus. The sequence continues at coordinate 1,374,246,632 of NC_136068.1, forward strand.
CTGGTGTAGTTGCCCATTTTGTTGTGTCGAGGTTGCTTAGTGAGCCTTTTTTCACAATGTTGTCAAACTATGACAGTGCACCAGCATTGCACATTGTCTCATCAATGGTTAGTATCACTCCATTATGAGGTCTTTGGAATGTGGGTACCCTTGCTCTGCAACACAGTGTCTCAATGGAACCCATAAAAATCCACTTTTCCGTGATATTGGGGCCAGGGACCAAAGGGACTGATGTTGGACCTTGTTTATTATCCGCAGTTTTAGTGCTGAGTCTGCAGACTAGTAGCCATGGGTTAAGGGGGGTCATATAGGAAGTTGTCAAGCCCACAGACAATAGGTGCAATGTAGATATATCTGGTCCGTTGCCCTGAAAAAGAGACTGCAGGCTAGTTACACCTAAAATTACCCACATGCATCTGCCCTGGTACCACCTTCAACTTTAAGGTGATCATTCTACCAGTAGTCATGTTTTTTAAGCGCATCTCTCGAAAGACCATGGACCCATGCACTTAGCAATAAGGGCGACTTTCTGCATCGTTCTCAAATGCCCAGAGCATTCTGAGTTTATAATTGACTGCCACCTCATGAAACAAGCATTTACAATGCAACGGTTTCGCCTTTGCAAAAGTTAGAGCTATTGGCATTGTAAATGACAAAATTTTTATTTATGTGTTGGTTTTGAAAACAGATAAATAAATGGCATTGTAATTTACATTGCCAACAGCTTAATCTCTCGCAAATGTAAGACCTATTGTACCCTACTGGACGAGCTCAGCAGACAGCAATTACTACCACACACCCACCCCCAGAGCCACACACACACACACACCCAGAGCCACACACACACACACACACCCAGAGCCACACACACACACACACAGAGCCACACACACACACACACACAGAGCCACACACACACACACACCCAGAGCCACACACACACACACACACCCAGAGCCACACACACACACACACCCACCCAGAGCCACACACCCAGAACCACCCACACACCCAGAGCCACACACACACCCACACACCCAGAGCCACACACACCCACACACCCAGAGCCACACACACACACACACACACACACCCAGAGCCACACACACACACACACAGAGCCACACATACCCACACACCCAGAGCCACACACACCCAGAGCCACACACACCGAGGAGAGCAAGCACAGCGAGGGGGCAGGGAAGCAAACACAGCGAGGGGGCAGGGAAGCAAGCACAGCGAGGGGGCAGGGAAGCAAGCACAGCCAGGGGGCAAGGAAGCAAGCACAGCCAGGGGGCAGGGAAGCAGGCACTGCCAGGGGGCAGGGAAGCAAGCACAGCCAGGGGGCAGGGACACAAGCACAGCCAGGGGGCAGGGAAGCAATCACAGCGCCCCCTTGTGTCTCTTCCACAATCTCCAGAGGTGATGATTTCGAGCGACCTAAGGAAAGGTGACTTTTTGGTAGACTTATTTATAGGGAAAACGACTATCACAACATCCATTGATAGACTGCAAAAAATGTGATCATTTTTAATTCAAGATTAATGCTAGGGAATTGCACTCAAATTCGTATCATCAAGTATTCTCATGACTAAAGAGGCACTGCAGAAAGCGGAGCAAGATCGTTTGTTATGGAGGACTTTCACACTCAACAACGGGATGTCAACAGCAAACCTGTTGAATTTCAGCAGAGTGCTCGAGTATTAATAATTCAGCTGGAGGACAGGCTTGGAGGCCTGGAAAATGAAGAGGCATTTAATCTGAAATTGACAGGTTCGCTTGCTGTTGGCAGACCTGGGGTGTTAATTAAACAGGCGGAGGCTTTCCTTTCCTCAAATGTGAATCCTAATGACGAAGACTGTGTACAGCATTCTGAATGTAAATGAGGAACACAGAGAGTGATGAGAATGATGAAATGGACTTTGGCACCCAGTTTGACTGCTTTACACGAGGAATCCCCGAGCAAGGAGATTGTGAGACTGGTAGCCAAAATGTTTGCTGATGTTTCCAGAAGTGAGCGTGCCTACAGCAAGGAGGAGACAGTTACAAAAATCCTGAAATGCTTGAGCCCGTCCTGTTGTCAGTGAAGCAACAGGTAATGCTTGTTCAGAAAACCTTGTAGCTTACACAGGACGAAACAGCTGAGAAGCCTTTTAAGCGTCTCTGAACCAAACTTATTTAAGAAATCTTCTCTTTCCACATTGCTGTCATACCTTTCAGTGATATAGTTTTGGAAACTGGTGTCACATTTTATGTCTACGATTTCACCCTTCTGCTTCCCAATGGGGTCAGAGACTATTAAAGTGTTGTTTGTAAATGTTTATGTTCCGTAAGCACTCATTCCCTTTTACTGTCATTTTTTTAAATATAACAACAATTATGTATGTTCTACACAATAACTGCAAAGCGGTTCCCTCAGTCATTTATGCACAATTTAGGGCTATGATGTAATTTCATAGTATCTTATCTCCTTGATTGGTGCCTCTTGTTAAGCTAATACCAACATTTGGAAATAAGACAAAATTCTCTCCATCACGTTTTAATTCTCTTTCAGGCCATCATGTGCTTCTTTAAAAAAATATTTTCCTGCACAATCTGTCAATTGAATTCTACTTCTCCCTGAGCTAGGTAGACTACCTAAATTAGCAATGAATTTGGCAGAAGTGGGATAAGTGATCCCATACTTTGAAATATATAACCGGACGAAATCACCCAACCCTCCAGATAATTGTTAATATAAATAATCATGTTGTCATACACAACAGTCAATATGAAGACTCTGGATTTCTCATAAAGTTGCATTAGCCCACTTTTTAAAATACACACAATTCAAGGTCTTGCTTTGGATATGTCAAATTTGGCATTCAAAACAACATTTCGGGGCTTCCATGCTTGAAATAGGTTTTTACTACTTAGCCATAATAACCCTTGCCTGTTGGATAAGGGAAGGGGGTTATTGTAAGACTTTGGTAGCTTTATTATGGAACACTTATGGGTCTCTGGTTGGCGCAGTGCAGCACTGGCGACAAGCAGGGACCCTCTCCTCTAAGTCAGGGCAAAAGATTACTCACAGAAATAACCCCTGCTTACCCTCTAGGTAGTGTGGCGCAAGCAGTCTAGGCTAATCTCTGGAGCACATATGGTTAAACATTTGCAGTATCACACACAACAACCACCAACCCACCACACAATGACACTAGACTGTAGGTTGTGTAAAAATATATCTCCTTTATATATATTTTAAGCAGGCTTGTAAATACAGTCTTTGCACGTTTAAAAATGGTTCCAGTTACTTGTTAAATGCAGGGTAGACTTTCAAGTTGCCACAGTTCTTTAACATGCAATGCTTGGGGCCTTCTGCCCAGTTTTGATAAGGTACAGTGCCTGCCAATGCTCCCGTGCGCTTCGTTCCGCTTTAATCTGCGTGCCCCCCTAAACCTCACGCATCTCGCGTGAGCGGCGTACAGTACAGTACAGTTAATGGGAAAGAGACGTACAGGTCGTTCCGAACCGGCCTTACAAGCGCACAGTCCTCAGCGCACGCTTCCGGGTGGGGGCTGCAATGCGATGCGTACAGCCCTGAATCTTGGTGACAGCTGGGGGAGGCGTACGGCTCTCTTGTACGCTGCGAGGGCGGTTTGTTTACGGGGCCGAGTACGAGGAGTACACCGGAGTCAGGGAAATCCGGGCAGTTCAAGGCGCACAGTACGGAGCTCCAGGCAAGCGCACAATACCTTCTTTTGTTGTCTTGGTGATCTCGAGGGAAGTAGATGCGGGGTCAGCCTTTTCACGTCGTGGTGTTTCCTTGGGCGGCAGCTATGGCTCGAGGCGCTGTAGATGCCGCGCAGTTAACGATAGGTTGTGAAGGGGGCAGGCGAACCCGTACGCTTTGACCCATGAGGGGGAGCTGCTACAGGCGATGCGGGTGATGGTACGGTCACAGGGCGCGATGTACCAGCAGTTCTACGCCTCGCAGCGATTCCTCTAAACAGCTGCGGGGTGGATTTCTCAGGGCCCGAACCAGGGGGTATCGCCTTCCTGGGGTCTTTGAATTGGCCATTGTGTTGGGTGTTAAAACGGACCACGCCATGAAGGCTACTGCCCGGCCGCCATCTTCGGAGAAATGACCAAAACAAACCTAAAAAAAATAAATAAATAAACCACCGCCCACCGCCGCAATGACGTTCTAAAAGGCTTCTAAAAGAGGCGGAATGCGAAAAAATCACCGGAACGCCCACGAATCTGGTCCGACAATTACGGACAGATCTCTCTTCCAATGGCTAGCCTCCATTTATGGCTGTAGCCAATGGAAGAGAGAGGCGGGACAAAGCCCCGTACTGGTAAACATAAGATTTCGCCTGCGCGCGCACTGCTGCGCAGTGCTACGCCAGGCAAAACCTAAAAAGGTCATTTACTCAATTTGCACTGTTAGAAACTGAGTTATGGTTCTGGCTCAAACACAAATTTATTGAAAAATTGCTAGTTATGGTGTGTAGCATAAACCATAGCTTACATTATCCCCATGCACTGTGTATAACATTACAATGACGAAATCATTGGCGACCTGACAAGTTATATAATTGATAACATTGTTTATTACATCAACACTGACATCACTGCTGTTTGTGATTCTTTTAAGTGAAAAAGATTTTTATAAGTTAAAAACATATTTTTACAATCATAGTTACTGTGTTGTATGTTATTGTTTGTGAGGATGAGTTCAGTGAGGGATTGGGCAAAAAGTAAAAGGGTTTGGTGGTTGATGTTGTTTCCCTGGAAAAGCTGTCCACTTCTCCAGCAGTGCTATAATTGGCCCAATGAAGGTTCATCTTGTGGAGTGGGGGATGCTGTTTTTAGGGGGTTGCTGGTGGGTGGGTAAAGCTTGTATAATGCGTGGGTCTTACATACTGTATCAGCCTGGGACATATGTGTTGGCTTTCCAGATTGACACTGGTCATGTCACATGTCTCACTCTGTCTGTCCCTTCCTTGTCCTCTGTTGCTCTCTCTCTCTCTCTCTGCCGCCCTCATTTCAGTCCTATCTCTCACTTTCCATCCCTCTTCCATTTCATCTCTCTCTCTCTCTCCCCCTCTCTCTCTCTCTGTCTGTCTCTCTGGGTCTCTCTTCGATCCTCTTTGTTCCATGTTCTCTCTCTGTCTGTTTCCCTCTCTTTTTGTTACCTCTCACTCTCTCTCATTCTCTCTGTCTGTCGCTCTTCCTCAGTCATCTTCCCTCATTCTATCTACCATATAAAGTTCCTGTTTTTCCCCATTAAAATAGGTTTCATTTTATGTAACGATATTTTTGTTTTCTGCAGTGATGTAAGTGATATCATCAAAAAAAGTCACACACAGCACGATGGGGTGGCAGGAGTTATGGATTGTATCGTGAATTATAACTGGTGAATTTCAATGTTTTTTGGACTTCAGTCAGAATCCTAACTTATTTTCTATCTAAATTAGCGTTCGACTTCCATAGAAATGGCATTTTGAATCCGTTTCACAAATCTGCATTAAACGTTTTTAAAAAGTTCATACTTTTTGGGTTGTGCTTGACAAGTTTCGTGTTGATCCTTCAAAGGGATAAGACCAACAAATATAAGGTGTCCCCAAAGTGCCATTTTCCATTTTAATTCCCATAGGATTATTTGCTCTTCTGTTTAGAAAAAAACAGCTGAGCAGAGTTATACTAAATTTGGCATGATGGTAGAACTATAATCATGAATTGTCCTTCAGTTCAGTAATTTTTTAGGAATTAGTGTTTAAAAAAAGGTGTTCAGGTTGGGTATTAAGGGGCTACATTTCAGACAATTTAATGTCTTTCTGCACCATTTACCATCTGCGGGTATCCTAAAATCCAACAATTCAAATAATTCTCAAATCCTAATGGCTAAAGGAGTCTTTTCTTCCACTGGTGATTTCAGTTGTGTAATAATGTGATGTTCTAGCTGCCATTATTAGACAAAGGGACACCACGTGCATGTCCTGAAAATAAAACTAAAGGAGGAAATAAGGGAGTGGCCCATGTGATGGCATCCTTAAGTGACCCCATTTTAATCGACTTATAAAAAAATATTTTTTTCATTTGTCGATCCTCTACAAGTCCCATAGAGGTCCTCTGGTACTGTGGACCCAGAATTTGGTCTGCAGCCCGCTGTGCATGGCAGAAGGCAATACCATCAAACTTCTTCCTACCTAGTAGACCAACACTGGGTCAAGCTTTACAAACTGATGGGTCCCACCCCGCATGGCTCCAGGTGTTACAGTGAAGACTTCATCCCACCTGGTAGACCAACAATGTGGCAAGCTTCATGGACTGAAGGGCCCCGCAGCACATGGCCTTGGGCGATACCCACAAGGTTCAATGAGACGCTCAGTGACAAACACCTCAATAACTCCACCTTTACTGACTCTGTGGTAGTTTAATGGAGGAAAACAGTATGATGTACTAATAGGCACAGCTAGAGGCATGTGTAAGCACACTGTCCCTCCACTCAGGGTCACACTCAAAGACCTGAAGAAACACACTGTCGCTAACTCCTGACAGTCTAATAAACACAAAGACTCTATGATGTACTGAGTGTTACACCAAGGGACATATCTCACCACAATAGCACTCACCCAGGTCCCAGACACTGAGCCACAGACTCATACACCTCAATAAGTCTACCATCACAGACTCCGTGACAGTCTACTTGAGAAAAGAACACTATGACGTTCTTAGATTCACACTACGGCACATGTGTCACCAGAAGAAATACACCCAGAAATCAGTTCAAGCAATCTGTCTCTGAGTCTGTGACAGTGCAATGAAGGCAAAGACACTACGGTGTGTTCACACTCACAACCATGGACGTGTCAGCACAGTGACATTCACCCAGAAACAGAGATATGGATTTGAATATCGCTCCATGTTCAGCATCACATGGCAATCTAATGGAGGAAACCCCACGGTGATGTAGTTATACCCACAGGGACATGTGTCAGCACACTGCGACTCGGAAACACGAAGAAACAAATTGTCACTGACCAACTTGCGACAGTCCAATGAAATCAAAGACACTGTGATGCACTTAGATTTACAGCCAGGGAAACGTGTCATCACCCTGGCACTCACTCACACACTGAGGGACTTACTCATACTAACTCTGTGGCAGTCTAATGGAGTTAAAACCACTATGATGTACTTAAAGTTTCACCTAAGGCCATGTTTCCACACACTGCCACTCCCACAGACACTCAGATGTGCAGTCAGAGAACAACATAAACACACTGCCACTGACTGACAGTTTAATGAAGGCAAGTGCTCTTTGAGTCTAACCACATGCAGGGAACATGTGTCATCCTACTGGCACTCACGAGACACTTAGGGACAGACTCCGGCACCTCAACAAGTCCACCGTCATTGGCGCTGTGATAGTTTAATGCGGGAAAAACCACCATGAGGTACTTAGAGTCACACCTGGGGACTTGTGTAACCACCGGACATTCACTCAAAGATCTGAACAAGCAAATTGTTCCTGAGTCTGTGGCAGCGTATGATGTAGTCAGACTCACTTCTAAGTTACCCACCGTCCTGACTGCTTGACAGTGTAATATAGGAAGCACACTATCATGTACATAGAGTTACACCAATGCCATTCACCCAGACACTGAGGGGCACACTCCGAGACCTGAAGAAGCACACTGTCACTTACTCTGTAACAGGGTGGGCTAGGCGTTAGGGTCATAGGACCATAACCTCCTTTCGACCTCCCCTTTTTTTCTAGTTTTAACATCCCCCTACAACTCTGCTAATAAAGGGATACTTGGAGTCGCAGGAGGACTTTTAATCTTTAAAACACCCTGGCATTTTTCTCTTAAGTGATCCCTGAAATATGGTCATGTCCACCCTGACCTTTGAAGTCAGGGTGAACCCGATGGTGAAGCATGATACTACTAGAGTGTGTGAAGGTTATTTAACAAAAAAGGAACTGTTTCCTTTCCCGCGCTTGAGTGGTTGGTGCTTGAAGGAACATACCATCACTAACTGTAACGTTTAATTAAAGCAATATCACTGTGATTTACTTAGTGTCATACCCAGGGCTGTGTCAGCAGACTGAAACTCATCTAGACAACCAATCGTATACTCGAAGGCCTGAAGAACCACACCCTGTCAATCTATCCTTGACAGTCTAATGAAAGCACAAGATGTCCCTAGAATCACACTCAGTGGACATGAACCAACACACCTCCTAGGTAGGCACTAGACACTTAAAGGCACACTCTGAGACCTGTACAAACACACTGCCATTAAGTCTGTGACACTCTAATGGATGTGAAGACAATATGACAGTCAGAATCAGGAGAAGGACCATGTATCAGCAGACAAACAATCCGTCAGATTCTCAGATTTGAACAAGTGCACTTGCTGGATGAGTGACAGTCAGATCTAGGAACATATGTGACCATGCTGCCACTCACCACACACTCAGAGGTACAGTCACTGACTCAGTGACACTTAAATGAAAACAGAAGCAGTATGACTATAATGTAATGAGAGTCGCACTCAGTGACTTTTGTTATTAGGCTGACACTCACCAGGAGCATCAGTAGGACAATGAGGAGCAGCTCAGAACTGCAAACATTTGTGGTACACCTCATTGCACATGGCCAAAGACTATGCACAGTAGAGGTTGGGAGCCTGCAGTGGGTGAGCCACAGGGCTTGGTAGAGACCAGATTGCAGTCCACTCCTACTTTGCATGGCTGAAAATTGGGTGTGTGGGCGAGGCCCTGTTTCCCACCTGCAGTGCGCACGGCCAAAGGCTGTGTGTAGCAGAAATCTGAAGCTCTCATTGGGTGGGGTGCAGGGTCTGGCCAGAGATCAAGCTCTTCATCTCATTCTCACTGCTCTTGGCTGACTCTGCGATGTTCAGCCATTTATAAAGGTCGTACAGAGAGGCTGTTTAGGCATCACCCACTGTACACAGGTATACTTCATACACATCAAGGATTTCCACCTGTGGTGCATTCTTAGAGAGCTTTTATGCAAACCAGGCCCTGTGGCCAGCACCTATTGTGCAATCTCTCTCACTCTCTTACTTTGGGCCTGATTTAGATATTGGTGGACGAGTTACTCTTTCACAACAGGGACAGATATCATGTTCGATGAAATATAAATCCAATAGTAATCCTCCATATTTCGAATTTCAAATTCTCTTCAATATCTACATTCAACCTTTGATACATCTGGTACACTTCTTTGGACTAGAATGTGTGCCTTATGTAGACAACACTCAACTCAGCTTCAGTTTTGATAAACCTCTATATGAACTTGATAGTACTATTAAGTCTTGTCTACTAGTCATTGCATTTTGGATGAAGACTAATTCATTGAAACCCAATGTTGATTAAATGGAAATGTTGATCTGTGGCTCAGGCTTACCTTGGACTGCATATCTATAGTCTCCAGGAATGGGCCACTTTCCCGTTTCCTCAGGTGAAGTTAGGAATTCGAGGGCCCTCACTTATGAGGTTTTACCATAGGGCAGCTGCACTGCCCTATGGTAAAAGAAAAGGGCAGGAATGTGCTATGTCTATGATATACAGTGCATTCCTGTCCTTTTCCCCTGCGCCGGCGCACAATGGGCTGCCGTGCGCCAACGCTGGCACCTTTGCACCATGGTGCAAGGGTGCCTGCGTTGAGGGGATGATTGTTTTTGTGCAGGAAGGGAAACCTTCCTGTACAAAAACAATTACAAGAGCCTTTTTCCTTTTTCTATGTGCTGCAGCACAGATAGAAAAAGGAAAAAACGAAGAGAAAGATATTTCACCTGGTTGTGCCTCCCTTATGCCTCCCCTGGTGAGGCATAAGTTATGGGTGCTGCCTCAGATTTACGATTTCTCGTAAATTTGGGGCAGTGTCAAAATGCCATGAATATTGATGGGAACGTCCCCAGCAACATCCATTGCATGCCCCTTTAACACAGAAAACTGCGGTAAAGGGGACGATATTTACGAGGAAGCATTAAGCTAAACAAACTGTCAGTTGCATCAAGCAAAATACCTCCCGGTAAATTAGCGATTCGGTAAAACAGGCCGATACCGAACGCTAAACCTGAAAATGCAATGCATCAACCCCATATCCTTCAAAAATAAAGAATCGCTAAATAATCCCCTCAGAAAATTACCGAATCGCAAATTAGCCAATCGGTAATACCGAGAAAGAAATCAGCCTCCGGAAATACCGAACCGCAACGAAATGCATCAAAACTCGCAAATACCGAAAATGCCCAAAATAGCTATTTTGAATTAGCAAAATAAGGGGAATCACAAACTGAAGGTAAAGTTATTGGAAGGAAGAAAGCCTTGCGCTGCTTTTACGCCGCCGTTGCGTCACTTTTGTGACGCAGAGGCGGCACAAAAGATGCACCGTGGTGCGGGGTATTTACAACGTGACGCATCTCCCAAAACCCTACGCCTGCTTGAAGCAGGCGTAAGGATTGACGAGGCATTGTACACATAGGGCCCCCCTGATCATTGCTGGCGCTGCATCGCGCTTGCGACGCAACTCCAGCAATGCGCCACTTTTACGGCACAGATGCGTGGCGCATCTGTGTCGTTTTTTCCCCATGGTGCGTTGCATTGTAAATGCGGCGCATCATGGGTGGCGGAGCTGCGGCGCACATTACTGGCGCATCCTTGCCGATATGCAGGGTTGCGCCAGTAATTGTAAATCTGCCCCTGTATGTCTACCAAAATGGCTGCCCCCCTACGTGCTTGCTAGGAGGAGGAGAATCAACGCTCTTGCACAACGCAGGAGGATGATCCAGAACAGGGTCTTTAGGGTGCGCATCACATTGCTGGGCCAGACAGAGGAACTGATCTACGACAAGTACAGATTGAACCAGGTTATGATCATGCGCCTCATTGCTGAGCTGGAACCACTACTGCAGCACCAGACCCATAGGACCAACGCCATCCCAGCCCATGTCCAGGTCCTATGCAGCCTGTACCTGCTGGCGTCTGGAAGCTCCGAGGGGGTAATAGCAGAAGCCGGAGGTGTGTCGCAAAGCGCACTATCACGCTTATTCCACAAATTCCTAGATGCCATGCTGACATTGATACATCGCCACATCACCTTCCCCACAACCCCACAGCAGTTGAACCGCACCAAACGGGAGTTCTACCAGGTAGCACAATTTCCCCATGTGATAGGATGTGTTGACTGCACTCATGTCCCCATCTGTCCTCCCTCAGCCAACTAATACATCTTCCGCAACCGGAAGTCATATCATTCAATCAACGTGCAGGTCGTGTGCAATGCCAAGCACATCATAACGGACATCGTAGCCCAATTCCCAGGAAGCACACACGACGCATACATATTCCGTCACAGTGGCATCCACAGGCGTCTGATCAACTGTGAATTTGGAGAGGGACACCTTCTAGGTACATACTAATGCCTCATCATTAACTCCATCCTCACATGTATAATTGCATTCATGCTGCTAACCCTTTGCTCCCCAGCCTGCAGGTGACAGCGCTTACGCCTTGCGTGAGTATCTCCCTACCTCAACCCAGCAACACCTCAGGAGCAGCGCTACAACACAGCACACATCAGCACCAGGAATGTGGTGGAGCGAACCTTTGGCATCCTCAAGAGTCGCTTCCGGATACTACACAAGACAGGAGGTGCCTTGCAGTATGACCCAGTGACCTGCTGCCGGATCATAGCGGTCTGTGCCATGCTGCACAACATTGCCACAAGAAGGGGGATACCAATAGAAGTGGATGGAGAAGACGACTTACGTGCACAGCAACCCCCCCCCCAACACCAACAGGCACACGTGCCTAACACAGCAGAAGGCCAAAGGAGGCAGACATACATCACACGGCATCACTTCTGAGACAGGTAAGAATGAGACATCACAACATGATCTAGTTTGCAAATGTTTAATACTCATGAGCACCTGTCAGGTGCAGATAAATGAGACGCCAACATGACGCAGATACAAAAAAATAATGGGATACATGTCCATTGTCATCAGGGGTCTATCATGTGGCAGTATAGTTGGCCCATGGTTACGTCACCATGGCCAGGGAGCCAATGGAACATGGCTATTTGCACTTGCCACGTACCCCCAGCCTCCTGTCTCGTGACTCCTCCACATCGCCGCGATGTGTGTCAGTGGCTGTGGAGCTGCACGCACTGCGCCTCCTCTCGCTGGCCTCCGGTACAGAGATGCCGCTCATGCTTGAAGCAGCCTCACTCCCCTCCTCCCCTCCCAAACTGCTGGCACTGAAAGTCTCAGACTGCAGATGCTCCAATGGAAGTGGTCACTCTTTCTAAGGACTTTGCCACATCTCCACAATAATGCCCCAAGTCGACCTGCAGGGACACAGATCTGCGTGAAAGCACAGCTGTGCTGTTGCACAGCTTAGTGATGGCCCTAATGGAGGCATTGGAACGGAGCATGTTCTGCCGATGCCTCCGGCGCTCGCTCTGTTGGCCTGCAATGGCAGCACATGTGAGTTCCTGCAGGCACTGTTTAATGTCTCTGTTGCCCTCAGCAACGGCTGTGGTCATCTCACGCACAGCGTCAGTCATGGTGCCAATTTTGTTTGCCAATTAGGAAATGTTAATGTTAATAGCACCCATGTGTCTCTCCTGCAGGCGTTGGACACGCAGCATCCGTGTCTCAACCACTCCGTACCCGTCTGTTGGATCCTCAGATCTCTCTGCAGCTCTACCCAGGGGCCTGTCCCGCTGTCGAACTCGCACACGTGCTGGTGTTTGGGCGGTCGGAGTAACGACTGTCTGCTGTGGAACATTTGTGGCTGCTGGCCTCCGCTCTGTCTCCATCACCTGCAGGGAGGGGACAATTGCCCTGCGGCTTTGTGTAGTTGTCCGCGGTGGTGGTGGTGGTGTAGTTGTCCGCAGTGGTGGTGATGGTGTAGTTGTCCGCGGTGGTGGTGGTGGTGATGTTGGTGGTGATGGTTGTGGCGGTGATGATGGTGGTGTTGTGGGTTCACGTCCCTGCGGGGTCTCAGCATCGGCACCACTGGGGTTTCAGAGATGACGAGGCGGCCGCTGTCATCTGAATCAAGAGGTGATGCATCTGTGTGTGAAACAGTGCATTGTTATTATTTTGTCATGATGTATCTGTTTTGCATACTTTCATCTACATAAAGGACATATTTGGACTGACATTTGGCCCTGTGCTGCTGGTTTAATTTCATTCACATCAGGGGTCAGATATGCACTCTTTCATGATATGACTACAACTCCCATGATGCAACACTCTGGTGAGGGGATATGCGTTAGGCACGGCTACATATGCACTGTGTTTGGCCTGGGGGAATGGGCAGGGGTTGACAACACGCTGCATATCTGCACTGGCATGCATCTTACCTTGTCCTCCTGCCGCAGCAACGGAAGCGTCCAATTGGGTGACCCCCACAACAGCTTCAGGCTCAATGGTAGCCTCAACGACGTTCTCGAGGCCTGTGTTTGGTGTGACGTTCGATGTTACCCCACCTATGCCAGCTGCATCCTTCACCCCCTCCTTTGCCCTTTTCCTGAGGTCATACCACCTCCTTTTTAGATCGTCTATGCTGCGGTGGGTGACTCCTACAGCATTCACCTTCTCCTTGATGCGCAGCCACATCTTTCGTTTCTCTGCCTCAGGCACCTTTAGGGACAGCTTGCCAAACAGCCTGTCATGTTTGCTGCTCACCCCCTCAACGAGTAGTTCAAGTTCTTTGTCAGAAAACTTTCGCTTCCTCTTCCTGGGCGTGTCCTTGTCCTGGGATGCATCCTTTTCCATCCAGGAATGCTGTGCAGTATCTGGTTTGTGCTGGCACTGTATCACTCCTCAGCTCCTGTGCTCTGTCTCCTCCTCTGAGCTCCTCAGGGCACTGAATGAAGCATGGGCTGTGTTACTTCCTGGTTGTGATGTCATCAGCCTGCTTCAGATGCGCCGGGTATTTTTGCGATTTCGCTAATACTGAAATCGCAAATACCGATTCGGCATTTGCTCATTCGGTATTTGCTAATCTTTATTTTGGAGTCTCGCAGTCGTGGTTTCGGATTTATTTAGCGATTTTTACCGATTCGGTATTTAATACCGAATCTCTTGATGCATCGCGGTATGCGAGTCCTTATCAGCGATTCCTTATTTATCGCTAATAAGGACTTGTATTACCGATTTTTGATGCATATGCCTGGACATGGTTTATATTTCATATATACTTCAACAATTCTCCCGAAAAACCTTTTTTCACTGAAAAGATACTTTTACTGAAAGGAATATTTAGTGTAAAATAATTTGTACAGTATGCATTTCTTATTGAAAAATGCATTCATGATGAATTAATTATTATATCATTGTATAAACTGCGTGCTCGATTTATAAAGATGAATCACTATGATTAGCTAATGGATTTGAATAAGGCTATGTAAACTAAGAGTCTGTCTTTAGTATTCTTTACACTGTAGTTTTCATGTGACACGCACTGAAGTAATGTTTAAACGTTGGCTGGTAATTGTGCCTCGGAATTGGTGAGCAAGCCTGCTGTGCAGGCGAAACGCATACAATGGAGGCTGACAATTAAAGACCTAAAAGAAACATCCACACGTTGCGTCGTCATCCTTAGAGAGGGACTCTCTGTTGTGTGGTTCGTGAATGCCATCTCGGGGTTCTGGTGACATTTAATAAGCATGTAGCCTATACATGAATTGCTATGCTGTAATTATACTGGTTCGTAGTGGCTCATAAATTGTTTTGGTTTCTGGCTGCTATTTCCTTTGTATGGGGATCAGATGCAGAGAATTAGCAGCCTATTTAAAGATTGTTAAGTTCTAGTTGAAGCGGTATTAAGCAAGTGATAAGCATTTTTGCACACATTTAAACCTTGCATGCTTTTTAAAAATGATGTGACATTTTGACATTAAAAATGCGATATTAGCTCATTGTAGGATGGGAAGCCAGTGCAATCGCCACATCTTTAAAGACAGAAAAAGATGCAAAACAAATTGTGCTTCACATTTAAAGCTGCAATTTTAGTTCATGCCTGCATATACATGCGCTCTCCCATACAAGTGTTACTGTGTTGAATAAACGGCATGGAGCCCGCCCATTGCTTATCATTTCCTGCTTTCTAGTTGGGTGGTGGTGGGAGTTGGCTTTACTTCCTCTTTTTTCGGCTGGTGCATGGACCAAGTGCTGATGGCTTCATCTTGACCCGGGTCCTTCTGCTGCAAGCTGTGGGATTGAGGTGTTTTTTTAATACATTTTGTTTCTTCTTCCCCTGCCTCAATCATAGCACCAGCAGCAGAAGACTCGTCAGTACTGTTGTCCCTGTTGACTAATGGTGGTGAGTGCTCCATTTGTACTCTGAATTCTTGTGTACTGCTGCCACTAAAGTAGCAAACTGAAAAGTTGATGGACAGAATGCAGAACAATGTCATACATTCACCCCAGTACAGAGATCTTGGCCTAAATCCATCCATTTTTAGCTCACTATGCCATTCCAGTTTGGACCCATATGCAAATCAGTTTTGACCCTGCACCCAATGGGAACAGTCCAGCCTGAACTGTCGGGCCAGGTCCTCCCTGGACTGGAAACAAGCATCCTAGGACCGGATTCGGGCTTTCAGCCCTCATCAGCCAGGATAGCTTGACTCCAGGGGCATTGAGAGCACAGGACCAACATCTGGGCATACCCGTCACACTCTGGGTGACAAATGCAAAAAGAACAATTAATGGAGAGAATGCAGAAGTAGCTGCAGTCTGACCTGGTAATAGCTTTCATTTTTTATGGCTTCTTAGTTCTGCTTTAATACCAGATTTGGCTGTGCTGTATGAAAGTCACTGCTTCTGTGGGAGGTAGCCATGATGTTTAAATGAATATCTTCCTCGGATCAGTTCAATTTTTAAAATTTTCTGTTTTACCAGAAGGCTGCCAGGGCACAAGTATTCCTACTTTATCTCCTACTGCGGAGGAAGATGTATCTCAGTGCATACTTGATTCCAGGAGAATGTTGCAGAAGAAAAACCAATTGGTGTCTCAATATCCCGGCTCATTATCTGCTTCCTCAAGACACACCTATTTTTCTAACAAATCAGATGACATATCATTTACATCACTCAGCTGGTCACTAGTACTCTTCTCACAGCCACAGCATATTCAGGAGTTTGCACCTATTTTATCAAAAACCTGCCTTCAGGGCAGAAGCTGAAGACTGGTGGTAAGCATAATACAAGCATTGGCAAAACCGATATGTCTCACCTACAATACCTAATGGCTTTGTCAGTGTTTTGTTACCATGCCGTAGAGCAGCACTGCGGTTGCCCAGCACTGCTGTACAGCATGGCTTGAAGTAATAAAAAGCGCTATGATGCAGCCAGCACTAGCCACAAGCCGCGGCCCATGGAGGGAGTTACGGTGGGGCAGGGAGGCGGGGAGGGGGTGGGGCAGGGTAGAGGGTGCTAAAAACCGGCATATGGATAATTTGAGGTAAGTAAACAATTTAATTAATGAAACTAATTTCTTAGTGAGCCAAATGCAATGCAGTGCGCGCTACGAAATTTGTTTTATTAATTACATTGTTTACTTACCTGCAATTATCCATATGCCGGTTTTTAGACCCCTCCACCCTGCCCATCCCCCTCCCCGCCTTCCTGCCCAAACGTAACTCCCTCCACGGGCCGCGGCTGCTAGCCACATCATAGCGTTTTAAAAAAAAAGTTTATAAATTTTGGCTAGGCTTTGCAGCGGTATACAACGGTAACCACGCATTTTTTACAACGCGGTACCGTTACCACGCTACTTTTACCACGCAAGTCGATACAACGACTTGCGCTGGGGAGGGCTCCAGGATAGTAAATAGATTAATTTACTATCCAACTCCTTTCCCTAGAGTCCACGGGGACTGGAGTTGGAATAGTAAATTAAAAAATTTACTATCCAGCGCCCCTCCACGCAAGTCGTTGTAACGACTTGCGTGGTAAAAGTAGCGTTGTAACGGTACGCGTTGTGAAAGTACGCGTGGTACCGTCATATATCCCTTTGCAGCAGCCACGCTGCTGTACAGAATGGCTAAAAACATTGATAGTCAATAGCTCTCATAGGCGAGACCTATTGGTTTTGCCAGTGCTTGTTGGTACAGCAATTGGCAAATGTTATTAAGCTCTACTACTTTTAGTGTGAACCCCAAATGAAGGCCTAAGTGTGCTGTAGCATTTTTTGTGTGTGCCAGGCCATTCAGCAAAAGTCTTCATTTCACTTTAATTTTAGTCGCTCCATAGCCTCGGGTCACTCAAGTGAAAATCCCCGAAAAGGTTGTTACCCTTAGTCCTACTTCCAACTCAGATTATAAAACACCTCTCTGACATATAGTCCATGCAACCCCACATCTCCATGAACTGCTCTGAACATACATCAACCCCTCAGCAGTGGTGGGGTATGTCCTTTTGTTAATTCTAAGCCCAAACATAAACACAGCCCTGCTTCATGCAGGCACAGACAGGCCACAGGAATGCCCATTTCCAACAGTGCATCCTCTAGACACAGTGGTCTACACCACCCACAGCCTTCACCACTCATGCCACCAGCATGCTGGTCACGAACCGAAAATAGCCCTGAGGTCTGAGAAGACGCCAAGGAATGCTAGCGGAGTGAGCGCCATCACTATCCAGTACACAAAAAAGGACTTGACTGTTTCATGTCTGAGTTTCCGGAGAGCCCTTTTCCATCTTTCTGCCTGATTTTCAGCCAGTAATTGGGCTGGACTCCCAGACTGCTACAGCAATGGGAGACAGGCTGCCATATCCACAACTACAAAGCCAATTTCCATAACCACCTATCCTCTAAAGCAAACCACACCCTGAAGTTATTACAGTAAAAAGGACTTCAGCTCAATGGAATGGGCTAGCCAAGCGACCACGTGGCCAGCAAACCAGGAGACGACAGCACTCAAAAAGGAATGTATGAAAGCTTGGAAATGATAGCTCGACTACTAACTATTCATCGTTATGACACGAGACGGAAAATTGAAAGATGCTTCTTGGAGGGAGTTGTAGAAACTGGTCTTCGTAGACTTCTCGGCGACGATCTTGCCCTAATATAACCTAGGAGGACTTTGTTTTGAGAACGCGTTCCATACCCGTGCAAATAGCAGTTCTCAGCTTATTTGGGATCAAATAAAGCACATATTTACAAACTCCTGAGATTTTGCCCAGTGCAAATTTCGGTAGTTAGACCTGTCAAAATCTAGCTAGGGTAAAGACTTCAATAAGGTGCGCTAATTCAGGCACAACATGTAAAGCCTCATTCTGACCTCCTAATCTTGGAATTGGGGGGCATTACAGACCTGGCGCAATACCACGGTCTGTGGTATTGGTATTTACCATGGCAGAATTACTGCACTCACTGTGAGGCCCAAAGAGATGAACCTCTGAACATCGGTAGTTCACACCACCTCTAAACCAAGAAAGGCATCAATGGTCCTGTGAGGAGGACCAGCTCTCTCTTGCCAAGTATTCTCGGGGTGCTTGCAGTGAAGAGCTTCCTTAAATGAATGACTGTATAAAGATAGACTTGCATGACACCCAGCACCCTTTCAGTGAGAATTTATTATTAGTAAAATGGGGAATCCTTTTATTCAGAATGTCTGCAGTGGGACTACTGTGAGGCAAGATCTTTCTGAAGTGAGCATTGCTCCATTCTGCTGTTTGACATTGCGGAGGTAATAGTGTAGAGAGTGTGAACCGGGAACATAAATATATGGGGGCAGATTTCCAAGCCCCTTGCGCCACTTTTGCATCACTTTTCCCATGTTAAAAGTGACGTTAAAAAATGTGGCGCAAGGGGCTTGTAAATCTGCCCAATGGTGTGCCTGGCCTATGAGTTCTGGAGGCAAAATATTAGTGCTGTCTTTTCAGGTGTTAATTCATTAATCAACATCTCAGAACCTGCTTAGCCTTACAGGTTTAGTTTGGGGTCTGTCTTTATTTAGAAGGTAGAGGTCCTTCGCAGGCTTTACAACTTTATAGACTATTGCCACCACAACTTGACCACAGATAGCAACCTCTATGCAACATGCAAAGGATGCGTGATCACTTTACAGGATTCAATCCCTTGAACCATGGTTCCATAAAGTGTCTATGTGTACGTTTGTTAAATTGAATTATCTATTCTCTTTAGTCCTGTCAGAGGGATAGCGAAAGGAGATACAATTTTTTTATCCACTGTTTACAGAAATGTTGGAAATCCTGATTGAATTTAACACACATTATGCTTTCATTACGTTTGGTATCCTTAATCCGAGGATAAAGACTAAAGGAAATCTAGGTAATTAAAAAGCGTATACCTGGAAGACATACAAAGGCAGTAATGCTACCAAAGAGTAATGTCTGATCTAACATGTCTCTAAAGTAAGGTGCTTACTGAACGGGAGGAGAGCTGCTGCAAGACTTGGTTACACTGAGGCGTTTACATCATTGGTTAGTAGGAGCCTTCCAATTTCTGCCATGTGGACAGTCTACACCTCATTTCTTTGAGAGAACACATTGTGTGCAGTGAGTATTACCACTAGAGGTGTATTTCAGTGACGTTTGCAGCATTTCCACGGGCTGGACTATTCCCATGAGGCACAGGGACAAGACTGATTAGCTGGGTCTGAACTGGGGTGGCGAAGTGAGCTAATGAACAATGATGGAATCAACCCAGATCTGTGACTGGGGGTGAGTGTCTGAAAAGTTTTAGCACTCCTGTCTATCATCTCCTTGTGTTTGCTTTGTTCATCCTAACTTGGCAGGGTATGCCCAGACATGGGTCCCTTGCTCACTTTGCCACTGGATTGAAGCTAGCCTGGCTGATAAGGGATGTTACCCCAAATCTGTTCCCAGGATGCTTGTTTCCAGTACCAGGAAGACTTGGCTAGACAGTTCGGGCTGGACTGTTCCCATGGCACAGGGTCAAGACTGATTTGCATATAGTTGGGTCTGAACTGGGGTGGTGAACTGAGCTAGAGAACAATGATGGATTCAACCTTAGATCGGTGAGTGTCTAAAATGTTTCAGCGCTCCGCCCATCATCTCCTTGTATTTGCTTTGTATGCCCTAAGTTGGCAGGGTACACCCAGACCTGGGTCCCTTGCTCACTTTGCCACTGGATTTAAGATAGCCTGGCTGATGAGGGGTGTTACCTTGAAACTGGCCCCAGCATGCTTGTTTCCGGGCCATGGAAGACCTGGCTTGGCAGTTCAGACTGGACTGTTCCCATAAGGTTCAGGGTCAAGACTTATTTGCATATAGTTGGGTCTGATCTGGGGTGGCGAAATGAGCTAAAGAACCATGATGGATTCAACCCAGATCTGTCAGGGGGGGTTGTGGGGGGGTCTAAAAAGTTTCAGCGCTCCGTCCATCATCTCCTTGTGTTTGCTTTGTTATAACAAAAAATGTCAACAGTTTAGAATCGGGATTCATTACAATATGGTGGTATGCTGATTCTCATCCATTGACATCTTTTGTATCGCCTAAGGGAGCATACAGGTACAAGAGGAGGTTGTTTGGCTTAGCCTCGATGGCTGAAGTATTTCAGCAGGCTATGCACCATTTGTTCATGGCTGACTGGGAGAGGAGCTTCCTCAAGATCTGCAGTAACCCCGCTGCATTTACATAGTTGGTGAGGAGAAGCTCCCCATTTTACGCACCGCACAATGTTACCTCGAAGTAATGTGGATTAGCCTGTCCACACAGCATAATATGGCAAGCTCCTCTGCACCAACGATGTTAACACCGCGGGGTAACTGCAGGTCTTGAGTTGGATCTCCTCCCGGCCAGGAATATGTTCCTCGTAGCCAGTGGAAAAAGCAAGGGAGGTACAGAGGTAAGTTTATTCACAGCGCCTGGGAGGGAGACTTCCTGCAACTGTTGCCAATACACCTTACTTTTTTTTTATTTCAAAGTAGTTTTTGTTTTTATACAACATATAACATATAGTCATCACCGCTTTGTAGTTAAAGGGTGGCCCTTAAATTTAAGAGCCATAGGAGCATAATTAAAGAAGTTTAATTATTTTTCTTTCTTCTTCTCTGTTTATCCAGCTATACAGTGACAAAAAGAAAGGAGATATTTAAAGCAACATTTTTTTTCGCACTCCTTAGGTAATTATAGAAAGGTTAGAATCCTTATATTTCTACACATTTCGAGCTACTGTGTCCCTTTAAAAAAAAGTTAAACTTATTCTTATATCTCATCGGAAAATAGAAAGGGTCCCAAGTGGATAGGAACGGAGAAATCTGGTCAACCAAGAGTTTGATACAAAGGGGTAGACCAGAAATGAGAGCAGATCCACAAGTCTCAGGGATTGAAGGAAGATCGAGCTCCCAAGGAAGTTTGATGGGTTCTTATTGAATTAGACACAATATATTGTATACAGTTATGTAAGCAAATGTATTTTGCTCCTTTCCTTTCTGCTTTCGTTTCGGCATTATTTCTGCTGACTTTTCTTTTTTCTTACATATTTGTCAATTTTACGGGAGGGTGATGTGTTGAACTTATGTATGGATGGAAGGTTGGAGGTTCTAGAATGGAATGTGTGTTGGTGACAGTTGCAGGAAGTGCCTCTCCCCTCCCTGAAGTATGCCTTGCTTCTTTTCACCTCCAGAACCAGACCTGCCTTTACCTTATCTTCTGGCTTTGGCAGCAGCCATTGTAAGATCAGAACTCAACTGTAATAAATTATTGAAATGGGAGTTCTAACGTCATTTCTTTATAATCAGCGAGTCGATCACAAGTCGCTGATTAAAAAGAAATTGGAGGCTGGTTTTAAACAGGTATTGCAGAATCCCATGTATTATAACTGGATAAAATAACTGTATAGTGTTTGGGGAAGATGTCTGTGATTGACAGCAGTAGGAACTATCACATTATAGTGTCTAATAGATATGGCAGTTGTAGGAATTATCACTGCATACGTTCCGATATATTTGCCGGAATTATGGCCGTGCACTGTCTGATAGATCGGCAGGTGAATGACATCAGCAGGAATTATCAATGAATGGTAGGTATTATGGGAGTAGGAGTTAGCACCATCCAGTCAACGATAGATTTATCTGTGAACGACGGAAGAAGGAATTATCACTGTACAGTGTCTGTCAGATCTGTCTGTGAGTGGCTATACAATGAATTATAGCATCTGATAGAGCTGTCTGTGAATTATAGCATAAGGTATTTTCACTGTATAGTGTCTAATCTATCTGTGAATGACAGAAGTAGGAATTATCACTATGTATTCTCTGATAGATCTGTGACTGTACGCATTATCACTGTTTAGTCTCTGAAAGATAAAAGAATGAAGGTGCACCTTTTGAGATGATTGTCTCCCTGAAGCTGTAGAAGAATGAGTTACAATTAGAAAATATTGCCTAATTTAGATGAGACTCAATTAGCCTGACCAGGCCTCAGTCACCTTGTACTAAGCTATTCAAAGTTGCTGAATAATAGTACACATTCATTTAATGTGAGAAAGCCTTTCTTTTCCCGGTATGCTTGTGTGTTTTTCTTTTTCAGGCAAATCATTGAAAAAGAGCCCAAAACTGTGGTGTCTGTATGAATAGAAATGTAATATTTGTCTCATTCGAGGAGGCGAAGTGCAGGATGTTCCTGTAGTCTCTAACTGTCGATGTTCTGTGTATTTCATTCATTAGCTGAACATGACATTGTATTGCTGTGTTATATAAAATGTCAATTTGTTTCCTTAATTTGTTATGCATAACCAAACTAATGAGATGCTTTAATAAGTAGGTGTCTCTAGGAATACCTTGTTTACAAGAATAAGTGTTTGAAGCATTGACAGTTCAACTCTGTCATTTCAGACCACGAAATAAATATGTGTGGCATCAGTGCTCTGAAACATTATAGAAACTGTTTTAATTTGGAGAAGAGACCGTTTTCTCTGGGCCCTCTGTGTGAACAGTCTCTATGTCAGTTTGTCTTTTTAATATATATGTAGACTTTCCTTGATTTTTTCAAGTAAACAGACTGCGCTAGTATACTGATTCGTTCGGATTGTGGGTTTCCTTCTGAGTCTGGTTAGTCTCATTGTGGAATTATACTTTGACTATTTCATTGATGCCGATTTTTAATTGACTAATTACCTTTTTGTATTCTATTATGATCACATTTTTTTATAAACCTGTGAAGTTCTCACCTGGAATCCTTGCCTCGTGCAGGTTAGTTTATTAGCTTTGGAATCTTATGAAGACTCACAAGGTCTTATGAAGAATCAAACAATTCCGATCTTGAACTTCAACCTACTTAATTAGTTCATTAGAGCATAAACAAAGCTCAACTATACCTACAACAAGAAGCAGTTGGTACTGGTTTTTATTCATTCCTGTAGCCAGTGAGCATCCACAAAGTTGATTGTCCTGTTGTCCTCTCACCAACATCCACTGTTTGTGCATGTAAGATGACCTGTGATCTAGGTAATGGAGTTAATCTTTTCGATGAACAAGTGCATTATCAGCAAGCGGAGGAGTCACAGTACCTCGTGACTAAAAAGATTTCTTCAAAACGTTGAAGAAAAACAACTTACTCACTAGATGGCAGGAGTATACACAGCATGTCTATCTACAGCCACACATGCCCTGAACATTCATTTTTTGATCAATTATTGTTGTGGTTCTCCACCTAAAAAACTAATTTCCCCTCCTTTTGAGGTAGTTTTTTAAAAGCATTTTAATTTGGTTACAAATATTATGAGGTGGGTCATTTTCTTCAAGGAATTCCACGAAGTCTATAGAAGACATTTCTCACATCCTCACATAATACCAATCTAAAGGATCACAATTCAATTATTTCCACATCTCTCGATGGTCTGTTAGGGGTCTCGGAGTGTGCTACTGACTTCCTCAGTTCTGGGGCGGTTATGTGTGTGTGTTAGGGGTTACCTAGGTATTTGGGGGCCTGTCTCATACCATAATTAGGTCTGTATGAGGATCTAGAGGGGTGATATGAAGAGTGTGGAAGAGCCTTGAGCAAATACATTTTTCCAAGAATTCACCATTCCCGCCAGTGATTTGACCCCATTTCTCCCTACAGTATATCACCGAGTGAAGAATGAATGTGTGCATGTGAGTGTGTGTGTGTATCTGAATGCAGAGCTATGATTATGGATGGGAATGCCTATGCTTGCATGCATGTCTCTATGCCAGTTTGCCTATATTTGTGACTATCAAAGTGTACTTGTAGATGTACATGTGTAGTTTGTGTAAACTTTCAATGTATGTTTACTGAGACATCGTCGTACCTCCCATTTTTGGAAAATGAAAATTGTGTGCATTATTTGGGCACTTTTGAAATCTGCAGCTCGTGCTTTTTGGGGTGTTATATAGAAGGTAGGCAATGTATGTTCTACCAGGGCGGTAAGGAAAATAACAAACTGTGTGTTCTTGAGCATTGTGAAAGTTAGCAATGTGTGCGGAGGGATATTATGGTTGAATATTATGCACTAATGCAGTGTGGCGTTAAGATATTGCATATGGCAATGTTTTCTCCACTTCCTGGGTCTTTACTGCATAGAGAAATTGCAGTGTACGCTGATCATATTGGACAATTACATGTTGATATCATGGGTAGCATGGCATGTATGGTTCTGTGCAATCATGGGCGATGTGACCCATCGCATTTCAGAGGACCGGTGACCCACCTGCGATATATATAGAGTTTCATAACATATATAATTTAGTTTGAAGTTGTTAATGATGCATCTACCAAAAAATATTTTCGGATTGTATACAAATGTAGGAAGGCAAATTTAGGGGGTGATTGACCTGGTATGTCACAAAACTTTTGTATAGTAAAGAACCTAGAATCATTGATAAATTCCAGTTTACGGTGTTTGTACAGTCTTACTTTAGACTGAAATGGGACTTTACGCTTAATGCAATGTTGATCACTGAGGTAGCTGCACTGGAGAAATCGCATAAGTTGGTCAGTGTGGGGGTTAAAGCACGGACCCTCGTGCTCACAATCTGGTACGAACAGTGAGCTGGTACTTACTGTTAAAAGCTGTAAGTCTAGTGTAGAAAAATCAAACATTATTTGTCTAAGCAGTTGAATTATCCTTTAAAGCTACTTTTAGCACCCATCCACTTTTGCATTCATGCTTTTCGCTGCTGTTTTTAAAGTTACCTTTAACTTCGGTCTGATTTATTCTTACTAGGTAAGAATACTATAAAATGTACAATTTACCATATCTTTTTCCAGACTTCCTTGGAAGGAGTAGGAGACGCCATCTCAAAAAATTCTTGTAAAAGCGTATACAACTACTGTGCAGTTCGGAGAAATGTTACTGACTCAGTAACTGCTCCCTCACACAAAGTTCCCCCAGTTAATTCATCTCTCACACCATCTGCACCCCCAATTCCACAGCCCGACCGCATACAAAGGAACCTCAACAAACCAGAACGAACCAAATCAAGATGGACCAAACCAGTAAATCTCCCCCCAGAGGCAGCACCTTTCGTAGTCATTCTAACAGGGGTCCCAGAACTAAGCAATAATACTGAAGAACCAATTTGGTCCCTGCTAAACAAAACCCGGCACTGGTTGAATACCAACAGACCCAACCATCCCAATAACATCACTGGGATCACCACGGTCAGAAGGGTCCCATGGATAGGTTACCAACCAAAAACCATCCCTGGCGACTGCATAATAGTCAATCTTGTTAATCCTCGGGCAGTGGACTATATTTGCTCCTGGGATCCACTGGAAGGTAGTGGCGGAATAAACACTAAACCCCTATCCTTCTTCTATCCCCAACAAGGTCATCGGGACGAGGACCATAATTGGTCCTGGAATCAGTACGATCAAAGAAGCAGGAACCAAGGTGATTGGGGCTTTGGTAACAATCAAAGGAGCAGAATCCGAGGAGAATGGGGGTACGACCAAAACGTTCGAGATGACTGGAACTCTCATGGTAGTAGGGCTCAGCAAATACCACAGAGGGTACAATGGGCTGGAATACCAACCTTTAATTCCTACAGTTGCCTGGAGATGGTCGACTGACCACCACCACAGATCCTAGCTAGTCTCACTCCATGTAAATCGTCCGATAAAGAACATTACATCCAAAGTTTCAACTCAAATGAACTAATTAAGATGGAAAAAATTCATACGGATGGTACAAAGACACAGGACTCGCAACGTCCCTCTAAGGTTAACACGAGATTCTCATCAATCCTACAATCTCACCAAAATTGTCAGCTAACAGCCTCTAATATGACACCTGATTCACACCCTACTCCTAGCGAAGAAATAACTCCTCGGATCGTGACACCCACAACAACTCCAGGGAACCCCGACAAGAGGGTGCTTTTCTGGAACGTAGCGGGATTAGCGACTAAACAAACAGAAATAAGTTTCCTTGAACTGATAGAATCAAACGATGTTATCTGTTTACAGGAGACATGGCTAAATAACCCAATCCACCTATTGGGATACAAAACGTTCTTCTCCCAAGCAATAAGATCAAACTCTGGGAGAAGCAAAGGAGGACTAATAGTGTATATCTCTAACCTCTGGCCATGTCATGAAACAACTCCGACAATACTACATCAAAATTATCAGATTATCAATCTTCAGGGACTGAATCGTGAGGTCTATACCATCATTAACTTCTACAACAACATGAATACGATGGAATGGTCAAAAACGTTAAATGAAATTTTACACCAGACCAATGATCTCAAAACAAAGTACGCCAAGGTTCCCCACAAGATAATCTGGGGAGGAGATTTTAATCTTCATATATGCAAGGAAAACAACACCTTCATCTGTGGGACTCCCGATGAACATGGAAATTGTTTCACCCACTTCTCCCACACCGTCGAAGGTAATAACATGCAAGCTATCATGGCTGAATTAGATATGGGGTTTGCTAATTTATTAAAACATCCCATGACTCAATTTACTCCCACCTTTCATGGAAGAGGTCTTGAAACTCTGATCGACTACATCTTAATATCTAGCAATAAAGCTACACGTATAAAGACCTTTGAAGTGCTCAATAACGTACTCAGCGATCATTTTCCATTAAGACTAACATACCAAGAACTGATCCATCGAAAGAATAAAGATAAGGTGAAACTCGGAATGCTCAATCAGGAAGCACTGACACTGGACAGACTCAACGGGTTCACCCTCAAATGGAGTACAATAGACCAAGAGGCTATCAGCAAAAGAATAATCACTGCATGTAAAAACCAAATAGAAAGGTGTTTAAATACCTCCACATCACCAAAAGAGATCATGAGCAACTACGAAGTAATCTTGTTGAAGATAAGAAATGAATTAACCATCCCCCGCAAAGCCAATAAAGCCGCTAGAACAGGATGGTTTGATACAGAATGCACTAAAGCATATACTGAACTAAAGAAGGCCTTAACGAAAAAAGATAGAAATAGACAAGAGGTAACTAACTTACGAAAAACTTATAAACTGGCTATCAGGAAAAGAAAAACGGACCTGAAAACAAATCTTTGGACACAACTGTTAAAAAGCAGTTCTCAAAAAGATAGCGCAGCGTTCTGGAAAGTAGTAAAAAAACCCTTCCTAAACGATAATAATAATGAGCCCTCCCTGGATGTAGCAATTAATGCACAGGATTGGGTGGAACATTTTTCTGGAGTATTCGGACAGGACGAATCCGAACACTCAACTGCTCAGGGTTCACTTCCGCCAGTAAACTATCCAATTCCCATTCACTTTACACTGAGTGAAACAATAAAAGCCTTAAAATCGGCCAAAACAGGCAAAGCACCAGGACCTGACTCAGTCCCAATGGATTTTTATAAACTTTTACCTGATCTTTGGTCTCCTCTCCTCAACAAGGTACTAAATGCGGCAAAGAACACTAATCTCCCTGACTCATGGTCCACCTCGATACTGGTCCCTATTTTTAAGAAAGATAATAGGGACAGTCCTTCTTGCTACCGCCCAATCTCCCTCCTGGATTCGATCGGAAAGATGGCGGGCCGCATACTTCTCGATCGTCTCCAGGAGTGGTCAAAAGAACATGGTGCGCTCTCAGATCTGCAATATGGTTTCAGGGCCGGACTGAGTACCGTGGATCAAGTGCTAAATTTAACATTATTGGCCGGAAAATATGTCAAAGCAAAGAGTTCTTGCTTACACATGGTCTATGTCGACCTCACAGCAGCTTTTGACTGTGTCCAACATTCCAAACTCTGGAGAATAATGCTGCAAATGGGGATTGATCCATCAATTGTCGACTTTCTCCGCGAACTATATACTGGCGCCACCGGCAAGGTCAGATTTGGGACAGGAGGACAACTGACAGATAGTTTTCCTATACAGAAGGGGGTCAGACAAGGGTGCGTACTGGCCCCCTTCTTATTCACGCTTTATACCAATGGCCTCGAGAATGCAATGCTGAAGGAAGTAAAAGATCTCCCTGAAGTAGGTCGTCGGCAGATTCCTGCATTATTATATGCCGACGACGCGGTAATTCTCGCTCAAACCCCTGTTCAACTTCAACGGGCTCTAAACAATTATAGCTCTTTTATGTCCAGTTTAAATCAGAAAATTAACATCAAAAAAACGTACGTGATGCACGCAGGTACCAAAGGGAAAAAAATAAAGACTATACACGTGGACAACATACCCCTTGCAAGAACTAAAACGTACCCTTACCTAGGCATCATCATGGACGAGGCCTTTAACTGGAAAGATGCAGTAAATTCTCGAACCTTGTCCCTCATAAGAACTACAGGGGCATTAAAAGCTTTCTCCCTCCGTCTCGGAAAAAGGCCCCGACTGAAATGATCAAGATCTATAATGCCAAATGCATAAGCACTGCCACCTTTGGAGCAGGGGTTTGGGAACAACAAACGTCGAGCAACTGCAAAAAATCGAAAATTCATTTTTCAGATTTTTACTGGCTGTCCCAAGAAGTACAACAACGTATGGATGTCATCTCGAACTTGGGGTGGAATTTATCAGTGACATCATTAAAATTCAACCAATTATGCTATGGCGCAGAATATGGGTTACGGAGGAGTGTCACCTCACAAGGTCAATAATCCAGGACTGTCTGAAATTAGACAATAGGAGAAAGATAAAATGGCTGGCCTACGTGGAATCCTTTTTTGCAGACATTGGTTTCCGGAGGTTTTTTGACGATCCATCCTCAGTTGCAGACATATCAAAAAAAGAACTGAAAACAATCTGTATGTCGCATTTATCCCAACTTCGGCTAATGACAGAAATAGGGAAGCCATCAGTCCAGCACTGTCTAATGATTCAGCTGACCCCTACCATCCAACCCTACCTACAGTTTGACTTTCCTCAATATGAAAAGTTTCTTCTTACCCGTTTTAGGTTTAATCTGTATCACTATTTGGTCTTGTTTCCCAAACAAAACGACTGGACACATAACATTTCAGTATGCCCTTGTGACTCTATGGCACTACAGTCCACTATTCATGTCTTATTCTTTTGCAAATTCTACATACCATTACGTAACCGATGGATTATACCAGTACTTAAAGCTTTAAAAATTCGTAGATGCCGCCCCGCCTATATGGCACTACAATTCCTGGAGAACCATCTAATGTCCAAATCGGTTGTACATTATCTTAAACTCTGTATCAGACACAGACTGAATCTATGATCAAAGATGAAATACTTGATTTCTTTTTACATGTATTGTTTGGTTCAAAATGAATGCATTTTAAAATTATGTACTGTGTTTTTTATACACTTTTATGGTTTTCAAAGAAAAAGGAAACCGAATAAAGATGATTTGATTTGATTTGATACTGACTCAGTGTACTCCAAAATGGGCCGTTCACTGCACATTTTCAAAAATTCATTTAAGGAGACTGTCCTTTCCCTTAAAAATGCGTCTTTAAATAATTTCCAGTTCAGACCAATGTTAATAGAAGGGATACCTTAATCCCTTTACATTTGAAGGTTTGACAAATATTTCTTGGGCAATTTACATTTCAAACATCATCATTGCGAGTATAGTCTTCAGAAATACCTTGGAGGACAACTGCCAAACTCACTTTAAAGTGGTCTTTACATTCTGTTGCATTGTCTATTTGGTAAGGTCCAAATGTGTTGGTAACTCAAATTCCTCAATATTCACTAGCGTTCCATTGTTTAAAACAAGGGCTAGGGGTTGCACGTGCATATTCTCCCTTTGACACCACAAACGCTTCTGACATGCCTGACTGGAGAAGGGAAGAAACAACACCGAACAAGAACTTAACTTGGTAAAATATATATTTATTTGTTCATACAAAGAAATAGTATGAATTATCAGAATTGCATTTCCCTAGAAACATCTTTCTCTGTGTAAAATTAATTTGTGTCATACATACCACAAAATACTTGCTGTACATTTTTCATATATATATATATTTATATATATGTATATATTTTTAGAAACTTGCTATTCTAGAGTACCAGGTTACAGAGAACACATCACTAATAAAGTTTGTTTTTAATACTGGGCTGATTAAAACTCAGCCATAATCACAGCCGTGAGAAATCTAACCACACCTCTATGTCTTCCTTGGAGAATAAAAAGAAAATGATTATAGTGCTTTCTCGGACAGGAAAATAAAGAGTCTCTCAGTCACTCCTTAATGAGCGGTTAAGAAACAAGTGTGGGGCTTACAGGGGCATTGGAATTGGCCCTGGGTTGGCATGGCAAAAGACAAAGTTGCAGACAACTAACATATAACTTTTTACTACACCAACAATCATGCTCAAGTGAGACAACAGAAGAGCCCACAATCGCCGAAAACCAAAAGTGAACAAAGTCTACACTATTATCAGTTCAAAATGTTCATAGCTGGGGTGTTGAAGAAAGTGGAGTAACTAAGTCAGACAGGTGAACACTAATCCAGTTCTGATTTGTAATTTAACTTCCCCATGCAATTTACCAGTGAACATCACACTCACTTTATCAGCCAGGCAGTATCTCTCAAATACTGCGCTCCAGTCTGCTCGATGTGCAGACAGTCAGTAGCAGGAGTGGCCCGTGCAGGTAAGAGCAGTGGGGGGGATGGGGAGGCGGTGGGTCGACAGACGGCAATGAGGGAAAATTAAATATTTATTTAATTTCCCCTCGTCTGTCGAGTCCCCCACCTCCCACCGCTCTTACCTGCATGGGCCGCTTCTAGCAAGTAGTAACTCACCAAATGTCCTGACTGTTCCTTCAAGGAAGCCTGCACTGCAATGCCTCAGATTGTTCTAGAAATATAGACATTGGTGGAAAGTTCTACACTGTTACAGAAAAGCATCCATTGCTGTAAGGTTTCCTTTGATCATTCTCTATTAGAGCAGCCTAATAAAAACTGAGATTTGTCAAATCACCATATTGGCTGAAGGCAGCGCCTGACATATTTGTATATTAACACAACAAAATGAGCTGCTTTTCTTCATCTTTGAACCAGCTATCTTCATAATATATGCCGTTATCGCATTAAGTCGAACATCTAACAGAATCTATTGGTCAAAAAAGGCCATAGACGTCCATTTCTGCTTACTTAAAAATGTACTTAGGGCGAAAAATCAAAGGAAGACATCTTTTTTTTTTTTTAGAGGGGTGAGCTTAGCTGGCCCCACTTGAGGACAGGAAATAAAGTCCGGGCTAGCCAAGTTAGTTGCATCCTGCAATAAGAAGATATTCTCCATAAGCATCTTTCAATCTCTGGCTACCGATATAGACTCTACTACATTAGAACCGGTAATGGAGGTGTCTGAGTTGCTATAATCGATTTGCACTGAGGAACCTAAAAAAATCTCAAGCCTTACATGCACAATTATTTTAATTTTTACTTTGTGGTCTTTTATTGACAAATATAGTCATTAAAGAAGGTTAATTTTGTAAAAAGTAATCATCTTCTTTATCAGCTAAAGCAGACCCATTTATTGGGAAAAGGACCATCTCCAAACCGGTTAATATACCTGAAAAGCCAGTAGGGTTGAACAGAACTAGGGAGAAAGCCCATTCTGTGTGTAGCTCTGCCCCGGTCCTATCAACCTGGGAGAGCTCACCAGTGGCAAAGAAGCCAGTTATCTCAAACATAACCTCTTGAGGAGGGAGAGTGGGGGTCTAGTGGCCTGGTTCTTATATGAGCCCTTTGACTTTCATGGGAAAAAAAGTTGCCTAATCCGTGGAATACGTCATTTCTACCCAAGGACAAACACGTGGAACTTGGAGATAACTGCAGAGGAACGGTGTTTATAAAAAATATGTATGTTGGGAAATTTGAGGTGCTTTGTTTGGTGTTCTGGTCAGCACTGAAGATTCGTTCAGCGATGGAAGGAACCAAAAATCTCCCAGATTAAGATTGATCCATCGTAGCATTTAATCCATTTTACTTTAGCGACTGGCACCAAATCCACACCTTCAAATCTCCCGCTGGCCTAGAGACCAGCACGTTTCTAGTGTGAGCTAAAAAGTAAACTCTAAAACACTAGCATAATCATCAAAACACCCCAACCATGATTCTTCAGACTTTTAATGTTATTGGGAGATTTTCTTTCTTGTTGCTTGACCCAGTTCAATAAAATCCTCCTGTGAATTTCAGGACTCTTTGTTGAATATTTCCTCATCTCTGCAAGAAATAAAGAAGCAAGAGGCAACAGAGTGTGGCGATTCCTTGTTCAATAACAGCCACCCACTACAGGGAACCCTACAAAGGCCTCTACACCACGAGTCTCCAGCATAACCCAGCTAGATAATCAAAATAACAAAGCACACAATTCGTCCCATAGGGTGTCTAGGCACTTTACAAAGCATATAACAGAGCAAACTTTTTATTACCCAACATACTCATCCTCAAAAAAGGATGTATACGGCGGAGTCATCCAAACCTGCTGGGATTTGAGCCTGTTAAATACAGGTTGCACACACATCACTGCAACAAGCACATTATCCTAGTCAGCTGTCCTGCAAGAGAATAACTCCTTTTTTTACCGGTCTAATGGCTGTTACGTTCCAATGGCTTTAAATGTAACGGTATAGTTTCAAACATTAGATAAAACGAATTTCAGATAAGTAAACAAAAACTACTAACGGACAGTCATATTTGTGGTTTTATTACATGGAAGTACTTCACTGTTCTGTGCAGAGAACATTCTTTTATTTTTTTTTTCCTGTTGCAGAAACCCACATTTTTTACATTTACAAACTTGATTGATGCTCGTGAAATCCACTCAGTCAATAAGAAAGAGTGCTCAAGAGCAGTCAACCAAATAGAAAGGAGGATTTAATGCAACAGGGTTCCATATACATTGAAACTGGCATAACATCTCACTCTGTCCACACCAACAGAGGACATTTTGTAAATATGAGGTTTCAACATATTCGGTTGTTCTAAGGCATATGAGGTAACAAGCGGGCTTAACATTCTGCCAAGGAGCTGCTTATCTTTAGCAAGGTCTTCTTGGTGTAACAACTTCCTGAAAATCTTTTCTATATCCTCTCCCATTACACACAATTAGACAATGAAAACAGAAGCAGGAGCAATAAACAGGATGCACTTGGCAGCACAGAAGTCAGCCAGTAAGGAATCAGATTAGCTGTACATGGGCGGTCCAGGAGACCCGGTCTACAAAGCAGATAAGGGTCTCTGGAGAGTCCTAGTACAACTAAAATGAGTTATTAGAAGGCCAAATACCCGTAATTAAAAAAAAAAGGTTAAAAAAAGAAAACAATTGTGCTTTTTTTCTTTTTAAATATGTCCTTTGTCCAGGCATTTGGAAGCACCATCAGTTTCAAAACTGGCAAAGAAATGACACGTAAACATGGTGGAATGATAACAAGTCGTGGGATAAAAACTCTGTGTGGTTAGGCAGCTCAGTGAATTAATTGCTTCAGAATTAAAAATAAATTATTATAAAATAGATTTCTGTACATTTTACAGACATATATATATTTATCTATATATATATTTAGATAATAACTTCATGTGGTAGTACACTGCCAGTCTCAATCCCAGCCAAAGTTGTGTCCGGTCATTTGGTAAAATTTCAGATTAAACGGCCTGTAGAACTCACGAAGTCTCTGTACCACTTCCTGGTCAATGTTCGGATGGGTTCTACCCTTCGTTTTGCCCAGACAATGAGGCTTGCTACTCCCTTCAGCCTTTTTCAGACATGGGAAGCCCTTAGTCTTGTTGAAATAGAAGTGTTTGTCTGTAATGATCCTCTTGAGGCCCAAGAAGTCCTGCACACGGCCAAGTTCTCCCGACGGATCGGTGATGAGACGCTCACCGCTCACAAAGAGGATTTGGTTCATGGGGAAATACTGGAGCCAGTTCTCCAGGTGTTTGGCATAGATGCCAATCTGAATGGCACTCCACGAGGTGTCTATGAGGCCTGTAGTCCTGTTTTTGAAGGTCAGATTCTCAAAGGTGGGGATGTCTGGCCGTTTGGACAAAGTCTGGGTGTAGTCCGAAATCGCTCTTGTCACAGGGTCTCTGACCACCACAATGAGCTTTGCGTCCTTAGCCATGGCCGAGATTCGAGCCGGTGCCTCCTTAGTTACAAAGTAGCTCGGTGTTTTCTCCATGGTGATCTGTCCATCTAGGGTCCTTGGCATTAGGTCCCTGTTAGAAAAACAATGAGAGGAGAGATTATTAAGATTGTAGTAAAAAAGCCAACATTGGAAAATTCTTAGCAAGAATGGCCTTAATTGTGAACCATAACATGTCATTTTATATCATTACAAATCCAAATATTCTACAAAATCTCAAATATAGGCTTCAGAAACACAGAAGGTCAAACCCAAAAAGAAAGAAACTGACATATGTAAACACATCAAGACAAGTACATGTGCATCAGGATAATTTTGGCAAATAAAGACATTATCCAATTAAAAATATTGGAATTACTATTAAAGGTTTGCGCCATTCAACAGCTCCCTTATTTGCTCAAATTTCACAAATAAAAACAATTGTTCCCAATGGAGAATTGGAATTCTACAAACATAATGTATTTGGTATTGAGCGAGTGTTGAAAATGTAGGTTTAAAGTCCATGTTTTGGTGTGCTGTGACTTATAAGCCACAAAATACAAGCACACGAATACCTGGAAAAAGGTAAAAGTGCACCAATGGGCTGAGGTTTTTCTGCCCCTAATACAGAATACTATGAGAAGTTTTCCATTGTGAGTCAATTTTCTTTTATAGGTCAACAGAGTTCATATTTAGGTTTCGACCTGGCGAGGGGGCAAAGCCCCTCCCAGATCGAAATCTTTTGTTTTCAGTAGTGAGGTTCGGACCGCCTCTGTTTCCAATTGGCTAGCTCCATAAATGGAGACTAGCCATTGGGAGACAGAGGCTGTCAATCGCGCTTTCTCACGAAAACGCGATTCGGGGGCGTTTCTGGTGCTTTTTTTAAGCCCCGCCCCTTTGTCCCGGGCCGCGCTGCGATTGGCTGCCGGCCCGGGACACCCCCGTGACGTCATTCCCGGGCCGCGCTGTGATTGGCTGCCGGCCCGGGACACCCCCGTGACGTCAGCCAATCACAGCACGGCCCGGGACCTGACTTGTTTTTAGGTAGAAGGCCTAAAAGGCTACGTTTGTGCCGTGCATTTGCCCCGCTCCTTGGCGATTTTCGGGTCCCCTGGCAGGTGCCCACCCTGCCAGGGACTTCGCTGTTTAATTTAAGGCCGGTGCCCACCCGGCATTGCCAAAGACTTCACCGCCGGGCCCGGGATTCCCACACGCTGCACCCGCCTTCCTGCTCGGGGCCGCGCTGCTAGACAGGCAAGCGGAGAGAGGACGGAGGCCGGCCTACAAGCAAGCCGGCAGTCCCGCTGCGGAGGAGAAGGAGCCAGCGGCCGTCCCATCTGTGAGCAAAGGGCTGGTCTGTGACTTTTGCAGCCGGTTGTTTTCTGCCAGGGATTAGTGTAACTGCCCGATGCTGCGAGACGTTCTGACCCGTGCGGGAAGCCGCCCGGGTCCTCTCTGTGCCCTGAGCTCCAGTGGTCGCCTCTACCTCCGCCGCCCCCTGCATCCCGCTCCTATCTACCCCCCCCTCCTATCTGCCCCCCACGCCGATTAGTGTAACTGCCCGATGCTGCGAGACGTTCTGACCCGTGCGGGAAGCCGCCAGGGTCCTCTCTGTGCCCTGAGCTCCAGTGGTCGCCTCTACCTCCGCCGCCCCCTGCATCCCGCTCCTATCTGCCCCCCCCTCCTATCTGCCCCCCGCTCCAGCAGCTTCAAGTGACGCTGGCGCAGTGTCCACCGCCTGCAGACCGGGCACCGGCGCAGCCTGCGAGCGGAGCTGTGCATGGCAGCGGGCCTTCGCTGCTAACCTGGATCCGGAGCCAGCCTGGTGTGGAATTCGTGCAAAATTGTTAAGGGAGGACAGACCATGCCTGCGAGGGATGGGGTTGGTTGGCCGTGACTATTCTCTTACACTGTGGTCTGCACCCCCGCCCCTAACGCGTGGCACTACCTGCTGCTGCATTGTGTGACTAGCATTGAAAGCAGCAGCGCGGATCCGCGGACATGTAACTAACGTCACCACTTGTTTTTGAAATAATGACTCACTTTCAGTTTTGCGAGAGGCAAAGTGAGAGCCTCGGATCACCCATTTTCCCGCAAAAAGAAACGCAATCCGATTAATAAAATTCACGCACAAATGACTGATAGATCAAGCGTTTGTCACATTTGAAAGAGTGGAAACGGTGGCTTTGCCCTCGGATGTCTGTGGGGCTCGGGCATGGCCGCCACCAAGGGACCGCCTTACTGCTTCCTGGCACTCAGTAACACCTCAGCAGTGCTGCGTGAGAAGGCCACTTGCAGCTCGCTGTGAGCATTTGTAAGGTGCCTCACAAAGCGTTGAGGGCAGCTGCGGTTGCCACGGCCTCTCATGCAATGTTTAATTTGTGATAATAATACTGCACGTAGGGCCTCAGCGCTATCCCTATGAGCCTGTCCCAGGTGCTACGAACCTCCAGGCTGACGAGTCTTCCGTCTCATACTTCCTTTTCCGCACCGTTATACAGTTCTTGGCTCTAGCAGGTTATTTTCCATCCATGCCGCCTTCTTTTGATCTTCTGTTTTTGATTCTTTCTCCTCTACATATGCCTCGTTCTCACTTGCTCTGCGTGAAGACTGATGATGAAAAATACGTCTCTGTTCCCTAAAATGAGTGCCGGTGCCGGATGAGCGACTCATAAGGAATGTGACCGTTTCACCAGAGAAACGGGATACCAAAGATTTGGTATACTGACTGTTGTCCTCTCTCAGGCTACTAGCGCCACAATGCCAGTCGTTTGATTTGCAATTGCCGGTCTTTGTGCGAGAGTCTCTGTCAAATGACCCACTTTGCAGATCTACTCCGTTTTAAGTGGACAGCTGCCAAAGCAGTGTGAACCATACTCGGCTATCCACGTCACGTCATGAATTTTATTCTTTCCCAGTTAAGGTTTTACCAGCAAGACCTCCTTCTGTGAAACACTCTGTGTTGGGTTAACTGGGAAATAAATACACGATGTGACGTATAAAGCAGAGGCCACAGTTGTTTTAAAGTGGGATAAAGAAGGCACGTTCTGGATGACGTCAAAATTGCCCGTCTCATGTTGGATGTGACAGTAATAGGCTGGCTGATGAACTGGTTGAACCATATGTCAGATTCTAAAGCGGGGTGGGATTCGTTGACCATGTTGCCATCTGTAGTACCAGAAAGATTGTGCCACAGTCACAGCTGAGCTGCCTCAATTGTTCAAACGAAGTGCCTCTAGGCACCGAGGCAAGTTCTCCCTCTCTATCTGCCTCGGAAGCCCCACTAAGCCCCATGGACCCACCACGTCGTCACTAGAAGCCAAACACAATTATTTTAAAAAATCGCGCTATCTGCCGGCCGGGAAACCGGGAGACACCCGACCTTCCCCGAGTGCGCAAGGGGGGGGGGAGGATCGGGCTGCTGCAGCTGCGCAAGTGTATTTTTGGGCACAAACATGCCCGCGCATGCGCAGATCGTTTTCTTGTGAATTCCCCCTTAGAGAGAGGACCAGGGGGCGGGCCGCAGCCCCCGGGGTTACACAGGGCGACTGGGCGAGGAGTCATGGTGCCCCCCCCAGCCAATCCTGGCGCAGGATTGGCTGGTCACTACATAGCCCGGTTACATAACCCCTGA
Organism: Lissotriton helveticus; assembly: GCF_964261635.1. NCBI lineage: Eukaryota > Metazoa > Chordata > Amphibia > Caudata > Salamandridae > Lissotriton > Lissotriton helveticus. The sequence continues at coordinate 1,374,284,818 of NC_136068.1, forward strand.
CGGATAGCACGGCCGACTTTGGTGCTGGGAAACCAGGTTCGAGCCTCTTATCGAACCATAAAAATGTATACATGACTTACTTTGGTGTTAAATAAATAGATATTTTAAAAAACAAATAAAAATGATGTTCCGACTAAGGTGTGAAATTGGTGTTGAATAAATACATGTTTTTAAAAACAATTAATATTAATCATGTATCATTGGTGCTGGAGTACAAGGTTCGAGACTGGTATTAAACACTGACAAGCTGTGTGCAAGTTATATGGTCATAAAAATAAATGAATGATGGATGCAGGATGGGTGGATGGGTGGATGCATGAATGGATGCAGGATGAATGATGGGTGGATGAATGGATGGGTGGATGCATGAATGAATGATGGATGCAGGATGGATGCAGGATGGATGCAGGATGGGTGGATGGGTAGATGGGTAGATGAATGAATGATGGATGCAGGATGGATGCAGGGTGGATGGATGGGTGCATGGATGAATGATGGATGCAGGATGGGTGGATGGATGGATGGATGGATGATGGATGAATGATGGGTGGATGAATGGATGGGTGGATGCATGAATGAATGATGGATGCAGGATGGATGCAGGATGGGTGGATGAATGAATGATGGATGCAGGATGGATGCAGGGTGGATGGATGGGTGCATGAATGAATGATGGATGGATGGATGGATGGATGGATGGGTGGATGCAGGAATGGATGCAGGATGGATGATGGATGGGTGGATGGATGGGTGGATGGATGGGTGCATGAATGAATGAATGATGGATGCTGGATGGGTGGATGGGTGGATGAATGAATGATGGATGCAGGATGGATGGGTGGATGGATGGGTGCATGAATGAATGATGGATGCAGGATGGATGGGTGGATGGGTGCATGAATGAATGATGGATGCAGGATGGGTGGATGGATGGGTGGATGGGTGGACACATGAATGGATGCACGATGAATGATGGGTGGATGAATGGATGGGTGGACACATGAATGAATGATGGATGCAGGATGGGTGGATGAATGAATGATGGATGCAGGATGGATGCAGGGTGGATGGATGGGTGCATGAATGAATGATGGATGCAGGATGGATGGATGGATGGATGGGGGATGCATGAATGGATGCAGGAATGGATGCAGGAATGGATGATGGATGGGTGGATGGATGGGTGGGTGGATGGATGGATGCATGAATGAATGATGGATGGGTGGATGGATGGGTGGATGAATGAATGATGGATGCAGGGTGGATGGATGGGTGCATGAATGAATGATGGATGCAGGATGGGTGGATGGATGGGTGGACACATGAATGGATGCAGGAATGGATGCAGGATGGATGATGGATGGGTGGATGGATGGGTGGATGGATACATGAATGAATGATGGATGGATGGATGGATGCAGGATGGATGGGTGGATGCATGAATGAATGATGGATGCAGGATGAATGCAGAATTGGTGGATGGATGGGTGGGTGGATGGATGGATGGATGGGTGGATGCATCAATGATGTATGGATGGATGCAAGGTGGTTCGGGCTCGCTCGCTGCGCTCTCTCGCTACGCTCGCTGCAATATGCAAATTAGTTTACGCCCCACCACTTTCAAATGTCACCAGCCGCCCCTGCTCTATCCTCTTTTTAAGACGCATGGAGCCCTAAACAAATGGAGTTGGAAGGCTAGAATTTTGCTATTATAAATATATTTTTTTTAAACCTCTTCAATATAAAGGAGATTCAGTTATCAGAATGGAAGTTGTTTTGGTAAAATGTATGTTTCGACCAGCCTACATTTTACCAAAACAACTTCCATTCTGATAAATGTATCTCCTTTATATTCAAGAGGTTTAAAAAAATATATATATATCGCCTGGGGCCTGTGTGTGTGTGCGGCGGTGGAGGGGAGGGAGGGGGAGTTGTAAGAGAACATGAAATGATGTTTAGAAATTGCTGCCTTAAGCAATCATGTTCCGGACAAGGCTAATGCGTAAGGTATGGCATGCCATTTGGAAAAGTGGGGAGGGTATCTTCCCAACTTTGGCATCTCATCCTGGCAGACCCCCTAATGAGCGCTTACTAACTGCTGAATAGCGAAATAACAGCTTACAGACATCCACACACTCTGAGGTGGATGCCATTTGTGCATTATACAATTGTGCTGCTGATGCGTTAATTATGAATCAGCCGCACATGCCACTTAATCCATCCTCTGCGCATAATCGGCAGATTTTAACAGAAATATTGTTTTCAACCGAAACGGTTCAAAAGAAACTAAACATGCAGCAACTTGAGGCTGCCTTTGGAAGGCTCTTTGTGAAGGTTGACTGTTCACCTTTATTTCGCTTATTCCTATATTTGGTTGCTAAACTTGTACAAATGAGTTGCAACCTATGCATGGACTGTGTTAACAAGTGCAAAAATGACAAATTAATGAATAAATACTAAGACGTCGCAATGACTTCTACAGCGCTAGCCATTACATCGCATTACAGTACAAAAGCCATTACATCGCATTACAGTACAAAAGCCATTACATCGCTTTACAGTACAAAAGCCATTACATCGCATTACAGTGCAAAAGTGCTGTTTCACCACACGGGAAAATGCACGCAACGCATGACAGTGCAAAAGTGCACGATCACGAAAGTAAAATGCAAGATATCATATTAAACCAAGCAGAAAGTAAAATGCACGATATAATAGGAAAAATGCACGATATAATAACAAACGCTCACCATATATTCCAGAAACGGTGGAATATTCATAAGGGATGTAATATCGACAGTGCACAACAAAACGGAAATTAAACTAAAAAGGATCTCAGAAACCTATTCAACAAAACGGAAAGTAAACTTACGGAAATTAAAAAAAATTGATCTCAGAAACGATGTCATATTCATGTGCGAGGGCCCCAAATACTAGAAATGATTCACGACCACATAACGGAAAACTATGTGGTCTGAGGGCAACGCTGCCAACTTTGGTGCTGGGAACGTAATGTAATGTCAAGGTGTTGCTGCACAAGCTTCTAGAAACTCTATCCACCTTCAATACACTTTACTCTGAATGTATCTCACGATGCCTAGAAGGCGTAAGTATAAGTGATTCAAGCAGATTTTCTAATCTCTGTCAGAAAACACTATCAAGTGTCCTCTTTACATGACTCAGTTACATTTGTTCAGACTTACTTTTGCATATTGAGATCGGGTTTATTTTGCTCCATTTTAATCTAGTAAATTAGCTTTGTCCCTCGTGGCCTTTTTCATGATAGGCGACCATGACTCCCTGTGCCAGTTGTTCACATAACCAAATCATCAGCGACCACTGGAGTATAATGTTGTGCGGCTGAAATTTGACAACTATCCGTCCGTACTGACGCAGGGGCCATTTTGGTAGCAGGTACCTGTAACCGTGTAACTTGAAGAGACATTGTATTGTAATGCATGGGCAATATAGATCATTGTGCACGCAGTGTCCATAATAGTCCAACAGCCCAGTCCTCACCATGTTGGTATTTTGCGGCAAAGCATTACCAGAACCGGTCCTTCCGGGCTCCCACAATAAAACAGAGGTGTCGGTGAGATCAACTTTACAGCTACATAAGAGACAAGATAACTGAGAAAACGCTACAATACTTTCGCATTTTTTCCGCATTGATTCATGTAATTGATAGAGTGAAAATGTAGTTTGAGGGCAACCAGGACCAGTTACACCTTGCGCACCGAAAAGCCTGTTGCATATTGGCGAGGTTGAAATTATGCCAAAAGGGCAAAAGCGGGTGAAAGCAGCTATTGTGTAACTCCTGTGACGAGTTATGTTGCCACTCACCTCGTACCTTCTGTTCGTTAGACGCTTTTTACGTTGATATTATTCCTTCTCTATCTCACTCCGTAAGCCCCTTATAGAATCGCCTCACCGACGTGATGCACTTTTAGTTACCAAGCGCTTTATAAAGGAGAGCTTAAGTTCTGTTTACTTGGACAATGCACTGTATGGGCAAACCCTCGGGTCACAGCAGTAACTGAGGTGCAAGTCCAGCATGTTAGTGGGGGTCGATATCATTTAAAAGCAGGGGGTCTGTGTGGTGGGTGGGTGCGTGTGGCTCTGTGTGTGTGTGTGGGTGTGTGTGGGTGTGGGTGGCTCTGTGTGTGGGTGCAAATGCAATAGGTCACGCATTTGCGAGAGATTAAGCTATTGGCATTGTAAATGACTGCCATTTATTTATCTGTTTTCAAAAACAACACATAAATAAAATGTTTGTCATTTACATGCCAATAGCTCTAACTTTTGCAAAGGCGAAACCGTTGCATTGTAAATGCTTGTTTTGATATTCGTTTCCATGTTCAATCCATGATGGTCTGTTTTTTTATTGCAGTTCCCTCCAAGAAAACATTTTTTAGTGTGATAAAATTCTAAGAGTGTACAAGTGAACAAAAAGCAGTCCATGCTTAATAAGATGGTAACAATCTTTGCAAAATATCCAAGCCTCAGCAGCAAAAATCTAGGTTTGATCGGAGATGTGAACGTAGATTGCATGAAGAGGCAATTCAATTTCAACAAGAGAACTGTGTGTCTGAAATATTCATTTAGAGGCCCTCCTGCCACCAGTGTTTACACTTGATTCTTTTCTGTTAATATGGAAGGCATCGTGCCTAGGGTGGTGTTAATGTTTTGATGTTGGCTGCATGACATATGCCTGACTCTGTCCTTCAGAATGACCCAGAAGCAAGAGACTTCCCAATGTTGGTACATTTTAGAGCAGTCCAAGATCAGTTGAGGCGGAGGAAGAAAAGGGGTCTGAGGGAGGAAAGCAAAAACGAGGCCTGTAGAGAGGTTCTCGCATTTTCAAAGCGACCTCAAGCAGAGTGAAGGGCAGGTGCTTAGAGGGAGAGCAGACATTCTTGAGATCAAAGGCTGGGAAAAGGCTGCTTTTAGCTTCAGAACCATGGCTGAACACGGGCAAGAAAGAATGGCAGAGAGTAGAAAGAGAAAGAGTTTGGACAACTTTAGTGTCTGGTGCATACTGATGTGCACTACAGACTTATGGAGCACACTTACCCACGCACGAAAACTGGTGCATTCTAACCTGCTCTACAGAACTCTGGCACATACCCGGCCCATGCCAAAGAACTCCAGTACATACTGGGCAGCACTAGAGAACTGTGGTGCATACTCAGGCACTCTGGAAAACTTTGGTGTATATTGACCCACACTCAGGGGCGTAATGAAGGCCCTGCGGTGCTTCGATTCTGCGTTGCTTGGCTGGGGCCCTCCCTACAGGGGCCAAATTGTAAAAAAGCCTCTGCATTTCTGTGGTTTATGGAGTCTCAGGGGCCCCTCACCACCTACTGCAGGAGGGCCTCATCATCTTGCATTACACCACTGTCTGTGGAGAGACTACTGATACTAAATGGGCGATTGAGAACTCGGATACAAATGTCTCGCAGAAGAGAACTCTGGTGCAAAGTGCTTTAAATAGAAATCTAGAGGGGCAGGTAACTTCAAACTACCCGTTTGCTCCACAGAAGTGCTGGTACTCTTCTGTTAAATGTATTGCAGCAGTGCAGAAAAGTGGAAATACTTACCTTACCAGCTTCCACCTCTTATCCTTCCTTCTTGCCACGACACAGAAACAGGAAGTACCCAGGCTTCCAGACTCCTCTAGCGAATCAGGAAGCTGCTGATTGCTCCATGGTTCGGCGCTCAGACGGGGACTGGGGGCCTGTGCATGATCTACACCCAGGCTTTGCCTTACAGCCGGGGGAGAACATGCAAAGTGCGCATGACTGTTTGGCCGGCCAAAGACGGCCGCCGAAAGTGCCATGTGCACTTGAAGAGTGCCTATTAGCCCCCCCCCCCCCCCCCCTGTTCTGTGGGCAGCCCCACCCCACACCTACAGAGCCGCTAGGGAAAAATATAATACTAACATGGCGTTATCATCATTTTATTTTTCTTGTGGGCCGCCGCTCCTCCGCCTTAGCAAAGGAGCCGCCCCTGGTGCAGATACTCTGTATCGGACAATACCTGCCCATTTAAAGCACTGGCGGTACATGCAGCTCTGGTAAAAACCGGTCCACATCAGGACAAACTGGCGTGTCCTCCCCTGGGAAGTGTCTGACAGAAGGCTGAAACCGGCACCCAAAGGAGCGCACCCCTCTAGAACAGAGGTGCGCTGACGAGACTGGACTCTTAATAATAGGATGAAAAGAGGGGAAAAAAATTGCATCTGTGACAAAAGGAAGCAGGCTATGCTACGTGATCATCCGGCCTCCGCAGGTGCACTAGGGGGTGGATGCGCGGGGAGAAAGAAAAAGAGGGGATAACATTGGTGAGATATAGAAACGAACAACTGAGAAGGATTGGGGTGTGGGATTGTAATTATGGAATTTATTTTCAACAAACCTGAGTCTTTAATTTCTTTGGAATCAACTTCTACGCTGTTGCAGGGATGGTTCTTAAAGTAAGTGTTACACGCTTCTTACATGAGTATTTTTAGAGTAGCCATTTCTGATCCCAGGTCTCCAGACCACGGGGGGGGGGGGAGAGGAGAGAGAGGGGGAGAGAGAGAGAGAGACCGTAGCACGGGGGGGGGGGGGGGAGGGGGGCTCCCTCCCTCCCATGAAGTGCTGGGCACGCGTGTCAGCTTGCAGCCGAGTGCGTGAGCCGCGGGCTTAAGCCTAACGAGGGATTGCCCTACTTTACTCGTTAGCCACTTAGAAGCCTTAAACGCCTTTCCCTAAGTAAGTAACTGGTTCTCAGGTTGTTTCTAAACGTAAATACAATCCGGGGTGGGAGAAAACGGCCGCCGCAAAGTCACGGAACACCTCAGTTCACCACAACCTGCGAGAGACAGCTGGCGGCGCTAATCCAATCGAGGGATCTGTAATGCCACTCTGTGGCAGCTTTTTTTCTGCACAGTTTATCTAGCGACACATCTCGAGTCAAGGGGTACATTCTGTGGGGAAGGTGGGAGGGCAGTGGGAGAGGGGAGACAAGCTGCAGCCACTGGTTGTAGAAAAAGATTTGAGGGCACCGATGCCTTGGGGCAAACGATAACCACCGGGCACCATGGTCCCTTCTCGTGTGTGCCACCTACAGACGTGCCTAGTGTCCCGATGTAGCAATGGGCCATCAACTTCCAGCGAGGAGAGGGCAGAGGGTTAAGAAGCTGGGACAGGCAGCAGGCGTCTCAGATGAAACACGGGTACTTGGCAGCTCAGAGGGTTACATGCCAGCAAATTAATTTTCCAACTCGAGGTCCATCGAGATCTTACATTGCCCCCATCTCAAGCACGAGAATCTTGAGCTGTCCCAGTTTCTTCTTTGCATTCTGGTATTTGTAGTTCCAAACTTTACATAGAAATGGTTGAGAACCCCATACACCAGTAATGATAATGAATTACTGTGACAGGCCAGGAGTAAGACACCTTACCGAGAGATGCTGGCAAACAATGCTGTATTGGGGAAACATGTGCACACATTAAGCAATCAGGAAAGCTTTAATACAGGGCACGTGCAAAACTACCACAGTGCCTGGAAGCTGCAAGTAGTCCAAAATTCTGCGGCCAGACTACTGTGCCAGTTACCTAGAAAGGCCTCTATCTCAGGTTCCCCTTGCGATCTTCATTGGTTTAGGATGGAAAATCGCACTAAATGTAAAGCCCTATGCTATATGCATAAGATGAAATCAGGTGCAGCGCCACAGTATCTCAGTGCCTTGGTACACCTGTACCTCCCTACGCATCTTCTTCGATCCTCTACCCAGGCAAAGTTTCAAGTCCCCAGGATCAAACGAGTACTTATGGGTGGTCAGTGTTTTGTTTACTTAGCTCTTTCACTGTGGAATTCACTCCCCTTACAACTGCAGCATGAAACTATTTATTACAAATTCCGCAGAGACCTAAAAACGTGGTTATTTCACCAATAGGGTTTCTCTTTTTTCGTGCGTGGGTCCGATGGCGTGGGTCCGATGGCGCCGGTAAACCTTCGGGTAGCTGTGCGCCGCAAAAATGTAATAATGATCCCTTCTTGTGATATAAACAGCGTAAATGAAAAACGAAATTCTCTTGGAGAGGGAATAAAGAAACATTCACATCAACATTTGATCCACTGTTTGTCTCACCCACAAATGCTCAACTGCAGTTGACCATTTGTGGGTGAGACAAACAGTGGATCAAATATTGATGTGAATATTTCTTTATTCCCTCTCCAAGAGAATTTCGTTTTTCATTTACCTGTGGTACCCCGTCTCTTGGACAGTGGGGTCGCACCCTTCTTTTCTAAATATAAACAGCGTAGCCAGCATCCCACCACAGCAGCACCCTTATGTTTGAACGTTTTAAGGAGGGTTCCTGGAGTGAAACTAACCAGTGTGCGCCTGGAGTAACAGGTTTCCCAAAGTATGGCCCAGTCAATCAAAGTAAAAGCATTATTTACCATGAACACCTCTTAAAATGCTCTGTGCTATGGGGTGGATGGATCAGACGAGCCATGGTAGAGATGACAGATCGGGTTTTTTCTATGTATAAATGATGGATAGCACACAACGTTCTCTAGTGGCTAGCAACTGCACGGAGTCTGAAACCCTCGCCAAGAAATGACAGCGCTGAGGTTCCATGGTAAAGTGATCGCAACAAGACATCGCACGCCTTCCCCCTGACCAGAGGGAGGATCCAACCCACTGATATATCTTCTCAAGCAAACGCAAAGATGTAAGACATTAAACCTTGTGTTTTTTAAAAGGACGCTATTAACTCTTTCATTCATTTTTTGAAGCTGATCCTTCACGAAATCTATGAAATGCAAGCATATTTGGGAACACCGCCTTAGTGGCACTTCAGGCAAGCCACTGCCTATGAAAAGATGCAACTGGTAACAATAGAAAAGAGTAAGCTACATGTCAGGCTAATAAAACGTGATTGGGGCTGGGGCAGAGTCCTTCACGTGACAGATAACCTCTGACTGTTCCTAACCTGAGGAAGCTGACACAGACACACACTGCTTAGATATTCTCTTCACTGCATAGAGCCATGGAAGAAAGCCCCCTCACCCCTTTAAAAAAACAGCAGAGTATCAAACCTGTCCTCCCAGGCAAGGCTAACTGACAAGGAAGGACTTGAAAGGGCCCTACAGGAGCCCCGTCGCGTCCTTTGAACTGAGAGGCCTACCTGCATTGTCGAACCCACGCCCTGAGCAGCTGATCTTTGTAGTCTATTTTCCTTCCAGACATCAAAGAGTTGTGAGCGTTTTATTTTTCGGTAAACAGAATGTGCAAAAGGAAGAGATTCTTCTCAAGTACACTTAACAAGTGTCTGCTGGGAGGGCCTGAGAAGTTCCCTCCCACCCCAGCAGACCTGAGGACTGCCTCCCAAGTAGGCCTTAGTCAGGAGTAGGACTCGATTCTGCCTGGGCACAAATAGGCCTCAATTAGGACCGATCAGAAGTAGGCCTCATTTAGGCCCGATCAGAAGTAGGCCCAATCAGAAGTAGCCCTCAATTGGGCCCGATCAGAAATAGCCCTCAATTAGGCCTGATCAGAAGTAGGCCTCATTTAGGCCCGATCAGAAGTAGGCCTCATTTAGGCCCCATCAGAAGTAGGCCCAATAAGGCCCAATCAGAAGTAGCCCTCAATTAGGCCCGATCAGAAGTAGGCCTCAATTAGGAGCGATCAGAAGTAGGCCTCAATTAGGTCTGATCAGAAGTAGGCCCAATAAGGCCCAATCAGAAGTAGCCCTCAATTAGGCCCTATCAGAAGTAGCCCTCAATTAGGAGCGATCAGAAGTAGGCCTCAATTAGGCCCGATCAGAAGTAACTTTCAAACCTTCAGTCCTATGCAGGCAGCCCTTACTCAGAAGGCATCCTCAAGTAAATTTAAGTCAGAACAACAACCAAAGTAGGTCTCAGCTAATAGTAGGTCCCAAGTATGCCTCAGTCAGTGGTAAAACTTAACTAATTAGAAATGAAGTAGGCCACAAATAGGCCTCAGCAGTGCAGCCCTTCAAAATACACTTTAACAGGTAAGCAGCGTGATGTTTGACAATGTCACTCCACACTTTGAACATTTCCCGTCAACTAGCAAGCACAAGATAACACTCCCAAGAGCGCTATGTACAGGTCGCACATACAACGGAGTGTTTTTGCACTGAGAACAAACACCAGACAAGAAGGTTTTGTGGACTACAGAAGCCGATAATGAAGTAGCTTATATGTGCTCACTGGACTTGCTTTTTCAGAGGCGCACTGCACCAAAGTTTATACCTGAAGCAAATACCGCCTAATTCCCTTGTCCACTCGTAAAATAAAGCAAAAGAAAATTTGTGCCTACTACTCTCCGCTTGAGGGACAATACCACAAATCTTAGGTGAAATCGTTGACTATTTTAAAGGACGTTTCTCTCAAAAGATATTAAAACAAACATTAGATGCACATTAAGAAACATCCTATTAAGGTAACTTTGAAAGTGTAAACAATCCTGGCTAGGTGTATAGTATAGGTTAGTGTAGAGTACTGTATATCAAACCAGTGACATTAAATGCGCTAGTGTGGGAGAGATTCCAAATGCAAGTATATAAAGTAATAAAACACTGAAGGAGAGAATTTTAATTGGGGGAATTCTGCCTGGTGGTGGTCAGTCTGGAAGCCCTAGCCTTCCATAATTACCTCACCAGTTATCCAGATTTCAAGAACACAATTCAATGAGTATCAGGGGCTACCACAGGCATTAAAGCAGCGCGTTTATTTAAAAAAAATTGGAAATGGGAAAATGCCTATATGTAAAGCTTTTTGTGATGTTTTCCACTGTTTTTGTTTTGTATTCATATTTTTTCTTGAGTGATGGGTTTTGGTTGTTTGTAGGGTTTGCTTCTCCTAAAAATGATTCATGAATATGGGTAGTTACATTGTTTGCTCTCCTAATTCACCCCTGTTTTAAAAGGGCAGTTTACACTTCTGTGCTCTGACATGCTTCACGCTGCTGACCACTACTGAGGAATCAGGTGCGCATTATCAGTTCTCACATATTTTGTAAACTTATTTAAAATATTTTAGGAAAAGTGACGCCACAATTCTAGAAAGCAAAGAGCATTTAATTTCAAAAAGTTATTTGTAAAAAGTAATTTTGGCATTAAAGTATTTAAGTGAAAATCAAATTCGATAGCAGTGCATATATTTTTCTGCAAAAAAGAGCCACTGTGGTTCATTTTCAACCAACTAGCGCGTTTACATCAATGGAAGTTCAGAGCTTGTGTGGTTTACAGATTTTTGGTCTCAATAATCGTTGACTCATGTGCCCAAAACTCCAAAGTGCTGCTGTTTAACCCAATGTTCTAATTTTGAGACAGATCCCTCTTAAAGCTGGTCTGTTCAGAATTATTTGAACTATCATGAAACGTTCTGCTCACGTGCAGAGAGAGGTTACTCACTCCACGCCTGTAATGTCTACTCCCCTCTTGACTGAAGCTGAGAGTACTGATCTCCTTTGTACGAAGAATACTCACAAAAGGCCAAACACGCTGTTGCAGCTTCACATGTTAATGCGCCTGCTGCTGGACTTCAAGTCAGAACTTCACGGGGATTTCAGAGCGCTCACTTTGTTTGCATTGCGCACTGTTATGAATGATGGCAGGCGTGACATACTTGGGTTTCTCATAGTGGAGTACATTTCTGTTGTAGTGGATACCCAAGGGCTTATTTACAAGCGCCTTGCATCGCCTCACTTTTCCCCCCATATAAAAAGTGATGCACCAGCGGCGCAAGGGCCTTGTAAATAAGCCCCCCAGAGCCCTCACATCAGCAGCCCTGGACGCCTAGTATTATTACAGCATAGAGAGAGGTCTGGGCCGCACAGTTCAGTAAATAGAGAGACATGGAGGTCACACATCAACATGGCGTCAGCGTTGTAAGCAGAACAGTTGTGTTTTCTCTTTTACTCTAAAGCGGCTGAGGGAAGGTGCCTTGGGGATGTTCGAGGGTAGATCAGGGGCGGAGCCTGCAGCTGAGCATCGTCTGTCTTCTCTGCTTTTACAGATAAACTAGGGACCACTGGGAAGTTGTTAGGGGGATCCAAACAGATTGGTTTGTAGTGTGTGTTTATTACCAGACAGCGCCCAAAGCTGGGCCCTCTCCCCTTGTAGGTCTGGAAGAGTTTTGAATATACAGTGATCTGAAGAGTTCAGAGACTTGGTATGGAACTTTTTACTTTTTAGGATCGTGTGACATCTATATTTTGAAAGTTAACAACTCTACCCTCACACATACTTCGCAAATTCACTATTCCTGGCACATCCGCAGTCTGTATTGCTGGTGCTTTAACCACATAGCCAGACAAATGCAGCAATTTCACATTTAAGGCCATTTTGTAGAGATATAATTCCACTATCAGATATAGTAATTCTAGTATGTATATATTAATATGAAAAGGTGCATAGGATATTTAGGACATCTAAATCAATAAATTCACCATTCAGAATTGCCGTGCATAAGACTAAGGCTGCCTCCCTCCTGCCTTTCAGAGGCAGCGCCGTGTTGGCAAATGATGCGAGTTCCTTCAGGCCGCCTCTGCTCTCACGTGCACCGCGGCGCCGGCGCAGACCGGCCCTGCAGGGCCCGCCACGCGGATGTGGATAAATGTTCATTACAACACTAATTACAGAGCAGGTGAGTAATTAGAGGGCCGGCACCAGCGCTGCAGCCCTCCGCAGAGGCCGTCTTGCACTTGAAGTCTGAGAGAGAGGGTGGGGCAGCGAGACCACCCCGTCTAGGACGACCCATTAGTGAAGAGAGAAGGGGGAGAAGGAGCTCGAGGCAGTGGTCCAAACCAGGAGTGTAGAGATGAGGGCTGAGGCAGAAGGCAGAACTAGGATTCCAGGTGCCACACAACCCCCACTCCCCCCCCCCCCCTGCCTGCCCCAGCCCCCTCCTCCCCCTCCGCTGCACTAGGAGGATACAGGAAGCCTGGTCTGCATTGAAATTAGAGAGTGAGTTTTGAAGTTTCGAGATAGTATTGTAGCACCAGACCACGGATGCGGAAGTACCTATGAGGTGCACCGGAAGTATAAAGTGATGGCAGTGTGTGTACCTGGCCAGGGTGGAGCAGTCCCCACAGAGGTAGTGCCAGTACATAGCGAGGGCTGCACTGGCCAGGTAGCGGTGGTACTGCTAAATTAAGGGATAGGGGTAAAGATAGGGGAGAGGCTTGTTTGAGAGTTTGAAAGGGGGGCACATGTGTGAATGCACAGCTGCTGCCCAATGTGTAGAGTAGCTCATATTTTATCTTTATTGGTCAAAAATATATTGTGCCAATTTGTGTCCTTGAACTTAAAAAATAGGGGCAAATCTCCAAATCAATCATATGCATCACACTTCGAAAGAAAAAAGCATGAGCTCGCCTTACACGGACCCACCCTTTACTCTCTAGGTTACACGTAGACATCTAGAACGGTCAGCTATAGTCCTATGCACTGTTCCAACACCTATTCATTCAAGCAACGTCATGGGGTCAACAACCAAGGGATGAGGTTAAAGGGGTGTCTGCGTCTCAAGATGCAAGTATCCAAGGCAATGTCCCATACATGGACTATTTCACCAATAGAGTACCAAGAAAAAAAACTAAATAAAAAGAAAGAAGCACTTACTTTCCTTTTTTTAGTTTTGAATGTAGGTTTTAAGGACCATTTTCAGAAAGGACGCATATTGGCAAGACAGTTCAGAGAGATAATACCTTGATAATACCTTTGCTACTGAGAGCAACAGTACTGCAAAGCTGCAGCCATTAGCTGTAAGAGCAGCATGACAAAGGAAAAGGAAATCGTCTTTACAACAACATCTTTACCATGTAATGAATTTACTACCCATGCCTTTACCATGCCGGTATTTTTTTAAAATAACTATTATTATGTTCATTAAAAAAAGGAGTGGGTGAGGGTAGAGGGAGGTAGATGCAGGTAAAGGGAGGTAAGGGTAATTTTAGGGTTTGGGGGAGTGGAAAAAGGAGGTAAGGGTAGATTTAGGGATGGGCAGTGGTAAAAGGAGGTATGGGTAATTGTAGGGTTATGGGGTGGATAATGGTAAAGGGTAGAAAGGGTAATTTTAGGGTTTAAAGGTGGGTCGTGGTAAAAGGAGGTTAGGAGTAAATTAAAAACATGGGGGATTTTGGAGAGTATCCCCCCAAAAGAAAAACAAATGTAAATATATTGTGGGATTCCTCGCATCCCCCAAAATATAGCTATATATACTTACCTTATATATGCTTGACATGCGTTGTAAAGGCATGCTTAGTAAAGTCATCTGCGTGGTAAAGGGTGAGTGGAAAAAACATGCTCTGTGAAGGCATAAATTCCAAAGAAGATATTAAAATCTGAGCTAGTTCGGTTTTATGGACTGCTGGTGGTGTTTACGGTAAGTCAGGAGGGCACTGTCTGACATTAGAAGTAGAGAGGTCAGCAGCATGCGTGACCTGTGAGTGTCGTAGTGGTGCCAAAGGAGGATTCTTAAGGTATAGGACAACAAATACACACTATTCTCAGCCCTGGAATGACACCGATTGTGCACAAACTGGAGCCTTAGCCCTAAAAATACCCACCAAAGCTTGGAGGGCGGGTTCAGGATGGTGGGTTTGCATTCCTGGCGGCGCAGAGGCCTGTTTGCTGTTCTTTGGCCACAGAACGGCTCCAGCCAGCCCCTCTGGAGAGAAAGTGGCACATGTCCTCCTTGTCAGTCGCGGCCTTTCACCCACCGTCGCCAGCCAGTATGCAGGCCAGGTCACCGGAGGAGGAAGGTCACTAACATCTGACAGGCCTTGATGGCTCTTTCCAACAAAGTTGGTGGTCTCTGCCCATTTCAAAGTGAGCAGGTGATCAGGTGCACCCAGTGGCGGCCGGAACATTTACCGAGGGCGGGGGCACAAACTCATTCACACACATGCATTCACACATGCGCACACATACACATACCCATTCACAACACTCACTCACCAATTCACATACATTATCGCATGGATGCACCAAACATAAAAAAAAACATAAAAACTTACATTCACTGTAGGGAGGGAAGCCTCAGAGGTCCCAGGAGGGATAAGACTGCTTATTAGGGATAAGACTGCTGCCTTCCCTCACTGGCTGACCTAAAGTTCAGCAGTGGCCGGTGCAGGTAAGCGGGGGAGGGGGATGCCGACTGATGACGGAAAAGGGCAAATTAAATAAATAAATAACTCCTATTCTGTTGTCTTTCGACATCCTGCCCACAGCGCCCTGCCCACCCGCGCTTACCTCCACCGGCTTCTGCTAAAGTCAGCCAATGAGGGAAGGCAGCAGTCCCTCACTTGTCACAGAGTGGGATGGGGTCAGTGAGACTGCTGACCCCACCCCACTCTGTGATGAGGAGTCAGTGATTGACACTCGGCCCGGGGCACTGCCCAGGTCTAAGGCAATCGGTGACGCCCCGCCTCATCACGAGGGAGAGGACCTCGAGGCACTGTGGAGGTCACGCCAACAGGGTTGTGAAATTAGGCTGGCAAAGTTCAGCTCAGGCAGTCAGGAGCATGAGCAGTTAGCGCATTTCTAGCTCCTGAGAAGAGGGCCTGTCAAGCTGACGCCTTGTGGGGGGGGGGAAGGTGGTGGTGTAGCCCCTCAGCCCATGTGGATGTGTCGCGGCTCGGTGCACCCTCAATCACAGATAAAATGCTGCTGATCGGTAATAATACCCAGTAACACCATTAGGGGACATTTGTACTGCTTTGTGAGGTTACATAACTGTCCCCTGTTTTTCTACAGGATGTACTCTTGGGATAAGAATACGACCTGCCATAGTCTTCAGCTGGCTCCTCTTCCTATTCCACTAAATATTCTTTTTTTCTTTGCACACATTATGAGCATCCTTGTGGGCGCCACTCTCCTTATTAAAGATGGCCGCCCGCCCCGATTGTCTGGAGATCGTTAGTGTACAAGTAAGTGCCTTTGCCGAGTCTCGATAGCTCTTATAAATCAGATACCACAATCATCTTTTTAAATATCACCAAACATGTTTTAAAATAAAGCCTCGTTTGCCACATCACTATATTCCATCCCACTTCGTATTCAAAATAGCTCAGAAATTCCCCAACCCATCTCCCAGGCCCCACCCTCTGTGTGCCACATCAATCCCAAACCACACGGTCAGAAATTTTGGGTTGCTTTCGTGCCAGTCATAAACCTTCTATGTTATGCCGCAGAGCATCGCCCCATCAGAGGAAGACCGAAGCCTAGCCACTATCCGCGACCGCCATAAAGCGTGGCTTCCTTAGAACCGACGGTCAACAAATGTGAGTTGCAGCAATTCGACAGGCAAGGGGGTGGTGGCTACCATCTAAATGTTTTTTAGCCAAGGACATGTTGAGGAGGTCTTAACAAGGCATGATCAATAATGGATAACAGACCTAAAGTAACCACACACCAGCAAAATGCAACAGTGTGTTGCTGATCACTGGAACGATTGATGTACTGACTCAACACATATTGGTGCCCTGTTACGAGGCTTTGTGCTCTTGCTGCACAGGAGTTATTCTATGTGCCATATCAAATGAGTTTTGCAGTCTTGGTACAACTACTTGTGGGAGAGCCATTCCTGTTATGGCATTAATTCAGCCCATGCTTACAAAACCACCACCGAACCTGCAGGTTTTAAGTGATGCAGATGGCTTGTGCCTTAATTGGGAGACCAATGAAAATTAGGGCGATAAAATCACTAACCTCCAGTTAAAGAGATCCTACGAATCTAGGTCTCTAAAACAAAATTGATGGGATAAAAAAGTGAGGACACATCATGATAAACAGAGTTGTCTATTAAAACTATTGTACAAGGTACTTCAGCTTCCCAGTCCGTAAAAGCA
Organism: Lissotriton helveticus; assembly: GCF_964261635.1. Classification (NCBI taxonomy): domain Eukaryota; kingdom Metazoa; phylum Chordata; class Amphibia; order Caudata; family Salamandridae; genus Lissotriton; species Lissotriton helveticus. Next base: position 1,374,301,694 of record NC_136068.1, read on the forward strand.
TGATCATGTAACAGTGCATAGTGATGGCAGTGCATAAAATTAACTCCACTAATAAGAGTTTTTTATTTAAAAAAATAATAATTCATAAAATACATGCCATAGACAAAATAACCTGCCACGTGGGGAAGGCCAAGAGTACATCACACCAGGGACACCTCGAAATGCTCTGCCTTTTAAGGTTTAAAAAAAGAACAAAAGTTAGTTTACAGCTGTCCAAAAAACTGTTCTATGACAACCCTGTTTCTTTTCTGTCTGTTGTGGCTTAATCGTGCTTAGCTATTACATTAGGTGAAAGGCAACTATGGAGTGACCCGTGGACAAGTAGAAACCAAGGACAGGAAAACATGATTCCCTGAATAAGTATTTTGGACTGAGACATTGTGCTTTTACAGCTGCTCTATCAAACTGTGCTCTAGGGTTCTCTCTGGAACCAGGTCTCCTCTGTAGGTTTTTGTCTGCAGATATTGAGTCACTGTGGTAGCTCAGGAGTCCTTGTCTGACGTTCTGTGCCTTCTCGGGACTGTTAAAGGCAGAGACATTTTAAGGCAAGTGCAAAGTGGGCAAATGTTGTGTTTCATGCAACAGCCATTAAACAAACGTTTCTTTTAGTTCAAAACAAGACGTTACATATGAGAAATGGGAGTGTGTCACAGAGATTATTTGTAGTAATATTCCTGAATATTAGATGTAAACACATTTAGAATTTGCACGAATGTGCCTGTGTACTCTTAGTCACCTGGCCAAAGAAGGAACAAAAGAGCTAAAATTGGATCATAAATTAAAAACTGTTCCAAACAAGGCCCTCTAAAACACATTTGGCTCAGGGTCCCTCAAATCCTTTAAATGTCCCTGGTTAAAGGTGCAAATCCCAAAACCTTTTCAAGTGCTTAAGAGAGACTACAGTGTTCCTTAGTCGCCGGAAACTATCCGGCACAGCTCGCCGAACACAGACTACCAAACACAAAAGTATTCGGTAAGGAGCACAAGCCAGGCTAAGGAGCTCCTTTCCACGTAAATATGGGATAATCCTATAAAAGAAAGCTAAATATTAATTACTGCAGAACAAACAGGGCTGCGCTGAAGAGTAATCCTTGGATTTGCGCCAGAGGCAGAAATTGGGAATTTAGCTTCTGCAATAGAAGCAATTGCTTAAGTCAAGTACACTTCAGTGGCTCACAGTGAATACAAATGGGTTTAGTTTACACGTTACTTTAACAGGATAAAAAAATCCCTGCAGAATGTGTAAAGAACAGCGGCGCTACCGCCTGCTCCACTTGTGTTTAGTTCTCCTCTAGATCTCTTTAGACTGGGTCACGTGTACTTGGATCATTTTCAAATATCCACCCAAAAACAATCTAAACAATGAGAAATCTAGTAGCAGCATTTGAAAAACGTAACAAATTCTATAGTGCACGCATTCTAAAATAAGGAACGTATCCTGCACGTAATTATTAATTTTATATTACTGAGCTTGATTTATGTTTTAGTTCACTGGATAGAATGCTTTATAAGCTGAAAGATTCTAAAATTGTAGAAACTGATTTTTTCAGGTCTGGGTTTTGACAGCCCGGTTGTCAAACAAATCTACTATTTACCACATGCACACTATTGGCTTTGTTTTGGGCCAGGATTTTGACAGCAGAGCTGTCAAACAGACCTATTTCTTACTCTGTGCACATTGTGGGATTTGACCTTTTCAACTAGCCTCTTTCAGCCAGGGGTTTGATACGATGTGACCAATGTCTTGGCTCAGACCAGTGGAGCATTTAATTTTCCCTCAAATCTATTTGCTGTTTGGGGTATCTTTCCACCTCCAATAGAGTGCTAGCATTAAACTGCAAGAGGGACTAATCTGCATCTCTGGCCCCGTCTGTCCACTCCTGCTGGTTCCCTCCTGTATATCTCACTCAAATGCACTAATGGTGAACGTGTTTGCACATTAGATCCAGATCTCTTGGTTTTGCCAATGCTTTTTTCAACTGGCACTACTTATGTTGACCGCAATAGAAAGACTGCAGAAGCTAAAGAGAAAACAATCTCACGTTGCTGTGAATGCTGGTGATCCGAGACCAGAAAAAAGTTTCTGAATTAGTTGGTGGACTGTTGGCATTATAGCTGGAATTTAGATGTACATTAATGGTGGGAGTTAATTTCTATTCTTAATGTCATTGTTGCTGGGCCAAACTCAATTTAAAACAAAGCGTTAAAATGTAACCAACGTTTTTTAATTGTTGCAATCCACGTTTCTCTCAATTTTCTCCCCCACATGGTCAGGTTGGGAAGGAAAAGCAGGGATCCTGCTGTCCAGAGTTGTCACGAGCCTCCAAACTTACTGTTGTGGATCACAGATGAAGGCGTAGATGGGATGACATGAAGGTAGGTTAAAAACAAATGCTGTTTCAAATTATTAAAACTGAACAGATTAAAGTTTTTGTAAAAATAAAGATCCCAAAAAATGCATGGTGTAGACCAACTTTCCACGTTGTTTGGAAGCTGTTTCAGTCAGCCTATGGGAATCTTTTCCGATTTGAGGCAGGAGCATTGTTGCATGGGTAAGCAGTATTTTAAAATGTTGGTTTGATTTTTGTTAATTTGCCTATAACGTAACCTCTATAGGGTATATGCGCACTCAAAGGTTTGGTGAATAGGCACACCCGTCCAGGCATGAAAGGCATAAGTGGTATCATTCTATTTTCTTTCAGCCATGAGCTCCAGTGAGAGACACCTCCATGAATTACTTCCAAACAGAGTCAACAATTTCACGGAATAACGTTTTCTTGAAGCTCAGTCACCTTAAATTACATATGCAAAACCGCCAGCAAATGTTCCAATACGAGCTCAGAACCAAGATGAGGGGCTCCCATATTTTCTTTTCTTGCAGCCTACAAGTACTCTAGAGTGCAAAAAGGATTGCACCTTAGATACACTGATTATGGAGAAAAAAATCTCCCATTTTGGTAAAGAGCAAGAAGACCCAGGTCAAACTTGTGAGAAGACTAAAGGCAGGAGCGGGATCTGGTGCAAATTGACATGAGAGTAACATTTACATAATTGCTCATTCAGATGTTTAACAGCAGCAAAACACTGACTATATGTTCAAAGTGTATGATCAGACTTTGTACTCCCTGCAACCAGAGGGTGAGTAGGTTTTGAGGACACACAATATTGTGGCAGGCTTAACGTGAATGCATTGGTGTTCTAGTGGCTACCCGGACATGGGGAAAGGGCGTGATTGTGAAGGCGTCTCTCCTGTGAGCAGGTTTAGAGTGGTGGCACTGCCCATCCGAGCACAAAGTAGAAAAATATGACTAGAGGTGCACCTTGTTATTCTAAGTCTGGACAATGTACAGCAGTTACTTTATTTTATGGACACTATCTGACCACTGTCATCCGTCAGTTCATTCACAGTACCGTTGCTGGTTTCAATGGAAAGAGAAGGCTGCACAAGAATATATAAGGGATAACCATGAACAGTGGATAATGATGAACATGCCAACCCATCTCAATATTCGTGTTTATCACCCGCTGGTTACCAATCTCGTCAAGAGAGGGGACGGGGACTCCAATGTACTTCTAGGGACAATGAAAAACAAGTGTCTGTGGTATTTCCAAAATTCATTTTCCACAACAACAAAAAAAGTCAATATCATAAATAAATCATGGTCATCCCTGGTTAGTGTCCACAGCTGACCACGTCGAAAGCATGAATTACCACAGGTACTTGGTGACAAAAAAAAAAAAGAGTACAAACTAATTGTTAATGCTTTTGAAGTAGAGAGTGGAATGCGCATCAACTGGGTGCAAAGTACAGTTATCCAAATTTAACCCAATGTCTATTTCACCTTTCAAAAGAAAAAAGTCTTTTGTATTCTTACATAGCTTTCCACTGCACATTTTGTGATATTAGTCTCACAGGGATTAAACAATCCGCTCATTGATATTCCACTGGAGCAGTGTGGAAAATGCTGCTTTTTATCCCGTGAAAAATTTCCAGCAGAACATTTATTTTCGCAGTGGTGGCAAGTACATCCATTAATGATGTTTTTTTTTTTTTTAACGAATTTGACATTAACCCAAATAGATTCTGTGGCAGTGCTGATAAACTTTATTGGGTCTATCGAAGTTTCAACAAATATTTTACCTGGTTGGTCCAAAACATTTTTCATCAACTCTGTAAAGTCTAATGGTTTCCTAGAACTTTGCAAAAACTGTTTCCATTTCACCTCTATTGAAATAAATTCCCACAATTCAGTCTGTATAGTTTTCATAACTGTTTGCGGCGAATATGTTTCAAATGCTAAAGCCTGCACAGAGATACCTTTGGTCACATTTGAACAATGGGACTTTTCAGCCTCAATCAGATTTTAACATTCCAGAAGAAACCAGAATTATCTTACTTAACCTCTCCAATTTAAGTGATCCGTTTACTTTTCGGGCACCTCGGATAAAAGGGAAACTGGCACAGTGGGTATCCAGTTCTCTTGGGTTTTTGTTGCTGTAATGTCTTTTAGAGGTATTTACTCCCACATGGTGGAAATGGGGTATTTACACCAGTATGAAGGGAAATTTTGATTTGTGTCCATTCCGGTCTCATAGCACAAACTGGGTAATTGCTTTAAAAGTCATCTTCGAAGTATAGTTGTACAAAAAAAGACGAGGCCCTCTTTGCTAAGTATCCTAAACAACTTTAAAAAAACTTTTAATAACGTTCATATATCTTAGTCTACATGGAAGACAGTCCCAGCTGTGCACAGCCTATGCAGATCAAGGGTTAGAAATTAAATGCACAATTAAAAAAAAATCTGGAAATTCACTGGAAAAAAACACTGCGTGAGTTATGTTGTGTGATGCTACTCATAACTCTCGAATTACAATGATTTGTGTGCATTTGAGAAGGAACAATAACTGACTGTTAACAGGTTTTTTTCAGTGGGCAAAAAATAATATACACACACACACACAGGGCCACTGGAATAATGCAACAGGGGAGGACTAAACTATGCGACTGCGTTGACAGTTATGCAGCGAGAAAAGGCAAGTTATGCAGCATAATGCTGCATATTTTTGAGACAGTATTACTTTATTATTTTGACATTTCTACACATACTAGCACTGTCTGGGCGCCGTTTTTTCCACATTTGTACCAGCTGAACACAGGAATACAGCAATAAGCATCAGGTTCTTCCACTGCCGGGCAGCATGTATCATTGAAATTTTAGAACTTATTGATCCATTTGAGCTAGTATATTTTTTGGGGGGTTAAAATGTGCAGATTATGCAGCAGATGGTGGATTATGTGGCAAATGTGGCAAATCCACAACTATGCGGAAAACGCTGGAGCTGTAAAATAGTATAAATCCAGCGGCCCTCCACATAGGACTCTAAGGGCTGCAACTTTGATATTTTTCCAGAGCCCTGTGTGATGGAAGGTTGGAGTGACAGCTTAGGCATGAATGGCCGTCCAACAGGCCTAAGACATCCTGGACTCTGCATTGCATGCAAATAGAACGCAGAGGGCTTGAATGATCCCTGGCCCCGGGGCGTAGGGCCAGAGGTGGCGGTCAGCTTTGGTTCCAGGTTCTGCAATACAGTTAGGGGCTAAGCAAAGCTTTCTATGAACGAGGCACTTCATGGCATGCAACAGGCGCTATACCGCCTTTCAGAGCCACGGGCTAGGCCAGTCCGCTCCTAACAAAAAGTGCCAATAATGTAATTTTAGGAGTGGTCTGCCTCTCCTCGACAGAGAACTTCTGAAGCGACTGTGGTTTTGCCCTGTCTGAATCCGAGACTTCTGTAACTCGCAGCATAATGGAAAAAAACGGAGATCCCGGAAAACACACAACAGCGCTAGCAAAAAAAAAAGCTGATGACGCTGTGCCAGAAGAATGACATTGACCATGTTTTCCCAGAAATCTTGAATGAGTAACAAATTTTAATGTCTGTAAGGTCCTTTACCTTAGCCTTTTGCTCTACTACTGACACATACAGATGTAAAACAGGGCTGCCGAGCCTTGTCTCAGAGGAAGAAATGCCTCCGCATGATAGGCCCAGTGTCACCTGGAGGGAGGCCTGCAGGGCAGGACATTACAGTACAGGGCTGTGGCAATAGTAAAATGATGCACACCCTAGTCGTCGACTGAAATATAAACCCACTTTAGTATTTAAAGTAAAAAACAAAAAGGCCTACATAAAATGCAAAAATCATAATACTTAATTCAATTCTAGAAAAAATGGAAGATGATGATATGTAAGAATACAAGTTCCAGAACGCACTGGGGTGTCACCAACACCCGTTTACAATTTGCAAATTTCAGAATAAACTGGGGTCTTACTAGAGATCAAAGCTGAATACTAAAACTGATTTGAAGTAAAAGACTTCAAGTACCAGAATTCTCTAGCATCTCAACGAGGAAGAGCATATAAATATTGCAAATTAATGTATAGAACTTGGGTGTCACTCTAGACCAGCCCCTGGATTTTAAAACTGGCCTGTTGTGAAATACTGCAAATACTACCATAGAAACTGTAATCTTTACTAGGGATCAACAGATGAATGCTAAAGGTGGTATGATATCAAAGAATACACATACCAGAATGCACTTGGGTCTAATAAGGACCAATATCTGAATATTAAAATTGATTTGATGTGAAAGACTGCAAGTACCAGAATACACTGGAGTCGCTACAGGCGGCCAACGACCAAAAGGCACAAATGCGAGGTGGTGAGTCTGAACATAGCATACCATCTCTGGAAGTAAAATGTAGACTTTATGATGTTATAGTAAACTGCACTTCTGCTTTTCTCTTTAAGTATGTGTATAAGTTTTACCTCATACCTAGTGCCATATGTAGTGCCTTAGAAGCGCACCAGACATTATACAATAAATTTAGGAAATGAGTGTCAAGGCATCATTAAAATTTCAGACCATTGGGGACGGTCTCCAAAGGAGACTGACCTTATCATACCCACGCTTCCATAGAAAGCGTAAACGAAGCTGGATCGTTTGTGAAATATATTGGGAAAATATAACAAAGCACAAGAAATGGAGTTTCTCTAAACATAAGGACAAAAGTGAATTATAGATGACACCATTACCTTTTGTTTAATTATAAACAGGAGTGATGTGGGCGATATGCTGACATTTTATAAACTGCATTTTAAGGGAGGAGATTTTCCACAATGCACTGCACCTAGTCTCACGATAGGGCTCATGCACTATGCATGAAGCACTGCACTCAAGATGCGGTGCATAGTGTCTGAGCCAGGAAGAACTGTGACCCACAGACAAAATGCTCTGTTCCCAAGGCCTATGATTCATTGTGCCTGAGACCCTTGTTGCATTATGCCCAAGACCCATAATTCATTGTGCCTGAGACCCATGGTGCATTATGCCTAAGACGCATGATTCATTGTGCCTGAGACCCATGTTGCATTATGCCCAAGACCCATGATTCATTGTGCCCAAGACCCATGTTGCATTATGCCTAAGACCCACTATACATTGTTCCAGAGGTTCACAGTACAAAGCTCACTGTGCACTCCGTCCAAAATTTATGAAGCACTGTGCCCGACAAACAATCATTATGCCTCCGATAGAAGATACGTGTCCAAGACCATGACAAGTTGTGTATGATACAGGTGCACTGGCCAGGAGAATGCTTCAAAATGAAAAATGTTTGTTGTGCAAGCTGGAAATTAAATACCTTACACAACCGGCACATGCAGTCCAGTTGCTATGCTGTCCTAATCTCTAAAAACGTTACCATCCGCCTTGGCATCATGTTACCTACCAGCCCAGAGGCACCCCCCAACCCAATACATGCCAATGGAATACCACAAAAACTCAACCCCAAGCAAATAAAAGAAAAACATAGACACTACAAAAAAGTGCTTAAAGAGTCTAGATTTTACCGGGAGACCTTTAGAAGAGGCTGATAGTAAATTTCAAAAAGATTCAAATTGGTCCTAAAAATAGTGGGGTGCTAAGTCTTGGCTTAGCATAGCCACTTTCCGTCAAAGACTGTAGCCTAGTGCATACATTAAAGGAGCGGCCACAAGGAACTCCCAAGGAATGAAGCCGCAAAACTTGAGCAGACTTTCTGTTCTGTATTAAAAATAAGCAGGGGAACAAAAAAGCAGAGCGCATTAAAAACTCACAGATTCCATCTGCCGTTCATAATTGTTTCCAATTATGGCCGTATCCAGTGTCTATGCTGTCATGGGAAGTCTATTCTCATTACCAGAAAACTCCAAAACACTTATAGGATTGCTTTCCATGGCATCACAGGCCATCCCCGCCTTCCTCTTCAACTATTTCTAACACATTAAACTATAACCCGACATGGTGCAGTACATTTTCAGAGCTATTCCATTTTTACTAAGCACTGTTCAAACTGTAGTTAGAAAATAAGGTCTAGGCACCTCCTAAAAAAGAAACTTATTTTCAATTAGGGGGCTGTATGAACTGCATTTAATCAAAATTTCTACCTCCTCCAATGGTAGCCTTAAACCACTCCCAAAATTTCCATTAATGATTAATTTGAAATCGCAGATATCACAGAAACTATCAGGCTCTTTCATGTGAGATTTTATCATTCTTTGCCAATACACTTTAAAGCATTTATTATTTCTGTTTAAGATTTTAAAAGTATGAAAATCTAAAAAGTCAAATGAAAATGGCATAATTCGACCAAGAGCTTCTGAGACGCTCTACATTTTGCCTTGTAAAACGTGACCAGCACTGGATTTTTATGCTTAATATATTCGGATATTCCCTAGTGCTGACTTTTATTTCCGCCACTTCCCAGTTCCATGTCCTTGATTCACTTGCTGTCCCATTAGACAGATTTTCTGGAAAGGCCTAAAACTATTTGTTTTTAAGCACACATTTTTATTGACCAACAACGAAATAGGTCACATACAAATCAATTGCCAGTTGATTTTATCCCAAAATTAGGTTTCATTTTCTATAACCTCAGACAATTTATCACTTCTTCAGATTTACCTCTTTTTTTATTTTAAAGTTTAAAATGTATAGTTTAACAAGTGTATTTCTGCATTTGAATGATTTCTTTCTTTCTTGGATTTTTATTAGTGAAATTCTGTGCTTAAGACATAACTTACAAAACTGCGTTTTGATGAACACAGAGAAATTCTCGAGGTTGTTTTTTCAAAGTATTAGATTTGTTTAGCCAAATTAAAACAACATGATAAACTGGAAAATACATAGGCAGGAAGATTGTCTACTAAAGTTTACACCAATAAAATATGATGGATAACCAAACACTGCAGAGAAATATTTTAATTCTGCTTCTTTAAGTTAATTTCTAAGTATATTCACATTTGAATAACGGTTACAATGGCCCTGTAAACGTGTACAAAAGTATTTTTTTCTCAATAATGAACTCTAAATGGCTAAAATCAAATCTCTCCACCCCTGCAACAGAAACTAGAAATAAGAATTCACAAACCAACCCCAGACTTTAGTTCATGCTGAGTCAAGTACATAAATCAGATGGTAATCAAATTTATTAACATGCTGTTGCTTTTGTATTTAAATACTTCGTCTAAAATCTGTCTCCTGTTCTTAAGCACTGGAGTTTAAAGTCTCTTATTCTCCTTCATAAAAATGTCAGAATCCCAAACAACAATTTGGTAACTAACCACAGCTCGTTTCTAAATTTGGCAGAACTAGGATGACTACAAAAAAAGGTAACCCTGGGGTTCACTATTTCATATGATCCTTCCAAGAGCAGCGCAATAAAATCTGGAAAAAATAAAGCACAGGTGCAAAAAAAAAAGTAAGCTACCATTTTATCATGGATGTGTGCCTTCAACTGGTAACAGATGACAAAACATTCTACGCCCCGCGAGCGCGAACTCGCCGTGTTTCTGATTCTCAGAGCGATACTGGTGTTTTTCTTGCAGGTTTTTGCGTATCGCTGTTGTTTTTTATTTCATCTGCCAGTTCATGTTAGGGGGAAGGAGAGCCAGTGGGTATATTTGCACTGTAACTCCAGAAAGGGGGTTTACGGATTTAGAAAAATATCAATGAGATTTGTCTGTCAGATTCCCTGAAAACCAAGGGCTCCAAATGTCCACTTTAAATATTTTCCTTACTTCACTGTGAGGAAATAACGTTTTGCCCACCCTGAGTACTGATCAAAAAGAGCCACCCAACTTGCCTCTGGAGTTTTAACCAAACAAAAAAAAAAACGATTTTGTCAAAGTACTTTAACACTGACTTTTTCCTTTAGGTCCAATATTGCAAGCTTTAAAAGGATAATTTGCTTGTCTATTAAAATGCATGTTGACATTTTTTTAAAGTGCTTTAAGAAATGGTTTCTTTAGAAAATTGTCGAAGACAGGGCCAAAGACATGCGCAATTAGCACAAAGTTGGAGTCCTCTGGAAAGAGCGACAAAGGACTTGGGAGCAGGAAACAAGATATCTGTGTATTTGGAAAGACAGGCAAGTGCAGACTCCAAACGGGGGCCAAGATAGAAACCATCATACAGGAATCTGGAGAAAGGACCAGAGACTTCACAGTTGGGGCCTTCTTGTAAGAATCAGGCAAGAGATTCACAAGCTCCGTCCTTGGGACCAGAGAAGAGGCAGGTTCACAGATATCTAGAGACATAGAGATGTGCAGACTCCACACTTGAGGCCAGGGTGGAAGCCTGGAAAGAGGGCCACAAATTCTAAACAAGAAGCAGAGACCATCTTGACTAAAAAAAAAAAAAAAAAAGCTTGGACCATGTCATAAAAAACTTCTTATGGTTTGTATGTTGGGCCCCAAAACTTGTATCGAGGCATAGGAACTTCCTCAACAAACAAGAATCCTAGGCTATTTTAGAAGGAGTAAACTCACAGATAAATATAAAATATCATTTTCCATTTTTTCAACAGTGTCTAATACTGAAAGGTAAACGGTTTTTCAAGGGCTACCAAGATTGGCAGATAAGGGAATTAATATCCAAGGCAATAAAGCGATGTGCCCGAGACAACACAATTTAAAAACGTGGGAAAGCTGGTAGGGATCAAGACTTCTATTTTCACTCTGCACAACTGGGTTAATAGGTTCCTTCAAAATAAAATTCGTTTTTTTCTCCCAGGAGTGAACTGAGTATTTGCACATTTTTAACCCAGATCCACATGCACTCTTAAATCCCTCAGTCCAATAAAATTTACTTAATTGGGTGATTGTGAAAACTTTAATTTACAGTGCTAGTAAACTGCTTGCATGTAGCAGTAAGTAATTTGTTCACAAAATTAATTGTGGGTGCTTGGATAGTTCAGTAATTTTGAAGGGCCCACATTTGCCAACTATAATCAGACAGAAAATACACATCATTTGTGAGTTATAACGTATTCTGCTCATTTTGATAAATTATAAATACTCAACTTAATTTTTGAGTTGGAATTATAATTAGCATTTTGGTCCTGGGCACCAATCTGGTCCCAAAATAATTACTTTTTGTAAGGTTATTGAATACAGAGGATATTCTTGCTCTGATTCCAAGACACCTGAAGCAAGAAATGACATCACCAGCGTGGGACAGAGTTTACTGATGGGAGGGATTCGATTACATGGGAAAATGTTTTTTTTTTAATTTGGCATATTTTATGTCATAGTCATCGTAAACTGCTGTTTCGTGTTAAAAGCATGACAGTTCACCCTGTAAAAAGGCGTGACAGGGATTTGGAAAGCATCACCAAAGGGGTTACGACCAAACTAAAACACACAACTACCCATAGACAATGCACCCCATTAGGAACGTTATGTTGATATATTCGTGCACCAACCTTCTGTGGTTCTCACCACCGGCTCGTGCGTAATGTGGCACATAAAATAATTCTGGACTCATAGGTTTAGCCAAAATAATCTCCTTTATTTCCTGCTAGGGACAGATGAGATGCATTTGTGTTTAAACGAAAAAAGTTAAAACATCGACTACTTTAAAAAAAAAAAAGCAAATGACACGTCTCAAAGTGATGACATCATAGTTTATGACAATGGATTTAAAGGGACAGACCCATGAAATATTGTCATTGTCCTTTAGAAGCTGTAACTCGGATTGAAAAACTCTGTATATGTTAAATGAAAAATTATGAGTGAAGAAATGTATGTTAATCAGTACTAAATTACAGGGAGCAAAGAAAAAAGCTGCTCATACACTTACTAAAAATCAGTTCTTAGTCCAGCATAACTTGGAAAAGAAAATAAACCGGGGTGAAAACGACTAAAACCAAGTGTAAGAGTCAAACTTTGCAGGCAGTTCATCAAAAGGGTTTCTCTAAGTTCCACACTTAATAGTTCAGAATTATCTGGGATTCCCGTGTACTATAAAAGAAAAGCTATACTTTCTCAACAAAATCCAGATATTATAAAGAATTTGGGAAAGACAGAAGTGTTGAAAGTTGGGTCTTGAACGTTGGCATATTGCAATTGAAGATCCATTTTTGGTACAGAAAAAAACTGATTCCTTGGTGTCCCACGGCATATTACTTTTGTTTTGTTTGATAGACACAAAAAATAAGTAAACGTTCTTTTGCAGATTGACAAACTATTTCATTGCACTTTTTAGAAAAGTAATACATTTCTGAAATGGCTGCAACAGTTATCTACAGTGTGGCAACACACTTATCGGAATATTGTTTATTATTACTATTTGCAAGTTTCTTTTATGGTAGCCTTTCTCCTGAGCTTGTGGTGGAGGAATGGCGGTGGAGCATCTCTCCTTATCCTGCCCAGTCCTACCAGCAACAATTTTTTTCTCCCGGTTTAGCTATTTTCTCATTCAGAATATATCTGGGCTCAAAAGTTACTGCAGGGTGGCATCGAGCGCTTTATAAGACTCAAAAATAATAAACAAATTCATATTAGGAGAAATATGAGCTTGAATAGCAGAAGTTGGTGTAGTGCAACTGGCACTGGTAGTAGTAGCAAGCCCTTTAGTAATGGTCGTAGGTTAGTAGTAATATGTACAAAAATCTTACAGGAGGGGCTAACAGTAGGAGGAAGAGCGCAGTAGCTACTAGCATTAGTTGGGAATATTATAATAGTGCTGTAGTAATAGTAGCAGCACAAGGCACAGTAGCATGTAGTAGTAACAGCAGGAGGGGTGGATGAAGAAGTGTTGGGACGATACTACTAGAGCTAAGAGTAGAAAAGGTTTACAAGTGACTAGGGCTCCTCCCACCCAGGAGAGAGTGAGATACATTTAAATCGCTGACGTGAAGTGCCAGTGGGGCGCTTCTTGGCGCCTTCCAGCACTGACCTAGATTCTGACTTAGCTGCTAAAATGCCTCTGGATTGCAGCCATTGGTGTGTAAAATGCAGGTCCCAAGTTTCAATCCCGACTGGGCAGACTCAGCCTTTCGTTTATCTAAGATTGGTGAAATGTGTTTCAGTGAGTTGGGTTATGGCCACATCTATGATTTCGGGACAAAGATTCAATTCATTTTGTTGTGTGCATTTATTAAATGTAATATACCGTTAATTTTTTTTCCTGTATCTATAACATGAATGTAAGGTATATTTTTTTCAAAATCAATTACTTATTATTAAATACCCCCATTATGATGACACTACCACTATAATATTTAAGAGTGATATAGTAACTCTATAAGTGAACAGTTCTCCCAGCAGTGCCTCTGTGGATTTTTTTTGGTCATCCAATTCTAACAATTACGTAAATCAAGTTAAACTCAGAGAGTCAGTTTCTTCCACTTCCTTAAAAAAAAATCATTAAAAAGCACGTCACTCCCCCACAGGAGCCTAAACCGACAGCTGGGTCCCACAGTCTTTGCTAGGCCCAAAGGAAACCCAACTGTACACATCTAAGGGAGTCAGACGGGTGAAGTGAGTGAAACTCAGAAGTGCAAGGTGAAGTGAGAATGTATTTCACCCACATGCACTTGATATCCTTCCCTTTGAGCAAAAGCAGCCACCGTAGACACGTCTACAACTATAGGTGGCCTGAAGACAGAGGTGTGTTTGAGACTCAAGCACTTTACAATGTAAACTTCTGCAAAGTCCCGAAACGTGAGCATGTCGCTGCAGGGTATAGTTTCTACATTAGTCACTGCTAAACTCCCAAGCACATAATATGCGAGAGAAGCAGGAGCTATACTGGAAAAGTAATCACAAGGCATTAGATGGTTCAACTGGTGGGTTTTATTGGCACTCTGAAGCAGAGGGGGGCTGCTACCCACAGGGGGCATTAGAGGGGGCACGAGGAGAGATGATACAGGCACTTATCTCAGAACTGTGAATGAATTTCAGGAGTGGGAGGGATATCACTGTGATATAAATAATTGAGAGGTGCATATGCAGTAGTGGGGAAATTTGAGAGATATTAAAATTCCTCCAGGGTTATAAATACAACAGCGGATCGAGAGCTTGGATTTAAGCAATGCGGAAACCACGTCAGCGGTATAAATACAGCAAGAAGGAGGGAGATATTTAAATACATCTGGGATATGATCTGGTACAAACAATTGCATAGCTCGTCGATAAATATACTCCAGAGGGTGGAATAGGGCAATAATGTAGGGGCATTAACATTTGCCATCGTATAAGGAATGAATGCCCTTGTATAGGAGTGCTCAGCGAAACAAATCACCAAAAAGTAGTTTCTGGTAGGATCGATGAACAAACAGAATGCATACATCACACATCATGAGATTTTCCTGAACGTGACGTGGTTGGCTTCTACACAAATTGTCATATGGAGCATGATTGGTGGATGGGGATCTCTAAACCGAGAGGCGTCTACCTCATTGCTAGCTGCAGTGTGTTCAAGGGCTCTGGAAAGTGTCTTTTCTGGAGGCGGCTATGGTTCAACGGGGAAGGGATACTGTCTGCTGTTCTTCAGGAAGGATGAAGTGTTGGAGATGAAGATTTTTCTATTGGAGGCTAATTAACTATTTTATGGGCGGAAGATTGAGTCCCAGTGTTTCTTGCCATTGGCCATCTTGCATAAGTAACTCAGCCATCTTAAAGACAGGAGACTTGGTTCTGGTCGGGTTCAGGTTGAGTGCCTCAGGGTTGGAGGTGGCACTCACTGCTGCGATAGAGAGGAACTAGACACGAAAGATGAACCAGAGTAAATAGAGATGAACTTTACTGGCCAAGGGCCCCATCTGGGCATTGAGAGTTAATTGTAGGTATACCTAGGATTTGACCTTGGTGATGAGGTGACTGGCCCAAGCTAAGATGAGGTGACTGAATTAACTCGAGTCTGGTAGCACGTGCTGTGCACGGAGGAACAGCCTTCAATTCTGGTTCCATTAAATTTTGGGAAACTCCTGCCATCCAGGAACCAAAGGAAGACAAGCTTCATTTTCAGGTTAATCCTGCATCAGCTTCCGCTAGTCAGCGAAGGACAGGTAGATACATATATTATAAACACAATGGACGAGCGAAAGTGATGTTTGATGGAGTCATTTATACTTCGCTGTTTAAACATACAGTATAGGAGGTATGCATTCTGAGATTGAGGTTCTAGACCACGGAGACCCCATGAAGACTCCTGAAGGCAGATTTCAAAGTAAGATCTTCACAGAAACGAGGCAAGTGCAAAGACCCTCCTAGCAGCAGGAGATCACAATCCTTTCTCTCATGTTTTCTTATAGGTTATCAATCTTGGAGCTGTTTGCTGTTCCCTAGCTCATTATGCAATTTACTGATACTTGTGAAGTAAGAAAATGTAGAAAGGCCATGGGTTAGACATAATGTTGGAAGGACTGAGCCAGGATGAAGTAAGGCCCACAGTAGCACCGCCGGCACAGAAATGAGAAGTGTGTATGATCCTGGCAAGACTGTGATTCCAGATCAGCATCTATGTACGCATATAGGCCAGAGAAAGGTCCCTCCTCTGGTACCAGGTTGTAGGTGGACACACGTCATTACTCCTATCGCAGGCCATCATTTTTATTGGGCGTAAAGCAAATATAACACAATTTTTTTATTTTTTATTTTAATTTTCCTGTTCTCTTTCAACTGTATATTGAATATGTTCTTGTGCTATCACTATGTAAAGCGCTCTGATACTCTCTGGTCCAGCAGTGCTATATAAAACCTTTTAAATAAATAAATAACAGATATGAATAAGCAGGTTTCTGAAAAGGGACAAGCAAGGTTGTGTCTTCACATAGTAGCAGGCTTAATACATGGGGTTCCAGCTCCTCAGTCCAATATTTAAGTTTACAAAACTTGAGACATAACTTAATTTCAGGCTAATAAAGTCCTGAAAACCTCTGACTGCCTCCCCCCACGCCTCCCACACTTCCTGCAGATTCCCACATATTATTGAACAGCGTAGCTTTTCTTTGCACTAAATAAAACCACATACTCACATAAAGATCTGAGAAACTAGCTTCAGAATCCATACTTTGGCCTTGATGCCAATGCACAGCTCTATTGTCCAACTTACGTTTTCTGTCCCTCAAAAAACATTGCAATCCTCTTAAAACACTGAGAACTCCTCCTGAACCAGCATGGTGGCGAAAAAAATATAGAAAGAATGCACGGCACCCCCCCCTCCTAGCGCCTTGAGACCCTACGGGTGAGTAGTGCGCTATACAAATGTCTTGATTGATTGATTGATTGATTGACTGTACGCCAGAGCTTGAAATGGAAATTATCTTAGAGTACCTGTTTACTGCTGAGAAGTACCAGTACTCTCCCATTAAAAGTACTGCACCTTTGTTAAGACGTGCTGGTACTCTTCATTTCAAATTAAGGACGTGCAGGTACTCGGTACCCGAAGGACCAACACTGTTGAGGCTGAACCCATGGACATGCGCCATAGTCAGGGCGACTGAGTTCTGCACTGACTGGATCATCTCTCCAAGCCGGTGGCAGTCCTTAGCGTCGGTGTGCAGAGCAGCTGATCTGTCAGACCAGCTAGAAGCCCTTGCACCCAGATTCTAAATGTCAGCATCTTTTCTACCATACTCTCTAGTAACACTGGACTGCATAGGGACTGCCATGCACGAGATGCTGAGCCAACCTAAAATTTGACTGACTCTACACTAGTGGATGCTAAGGTGTTAAATTTCTCTCTCAGATAAACTTCTTATAATCCTAACATTCCGCGCATACTGCCAGGAGTAGGGCCTTTCACACTACAGAAAAATAGCCAACCTCAATCCAGCTTTAAAGTCACATGGACAATGATTTTAAAGTTAAATGGCATAGCCTTTCTTAGCAACATCTAGTGCTTTTTGGAAAATAGTGGTACTCACGAGGAAATGCTGCCAGTTTGAGAGGTGATTAAACTATACGAGTGTCTAGACGCAAGTATCAGGATGGTCTGAAAACTACAGGTAGGCCAATAATAGCGACTACAAAACGACTTTGCACATTTAGTTCAAATGTTTCACACCCCAACTCTAACGTAGCGCTTTCAGTGTCCCCGCCTCCTATTTCCAACATAGCCCAGTGCCCCCGAGACTAGAGAACTCCCGAGCCCCCCCCCCCCCCCCCCCCGCCTCAATGTCCGAATTCAAGTCTGAGCCTGGAATGTGGCCACAGAGGCACGGAGGCCATTTGGGGCTAAACTTAAACCACAAGGCCTCAAGTGCTCTCGGAAAACAGAAACAAATCTGCGTCTTTGTCCACTCACAGGTTGCTTCGATTATCACTTCCAGTCTCCATCAGAGGCCGCGGGGCGAACTCGCGACTGAGAGCCCCTAATCCAACTCTAAACAAACCTTGGCTCGTGCAGCTACAGGGAGGATTTCAGAAACGTGTTGATGTTACCCCCCATCTAACGTTACACCAGGCCTAAACCAACAGGGAGCAGGCATATTCCCACCTTAGAACTTCCAAAAACAACACCCAAACAGCCGCCATTTTAGGACGCTGTTGTGTTTGTCTCAGACCCAAACAGACTCCATGTTGTGTTTGTCTAAGTGGCACCTCTTTAATCCTACAGAAACCAGAGTCCTCGCGCTCACAGGTCCTGTCCAGAGATTAGCAGTAGTAAACTGTTCCCACTACACGCCCAACGGGAGGTTTACTCACACTTGCCACGTTCACAGTGACGTACAGCTACCCTGTCGAAGGACAGGAAAATTAAAGAGGGGGTCACCTCTCGTCTATTGGTCCTGTCCAGAGATTACCATCAGCTTCGCTGACTGCAGGCCACACAGGAGGTTTACTCGCAAAGTAGTTAAACTTCCAAAGGCACAGTGGCTGAGAACTTCCTTCCACCCTCACCCCTCCCTCCCCACCCCATTCTAAATTTTATTTTAGGATTTTTCACTTCAATATAGAAACATTCAAGCGACGTTCAACAAGATTTAGAAGATACATAATAAAATAAACCATAGAAAGGGAGCTGCTATTTACTTTCATTTTCGCTAAACTATATACGGGCTTAAATTTAACCTCTCCAAGAGTTTTAAAAATGAAGGAGGGGTTCTAGTGTCCAGGCCAGAGATTACTAGCAAAGCCACGAGCTGCAGTTAGTGCAGACCACGCCGACTCCCGCTGCAGGCCGACTCTTACCTGCACAGGACGGGGGGACAAGGGAAGAGGGTGCTACTCCCCATCACATGAATAGACACACACTAGAGGGTCACAGAAGGAGGCTGGGAGACTCGAGACAGGCTCTGGATGTCCTGTAGGGCTGGGGCAGAGTCAGCAGCACCCTGGGCTTCGGGGTGCATGCTGGGATCAACGCCCCTCTGGCCAGGGGGGGCGCTGACCAGAAACACTGCTGGAAGAGGGCATGGCATGCTGCTGCACACACCCCACCTCCCCCCAAGCCCAACCCCCTCATTCAATGAAGCCGCCACCACACTGCAGTCCCGCTCGCAAACAAACTTTGTGTATTTCTGTCGCGGTTCTAATGTTTCGTTTTCGACAAGCCACTTTATAAGCATGGGGAGCGGGCGAAGATTGGGGAGGGGGGCTGAAAGCAAGAAGCAGTGGTTTTAGGATAGATGTTGAAAAGTCAAAGGTGGGAAATATTTAAGGAAAGTTTATAATGAAGCAGCAGAAACAAAAAAGTTGAATCATTTATGTCGCCATAATTTCTGACTAAAACTCGAGAGTTTCGTTGACCTGTGGAGAAATCCGTCTGTAGCGTGTCTTTTGCCCCCACTTTTGCAAGGCAGAAGCACAGTTTCTGTCAGGAGGGACACGTTATAGAAAAGAAAAAGAAAACACACGACACCCCCTCTCCACGCCCCGCCCTGTAGTAAAGACTGGACACAATGAAGCAATTCTTCTTTTCATGCAGTTTTCTCCTCCACTAATCCCGCCATTCAGCAGTTTAGCTAGCTTGCAAATTCAAGTTGCACGCTGCCTTCCATCCAGCCAAGCCCCCCTACCCACACCCCCACCGACACCCCCTCACACTCGCTCAGAAAAAATCTCGCTATTCACCGATGGACACCATCTCCAGTCCCGAGCAGTCAGGCTTTCAGAAGAGACCGTTTGTCCCAGCGGATAGCTCAGCAGACTAATGCGCGTGCTGCTGCGATCTGCGCGACACCGTATCTACGCACAGAAGGACTCGCTCATTTGCTGTTCCTTCGGAGTACGACACAATGCTCGCCATTTTCTTGGGCTGCAGCAGCTTAGTTCATATTTGTTGGCCGGCAGGTCTGAGGCAGCAGTCCGCAGTCACTGCTCCGACAGACACTTCTGTTCATTGTGCAGGGTTGTAGTTTCGGGAGGTGTGGGTAACACCGTGCCACTCACACCCCTTGCCCCTTCCCTCGCCCACAGCCCACATCCTTGCACCCTAAAGTAGTGTTCTGAACTTTCATGAGGGGACGGCCGGCACCCCGTCTGTTTAAGTTTTGTAAAAACAAAACCGAAACTATAAAAACGTTCTTACAAAAGGCTCTGGCTACGTATAGGAACTTTTTCATGGGGCTAGCGTCGCAAATATACAACCTGTGTTTGTGCTTGTCGGTGCATATAGAGTAACACCCACAGAGATCATCTGAATGACTGCACTTGGATGCTGTTTGCACTCTGAGTACTGTTTCTGTTGCGTCAGAGGGTGAGAAGCAACCAGTGTTTGACCTGGGGGCCTTGGGTACCCTAGAAAAGTAATACTAATGTTATTAGTAGTAATGGGCCTGTCAAATTGCACAGAAACAGCGGGAGCATTAACCCACTGAGCTATCTTTCCAGCACTGATGTGGTTAGTAAATGGAAATAAACTATATTTAGGGTTATGGAAAAGTCTCCCCTTCTCTGCCCAAAATAAAGAACAAATGGAGGGGATACAGGCACATAGAAGAGTTTAGTTTGCCTCTTTCTTGGTTAACTTGAAGATAACAGGATTAGCAAGTGTGAGTGGGGCACTATAATACAGGCTTGATGTTTCAATAGGCCTCCCACTTCGAAGTGCTGCGAGCCTTAAATTATATAGCGCTACATACCTCCGAAAAGCGCAAAGAAGTATGTTTTTGCCTCCCTCTGCCACAATTGTACAACTGGCACCATCGGAGGATTCGGAATGCAAAATAAGTAACTATGAAATGTAGGTAAAAAGAAAAACACGTGTTCCGCTGAGAAGCGCCTAGAAGCGTCTCGAGATGCATCCAAGTGGCGAATGAATTCCCTATCGACTGCCATGGTAGCACTGGGCCCTTCAGTAGAGTGCGGTAACTACGATACTGCGTGCCATAGCAGGAGCAGGGGAAAGGCAATATATTGAAATGTTTGGGAACCTGCGTTGGAAAAACGAACTGCCGGTGACCCGCTCCCTCCCCCAACAAAGTCCTCATAAACAGTCCAAGAGCCCCCGCCATCTACCGGGGAGGCTGTGGTATTATTGTGCAAACCCCGGATAGCCCCTCTGCTTTCTTTGTGAAGCCGCTCAGGCGTGCACGGAGTTCGCAGCTTTGAGGTAGGCAGACAAGCCGCCTTTCATCGCCCCAGATTTCAAGAGTTTAGACTTAATAGCACTAAAGGCACGCAAAAATAATAAATAAAATCAATTTCACTTCCCCGCGGGCAGCTTTGTTTGCATGCATTATGCGGAGGGCGGAATCTTAAACTTGTTAAGCTTCCCTCCACTTGTGGGCAGGCCGGGGCTGAGTTTACTGAACTCGACAGCACTCCACAGCTCCGAACACGAGGGCACAACAGCTCCAGGCAGCGAGCCGTGCCCGCCGCATGCGTGTCCGTCAGTCAACACATGTCAGAGATCAAGTGGACACATTAGGGCACCTTTAAAAACACAAGTAGAACTCGAGCCGTGAAACAAACATTTTATGACCGCTGCTAGGAGGTGGGGGAGAGCGGGGTGGGGGGATGCTGGCGGGACACGTGAATTTGTTACACTTTCATTCTCCAAAGCAAAGGAGCGGATAATTATTTCAACATGGTGGAAACCGCTTCCACGAGGCGAGGTGCCCCCTGTAAGAACGCGTTCTACTCCGGAGTGCAGAAATCGCGTTATTTTCACAAATCACTGGCGTGCAATATATCCTGGGGATGGGTGGCCCTTTTAGTGGAAGTGGCTGGAAATCCGCTTCAGAAAATAAGGCGATCGATATTTTCTGCCGTTTGGGTTCAAATCAGAGTTAAAAGATATGTTCTGGTCAATGTGCACAGCATTATTAAAAATATTTTAACTAATTCGAGATCCCCTGACTGAGATGGAGATAAATAAAATAAAACTTCTTGCAGCATATAATTGGCGCCCGTGGTGTAACACACCCAGTTCCAGGAGAGAGCGAGGGTGTGTCAGTTTATGAACTCAATCTGTTTGTTTTGTAAAGCGCCAACTTGCCACAAGAATAAGCTTGACGTTAAAGCGCTGCAAAGTAACGGTGCCCGGCTGCTTAGCGTGCGGGTAGTTGAAATGAACACGATGAAGCAAATTATATAACGTGTCACTCCTAATGACCCATGTAAGGCGCTCTAGCACCTTTGAATAAAATAAGCGCTATATTAGACTGCACAAATAACAGTATAGATCTAAAACTACAGGCGCTCCAGAAAACAGGTGAAAACTGAACTTTTAAAACTCACTCACGAGTGAGTACTGCTCAGAAAAGAGTTCGTGGCTGATTATCATGGATACTAGCGACCCTGGAGAGCCACCCTGCAGCCCCCTCTCCCCTGTCAAGACCTACAGCGCTGTGAAGCCAAGAAAGCAAACAAGCAGCACGTGCTGTAAATCCAATATGCATTCGAGGAGAGAGATGGAAGAGTGAGCAGAAAACGGAGAGAAAGGGGATATATATATATATATATATATATATATATATATATATATATATATATGCACATACAGAGAGAAAAGTTTAAAGGATGGGAGAGTAGAAAGACAATTTATAAACAAACATGCAAACATACGTGCAGGGAGGGGCAAGATAAAAGGCGATTGTTTCCAGGTCCACGCGAGAGGAAGTATATTTTAACTTAAAGGGCGACCTTGAAGTGGCAGAGTAAGAGGGCAGCTCCTAAGAGGGCGCGTAGACCGGTATTGGCGCTACGCGCTAGCACACGGGCGTGCACCGGGTTGGGACAGTTTTTGAGACAGTAAGCACCATGGGAAGAAGGAGCAGCGACGGGAAGGAGATGCGTTCCCGAAGCCGCCTGGGGGGGGGGGGGGGACAGGGGGACAGAGAGCACCGTGCCGGTGCAGGTGAGACAGGCACAGAAGGAGCACTATGGCAGTGTAGGTGAGACTGGCACAGAGAGGGTTTTAGATGGATCTTTGTAGGAACATTTGGATTGAGACAATAATGGCTGATGCCCGGGCTCCAACGTGAAAGTAAAGCGCTCTCCTCCTCAGACCAGCGAAACCCCCCCCAAAAAAACCATAAACCAACATTAGTTTAATTACGTGTTACCCGTGATTCTTTGATTTGGGGAGAAACCCCCAGGCCTCCCCTCTCACTGCACATCCCATACCCATGTACGCGCGTCCCGTCTGCTCCACCCTACACCCTCCCCCATAAATTTTGGTCAGGGGGTAGATTTTTCACCCCCATGTTCAGTGAGCACAGGGGACACAGATTAGCTGCGAGGGGTAAGACTTTAACGGGAAATGACGGGTCCATCTGGGCACAGGGTCTGCGAGTTGGTGGGCAGAGCCAGCACAGCCCCCCAGCTTCCTCACATGCTGCGATGAGGAAACTGAGCTGCAGCGACTGCAGTACCCCCGTGTTCCCGACAGAGGGCAGTGCTGCTCCCTGAAAGAGGCGCGCTGAGCCTCCCGAGCGTGATGGAGCCTGCGCCGGCCGGGGGAGGGGTCCTCGCAAGTGGGAAATGCATGAATACTTCTGCGGAAGCGCCTGGACCTCGGGTCTAGCTGCCGGTAGTCAGCAGTTCCGCAGCCTTACATTTGCTAAGCAACAACATGTATTGTGTAGACACTGGCCTTCCATGGCACTGTGCAGTGACCTGACACCCCAATCTCCCAGCACAGCCCTAGAATGAATGAATGAATAACTCGCAGGAATATGAAGAGAGCATCATCAAACACATCCACCTGATATTTAGGCAGTTTTATTTATAGCGCCATGTTACCTTACGACCCCCACGGAGTTCTTATGAATACTTCACGATTCCATATTAAAGTAAGCAAAGCGCTCCCTGGCTCGCAGACGCGTCACCGCGTGTTCGAGGGACAGTCTCCAGAAGTGCTATAGTGGACTCGGCCTTTAGCTATAGAAAGACCCCGGGTTCAGAGGCGTGTGCCTGTATGCGGTGTTGGCCTCAGGGGACCCCTCCACGGTGAGTCAGGGGACCCCTCCACTGGAGAGGCAACGACAGTGAATCTCACAGCCCTCTAGATACAGTGGTCATTTTGGACGTGTCCAAGCCAGGGTCTGTCACTGGAGCGTCTCTCTCTAGGTGAGGGCGGAAAGCGCAGCTGATCCCAGGCGCTGCCTATGTGTAAAGGCGCTTTAACGGCGTAAAAATGCGATATTGATTCTTTTTAAAGGGGAAAGCTACAGCAGGCTGCGCCCCTCAGACTCGTCGAACGTGTGTTTTTTCGCCTCGTTACGCACCCCTGCGCTGATTACAAGGAAGATATTCAGTATTTATTTAGCAGCCCGGTTTTAAATCATGCCGAGTGATTTCCCCAGGGGGCCCTGAAAGGGGGAAGAGGGAAAAAAACATCAATGGAATGGCTGTTTAATGTGGGACTGACTACAGTGCGCCCAGCTGGCGGGGCACTCCGGGGGTCCCCCTAGCCCCCTCAAAGTGTGCGATCGGCAGCCTGGAACCACCCCACGGTCTGAACCCTGCGCGAACCTTTCCCAAAACTCAGAAAGGGAAAATGTGAAATCACGTTACACATTTGTACACACAAAAAGGCACGATCCTGCGCGTGCTGCAGAGTGGGAATAAAGCATGATTGTTCAACCACCGGCGGGCTGATTAATCAGACCCCCCGCCCCCACACACACACACACCTACAGTTCCAAAGAACGAAGGGGGTGGGGCAGACATAACAAATGGTGGGGTGGAAGGGGGTATGAAGCATCGATATGTTTATATAATCACGAGTTATCGGGAGAGCTGAGGGTGCAAGCCAGCTCCGAGAGAGGCCAGGCGGGGTCTTGGAAACTGACGGGAAATCCCGATGGCAAATGAGCGGGGGGTGCAAATCCTGTGTGTGCCATGGGGTGGTTGTGCGAATACGTGTGAAACGCTGAAGGCAATCGTAGCTAAAACCATGGAATATCGTCAGGACGCTATGGTGCCTGGAATGAGGCTGCTGTATAACAAAACTCAGTTCTGATCCAGTCACGAGCGAGAGATCCCCCTAGCCCAGGACACCCCTGTGGGGAAAGTGAGTTTCACAGGAGACTGTTGGCGCTCCCTGTCCCACTACCTTCTCACTCTTTCATCGGTGTGATCATACGGTGCTGAAATTCGTGGCTCTCGACTGCAGCGATCGGACGGCTGAACTGCCCCGTAAGCCACCTTTGTCAATATAAGAACTCTTCACAAATATTAAATGAAAGGACTACAGCTTAAACATTGTTAATGTAAATGAGTACTTTGCTGCTCACTATAGTATAGCGTGTTTTGTGGCAGTGGTGGAATTCATAAGTTATAGTTTTACTCTCTTCCAGGAGTGAGAACGCGAACAGCTTCTCGGCGCTAACACCGGAGATGGAACTTTACTGCAAGCTCCCGCAATGAGAGGTACACGCCGAGGGACAGTGGTGAGATGTGGGTGACAAGAACTCTAATTAGCACACATGGGTGTCCCATCAGGTCAGGCGTGACGGATAGCAAGGTGCACCATATGGTACTCGCTCAGTCACACCAACCCCTGCGAGTGCAGAGAAGCATGAGGCGCTACAATGGACACAACTGGAAGTCGATTTACTTTCTAAAAAGTGTCAGGGCACAAGTCCTGACCACAATATGCTGCAAAAAACGTATTAAAAAAAGCAGATCAGAAAAAAACGCACATGCCTGCAGCGTATCCCAACGAAAATGAATGGATTAGTGATTAAATAAACAAAATGTATTCTAGACCCTGGTTTGTATTTCAAAGCTTAGGGGGCTTACTAATGGGGAAACAAACAGTGTCTTGCACACGTGCACCAGAAATATAATTGTTACTCTCCCATGATACAGCAATCTGCACAATGAAGGTTTTGGTACCATGAATTCCCAATTCTGGCATGATGTTTTCCGGTAGCCTAAGAGGGCATCTTGTGAATTTCTCCCTTGCACATCAATACCACATCAATACCAGCTGAAGCCCTTTAAGTGTAGTGCCTGCGGTGCAAGTGCCCGGGCGCCTGCTCTAGAAAGGTCAGAATTCTTTCACCAATTCGTTCTTAAAGCCTAGGACAATAATTCATCCGTATCCACTGAAGTCCATGGATTGAAGAACCTGGAGGTAAGTGGCTACGTGGAGAGTGTCAATTTTCATTCATCTTTGCTTTTAATTCATGGAAAAGGAATAACCCACCCCCACCAGGCAACTATTGTAGCGTTTATAGACGGTACGATTGGTGGCAAGCGCACGGTCAGTTTTAACAGTCATTCAGATAACCATTCATTCATTGCCTGGGCATTGACTCACCTGTACCAGCTGAAGCCCTTGTCGTAGTTCCTGTCGAAGAAGTGGGGCTCGGCGCCCACGGCTCGGATGTCGGGGTGCACTCTCAGGAACTCCAGCAGGGCACGCGTGCCCCCCTTCTTCACCCCGATGATGAGCGCCTGGGGCAGCTTGCGGCTGCCGGCCCCGTTGTAGAAGCTGGAGAGGGGCCCGGGCTCCCGGGGCTCGGGGTAGTCCGGCTCGTCGGGGGGCTCCGGGGACGGGGTCCGATCCTGGGGTACCTCCAGCGGAGGTCGCAGCAGCAGGAGCCGGGCGAGCAGCCCTGCCCGGCCCTTCGAGTCCTCGGGCCCTTGCAGCAGCACCCCCGGGTGCAGGGAGGCGCAGGAGCCGGCGTAGAAGAGGTAGAGGCAGAGGAAGAGCATGGCGAAGAGCAGCAGCGCCTTCCGCCTCACTGGGGGGAGGCAGAGGAGGCCGCAGGGGGCGGCATCCGGGGGGCACGGGCAGCTCAGGGGCGCGGCTTCCATGGGGACCCCCTCATGGCTCAGCACATGCTGGGCGCCGGCCTCAGGCCAGCGGCAGGGCTGGAGAAGATGGGGTGACGGGAGTGGGACCCCAGGACCTGCTACACTGTGGGACCGCAGACCCCCCGCGGAGAGGCAAGGGAGTCTGGAAGGGCGCTGAACTCCCTCGGAGAATGAATGGGACTGCTACGAGAGGGATGGAGAAAGCTCCACGGGGTGGTGCAGCATCCCACGGAGCGCAATGGGGAACCCCAGAATAGTGGTGGGCGCTCCGGAGGGCACGAGGGGTTTAGAGCTGGGTGCAGACTTCAGCAGAGACTCTGCCAACCGAAGTGGGACTGGCCACCCCTACAAGTGGGTGCATGGGGAGGGAGGGGGCTGCGAGCGCTAGGTATGTGCCCAGCAGAGGAGGGGCACTGGGAGAGTTGGGGCGGCTGGGTGGTGGGGGAGGAAACCCTGAGGATGGAGTCCCCACAGTGGGGGCGGCGCTCAGAGAGAAGTTGTCTTGGATGTTAAGATGTGCACAGAGCCCGGAACGTCGCGGGAAACCCCGGCTGCAGGATGTGTAGGAAGCGCGGAGCTTGGAAAGTTGTAGATGACTGCAGGCTGGGGGCGACGAGGTAGATGCACAGTCCGTCCCTCTCCTGAGGGGAACTGTCCTACCACTGCAAAAGGAAGCACTGAGACCCCAGGCGCAGGGGGCACCGGCAAATAAGGTTCACCTTAGCAACCCCGGTCCATGGACATGGTTGCACACATGTCATCACAGACGTCCTGGGCTGAGGCGCTCCGGGGGGCTCGCCGTCCCTGGCGCGGTCTGACTGCCAGTGGGTGATGCTGCCGGGGCGCTGGCAGTGCTGAAAGGTGTCGTTCAGTAATCCAGTGCTGATGCCTGTGCAGAAGCGTCCAATGCAAGTGCTGAAGCCAGTGGAGAAGGGTGCTGGGGCAGCCAATGCTCGAAGCGCAGCGGTCGCTTCTGTGCGCTGCAGTGAGATGCTGAAGCAGACCCTTGGAAAGTGTCTCGGTTGCGGCCGAAGCCGTGGCTGCTGGCTGACGCTGTTCTTCTGCTGCTGGCAGCGCCTCCCGGTCAGTGTT
This sequence comes from Lissotriton helveticus, assembly GCF_964261635.1. NCBI lineage: Eukaryota > Metazoa > Chordata > Amphibia > Caudata > Salamandridae > Lissotriton > Lissotriton helveticus. Next base: position 1,374,329,331 of record NC_136068.1, read on the forward strand.
GCGCTCTCAGACGGCGGCGCGGACTCCGCCTGCAGCCCCCGTGCTCAGCTCCGCTCCTCCGGGCTCCTGCGCGGCTCTGGATCCCGCTGCCCGCGCGCCGAGGAAGCCCGGCCGCGCCCACGTGAGCCAGGGGCGGGTTCTGAGCGCAGCCACGCCCACCCGCGTGGGCCTGAGCGTGCGAGCGCGGGGCCAGGCCCTGACTGGCGCCTGCTTCCACCAATCGGGGCGTGGTAAAGGTGAGGCTGTAGGAATACCGCGGGGTGGGAAGTTCATGGCAGAGGCGACGCGGATTGGCAGAAGAACCTATATAAATACCTGTGGCCGCGCTCAGGGTACATTCTGTTCCGATACCTGGGTCTACAAGCTGCTTGATCAATGGATGCACAGTGTGCTGATGTCTTACTTCTGTCGCCGAGGATGCCTACGTCCAAGTAGAAGAAATATATTAGCTAGTAGATTTAAGAAAAACGATTAACGTTACACGGTCCAAAATATTATCCATGTTGGGACAGCGCCTGTGCTGTTTTCCACTGTCAAGTCCACAGAGCACTGCTGCTGTGCACTCGCCCAGCTCGCGTCATGTATGTGCAGTACAGCTGTAAGAGTGCCCAGCTGTCTCTCATAGATGTTTTATTTAAAAAATGGCTTCTATTTAAGATTTGCCAGAAGCATAGCTTTGGCACTAGTAATACGCGTGGGAGAGTCTTGGAAGCCTCTCATTTTGTCAGACTATTGAAAGTCCATAACTTTGCCCAGTGAAATGTTCATAACTTCTACCAAGGGTTGCAACATATTTAAGATGATGTTGGCTAACTATTTCTATAACTAGGTTGGCGTAGGTAAGTTAAACATGCAAGGCCTGCAGTCAAAAATGTACTGGATCTGGACGTTGTGGTGAATGGCATTATCCTTCTATGAGTATCTAACTGTATCAAATTATAACTGTTAAAGTAATAAGCTTTAAGTGTTCAATTTTATATTCATTTTTATATAGCAATTATTATTAGGGTTAATCTCCTAGTAAGTGGCCGTATTTAGACAATTAAGAGGAAAGAGACGCAGGAAGTTTAAGTGTCCTGCCCAAGATCACACAAGGTTGTCGGTTGTCGAGTGGGGAAGGCAGGCTTATAACATATTATTAGACTGAATGAACAATTTACATCCCTTGCATTTATGGCTAGGTGTAACATCCTAGTTAGTCACACAGGCCTGAAGCTGGGTGGCGGCTGCATGAAAGAGCATAATGTACCTTAAGCAACAGTTACTATCCGACTATTAATCGGGTGTGGCATGCTGTTTTTTTTTACTGTTACGTTCGCAATGAAATGGGGCATCAAGATTGGAAGTGTCACTGATGGCTTTGTGCAATGAGAACCAAGCCCAGGAAATAAAGCAGACTCGTAATTATTATTGCATGGCCAAATGTATGCCTGGGCAGTGTTTGCCTTTTCTCGGCCATTAGTGAATGCTGAAAAACTGAGAAATGGAAGAATTAATGATCATCCTCATTGTTTCAGAAATATGTGTCAAATGTCAGAATGAAAAGGCCCACAGTCCGTGTGCATACGAACCACGAGGCCATCGTGAGGCAATTGTGTCTTTATAACAACCACTGCTGTAATTCATTCAACTTCCATTTTCCGCATGCACCCAAGAGGTTATATTTTCTACTTTACGGTGACGTCATTACCATGTTGTGGACTCGTAAGGATCCTCTTGCGTGCATGCAATGCTTAATTTGAGCTGGTGGTTTCGGTGCTAGGCACTGGCACTTAATTGTGAACACCATCACTTATGACAGTCAGCCACATGGTGGCGCTGCCTGTGTAATTTAGAGATACACAGAGCAACAGCTGTTGATTAAGTCAATATATATTAAAACGATTAATTCCTGCTGCCCGAGCCATTCTTATCGCTTTGGGCGCCTGGGATAGTTTGAATTATCACACTTGTAGGAGTGCTAGGGTTAATAGTTGTGCTGGTATTGTTGGCAGCGCTGGCAGGGGCAGTGGGTGGTTATAGCTGCAGTGGCCACCTGACGAGGACCCTGGCGCACATTGTATTACTAATTAAGCACTGCGTGCATGCCTGCTGTGCCCCTCATGCAGGATAGCCAGGAACGCAGCAGTTCTGGTGTTTTTACTGAAAGTGTAAGAAAACAGCCCTACTGTGAAGTCAAAATCCATCTCTGTGATGCAAAATGCACCTTCTCGCGTTGTCTCATAATAGCCCCCCCCCCCCCCCCCCCCCCCCGAGATTCTTATGTAACTTCCACTGCGACAAATTATCTCACACTAGCACTTCAGTTATGCAAGAATATTAGATTTATTGTGATGTCATAACTCACCCTCCATGTCGCCTTAGTTCACAATTGTGATATCATAATAGCCCCCGGCCCACCTGAGATGCCACTGCTGATTCGTAGCAGAGCATTAGCCCTCCCTTTAAGAATAAACAGTGTAGGTGCCGTGATGCCTTATTGCACTGCTGTGAGGCCAACGCCCCCTCCTCTACTGCACTGTGGCAAGCTACACCGCACTGGTGCTGCCACCCCGCAGGATGGTAGAGCTATTGTGATCTCAGATCGCGCATTTGTGACGTCATACGTGATCTTTTTGGAAGTGCAGATGCCAGGCCCTGCGGGCCCATGTTCTATGTACCCCACTGCACTCGGGCAAGCAATACTGCATCAGCACTTACGCTGAACATGAATGGTAGAGTTACTGTGATGTCACAGCTCACCATCTGTGACTTCAAAAATCCAGTTAAGGTGATAGAATAATGGATGTTGCACTCTTTAACGCCTTCCCCCAAAGAGGAATGAAAAAGTTACTGGGCGGTCACTATCTACTTCCTATGACGTCATGATGACCCTCCTTGTTTCTCCCCGTGCCACTTGCACTCGACTTTGAGTACTGTCCAGCTTGCAAGTTTTCGAGCTCTCCATTATTCGTCCGTGACATCACCATGCCAGACTTTGTGATGGCCAATGGCCGCACTGTGATTTTAGAATGCTGGAAATGTGGCGTCATCCTACTCCCACTTTGATGTCATAACGCCCCTTTCACGACTAGTGGCTCTTCTGACAGTTACAGTATTAGACATATTGAGTGTGTAACCAGTGACAGCTCAGAATGCAGGAGTCATCCCTCCTACCCTCGTCCCGGGGTCCCCTCCCCTCTTACCTTTGCCGATCCCTCCCTCCCTCTCCTTCCCACCGCTGCCACCTTGCGGCCCCGGCTCTCCACACAGGCGCTGCGACCAGAGAAAGACTCGGTTAATTCCAGCCTAAACAGCCGAGTGTGTGTATTTATAAAAGCCGATAAGCGCTCCCGGCCTGCTGCTGTCTGGGCGGGGGAGGCTCACTGGAAACCGATCAGTCTCACTCGGCCGTGGAGTGCTTATCCAGACCCCGACCGGGAGGGCGGGGGGATGGAGAGGAGAGAGGGGCTACCGGAGATCCGAGGGCTGTGCGCAGGTCGGGGGAGAGCAGCCTTCGAGGGGAGGCCGTCAGACACCTACAGCCTTCCCTCGAAGGCCGTCAGACACCTACATTTGAAGGCCTCTTCCCACGGATCTTTGCGTAAGAAAACGGCCTGTGCTCAGGTGTCTACATAAGACGCCATGCATTTATGAGTAAAAAGGGACGTGTGACCTTACATTTGCAGGCCCCTTCCCACGGGTCTTTGCGTAAGAAAGCGGCCTGATCAGGTGTATACATAAGACGTCATGCATTTATGAGTAAATTGGTCCGCATATGCCAGGGGCTCGGTGCACAACGTGGGACTGGTGTGGTCCCCTGACTTCTGGCCGTGAGGGTCCCGGTGCACACGGCAGGGACTGGAAGGGCCTTGCTGGCTCGAAAGCCCCTGCAGTGGCATCAGTGCACGCCGAGGCCGGCCCTGGGCAGGGGTCGGGGGTCTGGAAGGTCCTCGCTGGCTCGAAAGCCCCTGCGTTGGCATCAGTGCACGCCGAGTCGGGCCTCTACCAGACTCCTCTAAACTCTTTCAAAATACCAATTTCCTTCCGCACTGTTATCAGCTGGGCACCTGAAAAACACCCAGTGCATAATTATCAGGCATGATAACAGGCCTGCGCGCCCACAGCGCCTCTGCAAATCCACAGGTTGCGTGTGGATTGCATAAGTATACCATGGACCGGCGCCCGCGCAGCCTTCGGAAGCGCTTTAAAAGGGGCTTTAGGCCGCTAAACAGTCATTAGCGTCTTTCCCAGGTGGTGGGGATGGGGAGGGACAGGTATTGGACGGTAGATCACTATGAACCCATATCTCACGCTGTGCACATCAGGTATCACGCACTCTACCACTGTTTTCCAGCAATACCTCCCTGTCTTAAGTTCACTTTAAAGGCCCAAAAGTGTCCTTTTCACATGTTCTGGCATGCATTATGCATATAGCGCTATCTTGTGTGACGCGACATGCTTTAACGCACAGCTGGCTCCAAAGTGCGCTGATACACAAATGGGTCTTCTGTGCGTCCGATGTAAGAAAGAATCGCATAAAGCGAATTAGTCTGTTAATCCACTGAGGATCGTCAATTCATACATTCAGCTATCCAGCCTCTTGGCACCTAGTCATTCCGCCACAAGCTCACCGAATTACTCATTCAAGCTATCATTAATCCATTCAGACATTTAGAGGTGTAGTCGCAAACCCATTATTAAAGTGTACACATCTCTCTTTAAGTCATACATTCTACGCTTTGTTCATATATTCATTACCGCATTAACTCAATCTCGAATTATTAAATTGATGCATCGAGCTGTCGACTCTGTCATTCACACATGTATGCATTTGGAAAATTAAGTATTCATTCTGAGATTCATCCATCCATACATACACCCCTTCAAATGCTCATCCATCCAGACACTCGGAATTGTAGGAGTGTCTTTTCCGAGACGGAGGGAATACTATTGTAAAGGCATTTGAAATCACTGATTTGCACAATGTTGCAATAACATAGACATGAACCAACTAAAATTGAAAACATAGCGCCATGAAGATGAGAAGCTTTGTGTCGCCTCCTCTCCGCATTTCTGCTTCCTGTGTTCACCTCAACACGTGCCACCTGCGGAACGTCTACTTTTTGAGTGTATGCGCCGTTCTGCGTGGGTCTAGGCACTTTGTATGGATGTATGTACGGTCTGGAAACTTTACACGAATGTATGCACTATACAGTGATACTCAAAGTACAGCCCGGGGGCCCCATGTGGTCCTCCTGACCTTTACACCCCCCCTCCCCGCCCCCACCCTGGTCCATAGTAGCACTGGGCTGCTGTTTTTCACCTCAGCACTAACGACACACATGTATTTACAGCTTAACTGACGTTAAAGGAAGTAATTTAGGTGTTGTGAAACACTTGCATGTAGGAACACCTTCATTTTAAAGACATGTTGCAACTGTAAAAATCTGATAGTCTTTAAAATTCAAAAAGAGTTTTTCATTAACATACAGAAGCTTTTCGTCTTAGTACATTAGATTATATCAGTGCATTGAGACTTTGCTTTCCTTTAAAGTGATAGTTTGCAAAGATGAATTTAGAAACCTTTATGCTTCCCGTCCACCCTGGCAACACTGCAAAGAGTGAACTAAGAGGCCAGTCAGTTGTTTAGTTTAACATCTGAGTGGCCAGTGTTCCTATTATACACGCATAACATTATAGCTCAGCAAATAAAACGCAGGAGAAGGTTTCGTACAGTGCTCATTCTGAAGTTGTGCATCTTCGAGGTCCTCTTATATGTGATAAGGAAGAAAAAGAAGGCAAAGTGAAGTAGAACAGTTGTCTAGGATCACACAAGTGGGGAAGCCAGCATTTATCGCACGTTATCTTGCATCATAATGTGCAATCCAACCTTTATATGCGCACTCTTTGCTTCCACAGTGCCCACTTACACCCCCCACCCGCTATCAATGCAGTCTTCGATCACACGACAGGGAAACCTATTGGCCCCTGGAGCATGTTTGCAAGTATCCATGCACTATCATACGACTCTCTGTGCCAGTCTGGAAGCTTCTTAAAAGAGTTCGTGGCTATCTGGGCAACTTGTATGGTTGTATGTGGTGGTCTGGATACTTTATTTGCTAATGTGTGGCGGTCTGGATACTTTACACAAATGTATGCGCTATTATATGCCTATCTGGGCCGAACTTGATACTTTATATATGAGTGTGTGTAGATCTGGATACTTTGTATGGATGTATGTGACAGTCTGGGTACTTTGTGTGAATTTATGCGCCACTATATACCTCTCTGTGCTCGTCTGGATAGTTTATGAGTGTGTTGTGGCCTGGAAACTTTGTATGAATGCATGTGACGGTCTCTATACTTTGTATGATTGTTATGTTATGTCTGGATACTTTGTATGAATGTATGCACCATCTTATGCCTCTCTGTGACAGTCTGGATACGTTATATTGAGTGTGTGGAGGTCTAGATCCATTGTATGATGTATGTGGTGGTCTGGATGCTTTATATGAATGTATGCCCCATTATATTCCTCTCTTTGCTTGTCTGGACACTTTATATAAGAGAGTGGTTGTCTGAATAGTTTAGATGGATGTATGTGGATGGATGTAGGTGGTGGATGCCTTGTATGAATGTATGCACCATTATATGCCTCTCTGTGTCTGCCTAGATACTTTATATGTGAGTGCTTGACAGTGGGCACTCTATATGGATGTACGTGGCGGTCTGGATACTTTGTATGAATGTATGCATCATTATATGCCTCTCTGTGTCTGCCTGGATACTTTATACGTGAGTGGTTGGCGGTGGGCACTTTCAATGAATGTACATGGACGGTCTGGATACTTTGTATGGATGTATGCACCGTTATATGCCTCTCTGTGCCTGCCTGGATACTTTGTACGTGAATGGTTGGCGGTGGGCACTTTATATGAATGTACGGGGCGGTCTGGATACTTTGTATGAACGTATGCACCGGTGTGTGCCTGCCTGGATACTTTATACGTGAGTGGTTGGCGGTGGGCACTTTATATGGATGTATGTGGCGGTCTGGATACTTTGTATATTCGCAGTGATACCCAGAATAAGGAAGACTAGAACAGGCTGTATATCATTAGCATTTCTGGGTGCCCCTGCTTGGAACAACCTCCCGTTAGATCTGCGGGCTGTTTCTAATCTGTTAGCCTTAAAAAAAAAAGAGCGATCACTTGGCTTTTCAATCAGGTTTGAGCTGCGGATACTATCCTCTGATCTTTGGCTACTGTGCCTGGACAATGCTGAGTAGCTGTGTGCACTATACGTCTAATTTTCATCATCATCAACAGTGTGTCTCGGTCTTAGCACTTTATATGAATGTAGGTGGCGGTCCTCATACTTTTTATGAATGTATGCACCAGTTCAGTTCAGTTCAACTTTATTCAGATACAACAGTACCCATAAAAGCACACAAAACACAAATACAATACAGCAATCATCAGATTTTTTTTTTTAATTCATTGTAAAACTCTCCAACGTATCAATACGTATTTAGATGCAAGTATGCACCAAACATGAGTTCGTTACGGTACTCATTAGGGAAGAATAAAATGTACAACATACAAGATTCAAAAGTGCCATGTATGTACCATTATATGCCTCTATGTGTTTGTCTGAATACTTTAAATGCGAGGGTGTGGTTGTCTGGATACATTGTATGGATGTATGTGGCGGTCGGGGCACTTTGCATGAGTGTCTGTGGCGGTTTGGGCACTGTGTATGATCATTACCATGTACTGGTTCGGATGCCTATTATGGATGCGATTATATATGCACGTGCCGGTCTGGATTCTTTGTATACAGCTATATGGCGATATGGATAACTTATATATCTGGATATGTGTATGTAGCTATGCGCCATTGTGTGTTCTTTGTAAATATGTGTACCGGTCTATACATTTCGTACATATGTATGATTTGGAGAGTTGCATTTACTTAGAAGTTTATGCCGGTATGCATATTGCATATGCAAAGTTGTGGCCGGTATGGATAGTTCATGCACGTGTCGTTCTAGATACTGTACACATATATTTGTTCCAGTCAGGGAACTCAGAGGTATGAGCGGTCTGTTAGCCGTATATAGGTCTGTTCCGAAGTGGCTGATCTGGACGCTTCCTACGTACGTCTGAGCTGCGCGGGATGCCTTGTATGTATGTATGTGCCACATGTAAGTAGTGTCGGCCTGCATTCGTAACTTTTGTACGTTAGTGTGTATCGGTGTTGACAATTTGCTGTGGATATGTCAGTATGTGCCGGCTCGGATACATTTTAAGTATGTTGCAAGTACGGCCGATAGTGTATAGTTCTTTCCCGCCGCTGAGTGCCTAGAAGCGGTATGCAAGAGCCGAAGAAGCTTTCTGTGCCCGTTCTCTCCAGCCCCAGTCCCGGGTCCGTCCGTGGGGCGGACAACTCGTGTTTGAAAGCCTCTTTCCACCGCCCCGGTTCGTGCAGCCGGCTAGGTCTGGGGGGTGGGGGGGCTGACGGGACCCCTGGGTGACCGGACGCATGGGTGACCGGACGCATCCTTAGCCCCTCACACCCGCTGTCGGGTCGCAGAAAGTGCAGCACTTTACCGAGTCAGTCAGCGCCGGCGCAGCAACAGGTCCCACTGCCGGAGGCGCAGCAACAGGTCCAGCCGCCGGGGCTTTACAGACCCCGCTGCAGGCGATGCAGTCCCACGGCTGGTTCCAAGGCCGGGGCAGCCGCGGGTCCCGCCGCCGGGCCGACTCTGCCTGTTTTCGTTTCGGGGGGGTCCCGAGAGGTCGGAAGAGGAGAGCCGGGGCGGCGGCCCCTCTAGATCCGAGCGACCGGCGACCAGTCGACCGATCATTATAAGACGTGCGGTGCAGGTCATCCCGCCCTGACCGCGCGGATATCAAAAGATCCGTTTTACCCAATAATAGGGATCGTTTCGGGGGCCCTTGAGAACGAGCGAGAGTGCACAGGAGCAGCCTCGGAGAACGAGGCACGAGGAGGGCGCGTGGGCAGGCAGCGAATAGATGGTGCCACCAGACCGAAAGTATTATGATTATTTTATTAATGGTATTATTAATATTAATGTTGTGATTGTTATTAATATTATTATTGTTTAATGTTGTTATTATTAATAGTAATAATAGCGATGCCGCTGGAAATAAGCGTTTGGATTTTTATTTTCATTATCAATATTAATTGCACAAGTAATAATATAACAGTTAATAATCATACTAATAAAGTCCTTATAAACCGCATAAAAGAAGTATGTATTATTATTAGTAACAATATCAATAATAATGGTCACTATCATAATAATAATAGTAATAATCGTATGTAACTTTTATTATTATTATTATTATTATTATTATTATTATTAGAAATGGTGCGATGCTTGTCTCTACAGACTACAACTAATAATTAAGCGTCTGGGTTCCTCCCACGCCCCAGTGACGTAAGCACGTACAAGGTCATACTAATCACCACCACCCGTTCTACTGAAGTTGAAATCCGGCCGTGGAGCCTGGAACATGGTGAGAAAGGGTGCGCGCTCGAGTTTCAGAAAAGGGCGTAAAACCTGTGGGTGCAACCCCGAGAAGGGGAACAGGTGCCCTCCAAAGAGCCGCCCCCCCCCCCCCCAACCCCCATTGAAACTCTGGGGATTTCAGGGCAGAGCTCGGAACACACCGAGGACCCGCTACAGACGAGGCACAAAAAAGAATGAGCAGGAACCAAAAAAATCAAAGTCTGGGGCCGGGAAACTGCAGAGTATTTGATAAAGGTTGAGGAGCTGACATTAAGCACGGCCTGTGCGCGAGGGTGTCCTACAGAACCCCCCAGGCGACTCATTATATGGAAGGGGCACGTGTGCTCCCCTTGAAACCGTATGGACTCCGCGCTGGTGTTTGAACACTTCATTCATAAATAACAAATCCACACTACACAATAAACCTAGGAACACCGGGGTTTTATTGAAACCCGCGTACACACTGCTGGCCAAATGTTGGAGGGCTGGAGGGGACGACTCAGCCATTCATCCTTCAGAAGCGGGCGGCATGTGTTCCACGGCGCTATCGCGTGAGAAGTGACAGGCCTCTATCGTAGAGATGGCGAAATGCGTGTGTTTTTACACTTTAAATGAACAGCGCTTATCGCCGGACGCAGATAATTAAGTGGCGTTTACTGGGGGTGGAGGGCAAACAACAAACATGCTGGGGTGCAATTACTGCCCTGTAATGGCCCGCCAGCCGTCGCCTCGCTGTGTGTCCTGGGACGGCTCTGCTTTTATTGCCCACTTCCTCTGGAGGCTCCTCTTCCCGGGCATCACCTACAACCCGCCCACCCACCCTCGCTCCTCAGGCCCTGGGGCAGCTCTGGCGGGAGCTCGGGCGGCTCGGGGGCCTTCAGGAGACCCCAGATACCGAGACACCAGCAGCCTGCTACTAGCAGTGAACTGACGAATTCCGCATGTGATATACATGTATGTATGTACATGTGCGTGCACGTGCATCTTGGGCGCACCGGGAAACCATGTGAATGCCGTTCGGCGGCGCGATCACACGACAGTCGGCCATCGAGCAAAGGAGCGGTGGATTTGTGAATAGGACCAGAACCCCGGGAATGCATTACTGGCCATAATACACAAGCGTATGTAAAGTTTATTTCATAGCTGGGCCCGTGAAAGTCCTCCACCCTAGATACTGTCAACAGAGCCTCTAGGACAGCTTCCCTACCCCCCTCCAGTACTGATGCGCCTCTGCCTGAAGCTTTATGCGGTAACAAATTGTGAGGTTTTTTGGACATGTTCGGTGGCTTCGCCCAAGAGAGGGGTGAAGGGGTAGTTAACTCCTTTAGTGTGCCCTGCTGTAGGGTTAGCATTGTTTTTGGGAAGGGGCGGGGAGTATCCTTCAACGTCGTTTCACTGTAGCGCTTTATGATATGTTTTCATGCAGCGCTTTAAATCACAGTGCGGAGTCCTAAGCGCTTTGGGCTGTAGCGCCCATTACTGGTGCACCCAGTGAAGGGCTAAGACCTGCCGGCTCTCTGTGCTTCCAGCACTCACATGGCAGGGCTGGGGGGAGGCGCTCTCCAGTGGAGTCAACAGACAACTGTACCCCCACATGGCTCCCTTTGACGCATGTGTGTCCCCCAGCGGGGGCGTAAAAATAACACTTCAGAAGGCAGATAATGTTCGTCCCTCTCGCCCCTCAAGACCCCCAGCCTCCCGGTTCAATCATTAGTCCTATTAAAAGGGGGCGCCCCAGGAGGGACCGGCCGCCCCTCTCTCCATGTGAAGAAAAACAAAGGGGCAGAACAATGGGGCCGTCCGTCCAAGGCACATGTCCAAAATAAACCCCCCTCCCCCATGCACGTCAATACAAAGGTCCGGCCTGCACCCTCTGTAGGAGGCCTTATGCATTGGAGCACATGTACCTCACAGGCCGCATGCATTACTCTGGCATTGTGCTTTAACAGGCAAAGAGGCAAGGAATGCACAGCGGTCGCTAAAGCCAGCTGGCCTGGCTGGCTTCTTGAGCTCCGAATAAAACATGAAAGTAGCCTGCTGCAGTGAAAAAGAAAGAAACACCGAGTGATTTCTGCAAAGCATCTATGAGATAGAACCTTTCATGGTCCATGAGTATTTCTTAGATGTAAAATAGTGCCTCCTGCAATGGAAACACTCAGTAGAGGGCGGAATGACACGAAGAATAACATAAGGTGGGAGAGTTACACTCAGGGCCACTGGAATTATGCAGCAACTAAGGGTTAAGTTATGCGGTACGGTTGGGGAAATTATTTAGCAAGAAAAGGCAAATTATGCATATTTTACGATAGTATTACTTCAATATTTTGTCATTTTTAAGCTTGTTAACACTGTATGGGCATTAGTTGTACATCATTAGCACCAGTTTAACAGCCAAATATAGCAATAAGTTATAGAAAGGTGACCAGTTAACCTTTGCAAAGGGCCTTTCACTACACCGCATCATTTGTCGCTGGATTTTTACTAACGTTGAAAACGTTTGAGCTAGTAACACTTTTTTTGTGAAAATCTGCAAATTATGCAGTAATGATGCATTATGTGGCAAATCTACAATTATGTAAAAAAACGCTGCAGCCGCACAATCGCATAATTCCAGTGGCCCTGGTTATACTCCTCTACCTGGAGCTAAAGCCCACTCTATGACTTTTAAAGAACTGGTAAGAACAGGTCTTCAGACAGCTATACAATGAGGCCTAAAAAGTAACTACTGGTAAAACAAGAAAAGAAGGAAAAGATGAAAGATTGAGTGAAAAAGAATACAAATAACCTGAAGAGAAGCCACCCAGGTCAAAAAAATTGTCCACTAAAATAACAAGCATTAGAAATGCAATCGGGCTCGGATTTATTTGAGTTTGAGCTAATGGCATTGTAAATGCCGATGTCTTTTTGCCATGTGTTATGGAGTGTGTGCATGTGGTGTGTAGTGGAAGTATGTTTGTTGAATTGTAATTTTACCAATGGTGGCATGCTGTGCTTTATATGAATATGTTTAAAAGTAAAGTGTACCATACTGCGATTGCTTGGTGGAAAAGTGCACTGCCGGCTGGAGGTGTGTGTGCCTGGTGGAAGGGTGCACTGACGGCTGGTGGGTGTGTGCTTGGTAAAAGCGTGCACAGATGGATGATGGTTGTTGGTGTTTGTGCATGGTGAAAGCATTCATTGACGGCTGGGGGTGTGTTGTTGTGTGTGTTGTTTTCTGTGTGCTGGTGAGTGTGTGGTGGTGAGTCTGTGGGGGTGAGCCTGGGGAGTGAGTGTGGTGGTGAGTGTGTTGTGTTGAGTGGTGACAAGTGTGTGGTGTTGAGAGACTGAGGTGTGTGGTTTGTGTGTGCGTTATGTGTGTGTGGTGTATGTGTGTGTGGTGTTTTCTGCACACTCACACACTGCCCCGTAACATTCACACACTGCTCACCCGCACACTCCCAATGTCACCCTGCATAGTCACACACTGTTTACCCTGCACACTCATTCTGCACACTCACACAATGTGCACCCTGACACACTGTCTCCGCAGTCACTCTGCACTCACTGTCACTCTGCACTCACTGTCACTGCACTCACTGTCACTCTGCACTCACTGTCACTCTGCACTCACTGTCACTCTGCACTCACTGTCACTCTGCACTCACTGTCACTCTGCACTCTGCACTCTGCTGTCACTCTGCACTCACTGTCACTCTGCACTCTGCTGTCACTCTGCACTCTGCAGTCACTCTGCACTCTGCAGTCACTCTGCAGTCACTCTGCACTCTGCAGTCACTCTGCACTCTGCAGTCACTCTGCACTCTGCAGTCACTCTGCACTCTACAGTCACTCTGCACTCTACAGTCACTCTGCACTCTACAGTCACTCTGCACTCTACAGTCACTCTGCACTCTACAGTCACTCTGCACTCTACAGTCACTCTGCACTCACTGTCACTCTGCACTCACTGTCACTCTGCTGTCACTCTGCACTCACTGTCACTCTGCTGTCACTCTGCACTCACTGTCACTCTGCTGTCACTCTGCACTCACTGTCACTCTGCTGTCACTCTGCACTCACTGTCACTCTGCTGTCACTCTGCACCGCCACTCTGCACTCTGCAGCGCCACTCTGCAGCGCCACTCTGCAGCGCCACTCTTCAGCGCCACTCTGCAGCGCCACTCTGCAGCGCCACTCTGCACCGCCACTCTGCACCGCCACTCTGCACCTCCACTCTGCACTCTGCACCACCACTCTGCACCGCCGCACCGCCACTCTGCACCGCCACTCTGCACCGCCACTCTGCACTCTGCACCGCCACTCTGCACCCCCACTCTGCACCCCCACTCTGCACCGCCACTCTGCACCGCCACTCTGCACCGCCACTCTGCACCGCCACTCTGCACCGCCACTCTGCACTCTGCACCGCCACTCTGCACCGCCACTCTGCACCGCCGCACCGCCACTCTGCACCGCCACTCTGCACCGCCACTCTTGCACCGCCACTCTGCACCGCCACTCTGCACCGCCACTCTGCACCGCCACTCTGCACCGCCACTCTGCACTCTGCACCGCCACTCTGCACCGCCACTCTGCACCGCCACTCTGCACCGCCACTCTGCACTCTGCACCGCCACTCTGCACCGCCACTCTGCACTCTGCACCGCCACTCTGCACCGCCACTCTGCACCGCCACTCTGCACCGCCACTCTGCACTCTGCACCGCCACTCTGCACCGCCGCACCGCCACTCTGCACCGCCACTCTGCACCGCCACTCTGCACCGCCATTCTGCACCGCCACTCTGCACCGCCACTCTGCACCGCCACTCTGCACCGCCACTCTGCACCGCCACTCTGCACCGCCACTCTGCACTCTGCACCGCCACTCTGCACCGCCACTCTGCACCGCCACTCTGCACCGCCACTCTGCACCGCCACTCTGCACCGCCACTCTGCACTCTGCACCGCCACTCTGCACCGCCACTCTGCACTCTGCACCGCCACTCTGCACCGCCACTCTGCACCGCCACTCTGCACCGCCACTCTGCACCGCCACTCTGCACCGCCACTCTGCACTCTGCACCGCCACTCTGCACCGCCACTCTGCACCCCCACTCTGCACTCTGCACCGCCACTCTGCACTCTGCACCGCCACTCTGCACCGCCACTCTGCACCGCCACTCTGCACCGCCACTCTGCACCGCCACTCTGCACTCTGCACCGCCACTCTGCACCGCCACTCTGCACTCTGCACCGCCACTCTGCACCGCCACTCTGCACCGCCACTCTGCACCGCCACTCTGCACCGCCACTCTGCACCGCCACTCTGCACCGCCACTCTGCACTCTGCACCGCCACTCTGCACCGCCACTCTGCACCGCCACTCTGCACTCTGCACCGCCACTCTGCACTCTGCACCGCCACTCTGCACCGCCACTCTGCACCGCCACTCTGCACCGCCACTCTGCACCGCCGCACCGCCACTCTGCACCGCCACTCTGCACCGCCACTCTGCACCGCCACTCTGCACCGCCACTCTGCACTCTGCACCGCCACTCTGCACCGCCACTTTGCACCGCCACTCTGCACCGCCACTCTGCACTCTGCACCGCCACTCTGCACCGCCACTCTGCACTCTGCACCGCCACTCTGCACCGCCACTCTGCACCGCCACTCTGCACCGCCACTCTGCACCGCCACTCTGCACCGCCACTCTGCACTGCCGCAACGCCACTCTGCACCGCCACTCTGCACCGCCACTCTGCACCGCCACGCTGCACCGCTGCACCGCCACTCTGCGCCGCCACTCTGCGCCGCCACTCTGCGCCGCCACTCTGCACCGCCACTCTGCACCGCTGCGCCGCCACTCTGCGCCGCCACTCTGCGCCGCCACTCTGCGCCGCCACTCTGCGCCGCCACTCTGCACCGCCACTCTGCACCGCCACTCTGCACTCTGCACCGCCACTCTGCACTGCCACTCTGCACTCTGCACCGCCACTCTGCACCGCCACTCTGCACCGCCACTCTGCACTCTGCACCGCCACTCTGCACTCTGCACCGCCACTCTGCACTGCCACTCTGCACCGCCGCACCGCCACTCTGCACCGCCACTCTGCACCCCCCACTCTGCACCCCCACTCTGCAGCCCCCACTCTGCACCCCCACTCTGCACCGCCACTCTGCACCGCCACTCTGCACCGCCACTCTGCACCGCCACTCTGCACTCTGCACCGCCACTATGCACCGCCACTTTGCACCGCCACTCTGCACCCCCACTCTGCACCGCCACTCTGCACCGCCACTCTGCACTCTGCACCGCCACTCTGCACCACCACTCTGCACTCTGCACCGCCACTCTGCACCGCCACTCTGCACCGCCACTCTGCACTGCCACTTTGCACCCCCACTCTGCACTCTGCACCGCCACTCTGCACCCCCACTCTGCACCGCCACTCTGCACTCTGCACCGCCACTCTGCACCCCCACTCTGCACCGCCACTCTGCACTCTGCACCGCCACTCTGCACTCTGCACCGCCACTCTGCACCGCCACTCTGCACCGCCACTCTGCACCGCCACTCTGCACCGCCACTCTGCACCGCCGTCATGGTCAGTAAAACTGGAGATCATACAGCATGGACTGGTGGTGCTGGTCCCCTGAGGGGCTGAGAGTGGAAATACAGGAAATGAAAGAGCCAGAGGAATGGATCAACAGATGGGAAGGGCAAGGGAGAGAATTCACTAAGACTAGCAAACGATGTAGGCATGGGAAGTAGAGGATGTATGGGTGGAGGAAAGGCCAAGGCCACTTGGGAGATAGAAAGTAACTGGGCAATATAAAGGAGGTACAAGAAATGGAGTAGTGGGTTAAGAAAAGGTTGTGAGGTAAAAAGGCTGAGTGGGTGGGACGGAAGGGGTGGTTGGGGCTGGGGGCTGGACGGAAGGGGTGGTTGGGGCTGGGGGCTGCAGAGTGGGAGCGCTAGACGGGAGAGATGGAAGAAAGAAGCCCAGGCTGGAGTCAAGGATGGAGGGAAGAGCAGCAAAAGAAAGAGGACGAAGCCTATTATTAACCGTCCAAGTGGCCTGCCAAGAGAGAGGGGACAGATTGATGTAAATATTCTGGGCACTAATGTACCCATTGCTGGAAAGACTAACATTCCATGCATCCTATGGATTTTATGTGGCAATGCTTGTCATGTACACACAGTGGCTTGTGCAGCAAGACGGGAAGCAGGAATGGGAAGGAGGGCGGGGTGGGGGATGCAGGGAGGGCACGTTGCTCCTGAACATTGAGCTCTGCTTTTAGGACATGTGAGGAGTGGAGAAGAACACAATGTGCTTGCACGGAGCATCAGAGCACAGACAGCATTGGGGAGGGGCGAATAGAGCAAAGAGGAGGGTATACCTGTAGCAACAGAGGAGGGGCACAACTGGCCGCCCTGGGCCATTACATAGAGCAAAAGCTGGTGAACGGGGGGGTGCATCGCCTGCAGCGAGGGGAGGGGGGGGCTGAGGTGATGTAGCAGGGGCAGAAGGAATCGCAGGGAGCATGAATCGCGGTGTGAGGTAGAGGGACGGGGGGTGGGGCGGAGCTAGCTGGCATCGGGTATTACTAGTAGCGGAGAGGAGAGAGTGCAACCAGCGATGGCAAGAAAATAGGAGGGGCGGGGGGAGAGTAGAAAAGAAGGGAGGAGGTGAGACGAACTAAGAAAGGAATGAATTGCACACTTAGGATGGCGAGTCTCTTTATACAAGCTGCAGCCAAAGTGCGAAAAAAGGTATGTCAAGGATTTACAACGAAGTGCAACATTAAAACACACACAATGTGTTCACAGCCTGTGTTTTTTGCAAAGTTCGGTCTTGCCCTCAATTACGAAACCAAAAAAACAAATATAGCTTGGAGTTGCAGTTCGGTTTACCTTACCTGAACTTTGAAATAAGAGTTGCGTGTGGAAGCCCAGTCTGAACTGGAACAGTTTAGATCAGCAAGGGGTGTGTTCCATCATGGTGAGGATCCGAGTTTGTGATCCGGATGAGTGAGGCTGATGAAGCCCTTTCCCGGCCTGGCATGCAGCAGCTGCGCGCTGAGCGCTGCTGAATGGTGAACGCGCCCGGCCATCTGGATTCACTTACGGAGGCACCCTGACAGCTCCTAATTATAATTAATGTACTTCTTTGCGCGCACACGAACGAAATATGCCCAGGATGGCGGAACAAAACTACATTTACCCTATCACTTCAAGCCTATTAAAACGACAACACAACGAAGACGAATCACTGGCCAGATGACAGAACACGCTAAGGAATGTGTGGAATTTGTCTCGCCAAAGCCCTAGGAGATACTTTTTTTTTCTCTTCTTTAACATTAGGATCTCGAAACTCCTCCCACTTACGTGGGCGGAGGCCTCGCCCTAAAAAGGGTACTTTCAGCCCAGTGTTCCACAAAAACGTCTCTTTGTCAAAAAACAGCTAAGAATATTGGATGGATATTTTGTTGAAGCATTGGGGCTACGGATGCAGGTGGTTAGGAGGTAAGGAGCACGGACATGAGGGTTAATGTGTCATCAGACAGGGATGAGAATAAGTAGCCGTTCCCAGCAATATTCAGCAGACCCTTATTATAGCTCTCTCTGTCTTCCCGCAGGCCCTTTGGTACTCTAGTACCAAGGCACTCTGATGATTGGTCTGATGATTAAATATTGTTTTTTGTGTTCGTTTTTGGATATCCAAGCTCCTTTATGGGTCGAGACAAGCAGACACCCGAGCTGTCTGTTTGCGAAAGACCAAATATCAGCTTACCAGACCTTACAGAGGGCTTAAAGCCCGTTCAGTGCTCAACATGTGTTATTAGCTGTCTCATTTACTTATTTCTTATTCAATGGTTTGCCTATTCCAACTTTTGACTGACCTCCCCTTGAGCATAACCCCTTTACTTGTGCCCTTCCACAGTTCACAATTAGAGAACTACTTTTTTCTTTTTGCTTAAGCACCTCTCAATAGAGCCCGGACCTCCTAGGATGCTCCCAGCCCCGCCCCCCATGAAAATCCCCACAATCAATACTTGATACCAAATTGTGGGTATAAACGGCCATGTTTAATTTTTAACATCATCACTCATAAACATGACAAAATGTAATTACTTGTTTACATATCGCACAAATCCATATTCACACTTTTAATATTGGCAATCATAAACAATCATCTTAACAAACTAAATTCATTATTCATAAGACATTCTATCGCTCCAGCACCAAGGAGGCCCTCTGGCTCACGTCCCCTAACTGAGAACCACGCAAGGCGCAACCCACCTGCGTCCTTGAGAGGTGAGCCCCAGCCCTCTGTTCCTTGTCCGCCATTTCTGGGCCCACCCCTCTACCACCAGTCTGACAAGGAGGCTGTTAGGGAATAACCAGGGGCCGCTGCCCCTTGCCCTAGCTTGTGACCTGGCGCCCTTGCCTCCCCAGATGGTGTCCCCATTCTCTCTGTGGAGAGCTTACCATCTCTCCCTCTCAGTGCTGGCCTAGGGAGTATGTAGGAGGACTCCCGTTAACCATGTGGTTCAATCTTCTGTGGCCTCTTTACCCCTACACCTACCCATTACCTAATCTCAGGCACGGGTGGGCGGGAGATTCTTTGGTGGCGACGTGACTGGCGCGGGATGGAGAGAGATCGGAGTCTGGGGCACCCCAGCCTAAATAGGCCTCCAGCTCCTCCCCTTCCCCCTGCCGCTCCCAGCCGGAACTACGTCACCAAGGTGGCCCGGAAGGACTTCCCCCATGCCGCTCGCCAATTGGGCTGCCCCGGCATGCCTGGAGGGCGTGGCTGGATTCGCAGGTGGCCAAGCCCTAATGGCACGCTCCTTGATTGTTCGCGCTTTCCAGAGTCCATGCGATTTCCAGCGGCTCCCTCGTGCTCCTCTCCCCACCAATGCTCGTTTTGCTTTCTCTGTCTCTCGTGTGCTTCTCTCCCCACCTATGTTGCTTTGCCTCGCCCATGTGCAACTCTACCCTCCCAGCTCCACATCACTCTCTTATGTGTGCTTCTCTGCCGCCTTTTGCTACACGTTGCTCTCTTTCCCCAGTGCGCTTCTACCTGCCCTTTGTGTTGCGTTTACCACACCATGTTTCTTCCCTCTGCTCGTACAACCCAGTTGCTTCTCCCAACCCATGCCCTCAATATTGTTTTCCCTAGCTTCACTCTCTGTGTTGCTTGCCCCATTTATTTGGAATGTGGAAGCAAAGGAGTTAGGTCCTAAGTGGGACTGAGGGAGGAGCAGGACCATATAAACTATTAAACATCAAAAGAAGATGCCCCAACCCTCGTGTATTACTACAGAAGAATCTATCAAATAGAGGCCAAGTATAACTGCATGAAACTTGGTCCGGTACTTTTATTTATACCAATTATTCTTGTTTTTTTATCTTATTTTTTAGCACAAAAAAGAACACAATAGAACATTTATGCAATATTTACAATTCATATGACAAGACATTAGGTCAATACAATATCACACTAACACAAGACAATATATACATAATATACACTTTCATCATTGTTTTGGAGATAACTCGATCAATAACTTGAAAAACAAAGCGATGTGAAATCAAGAGTAAGAACAAAAATACAGCATTTTTCGCTTAGTCATTCAATGACATAACTTGCTCTTGAGATGTGCCGACGCGTTTCAGGTTCGAATATTTAGTTTTCGAACCCTCTTCAGGGCTTTGTTATTCGTCTAAATTTTTCAAACAGGCACTTTACAGCAAGAGGTGGATGGTGAAGGTAGCTAGTGATAGCGGTCCGTGAACAGAATAAGTGCGCAAACAGTTGAAGCACTCGGGAGGCAACATCGGAATCGAGCCTACTCTCCAGGAAATTTTACACAGACACGGCGTGCGTGTAACGGATGTAAACACGAACCCGAACAAGCAATTTCAAGGCCAGCCCGATAGCCGCAATCTCTCCTCTCCACGAGACTGTGGACGCTGTGCAGCAAGAACCAAAAGCTCGAAGCCCCGTCCCCAGGTTCCACTCGATAAGATGTCCTGTTTGAAAAATATAGACGAATAACAAAGCCCTGAAGAGGGTTCGAAAACTAAATATTCGAACCTGAAACGCGTCGGCACATCTCAAGAGCAAGTTATGTCATTGAATGACTAAGCGAAAAATGCTGTATTTTTGTTCTTACTCTTGATTTCACATCGCTTTGTTTTTCAAGTTATTGATCGAGTTATCTGCAAAACAATGATGAAAGTGTATATTATGTATATATTGTCTTGTGTTAGTGTGATATTGTATTGACCTAATGTCTTGTCATATGAATTGTAAATATTGCATAAATGTTCTATTGTGTTCTTTTTTGTGCTAAAAAATAAGATAAAAAAACAAGAATAATTGGTATAAATAAAAGTACCGGACCAAGTTTCATGCAGTTATACTTGGCCTCTATTTGATAGATTCTTCTGTAGTAATACACGAGGGTTGGGGCATCTTCTTTTGATGTTTAACCATTTATTTGGAAAACAAAAAGTTTTTAATTTTTTAATTTTTTATTTACAGATCTATCTTAGATCAGTAAATAAAAAAAATGAGCGTGTCAGTGTGGAGGCATATGCATGCATGGCGATACATGCGCTCACCTATAGAATTATTTGCAGCGTCATAGAGACTTTTTCTTCTTTAGCCATGCTGCACAGCATTGGGGATGCTACTTAGCATAGCTATTAACCATTGTAAAGCCTGTAGGTTCAACAGGCAATTGTTTTGAAAACTGCATGCCAAACACCTTTATATAGATTTGCTTGTTTTAAGGGCAGTGAGAAAAAATTACTTGTATATCTAGGGACAACACACCTATACGCTGTGTGAAAAATTTGGATTTTCACCTTGCGAAATAGTAGGTGCCTCTATAGGTTGGTCACTGGTTGAAAGGGGCAGACATGAAGCCCACTCTATTTATATTGTAGGTAATAGCAATGCAACCCAGGCCTAAAACCAACCAACAGAACACGTCAGTCAGAACAATGCACACACCCAACCCAGTTCAGAGGCGCAACATAGTTGAACCTCACCAAGTTCAAAGGCACTTCACTTTTAATAAAACAATACCTCACTCTATGACAACACATGACACATTAAACTAACATCCAGCCAACACCCACCGTTAGTATGATTTCAAGGATTCCATCAACCCTAACTAGATGCCACAGCAGTCTCACTTCACACTTACATATACACCAATCAATGCAAATCATATACTAGTCCATCAAATGGCATATAAACA
This sequence comes from Lissotriton helveticus, assembly GCF_964261635.1. Taxonomy (NCBI): domain Eukaryota; kingdom Metazoa; phylum Chordata; class Amphibia; order Caudata; family Salamandridae; genus Lissotriton; species Lissotriton helveticus. The sequence continues at coordinate 1,374,351,113 of NC_136068.1, forward strand.
AACTGTTAAAAATCTCCAGTTACACAAACCTAACATAAGTAACCGCCATAGCAGAGATACAGCAAAACAAATATATGTAAGAAATTGGATTATCATTTGGGGAGGCTGACTAATCACTTCAAAGAATAATCCCAACCCACGTCAGGGTGAACCCTCAAAGTCACTAAATGAACCTGAGTTAAAACCCCTGGTACAAAAGGAGGTGGTGATAGATCTGTTGACTGGGTGTGAGTGTTTGATTGGTTCAGATGCTCCGTCCATCACCACCCCCTTTTGTACCACTTTGTTCGCCATAAATTGGCAGGGTATGCTCAGAGGTGAGTCCCTTGCTCACTTTGCCACTGGATTCAAGCAAGCCTGGCTGAAGACGGCTGGAATGCCAGAAACCGGTCCTCGGAAGCTTGTTTCCGGTCCAGGGAAGGCATGGCTTGGCAGTTCGGGGCTGGACTGTTCCCATGAGGCACAGGGTCAGACTGATTTGCATATGGCCATGTCTGAACTGGGGTGGCAGATTGGGCTAAAGAATGGTGATGGATTAAACCCAGATCTGTTGACTGGGTGTGAGTGTTTGATTGGTACAGATGCTCCGTCCATCACCACCCCCTTTTGTACCGGTTACAAGAAGAAGCAGGGCAGGGCTCCTCTCAGGCCACAAACAGCAGGACCAGCCCTCTTCTGTTCTTCCCCAGGTCCAAGAGTGTCCTGAAGTGAGTGCCTGGAGGCCCAATATTTTTGTCTGGCATAAGCCAGTGGATGGGAATGACCCCTGGGCATGCCTTAACAATGGGGTAAAAGTTCAAGGGGCCAACCCTACCCACTTTGGGCATTTTCAAGATGCCAAAAGTCTCCAACTACACTAAACTCAGGCTCCGAAGACTTGGGGTGTGTGGGGAATGTACTATGGTAATCCTGTGTCCTCCCATATCAAACACTAAATTCAGTTTAGGGCAACCTCTGTAGCCACAAACACAGAGATAGAAATTTGGTAGAAGAAAACAGGGTTCATCGGCAAACAGACAATGGATACACAATAATTGTCTTGCCATCCTGTTCCAGTGCTCCCAAGTATACCTCCAGTGTTTTCTGTTAAACCCAGAGACAGACGTCTAGAGGGACAAAGCAGGGTCCTTCAGCAACCAAACAGTGGATACATAAGAATTATCTTTCTATCCTGTTGTCTGCCTTTCAAGTGCAACCTAATGTGGTATATGTAAACCCGGCAGACCTGTCAAGCAGCCTTCGGCACTCAAGCAGGATTTGACACTGCAATGTCAAAAATGATGCTCATAGCCTAAAACCTGCATATTTTGGGAGGTTCAGAGGAGTCATCTCTGGCCAGACAGGTCAGATTATTGTTTGCTCTTAGGAGAGATTTATCACCTTTTTCACACTCATTCAAATGCTAATCAATGGCTTAGAGAAGTTTGAGAGCAAATTCCTATTACACCCCAGGAACTTCAGGCAGCGAAAACATAACTTTTCTGAAAAGTACTTTTCCTTAATGTTTACAAAAAAATCTGACTTCACTATTAAGTTGAATTTTTGATACCTATTACAATAGTTAATTATTTTTCTAGCTATTCCTGAAATAAAGTATTGCGATTTTTAATGAGTACTCTAGTTTTCTATATAGAATAGCTAGGCCTACAGCAGTGAAAATTATATATTTTTGTGCTTCTCACTATAAGGACATGTCAATATTACATTTCTACATGCCCTACTTTTAAATACTTTTCCGAAATGGGGAGTTAGGTCCTGGGACATGCAGTTGGTTGGACCATTATTAAATACTTAGACACAACATTACCATCTGCACATTTCTTTTGTGTCTCAAGTTTGAGCACTACAAACCAATATCCATTAAGTTTGTAAGGTACACTTTATTCATACCTGTTTTATTTCATTATTTTTTCATTATTTTCATTGTTTTTCAGATTCTAAGAAAAACACTGTACATATTTACACACAAATATACAGGTCGAATCAACATATATATTCAAAAAAATTCGACAATACATAGAGACAATTTCATCAACAGACATCAATTTCTGAAAAGTGTTCTGTAGTAACACCTAGTAACAAAGCTACGTCACATTACACTAAATATTTCATCCTTTACAAACTAATGTAGGAAAAAAACAAAAAGTTCTTAAAGCAAAATGATTCTGAAAGACCACACATAAATTAATTAGTCTACTGGACTTCCAAGTCAATCGCTTCTAAGTGTGCCGACGCGTTTCAAACCCTATAACATCAATTTTCGGGTTCTCATCAGGGCTCTGTTTTTTCTGTCTGTTTTTCAGCTAGTGGCAGTCAACAGGGTCGCTCATTTTCTAAAAAAGAGAGAGGAGGATCCTTCTTCTCTGTTACCTGCCTGTGGTGTCCGTCGCACATGCGGGCTTCTTTATAAATGTGCTCACACCTTGGTCTTGTTCACTTTCAGGAATTTACTTCCTGTTTATTCTTTGGACGGATCCTCAATATTCCTCGTGTAGTTTTTCGGCCCCCCGTTCCAATCTTTTCGACAAATGGCCACTATTTAAACAAACTCCTGTTAGTGAGTTCGCGTGAGCTACCCAATCTTCGTGTTGATTAACGCTTGTTTAACGGCTTCTTTTTCCGGGGGCCATGGTCTTTGCGATTTCGTTCGTCAACTGACCGGGACCCTCTGATTCTATCTCTGGGTCAGAGTTTGTTTAAATAGTGGCCATTTGTCGAAAAGATTGGAAAGGTGGGCCGAAAAACTACACGAGGATTATTGAGGATCCATCCAAAGAATAAACAGGACGGAAATTCCTGAAAGTGAACAAGACAAAGGTGTGAGCACATTTATAAAGAAGCCCGCATGTGCGACGGACACCACAGGCAGGTAACAGAGTAGAAGGATCCTCCCCTCTCTTTTTTAGAAAATAAGTGACCCTGTTGACTGCCACTAGCTGAAAAACAGACAGAAAAAACAGAGCCCTGATGAGAACCCGAAAATTGATGTTATAGGGTTTGAAACGCGTCGGCACACTTAGAAGCGATTGACTTGGAAGTCCAGTAGACTAATTAATTTATGTGTGGTCTTTCAGAATCATTTTGCTTTAAGAACTTTTTGTTTTTTTCCTACATTAGTTTGTAAAGGATGAAATATTTAGTGTAATGTGACGTAGCTTTGTTACTAGGTGTTACTACAGAAAACTTTTCAGAAATTGATGTCTGTTGATGAAATTGTCTCTATGTATTGTCGATTTTTTTAATATATATATGTTGATTCGTATTGTATATTTGTGTGTAAATATGTACAGTGTTTTTCTTAGAATCTGAAAAAAAATGAAAAAATAATGAAATAAAACAGGTATGAATCAAGTGTACCTTACACACTTAATGGATATTGGTTTGTAGTGCTCAAACTTGAGACACAAAAGAATTGTGCAGATGGTAATGTTGTGTATAACTACTTTTAAATATAACACAACCTGATTGGTGAGCAACACGGCCTACATAGGGGTGACTTTGTAATATTTGACAGGGAGGCTTTGACCCGTCAGAAGGGATTATTTTGACAGGTCATTTGCAGCGTTTAGACTGCCACACTCAGGCTACAATGACAGGACTGAAGTCATGTCTTACACTGTCACTGTACAGGTGGGAGACTGCAGTGAGACCACTCATATTGCAAACCAAGAAGACATTATACACACATAAACATATAGGTGATTCTGTGAAAAGGATCTAATCCACATTTCTTGCTTTCCATTCTCTGGCCCTATTTATTACACGTGTTAAACATGACACATTTTCCTGTTCCATATAAAGTTACAATATGGCAGAATAGCATATTAACATATGAACATAAGTAATACATGACTTTTCCTAGCATATAATCCAAAACGAATACAATACATTTCATAGCAAATACGCCAAATGAGATATGGTTGACCACCTCTAAGGTCATTGTGGCATTGACTAATCCAACTGACTTGGACCCGGGAGCAAACCCCGCAGGTACAGCCTTAAGTTGTCCTTTAGAGGGTGAGCTCACTTGCCTCCTCAAGACAGCAGGAGCTTGGGCAAGCATAACAGACGTTCCCCCAAACAACCATACCAGAGCCACTCAATACAGGGATGCCCCCTAACAGCCACGGGGAGATGGGCCTTGGCAATCGGGCCATACTTTGGTCTCCTGGCGCAGCCACCATCCCTATGTATCCCCACAGCTGTGAATGGAGTACTCTGGCCGGTTATGGACAATTGCTATTGTGCTCTTCCTCAACCTTCCAGTAAAGACCATAGTACACCTGCCCTGGCATGAGTTAAAGGCTAACTCACCGAATCCATCTTGAATTTGCCTGCAATAATATTCTTGATGCCACAGTTGCCTACATATTATGTGGCCAACCACAACTCCTGTCCCACCCATCACAAATGATGATCGAAAAAGGTACCTGACTCATTGGAACTAATACAGGGACAGGAGGGTGGGAAAAGAAGAACTCCGGTGCTGGAAAGAGCAAGCGGTGCCTATACGGTCGTCAGGGACAACCAGGCAGCATTGTGGCGATCAGGTAGCCTTGCCTATTATTTAACTTGCCCTGTCACCCCTGATGACTGCCCATGCGATCCCCTCCGATCCCATGGCAACTGATGGTTGCTGACAGCAGGAGATTGTGAAATTCATAAAGCAGCCACTGTTGGTCACTGACCTTGACCAATCGGTTCTGGCCTGCACCTGACTCTGAGGCCTGCAATCTTGTGCCCTGGTTCCTTGTCCAGTGGATGGCAAAGTAGGTGCTGTAGTCCACTCATGGCATTTAATTTACAGGCTATAGGTACATTTTGTACCATATACTATGGACCTACAGGTAAGTTAGATATACCAATAAGAGGTGTGTCTATTTGGCCATGTTTAAAGGAGGAAGACAGGCACTTTATCATTGGTTAGCAGGTTTAAAGTGCACAGCAAAAATAAAGGGTCCAGCAAAAGGCAAAAAATACAGAGTGACCACACGGCAAACACAGATTCCTTACAATACACAAAATATAAAGCACACTGGCAGTACTGATACCCTACTTAATCAGGAAACAGACTTCAGTCTGTGAGGGAATCCTTGAGACTACAGCATGAGAGCACTGCAAGGACCTGTTATACAAATCTCTGTTAACATAATTTATGAACCCGGTGTCACTGCACTGGAAAAGTAGTCATAACATTTTTAGAGTGCCCTCTAATTTTCTTTTCGTAACAAAACAAAACACTATGTATTGAAAAAAAAGTTCAATTTCCTATGATTGTAGACTAGCTGATACCGAAAATAAAGGACACGAATAAACCCCCCCTTCCTCTGGGATGTTAAAGGTGCTCACTGCAGTAAACTGGACCCACACAGTTCAAAGGTCTCTGGAACAATAAGATGGGTTCGAGGGGCAATCTCTGTAGATATGGTTGGAAAAAAACGTATTTCTACGGCACTAGAATCCTATGGAAAAAAGGTATCCGAGTATCAGATTCTATCGTATGCTGCCTCCTTGCACACAGCTGTGATTCAGCTTCAGCGGAATATCAGTGCAGGAAGGGTATTCTGAAAATGTTTCATCATATGGTTCTTATACTCATGTTATTGCATCTTGCTATGGCACACTGAAACGACGATTACTCTCTGTGTGCTAATATCACCCCTCTATCTGTCTCAACTCTATCCCTTCTTCTGCTTCTGTTATTGCAATGTTCTGTACCGAGGTCTGTCATTGAATCACTTTATGCCTCTCCCGCGCTTGTCAATTCAAAGCCTAGTACCGTACCATTGTGCGACAGAAAACACAATATAAATGAAAAATAAATAAACCCCCCCATGGTGCAATTGCCCTGGAATCTGCGATTAATCCAGTTTTTTTACCCCTACTTATTGATAATTGTGTATTTATGTCCTTCCTTCAGTCCTATTGTAAAGCGCTCTGATATCCCTTGGGATCTTGTTTGCGCTACATAAAACTTTATAAATAAATAAAACGGTGCCACTGTGTATCAGAGTCATCAGTTCCACTGCATCATGAGTTACTTAAACCACTATGCCTGTGAGTGAACCAAGCTATAATTCTTGAGCACACTGTGCCACCGCATGCTGGGACACGTAACAGTTGACACCTGAAAGAAAGACCCCTCCCTTTAACCACTACTAAACGATCAGAGCGGTTCAAGGCCGTTACACCTCCCTCTGGGTGAGGAACCCCTGGATTAGCCACACTTTACACGAGTTATGATGCTTCTCTGCTCATGCCCCTCCTAAGAGAATCATCAGCAAAGTCAAATGGACCACAACAAGTCAAAAGAAGTGCCCATTGGATGAGTTGGGGATTTGTCATCCTGGCCAATACTGGTGACCAGAGAAGTCAAAAGCAGTGCCGATTGGATGAGTTGGGGATTTGTCATCCTGGCCAATACTGGTGACCCGAGAAGTAAAAGGCAGTGCCCATTGGATGAGTTTGAGAGGTGCCATCTTGGCTAACACCTATGACCCGAGTGTGTTTTGACCAGTAAACCGTTGTGGGAGAGTTTATTGTTTCTGGGTAATGCTTCATGATATAACAGTATTGCTGATTTGTCTTTACTATACACAGTGACCTCCTATCAGACACTGATCCCTGGGTAACTTTCAGTCCTGTTTTAGGGTAGTCTAAGCAGGGGTACCTCGGCGTTCGGCCCTTAGACCCGTCTTCAATGTTATGCCTGCCCTTTGGCAGACTTGGTTGAGTCATCTGGACTGAAATTCTCCTCTTGGGCAAAAATACACCAATTATTCTCATACTGCACAGAGAAGGGTATCAATTCCAGCAAAAATTCACTAGCTACAGTCAACAAGTGGTCAATTGGATGAAACTCAATTCTTTGGCTCTGAATGCCGATAATACCGAACTTCTTATTTTTGGCAATCGCTCTCTAGTGGTGCCTTGACACTTTAGGACTCCTTCCCGCCCCGGCCCAACAGGCAAGAAATCTTGAGGTCATCTTTGATCGCAGACTTTCCTTTCAGAATCATATCAATCAATATCTTAACTTCTACTTTTTTCATCTGTTTAGAAACAATCTTCCACGCCTGACACCCTCTGTGTCTGTGAAAATATCTGGAACAAACTATATGCCCGGACTGGGCAACTGTAATTCCTTATTTGTGGGTCTTCCTTGTTATTTCACACAAAGATTGCAGGTGGTTCAGAATGCGGCTGCAGGTCTATTCCTGGGGCTAAATAGACATTCATCAATGTCTTTACACCAAGAGCAACTTCATTGTCTTACAGTTCCTACATGGAGTCTATTTAAAGCTTTGTGTCTCTTTCATAAGCTCATTCATGACCTTGCAAAGAGAAGTTACTTGTTTGCAATGTTTTCATGGTACATTTGTTCTAGGTCCCTTCATTATGCAGCGTTTCCCAAAGTTAGAAGGAACAGACTGGGAGGACGTGCTCTCTCTATGGTCACAACGTAGACTTGGAACACTCTTCCCTCCAATTTGCAGGCCAAGGAAACCCTCCTAAAATTCCACAAACAGCTGAAAACCCACCTCTTTGCTACCAGGGTGTAAATATCTCTGGTTTTTGGTTACCTTAGAGTGCCAGGATGCCCGTTTCCAGGGTAACCGCGCACTATACAAATTTTGAAATCATTCAGTCCCGTTAAACCTTTTGTGTACGCTCATGCATGCACAGCTCGTATTTGTGTGCATTGATTTTTTGTTTTACTCCTGTCGATGAAAATGATCTTTAACAACACTCTGGCACTGTTGCAAGCATTCCTTCTCATCCTCGTATTGGTAAAGACTTTCCTTATAGAGAGCAAACAGAGTCCTGAGCACTTAATACAATCAATCCTCAGTTTCCAAAAGTGTCCATAGTTGAGATATTCTTTAGGTTTTCTTATTTCATAAACATTCTTTAGTCCAGGTTATGTCAATACAAGGTACAGGCAGCCACGCTCAAACAGCCAACACGTTTCGTCGTCTGGCGATTATGCCTCTCGACTTCCTCAGGATTGCGTTAAATAGCAGCGTTGCATAATCAAAATTAGACAAATTACCAATCATCCAAACACGTCCCGTTCATCAACAGAACCATAACAGTAACATCATATCTACGCACTCCTCCACACAAACAGAATTGGTGCATCAGTGCACGCTTCAATCTGTGTGTTAGTCTACGTTGTTTCTAATGGTGTGTGAGCACACACCATTAAACACAACTATGGAGACTTGTAGAAACTGTTGATTGATACTGCCCTGCCCAGGACTCTGCTTGTTCATAATTACATTTACTCCGATTGGGGTTCTTGTGTTGGGGTTGCATGGTAGCCAACCTTTGTCCTTGTAGCATCATTCTACTAATTGTTGAGTAACAGATTACTTGGTCCCGAATATCCACTTAGCGCCATTCATAAACGTGGCTACCTTCTTCTTTTGAGCATTCTTTGTAGAGAGCTCTGAACTTGTTTCATCACGTTTCTTCTTCTTGTGTGGTTGCATCTTGCTGTGGGATCCAGGAACAATGGTTACTCCCTGTCTGCTGATGTTATTCTCTGTCCACCTCAGTTCAAGTCCTTCTTCTGTTTCTGCAATGATCTGTACAGAGCTCTGTCCTTGTATCACATTACGCTTCTCTTACACTTGTTAATCCAAAGCATAGTACCATTACACTTTGTGCGACAGGAAACAGTACATAAATTAAATATACAGTAAAACGGTGCCACTGTGTTTCAGAGTCGTCTGTTCCTTTGCACTTTTTCCACGGCATCATGAGCTATCAAAGCCATTTTCCCTGCGAGCAAACCATGTCACAGCATTTTTTGAGTGAAGTTAAATGTTGTTTTTTTTTAAACCAGCAAAGTAAGTCAGAATAGCTCAGCTTCTGGCTTGTCAGTTACTCCAGGGAGGAGGGAGCTGAGTGTGTAAACGAAATCCTATGATTGTTACAGTGGCCACCACTCCACCCCCCCACACCCCACACCCTGCTGCCTACCCTCGTGTAAAGTTTCTCTATTTCCAGCACTGCGGTTACTTTATTATTCATGCACTAAACAGACTAGTGCTTCGCAGGTTTTAATATGCCACAAAGATATACAAAGTAAATATATTTGTGCTTGGATTATAAAATGTGCTTTTAGTTGCTGTACATACAGGCACCCCAAAACATACAACCCCTGGAGAATTTGGACAGCATGCCGTTGCAGTGATGGAGGACCCACAGGCAGATATCCTAAATGTTTTGGAACACAGCATGGATCAACTCTCTACACTTACTCTACCAAAAAATTCGTGGGTAAACCCTAACAAAGAGTAGGATAGCTTTCGCTGCTCTCTCCAGTGGTGGCCTAAATTGGCAATGCTGTAACAGGAATGCCCCCAGCATGGCAAATGGCCATGGACCCCTGCCCGGAATGATCCAATTGCATGTCATTTTTGGTATTCGGACTTTTTGTGGCCCAGCTCACAAATGCGGAACCAGCGTGCACGCTGAGGTGTAGCCCTGTGCTTTGACTCTGAGGTTCATAGCACGGAAGGAGACCTGCAGGGGTGAAGGTACCCTCTAATAAATATGGCACTAATTTTGATTTGGCATTAAGTGTTGGTGGCAACGAACCATTTTTTAGGTGTTGCCTAAACAGCATGCATGCAGTTTCAGCAAAATCTATTGTTTACCCCCCAAAAAAAGCTTAAAACAGGCTAAGAGCCTGTCCATAAGTTACCTTTACTTACCATTGGTGGGATTCCATGTCACTCCTGTTTCCTTGCTGCTTATAGGTCACATCGCTTGCTTCCTGCCATCTGCTCGTTTCCTCTTGCTTTCTCCCGGGCCTTTTATTCTGCCGTGGAATATGAATCGAGCACAGCTTCCTGTTTGCAGCTAGTGTCCTTCCACTGGCTGCATGCTGCACCAGATCGTTTTTTTTCTTTTTGCAACAGTCTATAAAAGTTCATGACACTCTACGGTCGCCCCCTTCCCTCCGCTCACTCTTAATTGTTGCTTCTGCCTCCCCTAACCCCTGAAGTCCCTCATGTTACTTCCCCCCTACTCCCTCCTCCCTCTGTCCATTGATGCTCCCTTTTTCCTCCCACACCTCCTAGGTATTGCTTCCCCCGCCCACTATCTGTTATTTCTGTTTTCCCCCACCTTCTTCCTCCCCGCACTTCCTTTGTGTTGCTTTCTCACCCCACATTTTTTTAGACATATGGCACAGCAGCAGGGGCTGATATGCAACAAGGCTTAAAGAAAAAGAAAAACGAATTCTTTACTTTAAGCCATGTTGCACTGTGCTGCTGTGCAACATGCCTAAAAACATTGACAAAGCAAATAGATTTCATACATGCAAAACCTATTGACTTTGCAATTGCTTGCTATAATTCTAGCCCTGAACAGAGCTTTTTGGGTCCAAGCTTGTGAAAAGACTCCTTAGGGACATTCTGAAAGCCTCCCTGGGAATGCATTCCTCCTATTACTTACTCTTAGCTTTGTGGTTTGTAACTCACATTTGCTTGCTTTCTAGTTGTTGGCTTTATTTGTTTTATGCTGTCCAGCATGTCTTTGTCCTTCCCGTGGAGCATAGACTGTTTACCATCGCTCTTTGTATTCTTCCACTAGTGCTCGCTGTCGGTAAAGAGGCCTTTAAATTTTGTTAAATTGTCACATTTGCTGTGCATTCAAAGACAGAGGTCAAATGTCCAGCTCTGTCTTCAGAGGGAGCTTGATGTTTATTTTTCTTTTACTGACTTCCAAGTGAGAGGATTTAAGTGACAATCTTACTGGACACAGGGGGTGGGAAAGAAAAGGCTTTTTTCTAGCACACAACAGCATTTAAATGCCTGTAAATGAACGATGCAAATATTTCAGCACATATTAGACTTAGGAAAGCACACATCAAGGCAAAGTATTTGTAATTCTGAAGAGTGGTGGAAACAAATATTTTAATACGATCAAAACAAATCAATACACTAAGTGATACCACTTCCACACATCATCGTTTGCATGCTGTGTAGTTTTATAATTAAAACTGTATATGCAAATGTAAAGGCCATTCCAATTGAAAATGTGTTGTCTGTAATGGCAGTTTTCTACCACACCATGCATACTCCAATTTATACAAATCCACTCTATGCCACTCTACTCCAGTCAACGTCACTTCTTTCTGTGCCACTCTACAACACTCCACTCTAACTCTCTCTACTCTATGACACACATATTCTATGGCAGTGGTTCCCAAACTTTTGACTCCTGAGGACCCCCATTGAGTCACCACTGGAAGCCAGGGACCCCCAAGCAATTTGTATGAGTTAAATTTTAAACATTAAAACAGTAATTCGAAAAAATACACACGTGTGCACACAAAACAAATACTCAAAGTACTAAGGGTTTTGGGGCCAGATGTACGACCATTTCATTTAGCGCCTCGCAATTGGCGACACATTGCGAGTGGCAATTTACGAGTCGCTAAATGAAATGTACAACAATGTGTTTAACACTGTTTGGGATTCCCAATGGGGTTGCAAATTGTGAGGTTCATTAATATTAATGAGCCTCCCGCAATTTGCGAGCCCATTGGGAATGCCAGCCCTCCGAGCGAAGGTGGCCTGCTGGGCTCTGCAGGCCACCATGTCTCGGACTGCTTTTAAATAAAGCAGTTTTAAAAAAAAAAATGCAGCCTGTTTACCATGCATTTAAAAAAAAAAAGAAAATTAAACGTTTTCGTTTCATTTTCTAAGGGCAGGCAGAGGTCCCTTGGACCACTGCCTCCCCTTAAAAAATACATTTACGAATGCATTACCATCTACTTGAAGTAGGTGGTAATTGTGACTGTTTTGCGGCTGCAAAACATTTGTACATGGTTTTGAGACTCGCTATTTGGAAGGGAATGCCCCTTCCAAATAGCAAGTTGTAAAACCTATTTAGAGAGTCGGAAACAAATTGCGACTCGCGAAATAGGCTATGTACATGGCCCAATAGGTTTTTGCATGCGCAAACGGGTTCGCGAACCCGTTCGCGCATATAAAAACAGATCGTACATCTGCCCTTAGTATTTTATATTGAAGTAATAGCCCCTCTGTCACATGTATTTAATTTGTTTTATAGCATCTCTCATACCATTGTAGGATGTCAGAGCACTTTACATCACACACTTATAGAGACATTGAATCATAAATGTAAATCAGTGTGTATATAAAATGTTTAAAGAGTGCTTGGTCTAGAAAAGCACAAACTCAGGCTTCAGAACATAACACAGTGGCTAGCATTGACTTTAACATTAAAATGTATTTCCACCCAAATATATCATTTTAGCAGCATCAGGTTAATGAATAACTGGGACAAAATATAAGTTACTAACTGGTACCATGCAGTTTGCAAGCAGCTCTTTGATGACAGTTTATAGGTCCCTCTGCTGGATTACGATTGTCACTTATAAAGTGCACAGTCACAAAAAAAACTCTGTGACAAAAGCAGTAACCACGAACCTAGGCACATAAAATACTGCTTTTTAAGATGCATGTTACACGTTCTTTGCAGTAGGCACATTAACCCTCTGTGCTACATTAGTTAAATCAAAGCTGCCACTGAACAAAACTCTCCTCGCTCTCCAGCAGGTACATTAATCACTGGCATTCTCTTGACACTTTTATTGTTGCTGGAAAGCTGCTAATTATACAAGAAATGTTTCTGTGCTTTTAAAACTGTTGCTTATGGACCCCCTGGGAATGTGTCACGGACCCCTGGGGGTCCGCGGACCACAGTTTGGGAAACACTGTTCTATGGCATTCCACTCCACGGATCTCCGCTCTACTCTATTCCATACCACTTCACTCTAGGCCACTCTACGCCACCCCACTCCACTCTGTGGCACACCACAATACTCTCCAACACTTTAGTCTATGCTATTTCACTCTACGACAGTCTACTCTACCTCATTATGCCACTTTACGCCACTCCATTTTATGACACTTCTTGCCACTTTATGGCACTGCACTCTATGCCTCTCCACAACACCTTACTCCACTTTATGCCACACTACTCTATGAGACTCCACTCTAAGCCCTTCAACTCTATGACGCTCTACTCTACTCCACTTTATAACACTGTACTCCATTCTAGGCTATGTCACTCCATACTATGTCACTCCATACTACACCACTCCACTCACACCACTCTGCGCCAATCTACAACACACCACTCTATGCTTCTCCACTTAATGATACACTACTCAACTCTGCTCCACAACACTCTAATCCACTCTACTCTATGATACTTCACTCCACTCTACTCCACTCTTTGCCCCTCCACTCTACGACACTCTATGCTACTTCAATCTAGGCCACTCTACTCCACTCTACTCTAGAACTCTTCTCCAATCTATGTCACTCCACAGCACTGCACCCTACGAAACACCACTCTACTCTTCTCTTTGTTCAACTCTATACCATTCCACTCTACAACACTTTACTCTGCTCTACACCACTCCATGCCACTCCACTCTATACCACCCCACTCTACAAAACATTACGCCAATCTATGCCCCTCCACGCCGTGAGCTTCCACTCTCGACTCTCTACTCTACTCTACTCTACAACTCTATACTCCAGTCTACTCCACTCTACCTCACTCAATTCTACACCACTCAACTCTATGACAGTCTATTCCACTCCAATCTGCTCCTCCCCATGTTATGCCCTTTGCACTTTACACCCCTCTAAGCCACTTTAAGCCCCTCTGCTCTAAGGTAACTATATTCCACTCTATGCCACTCCACTCTATGACATAGTACTGCACTCTACGCCTCCCCACTCTAAAGCCACTTTATTCCACTCTATGCCACACCATTCCACTCCACTCTATGACACTTTACTCCACTCTGCGCCACTCCACTCTACACCACACCACTCCACACAATCTATTCCAAACTACGTCCTATATACTCTACTCTAAGCCCCTCCACTCTATGACTCTCCACTCTACAACCCTATACTTCAGTCTATGACACTCTATTACACTCTACGCCAATCCACTCTACTCAATTCCCTCTATACCACTTTACTCCACTCTACATCACTCAACACTGCGAGGCTCACCTCTACTCCACTCTAATCTACTCTACTCTACTCTAATCAACTCCACTCAACTCCACTCTATGTCCCTCCATGCCACTCTATGCCACTCTACGATCCTCCACTCTACTCCAGTCTATGCCACTCTGTTCCACTCTACTCTATACAGTTCCTTCTATGCAACTTTAATTCACTCTACTCCACTATACAACACTCTAAGCTACTCCACTCTATGCCACTCTACGTGACTCGACTCTATGCCACTCCATGCAATTCCCTCTACGCCACATCACCCCACTTTACTCCACTCTATGCCACTCAACTCTAATCACTTCTACGACAATCACTTCTACGACAATCCACTTGACACTCCACTCTATGCCACTCCACTCTACAACACTCATCTCTACTCTACACCATTGCAATGTATGATACTCTATGCCACTCCACTCTATGACAGTCTACTCAACTCTATGCCCCTCCTCTCAATGCCCCTCTACCCTACTCCACTCTACGGCACTCCACAGCACTCCATGCCACTCCACTCTATGACACTCCACTCTATGACAGTCTACTCCAGTCCACTACTGAACTCTAAGACATTCCACTGTACAACACTCTAAGCCACTCCACTCTATGACACTCTATGTCACTCTGCGTCACTCCATGCCACTTCATTTTATGCCACTCCACTCTACAACACTCTAATCCACTCTGACACTCCAATCTACGACACACTACTCAACCATACATCATTCAACCCCATCGAACTCTGCCTCACCCCAGGAGGAGCAAGGCCTCTTCTGTGGTTTACGGGCTTTGTGGTGTCTGGGGTCCAGGTCAGGGGCTCAGATTTCCAGCAATTCTGCCGATATTCCGTTTCTGCCACCCCCCCTCGGCACCCCACAGCATGGTCTTCTCTGTGCCCTGCCAGGAGCCTTGGTTTCAGATGTGGCTCGCCGGCCACATGGTCTTCAGCGCAGTTTCCGGCAGCCAGGTTGGGATTTTCTCTGGGAGGAAGGGGGAGGGCTCGCCAATAATTTGTTTCAACCAGTCCCTCTAATCATTGTTCACCTCGGACACCCTGTACACCTGAACCCGGTGGCTAGGCTTCGAGTTCTCCGCCTTGCGGCAACCACAACCGTACCCCTGGCCTCCTGATGTACTCTCAGGGCTCTCCGGAGCAGCTGGTGGTGCCTATTATGGGAGCCCGGTGCTGCAGCAGCAAGATTATGCAGTTGCCACAGTGAATTGCCCAGCCACAAGCCGCCCCCACACTGTTCATGTGCCGGTAGCACCACATACTTTGTCAATGGCACCTTTTACTTTACATGTCTCAAGATCCTCGTCTCTTGCTTTGTCCAAGTCCACAAAGTTGCTCATACTCATTGGCAGAGTGCCCCAAGTATATTGTATGGCGATTCTATTTTTATAGCGCTTTATACCCCTCATGAGCTACCAAAATGTATTAGCAAATGGATAACATGCAATCCCTTGGGGGAGTTGTTGGTTAAATTGCATGGGAAGCGTTTTGGTGCTGTGCCGGAATAAATGCTACATAGGGTTCACCTAGGAGCAACAGAGAAGAAACCCATGGCCATACACGGTTGCAAGCAGGTAGGGTAAGTGCAGTGTGGAGACAATTACACAACACAGTGGGCCATCCAAAATGGGTCCTGGGTCCAGTTGTGCTACAATTCACATTTTACACAACACACACTCTACATGGAGACAAGATGTCATCCCAAGGCTCTGAGCTTCTCCTTCTCATACAACCAGAATTTTACACGAGTGAAGCCAATAGGTGCCACACTCCTTCTGAATCAGGGAACAAGCATTGGCAAAGCCAATAGGTCTCGCCTATGCAAGAGCAATTGACTTTGCCATTGTTTTTTAACCATGCTGTACAAAAGCATGCCTGATGTTCAGCATGGTTAAATGTTAGTGGCATAGAAGAGAGTGGCGTGAAGTGACATAGAGTGGAGTGGCAAAGAGTGGAATACAGCGGCAAAAAGTGGAGTAGGGTGTAATGAAGTAGAATGGAGTAGAGTGGTGTAACGTACAGTGGAGAGCAGGAGTGCACAGTGGATGGGCTTACAGTGGAGATAGATTTCGATCTGGGCTATTGATTGGTAGGCAGGCTGCATGTGCTGCACAGCTTGGCAGTCACATTGCCAGCTGTTGCTAGCGGTCCTGGACTATCTCCCTTGCTCTATATACAGTGACTGCAGTCCCTTGCTGGCAAGTGAACCAAGCATCATGGGGCCTTCTGTTAAGTTAATCCTTCTTCCTGGCCCACTCATCAGCACTGTTAAGTTGTATTGATGACACAGCTTCTGGTTGACTTTTAAAGTATTTATTAAGATAAGCAGCAAATACCACCAACCCTTCCAGGCAGTGATCAACTCCCTACTGCCTGTCTTAACGTCCAACCCCCAGATCCTTCATTTGCATAGAACTTCTCCACATCACAAGACTACATGGTTGCCGGTCCACCTACAAGCAGCTGAATAATTCCAGTACAAGTTGTAACACATCTTCCCCCTTGACAATCAACCAATTAGATGGAAGAACAAAGAAAACAAGAAAATTAAAACTCAACTAAGTATTAAAATTGCATCCAAAAATACACATTTACACACCAAATGCATACAAAGTTTGACATGAAAAGAATAATATTCATTGTACGGTCATACAAAAACAAACATTCACATTAGGGATGAAGAGCAAAATATTTCTAAGTGAAACAATACTGGTTTCATTTTTAACGTACAACCATCACATAATCCTTGTGGCCTTACTCTCATCCTTCTTGTCTCCAGAACCCTAGTACCAGTAGAACCACCATGAGTATGATACCTTTTTGATACATCTTGATGACAGGATCTTTCCGCCTTCACCAATTTAGACACGCTGTACACATCACCAGAATCTAACACGACCACATTTTTCCTTAAAAGGTTGTTACAAAAGGACCCAAAACCATGATCATCCCTGTTTTATCATTCCAGGTTTCCTCATCCAGACTCTAGCTCCTATTTCCCATTCACAGCCTTGCTCACAAAGCTTTGCATCGAAACATACTTTATACTTGTTCTGATAATCCAATCTTCCCAAAGCCAAACAATCTAGAGTATATTGTTCCTCTACTGCAGTATTTCATTTTAACCATGCCAGACTCAATTTACAGTGAGGCTACCTATCACTGAGTGAGGCAAAAGGTGACATATATCACAATGTTGGATGTAACCCGATGTGCCCACCACGTTTCTCTCAAAACATTTTTCAGCGATTTCCTGTTAAGGAGAGAACGCTGTGCACAACTATTCACCACTTTATTCATGCTCTCGGCCAAACAATTAGCTTGAGGTGAGTAAAGAGCTGTCTTCAAGTGCACTATGGACATTTATTTGAGAAAACTTCCCATTTCCTGGTATACAAATTGTACCCCATTATCATTGGTAAGACTTTTGGGACTACACTTCCTGGAAAATTAATCCCTCAAGAATTAAATTACTGCTCTGGTATTTATGACAGGCACACATTTAGTGACAACCCACTTAGAAGTGTAATATACCTGTAAGAAAATATAACATTCCCCCACTATTAGCAACATACGGAGAATATGTTTTTCTCAGATTTTTTGACACTATCTTTGCTTTTAATTCCTCCAGCTTTATCACTGTCTCTATCTGTTTGTCTATCCGACCTGTTCACTTCATTCAAATTTGCATCCACTCCTGAGTTGTCTTTCCCATCCCTCATTTCACGTACCCACATGCTCTTTCAAATTAGAATTTTTTGCAAGCAGCTTTTCCTGAACCTTAACATTATTTGTGCATCTAGCAATTTGGTCTCTAACCAAGGAATCAATAAGATGATCAAACTCACATGTACGAGACAATGTTTTCAAAGCTATAACATAACTGCTAATGTTCTCTAATTTCCATTACATCCTAGTGAATAACTTGTGTCTCTCTAACACCACATTAATATGTAACTTAAAATGCCTTTCCAACACCATTACTGACATGTCATAAACATTATTGGGTTCGCCCTCACCTTCTCCATTGTCCATCTCATTAAGACTTTCATATATACACCTACCCTCAATACCCAAGTTATGTAACAAAATGGCTTGTTTGTGAACAGTGGACAACTTCCCCCCACCCAAAGCACTTACAAGGTATTATGAGTTCACCGTTATCCGAGAGAAAATGGGGCAATTCCAACATATTAGTACCTGACATGGCGTCTATTCCACTCCCTACAACTAATTCAAAATTTAGAACAAGGAAGTGATGCAAATTAGAATGACATATATGTTAAAAATATGGAACAATATTCCAGGAACACCCAGATGTACACAGCTAAATGCCTGTGGTATGGTCCAAATAAAGAAGAGTTTCTGGATGCTGTAGCTGTTTTCCAAATTTAGGTTTTATTCCAGAAAAGGACCCACAACCACTTACCACAGCAGCAGGACAGGCAATGAGCCGTAACAGTTCTACAATCTAGAATTCCCCACCAACATGACACAAGTCAATTCTATAGTCACTTATACCACGATAGTGAATACAATGTATGGCCAGTCATGTACTCTTCTGAGATCACACACCCTGTGTGCACCTCACATGTGAAATTCATGTAATTTAATCTTGCCCAACAAACTCTACAGGTCACCTGGGTGTGCACATCACCGCATGCACATCATGTCACAAAACGCTCAATTGGCACAATCTCTAAGGCAGCATGAGATGTGTACCTCGCCTTACCACAAACATGCACACTCTGCCACTTATTCCTCCCTGCCAACTGCGCAGGCTCTATTGCATTGACCGAAATGCAAAAATCACAAGAGTCACTGGTTTGAATAGTGTGAACATTTTCCACACAGAATTCAAGGTGTGCGCTTCACTGCATGCATAACCGGCTTTGGCCATGATAAGAAGCACTGTTAATGTCGCATCCTCACTGGTCTGAAGAAATGTGAAGGCGCATCTTTCCTTCTCCCGAAATTCAAGGTGTGCGCATTACCGCGTGAGCAACAGGCTTCTGCTGTTATAGGCCACACAGTTGACGTTGCGTCTTCTTCCAGTTGGCCGTCACTGGTTCAAGGACTAGTCGGTCCACTAGGTCTCTCCGTGTTTTTTTTTTTTTTTCCCAAAAACCTTTATTGGAGTAAGCATAGAAAAGTACAAGAATGGGCCTACAACCTCACGGGCTGGCCGCTAATAATAATGCACAAGGCGTGAATTAAAAATATACACCCGTGGTCAGGCACAAATCGAGCTCAAAGCATTACTTCCCACATATCCCAGAGCATTTTGAATTTTATTTTATACATAAAGAAAAAACAAACACTAAAAAGGCGAATGCATAGTAAGGAAGGTCAGCCCAAAGGACGGAG
Source organism: Lissotriton helveticus (assembly GCF_964261635.1). Classification (NCBI taxonomy): domain Eukaryota; kingdom Metazoa; phylum Chordata; class Amphibia; order Caudata; family Salamandridae; genus Lissotriton; species Lissotriton helveticus. Next base: position 1,374,370,580 of record NC_136068.1, read on the forward strand.
GGGATGGTCCACGACCAGGAGAACATACTCAGAGCCCAGAGGCTCCAACGAGGTCGGGGGGGGGAGGGGAGCAGAGGGGAGAACCGGAAATGCAAAAAAACAGTATGAAAGGGTTCCGGGAACGCCCGCCTAGGGAGACAGGACAACCTCGGCAGTGCCCACAAGGGGAGGAGTACAGATATCTCCACGATATTCATTCCACTGACCCCAAATTTTCGTCCACGCCCTGGGTCTGCCCCTGGCCACATAAACAGTCTTCTCACGAAACATGGACCAGTCCATGTTGTCCTCCCACTTCGAGACCTCCGGGGGCCTGGAGGCGCCCCAGAGTTGCGCTACATCCCGTTTCGCAATCATGTAACCCAGGGTAGCCCATCTGGTCTGGGCCACAGAGTAGTCAGTGGGTTCCCAAACATTCAGCAGACATCGTCGAGGCTCCGGCCGCAGGGCCACACCAGTCACAGCAGTCATCACCTCAAGCACAGCAGTCCAGTAAGCCGCCACAGCCGGGCACTCCCAAAGAATATGTAAAAAGGTAGCACTTAACCCACAACCACGCTTACATAACCCATCCAAGGAAAAGCCCATCGCCACCAGACGCGGACCCGTGACATACACTCGATGAAGGATCTTAAGTTGAACCAAACGGAGACGGGCAGGAATGGCAACCTCTTTGGGAGAAGAGAGTGCCGATTGCCAATCCTCATCGTCCAGTTCCAACCCATCGCCGACCCAAGCCTCCCGAAGTCGGACCAATAAGTCCGCCCGGTTATTGATCAGCTTTTAATAGATCAGGGAAATAGTGCTATCAGGAAGATGCCCATCAAGGACACGGTCTTCGAGGGGGGAAGACTCAGGCGGGGCCTCACCAGGAGCCAAAACCGAGGCGAGGGCGTGCCGGACCTGCAGATAGCGAAAAAATTCCCTACCATGCAAACCATATTCCGCCTGGAGGGCCTGGAAGGACTTCACACTACCCTTCGAGCACACATCACCCACCTTACAAATCCCAATCATATCCCAGCGGTCGAAACCCTTGGAAGACCAGAGTCAGCCCAAACGTTCCGAGGCATAAAGCGGCGTCGCCAGCGTCAGGCGATCCTCCCATCCCAAACTCACATTTGCGGCTCGCCACACAGTTACTGCAGTCCTGGACGGGCCCACAAGATGGCGCCCGGCCGAGCGAGAATAAAGCGCTCTATTAAAGTCCCCACCCGGAAGCTGGAGTCTATCCATCTCGAATGCAGGATTCCGACCCGGTGAAAACATAACGTGATTAATAGCAGACAACTGGGAAGCCCAGTAATATCGCTTGATATCGGGGAGCGCCATGCCCCCGTCATACCAAGGGATGGTGAGTTTCGCGAGTGCAATACGTGGACGCCCATCCCAAATTAATTGCCTTTGAAGACCCTCGACCTCTCGGAAATAGGTCTTGGGGATAGCGTCATAAGAGTTCTGCAGCGCGTAAAGGAACCGCGGTAAGGACATCATTTTAAACAGGGCCGCCCTTCCCAGAGGAGACAAAGGAAGCTTACGCCAACGGGCCACGTCCAATCGCAATCTAAGCAACGGGGGGAGGAGATTACGCTCAAAGCGGAGCGACGCGTCCAACGTAATAAAAATCCCTAAGTATTTGAAGCCAGACTGGACCACCTGGATAGGAAGTCTGCTCGGCAATGGGGGCAATACACCCGAAAGAACATACACACAGGACTTGGCCCAGTTAATAACAAGACCTGAGTTGGCACCAAAGGACGCAAGAACGTCAAATAAAACAGACAGAGATTTACACGGGGAGGTAAGATATAAAAGAATGTCGTCCGCATAAAGCGACACGCGGTCCTCAAATTCCGGAGACCAGCGAATCCCCTTGAGTGAAGGCTCCCACCGAAGCCAAGCAGCCAACGGTTCCAGGGCGAGTGCAAACAGCAACGGAGACAAGGGGCATCCCTGACGAGTACCTCTACCAAGGGCGAAAGGAGCCGAAACCCTACCATTCACCACTACTTGTGCCAGAGGTTCCGCGTATAGTAACTTGATCCAACTAATAAACTCAGGCCCGAAACCAAATTTCTCAAGAGCCGCCCAGAGATAAGGCCACTCCACCGTGTCGAAAGCCATGGAGGCATCCAACGATGCCAAAATGGCCGGCTCCGTCAAAAGCCCCGCCCTCGCAATCGCGCCGTGAAGACGGCGTAGGTTCAGAGCCGTATTGCGATGCAGGATAAATCCGGATTGATCCGGATGGACCAGGCCACTAATGACCGTCAGGAGACGGGACGCCAGGAGTTTCGCCAATACCTTGGGTTCAACATTTAGAAGGGAGATGGGCCTATAGGAGGAACAAAGATCTCGCGGTTTACCATCCTTGGGGATGACAACTATCGTGGCCAGTCGCTGATCATAAGGGAGAATACCCCGTTCCCGGGACTCCAGAAACATGGCGCGAAGATATGGAGCCACCCTGTCGGGACGCAACTTGTACAGTTCAATTGGCAACCCGTTCGGGCCCAATGCCTTGCCCGAACGGAGTGAACGGATGGCAGTAGCTATCTCATCAACAGTAAAGGGAGAGTCCAAAGCCACACGGTCTAAATCTGAAACACCGGGCAGAGCTATATCACGCAAAAGAAGGCGAGAGTCAGCCACATCTCTCACAGACACAGGGGTATATACCACACGGAAGTACTCGGCAAAACGGTCAACTATTCCAATCAGGTCCGTCACACTCTCACCACTCGCAGACTGAATCACGGGCACCACACGATTAGCTCTCTCCTTCTTATCCAGCCATGCCAGCAATTTACCCGCTTTGTCACCCACATCATACAAACGTCCCTGTTGCTCTCGAAACATCACTTTAGCAGCATCCGTGACCATGGACTTATAGGCAAATTGTTTAAGACCCAGGGCATGGAGTTTCTCAGACGTGACACCCGATTCCAAAGCCACCTCCAATGCAGAAATCTCCCCCTCAAGATCCACCACCTCTCTATTCCTCGCCCTCTTAGCATCAACAATAAGGGAGAGGGCCTGCCCACGAATCACCGTTTTAAAGGCCTCCCATAGGGACACAGCCGAGGAAACCGACCCCTCGTTGTCTAGAAAATACGCGTCCAAAGACTTAAGCAAAAGGCTGCGGGTCTCGGGGGAGGTAAGGTACCACGGATTGATAGGAGCCACCCGGCCCACTGCCTCCACCCCAACCTCAAAACGAAGCCAGAGCGGAGAGTGGTCAGAGATACCCCTGGGCAGGTGCACAATCTCACGCACCGCTGGCGACTGAGCCGCAGGCATAAGGAAATAATCCAGCCTAGACAGACTCCCATGGGCCCCAGAATGAAAGGTGTACTGAAGCTGAGTAGGATGCAAAAGCCTCCAGCAATCCACCAAGCCAAAGGTATCCAAAAATCCACCCAACCACTGCTGAGCCGCAGGAGTATCCCTAGGGGGGTGGCGATCGTGGAGACCGGAGAACACCGAATTAAAATCACCAGCCAGAAAGAGAGTACTATCAGGGAGGTCCAGCAAGACTCGGCCCAAATCCGAAAAGGTAGAAGTCTGCAAGCCGGGGGGCACATAAACATTGAATAAGGAGAGGGCACGGCCCTCATATCTACCCAGAAGGACAGCATACCGCCCCCGGTCATCCTGAATCACCTCATCAATAGCCAGGGGGAGGGAAGCCCGAACAAGGATACCTACACCCCTAGAACCCGAGGTAAACCCCGAATGCGCTACGAGGCGATAGCCCCACCTATTCATTGCATGACAAACATTGCCTATCAAATGAGTCTCCTGTAGGAAAACAATGTCAGGAGATAAACGTCGTATACATTTCAGCACCACACTACGTTTGATACGGTCTCCCAGACCGTTAACGTTCCACGAAACAAATCTCAACCCCCTACCCCCCATCCCACCCGACAAAGCCAAAACCCCCCACCGATGAGCATGACCACAGAAACATGTTCAAATACAGGATAAAGTCGCCTTGTAAACAGAACACACAAACAACGAACTTCCCAACCACCCTCCCCCAAAACAACAAGAGAACACCCCCCCCACCCTGCACCCCTGCAAAAAGCTAAAGAGCCACCCCAACCTGCAGTGTGCCTGTCGCCCAAGAACCCCTATTCTACACAAAGACCCCGGAGGAGGAAAGGCTCCGTCCCACCCGCCCCCCGATCAGACCAACGACGAGAAAAAGAAAATAAATCAAACACATAAGTAATAGAGGAATATAGGCATACACCCCTGGAGTAAGTATTCAAAACAAGGCACTAGGCATAGACGAAATGTTCAGCTCTCTACACCACCTTCAGCACCGCCCGGGTGGGCATCTGGCTCAGTCTCAGAAGGTCGGCTAGGCAGGGAATCTAGCCAGTCATTCACAGCATCCGGCCGATCAAAGAAGAAAGTTCGGTCATTATACTCGACCCGCAGCCTGGTCGGAAAGAGCATAGCGTAACGCATCCCCAAGTCCCTGAGACGCTTCTTAGCACCACGAAATCCCATCCGCTGCTTCTGGACCTGTTGGGAAAAGTCCGGATAAAAGTTCACCGTGGCATTCTCAAAGGCCACCGGGCCCTTCACCCGCGAAGCCTGCAGGATAGCGTCCCGATCTCTATAGTGGAAAAGCTTCGCGACAATAGGTCTCGGCGGGGCGCCTGGTTTACCCTGGCCCCCCGGAACACGATGTGCGCGCTCCACTGCAAAGAATTTAGTAAGGCCAGACGGAGAAAGGTGGTTCTGTATCAGGTCCTCAACCAGGAGATCAACCGAGTGGGGTTCTGGATTCTCCGGCACACCAACCACGCGAACATTACAGCGACGTGCCCTGTTCTCAAAATCCTCCAAGCGCCGGGTCATGAAATCGTTCACCCTACGGAGATTGCCAACCTCCGTCTGTATCTCAGAGACGTCCGCCGTGAGGCTGGATGATTTGATATCCAACGACTTCACCTTTTCGTTCGTCTTGGAGAGATCGGCTCGAATCAGATTTACCTCAATCGCCACAGTGTCAAGTTTGTGGGCCAAGGTTTCGTACTGCTGGCCTATGGATTCCCTCATGCCAGAAATGGCGCCCATGATGTCCTGCAAGGAGGGCTCCGTCGACGCATCCAAGACGTGGGCAGACGCAGCGGGACCGGGCAGGGCGGCTCCGGGGGACCCCTTAGAGTGGGTATAACGATCCATAACATTAGATTGGACCGGACCTCCGCGCAGAGGTGTCTTCGTCTTGCGCGTCTCTCGGTCCCCTCTGCCCGCCATTTTGTAGATGCGTCACAAGGAGATCCACCAGGGTCAACGGACCGGGCCCCAGAAATGGAGGCCTCGGGACCAGAGGTCTGCAAGAGGGGTACCACTAGGATAGAGGCGGCCAGTTAGGAGAATAGTCCAACCAAAGGCTCAACAGCCGACGCGTGTCCTGGCACAGCTCTGACCCGACCCTCTCACCAATGTCCCAGTCTGAGGCAGAATCGAAACCGAAACTTAAGAAGGGGACCCACAAGGGCAATCCCCCTGCCGTTGTTGTTCAACTCCAAGACGGCCACCGAACCTCACCCAGTCCCGGGCGCACCTCGGAGGTGGAGCCCAAAAGTTCAATTCGCCATATCTCAGGCACCCGGTGTCCAAATCGGTTTCTGAAAGGTTCCAGGTAGATCAGCCCAACGTCCTCTATACAAATCCTCGCAAAAAATCAGGATTCATGCAGGATATTATGCCGGGAGTGGCGGGGGTCCGGGGAGCGCTGTGCTCACGCGGCCATCACGGATGCCCGCCAAGCTCCTCCAGGTCTCTCCGTGTTGATGTAACTCCAGTGTCCCACACACAGAGAAGATTCGATGCTGATGCCGCTCCGGCCTCACAGCTTCGACTTCAGCCCTTAAAGTTCCATTGGCATCATCATTTGCTCAGCACACTTCTGCAGGGTCACATCTCTTAAGGATCTCTGCTCCAGGGTCCAGTTCTACACATACCATCTGTTTGTCCATCCTGAAAGCATGACCGAAGTCCCACTGCAGTGCACACAGAGTATGAGAACTTGTCCAGACCTGCAAGGTGAAAGTTAGGCCGTTCCAAAGGCGAAATCCTTTTTTCTCTCGTTTCTCGCTAGATCCAGTTGGCGGTAATCCTTCTTCCTGGGCCACTCCTCTCCACTGTTAACTTGTATAGATGACACAGCTTCTGGTTGACTTTTAAAGTATTTACTAAGATATGCAGCAAATAACACCAACCCTTCCAGGTAGCAGTCAACTCCCAAATTCCTGCCTAAACGTCCAACCCACAAAACCTTCAGTAGCATAAAACTCCCCCACATCACAAAATGACATGCTTGGTATTCCACCCATTAACAGCAGAATAATTCCAGTACAAGTTATAGCACCAACGAAACCCCCCAGCCCGGACCAGCACCCAGGCAACTGGAGTTGGACAAATTGAATGAATTTCTGAAGGCGATAGAGACCTTCAGCATTTCCTTAGAGACTAAGGTTGATTCTGTTGCTACTGATCTGACATTATTGAGGGACAACCAATCAGTCAGAAATAAACACTAATTATCTTAGCACCCCAAACTACTGTTTTTCAGACCTAGGTGGGAGAACTCGTGGAACAGGTGTGATTTCTGGAAGAACTTGCAGCAGACGTGGAGGGTCGCTCCTGCCGCAGTAATATCAGAGTTGTGGGCCTCCTAGAAGATGAACAAGGCCGCCATATGGAAGACATCCTGGAGGCATCGCTTTATGAGCAGGTTCCCACACCAGGATCTTACACCATATTTTTCAGTGGAAAGGGTGCACAAAGTACCCTTCCACTAGCACCCACCTGGGGCCCTACCGTGTCCAATAGTCACCAAAATACTACACTACAAGATTCATCACATCATTCTTAGGAGAGCCAGACAATATGCTCTGGAACAATTATCGGATCTTCATACTTCCGGACTACACACCAGCTGTCCAGAGATGACCAGCCTCCTTCTTTGGGAGGCTCAAACAAAAACTCAGAGAACTGGGTCTGAACTATGCTTTTCTTTTTTCAGCAAATCTACAAATTATAGCGGATCAACAGACCTGATCCAGCGGAGGCCTGGTCCTGGGTGGAAAGAAAAGACACACCAATGGACATGACCCCGTTACAGGACCCACCTCTGTGACCCTACAGGCAACAGCGCCACCACTCTAGAGATGGGACTTCCCAGGTAATATCTACTTCTATGTTCTCATTTCTGGAACACACTCAAAAGGCCCTTCAAGCTGCATTGGATGTTGCTGCCGCCTTCCAAGATACTCAGGCACACAAATCCGAATCCTCTAAGATGGCCTCTGATGACAATGTGGCCCGAACCTTGATTTCAAAGAGTAGAGTCCCCTCCAAAGTGATTCCAAGACTGGAGAAGGTCTGGTCTTACATTGTTCCTCGTGCATCAGTGTCCCACTTCTTCTAGACCGCTACCTGGCTGGCTGGCTGTCTTGACCTCATGGGCATCCTTCCCTGTATTTCCCCGTGCCTAGGTAGCGCACTTTACTCTCATTACCTGTTATCTTTGAACACTGCATTTTGGTGCCATCAGTCACAGCAGCTGGGCGTCTATGAGGGCTGGGATTAATTTCTACAGGTGTCCCCTCTGGAACCCATGGATCCTGAATGATGGGGGCCCAGCCCACCCTGCCGCCATATGAAGCCGCTCAGCCCACCCTGGTCCCTGGGGAGGTTCATTTAAGGTTTGGACGATGGCTGTCAAGCTTGTCGCACACTCTATTTGACTTGAATGTTTCTCAGTCTCTGTTTTGTTCATGGTATTCCTGTAATGTTTGGTATATCCCTCCACGCATCCTATTTGCCCTCCCATCCCCTAACCGCCTGCACATCCAGATAAAGGGGACTCACACACTCCTGTGTGGGACTTAGTGCGAACCTTAGAAATCCAGTGACCCTCACACAGGTTTTCAGATCATCCCAAAGCACTTTAACTAAAAAAGTGAATCTGGGTTAATCACTTTCTTTCGGTTTATCACTTGTAGAGTGAAGCAATATTGATTAAGAAGAAATTAAACATAAGGTCAACATCTAACTATTAAAATATGTAGGAGGTTGCAAAGCATCCATTTTAACTGTTGCCAGTTTAATGGTAGAGCTAAGCAAATTCCAATATAAAAACTCTTCCAATCCCTTGTTCAAACCAATGTAATTTACGGCTGTCGATCAGTTCAGGCATCATCATATACGAACAATAAAGCAGAGTAGATGTTTCAATTTTTTCGTATTTCTCAACAACAGTGATAATGAAATCTTGTTTTATATAGCGCTTCTTGCCAGTTTTACAGCTTCGTCACACTGTACATCACAAGTGCTATCATTACTCAACTGTACTTCATCATAGTAAACGCTGAAAGAATGATAGCCGGAGACAATCTGGGAGAGTTTTAAGCCTCTGATCTGCAAACTGCCCACAGATTTCTGCAGTAGCCACATTAAACTAACAAGCTATCATAACACCTTAGCCGTATTTGGCTGAGAAGACGTATAGAATTCAAGTACAAAAGCGCAGCAACATTTCCCCAGACGAAATGTGTTTTCTTTTAACTTTAATGTACTAAACGAAGGCTTCAACTTTTTGACAAACTGTTGATTTTGTATTTTTTGGGAAAAGCTGCCATGGCAAATTCCCGCTGCTGTTTCTAATTTCTCCTTCGCTGAAACATGCCAAAACCCACAATTAAAATTGCTGGTGGAAAAAAAAAATCCACAATTACGGGGTTTCCTGGACCTATTTTTTCACTTCACATACGCCGTGATGTGCAGGAAGAGCTTCTGAAACGGTGCAGGGTTTAATGTTAGAAATAGCAGGGAGAATCCTTAAATGTTAAAAAAGCAGCGGGATATGTGGACAGCAGATTATAGTACAGGAAAACTGCTTAGTAGGTTAGTGCACGTGTGTGAGAAACCTTTCACAGAGACACCTTTTACAATAGCGACCGGTATCGGGGAAAAAAGGGGGGGGGGGGGGGAGGTAAAGACTACCAAAAAAAAAAGAACTTACCTCTTGTGGCTCCGCTGCAGGCATAGACTCCTAGCCTCCCGTGCGTGCGGCCAATCCCGAAGCTGCTCTAATGCATGACAGCAGCTTCAGGATTAGCCTGAGCTTGAGGCTTTGCACTTCCCGGGAGACTGGGAGCCTGTGCTTTGCTGTCTCCAACCCTGCAGAGCAGCTAGGTTGTAAAGCGCTTCAGAGCGCATGACGATTTGGCCGGCCTGAGCCGGAGGGCCAAACCGTCATGCGCACTGATAGCAGTGCCCACCACTCCCGTTGGCGCCCATCAATCCCCTTGGCCCCGCCCCCAATACTCGGCTGGATATAAAATAAAACGCTAAGAAACCGGGGTTTATTATCGTTTTATTTTTATTAACGCTGCTAGCAGGAGGGAGGGAATGGTGACGCTCCTCTGACATATGAGGAGCCGCTGCTGGCCTTTTAGACAGAGAACAGCAAGTAAAGTTGGGTTTACCTTAATCTGCACTGTCATCTGGTGAGCCACTCCCGGTATTCCGAATTATCTTGAACCTGAATTCATGTGCAACTCAATGAGGAACAGCAAAGCCCTTCACCAAACAATTCATACACATAACTCACTACAAAGATTTTTTTAGCAGAATCAAAGTAATTTTGTGTTCACATTAACCAACACGAACTATCAGGAGCAATATACCGCAGACGGATGGAAATTCCACAACCACAAGAAAATGGCACTCAAAGTTAAGAAGGTGCAATGGCAGGCGGAGCTACACAAATGCTCATCATATAACATATGCATGTTGGTACTCATGTCACACGCCATGCACCTGAACCTCTACTTCACCAGCTCACTAACAAAAATCAAATTCACCTCCATTTCAATGTGCACTCAAAAATGTTCACATCATGTCTATGGTGTTCAGGTGGAAATGTCCTCTATAGGACGCAGGAGAGCGTGCACCCATGGCCTGTTTGTATGGTCACACTGTATCTCTGCAAGTCTGAGGGCCTGATGTAGATCTTGGTGGATGGGTTACTTCGTCAAACCGAGGATGGATATCCTGCCCGCCGAAATATACATCCTCTAGGATATAATGGGATTTATATTTTGGCGAACACGATATCCGTCCCTGTTGTGACGGAGTAACCAGTCCGCTGAGATCTAAATTAGGCCCTTTGTTTTTTCCTCAGTAAACACGACAATTATTTGTCTACTGAGGACATCCCTTGTAAATGCAGTCTGACCCCAGAGAGTGTCTAATGTCAGGAGAGGGGGTCCGGGGGGGTGGGAGGGGGTATTGTCATCAATGCTACTACATCACTGAAGTCACGAAAAATGTGAAAATTCCAAGCATCACACATACAACAATTATAACAAATGAGCCACAGTCAGCAGCTTTGCAGCCAAGCACACTGGTCTGTTGCAAATATATTACTAAAGCATGGTGTGGTAGCACACTGTCATTAAAATTTCACACATTTTCCATTGAAATGGCTACAAAATTCCGACAGACGAGCAATTTTACTGATAAAACTATATAGGGCACAAATATGTGGGGAATTTGGCTTTTCAGCAACTATTTATCATTTGTACATCACTAAGTAAAGTGTCTTGGTTTTAGTGATCCTATTAAAACTTTTGTTTCCATCACAGTTCCCTATTAGTGCTTCATTTTATGCTTTCCCAATTGCTGATATATTTGAAATAGTTATACAGGGCATTTACAGGTATTTAAATGTTGTGTGTTAGGAAAAAACGGACACCCTAAAAGCTTTTCTTTTATGCTCCCTGAACCTCAGCAAGATTGTCAGATGTTTCACTGTACAAATCCTCTAACAATATTTAAAGTTTTCTTTATTGTTCAATTACCTTCTGAAGACCAGCATGGTTATTTTGCAAGTGCTGCAGCACCCCTAGTTCCAGCGCCTATGGGTGAGGAACCCACAGTGCACCTTCCTTTGAAGAGTGACTGCTCTTCTCTGACTAGGTTTGGAGAGACTGGGAGTGGTGGCAGCATTAATGCTAGTAGAAGGTGCAAGCCTCTTTTGCCTCTCACCTTTAGGGGATAGACACCTGCTGGCTTCTTCTGTTAGAAGGTCTGTTAGTCTCCCATAACCAGGTCCTCCGCTCCAACCTTTTGGGTGCTGAATGGAGAGTATATATTATAAATGTGAGGTTGGAGAGTGTGGAGTGTGTCTGTATGTGCTTTAATAACTAGCCACAGGAATTAATTGTGGTGTTCCTTTGTGTGTACAGGTATACAAAATGGACTGGAGGGCTTAGCCAACGCAGCTTAGCTCTATGTTTGACCTGCACGTTGTCAAAATGGAATGACCCTTGGATTCTTCCAGCATCCCAGGATTGTCACTGCAGCCATGGTTCAGTAGCTAGTGGGTGGAGATGACTCTTTCTTTTATTTGAAATGTGGCCCCTATTCTCGGTCAAGGATTGTAAACTTCTCCTCTTTTTAGGTCGAGCTGACGTTAGCATTCATGCGAAGCATGAATGCTGTCAGCTCGACAACTAATGTGATCCGTTTTTAGGAGAGTGGACACCAAAGTGTTACGAGCGTTTTCAGTGCCGGATTTCACCTCGGGAGCGCGCAGCATTGTCTGCAGTGGCAGTGTCAGTTTCGCTTTTTTATTACTTTCGTTTTTCCCGAGGCTGGCTGAGGCTGGCTTGGAATGAACAGGCTTGCCCCCGCGCATGCGCAGAGTAACTCACAGCCCTTGCTTTTACAGACGCAGGCAGGCAGCCCCCACCCCTCTGCATGCACGCACGCACGCACACACAGGCGAGCGCATGCACACGCAGGCACACACATACAGGCACACAGACACTCGCTCACACACACACACCCCCCTCCCCCACAGTCACACGCACGCACACATACATACAAAGCCCGCCCGCCCGCACATGCTTTCCCCGCGCCCCCCCCTTCCCCGCGCCCCCCGCCTCCCCCTTCCCCGCGCCCCCCGCCTCCCCCTTCCCCGCTCAGCAACGCACTCACCGGCTTCCTTCGTGCGGCGGCTCTCCTCAGCTGCAGGGCCCGGCAGCAGGACTCTTCTTACCTCCTTCTGCACCGGGGCGCAGGGTAGGCTCCTGCCTGCTCCGGTGCTCCAAACACGGCGGCTCCGTCCAATCGCGGCTCTTCCGTGGGAGGCGGGGTAGGCTCCCGCCCTCCTACTTCCTGTTTCCTGTTGACGCGCCGGCCTGCCTGACTTCCTGGTCGCAGGCCGGCAGAGTGACGGCAGTGATTTGCGGTATGTATTTAGTTAGTTATTTATGCATTTTTATATAGCGCGGACTTTACCCGAAGGCGCTATTTATTTATTTATTTTTTTGGGACGCTACCTTTTTATTTAGTTTTAAACATTGATGGCTGAATTTTATGGCACTGTACTTCTGAAATCCCCTCGAGTTTGGTTACAATACTTTCTATCCAAGCCGATAGCGTAAGGCGTTTGGATATGTACTGATCCTGGACCCCATATCTGAACCGAGTCATCACATAATTCATAAACCGATCGAGCACTCGAAATCAAGACACGGCCCTTTTTTACACCCTTTTTAGTTGAAGTCATTTACTTTGTCCATTACCTCATAAACCGGCTTTAATAATGTTACCGCTCTTTAGGGGCTAACATGCAGAAACCCTGCAGCCTTTCGGGGGGATCCTATTCAGCCCAAGCTCATTACATATCTGCGAGGCATGCTTTATACTCAAGAGCCTCGGGGCCTCTTCGCATTCTGCAGGGGGGGCATCATTTTGCGCTCCGCCACAGCAGGCTGCCTCTCTGTGCCCATTCTGCATTGGCGAAGGCTTGTACCCCAGCTCTCAGGCAATTCACGGGTGCTCGGACAACGGCTTTTTAACTAATTTAAATGATAAGGTTTGCGGCTATCACTTGTTTGTTTAATATTACGGGCATGTGGGTTGTGTGATGCTGCATAAACAGATGCGTTTGGAGTTTATTTACCGATCCGCTATGGAGGGGCTTTTCTTTAATCTGTTGGTGGCTGTTTTTTTTTTTTAATTTATATTGCGTCTTCATGTACACATGATGTTTGACTTTTTTGAGCAATTCGTTACGTTGGGCTTTTGTATAATTTGATACTAGCTGTTATTTTATTTATATTGCGTCTCCCGATGGTTGTGTGATGCTGCATAAACAGATGCGTTTGGAGTTTATTTACCGATCCGCTATGGAGGGGCTTTTCTTTAATCTGTTGGTGGCTGTTTTTTTTTTTTAATTTATATTGCGTCTTCATGTACACATGATGTTTGACTTTTTTGAGCAATTCGTTACGTTGGGCTTTTGTATAATTTGATACTAGCTGTTATTTTATTTATATTGCGTCTCCCGATGCTGTGTTTGCCTGCCCCGCCAGCTCTCCAAGGTTGCTATTTGTTTCTTTCCCATCTGCGTACATCACTTGCGGGATACAGGTAAATCTGCATTCTAGAGTTGCCTTTATTGTTTTGAGGCCGGGCGCAGGGGCTGCTCCGATGTTATCAAGGCTGCTATCCCACTGCTAAGGCGGTGCTGCACTCACTGCCTTGTTTATATTTGTTTTAGTTCCGTGATGCTCCGATCTTTGCCCCTTCCGAGTGGAGCTTCCGAGTGGAGCTTCCGAGTGGAGCTTCCGAGTGGAGCTTCCGAGTGGAGCTTCCGAGTGGAGCTTCAGAGTGGAGCTTCCGAGTGGAGCTTCAGAGTGGAGCTTCCGAGTGGAGCTTCAGAGTGCAGAGTGGAGCTTCAGAGTGGAGCTTCAGAGTGGAGCTTCAGAGTGGAGCTTCAGAGTGGAGCTTCAGAGTGGAGCTTCAGAGTGGAGCTTCAGAGTGGAGCTTCAGAGTGGAGCTTCAGAGTGCAGAGTGGAGCTTCAGAGTGGAGCTTCAGAGTGGAGCTTCAGAGTGGAGCTTCAGAGTGCAGAGTGGAGCTTCAGAGTGGAGCTTCAGAGTGGAGCTTCAGAGTGCAGAGTGGAGCTTCAGAGTGGAGCTTCAGAGTGGAGCTTCAGAGTGGAGCTTCAGAGTGGAGCTTCAGAGTGGAGCTTCAGAGTGCAGAGTGGAGCTTCAGAGTGGAGCTTCAGAGTGGAGCTTCAGAGTGGAGCTTCAGAGTGGAGCTTCAGAGTGCAGAGTGAAGCTTCAGAGTGGAGCTTCAGAGTGGAGCTTCAGAGTGGAGCTTCAGAGTGGAGCTTCAGAGTGGAGCTTCAGAGTGGAGCTTCAGAGTGGAGCTTCAGAGTGCAGAGTGGAGCTTCAGAGTGCAGAGTGGAGCTTCAGAGTGCAGAGTGGAGCTTCAGAGTGCAGAGTGGAGCTTCAGAGTGGAGCTTCAGAGTGGAGCTTCAGAGTGGAGCTTCAGAGTGCAGAGTGGAGCTTCAGAGTGGAGCTTCAGAGTGGAGCTTCAGAGTGGAGCTTCAGAGTGGAGCTTCAGAGTGCAGAGTGGAGCTTCAGAGTGCAGAGTGGAGCTTCAGAGTGGAGCTTCAGAGTGGAGCTTCAGAGTGCAAAGTGGAGCTTCAGAGTGGAGCTTCAGAGTGGAGCTTCAGAGTGCAGAGTGGAGCTTCAGAGTGGAGCTTCAGAGTGGAGCTTCAGAGTGCAGAGTGGAGCTTCAGAGTGGAGCTTCAGAGTGGAGCTTCAGAGTGGAGCTTCAGAGTGGAGCTTCAGAGTGCAGAGTGGAGCTTCAGAGTGGAGCTTCAGAGTGGAGCTTCAGAGTGGAGCTTCAGAGTGGAGCTTCAGAGTGCAGAGTGAAGCTTCAGAGTGGAGCTTCAGAGTGGAGCTTCAGAGTGGAGCTTCAGAGTGGAGCTTCAGAGTGGAGCTTCAGAGTGGAGCTTCAGAGTGCAGAGTGGAGCTTCAGAGTGCAGAGTGGAGCTTCAGAGTGCAGAGTGGAGCTTCAGAGTGCAGAGTGGAGCTTCAGAGTGGAGCTTCAGAGTGGAGCTTCAGAGTGGAGCTTCAGAGTGCAGAGTGGAGCTTCAGAGTGGAGCTTCAGAGTGGAGCTTCAGAGTGGAGCTTCAGAGTGGAGCTTCAGAGTGGAGCTTCAGAGTGCAGAGTGGAGCTTCAGAGTGCAGAGTGGAGCTTCAGAGTGGAGCTTCAGAGTGGAGCTTCAGAGTGCAGAGTGGAGCTTCAGAGCGGAGCTTCAGAGCGGAGCTTCAGAGCGGAGCTTCAGAGTGGAGCTTCAGAGTGCAGAGTGGAGCTTCAGAGTGCAGCTTCAGAGTGGAGCTTCAGAGTGGAGCTTCAGAGTGGAGCTTCAGAGTGGAGCTTCGGAGTGGAGCTTCAGAGTGGAGCTTCAGAGTGGAGCTTCAGAGTGGAGCTTCGGAGTGGAGCTTCGGAGTGGAGCTTCGGAGTGGAGCTTCAGAGTGGAGTGGAGCTTCAGAGTGGAGCTTCAGAGTGCAGAGTGGAGCTTCAGAGTGCAGAGTGGAGCTTCAGAGTGGAGCTTCAGAGTGCAGCTTCAGAGTGGAGCTTCAGAGTGGAGCTTCAGAGTGGAGCTTCAGAGTGGAGCTTCAGAGTGGAGCTTCGGAGTGGAGCTTCGGAGTGGAGCTTCAGAGTGCAGAGTGGAGCTTCAGAGTGGAGCTTCAGAGTGCAGAGTGGAGCTTCAGAGTGCAGAGTGGAGCTTCAGAGTGGAGCTTCAGAGTGCAGAGTGGAGCTTCAGAGTGGAGCTTCAGAGTGGAGCTTCAGAGTGGAGCTTCGGAGTGGAGCTTCGGAGTGGAGCTTCGGAGTGGAGCTTCGGAGTGGAGCTTCGGAGTGGAGCTTCGGAGTGCAGAGTGCAGATTCAGAGTGCAGATTCGGAGTGGAGCTTCAGAGTGGAGCTTCAGAGTGGAGAGTGGAGATTCAGAGTGGAGATTCAGAGTGGAGAGTGGAGCTTCAGAGTGGAGCTTCAGAGTGGAGCTTCAGAGTGGAGCTTCAGAGTGGAGCTTCAGAGTGGAGCTTCAGAGTGGAGCTTCAGAGTGGAGCTTCAGAGTGGAGCTTCAGAGTGGAGCTTCAGAGTGCAGAGTGGAGCTTCAGAGTGCAGAGTGGAGCTTCAGAGTGTCAAGAGCAATGCCAATAGCTCTAACTTTAACAAAGGCAAAACCATTGCATTGTAAATGCTTGTTATTTTACCGAATCACATGCTCATGCTGCTGCCTGGTTTGTCTACATGCACACAGGCAGAATCACTCGGTACAAAATGGCTCCTGTTCACTCGTCAGTACGGTCTTGCGCCGCCCCACCTTCCCCCTGCCAAATACATTCATTCCAAATACTGCTTATTTTCATATCAGACTGACTTCTCACATCTGGGATAGCAGGGGCACCTTCCACAGTGATTAGTGCTTCACAAAAAATAATTCTCGGCTAGCGCTCAGAAGCCTTGAAGCTTTGATTGAATGACACTGCAGTTTGATGCCCCGCTCGTTTTTTGATGCTATGCGTTCCAGACACTGATTTTATTAAGACTCACTTGGAGCTCTAAACTGTCACTTGATCTTTCTTTGGGTCATTTCGTTTGCCCGGAAGGACTAACATATCTGTGAAACCCTCTTCTTTTATAGTTTGAGCATCGTCTTCGTTTAGCAGGATAACATTATACATTTGAAAATACAAATATCCGGGAAGAGCAGAGAGCAAATCTCCGCGATGTTGGGCATTCTCCTATCATAAAGGAAGCGTGTTGGTGGGACCTGTGGCATCTAACGCATCATTTAACCCTATATGCGTGGGCACCTACCACAATAATGTATAGGATGAGTTTGTTCCGTTCCCGTTTTTAATTTGATGTAAAACTCAAATCACTGCACACTCTCTACTACACACTCTCTACTACACACTCTCTACTACAGTCACTACTCTCTACTACACACTCCCTACTACAGTCACTACTCTCTACTACACATTCTGCTACACACTCTCTACTACAGTCACTACTCTCTGCTACGCACTCTACTCTCTACTACACTCTACTACACACTCTCTACTACACACTCTACTACACACTCTCTACTACAGTCACTACTCTCTGCTACGCACTCTACTCTCTACTACACACTCTACTACACACTCTCTACTACACACTCTACTACACACTCTCTACTACAGTCGCTACTCTCTACTACACACTGTACTACACACTCTACTACAGTCACTACTCTCTACTACACACTACTACCCACTCTCTACTACAGTCACTACTCTCTACTACACACTCACTACACACTCACTACTACAGCCACTACTCTCTTCGACACACTCTATACTAGACACTCTCTACTACACACTATCTACTACAGTCACAACTCTCTACTACACACTGTACTACACACTCTACTACAGTCACTACTCTCTACTACACACTACTACACACTCTCTACTACAGTCACTACTCTCTACTACACACTCTACTACACACTCACTACACACTCACTACTACAGCCACTACTCTCTTCGACACACTCTATACTAGACACTCTCTACTACACACTATCTACTACAGTCACTACTTACTACACTCTCTACTACACACTCTACTACACACTCTACTACACACTCTACTACACACTCTACTACACACTCTACTACACACTCTACTACACACTCTACTACACACTCTACTACACACTCTACATTACACACTCTACATTACACACTCTACATTACACACTCTACATTACACACTCTACATTACACACTCTCTACTACACACTCTCTACTACACACTCTACACTACACACTCTACTACACTCTACTACACACTCTGCTACACACACGCTCTACTACACACTCTACTACACACCCTCTACTACTCTCTACTACTCTACTACACATTCTCTACTACTCTACTACACACTCACTACTTTCTACTACACTCTACTACAGACTCTCCACTCTCTACTCCACACTCTCTACTCCACACTCTCTACTTCAATCTCTCTACCTCAATCTCTCTAATTCAATCTCTCTACCTCAATCTCTCTACTTCAATCTCTCTACTTCAATCTCTCTACTTCAATCTCTCTACTTCAATCTCTCTACTTCACATTCTGTATTACACACTCTCTACTACACACTCACTACTCTCTACTACACACTCTCTACTACACACTCTACTACACTCCCTACTACACATTCTCCTACACACTCTACTACACACTCTACTACACACTCACCACTCTACTACACACTCACCACTCTACTACACACTCACTAGTCTCTACTGCTCACTCTCTACTACACACTCTCTACTACACACTCTCTACTACACACTCTCTACTACACACTCTCTACTACACACTCTCTACTACACACTCACTAGTCTCTACTACACACTCACTACTCTCTACTACACACTCACTACTCTCTACTACACACTCTACTACTCACTTACTACTCTCTACTCACTCTCTACTACTCACTACTACTCTCTCTACTACTCACTATTACTCTCTACTACTCTCTCTACTACTCACTCTCTACTACTCACTCTCTACTGCTCATGACAATGCCATTTATTTATCTGTTTCCAAAACCAACACATAAATAAAACATTTGTCATTTACAATGCCAAAAGCGCTAACTTTTGCAAAGGCGAGACCGTTGCATTGTAAATGCTTGTTTTCTACTGTAACTGATTCCCTCCTCATGGTGCCGGGGAGAAACATGATGAGGAATAGGAATTACATGCTAATGTGACTGAGAAG
The DNA here is from genome assembly GCF_964261635.1 of Lissotriton helveticus. Taxonomy (NCBI): domain Eukaryota; kingdom Metazoa; phylum Chordata; class Amphibia; order Caudata; family Salamandridae; genus Lissotriton; species Lissotriton helveticus. Next base: position 1,374,389,269 of record NC_136068.1, read on the forward strand.
ATATCTGTGTGCCGGAGCCAGGATCCTGGATTGCTGGTTTCATTTCTACTTGCAGACAAGCCTAAGACAAGGAAAGCCGGGACACGAATCCTCCTGGAACTCCAGCCAGGATCTGTGTTGAGGGAAGAGGCCAGCTGTAAATGTGCCCTTGCAGAAGGACACTGTCTAGAAGAGAAGGCTACAGCTTTGCAAGAATGACAAAAAAACTAAGATCAATGGTGCGTGGACCCAGAGGAGAATCGCCTCTATGCGATCATTTGTGGTAAGCCCCCTCGAGCATTGACCATCAGGGTGTTCCCCTGAAAGCCCTCAATGGCCCTTGAGTTTGCTTAGTCATCTTTCCTGTCCTAGAAGTGTGAGGATGGATTTGCCATCCGACACTAACTTGAGGAAATCTTCATCAACTACTTGAAAATCTTCCCAGCTTTTTACGAGATATTTACTTTAAAGCCCCTGCAATGTGAGGGGCCCCTGAGCTTCAAGGGGCCCCTTCTGGTACTGTGCACGGGTGGCAGGCCACTGGTCTGAGAGCTCTTAACTGGACTCCTAAAGAACACTTCAATCATGGCTGCCAAAGATAGTCACAGTAACGTGGTGATGCAGACCAGCTTTTTAGCAAGCAGAAGGTGGAACCTTCATGGGCATCAAATGGGGAAACATCCAGGGATGGCAACATCCAAAGGGTTAAAATGCTATAGGGTCTCTGGTGTGCAAGCCACATGGTTGCTCAAAGGACATGGAATCTGTAATGCTATTAATCTAGATGGATGGAAACACATGCAGTGTGTTCTCATAAAGGAACCTTCCATCCCACACTTCTGACTCAAACACTGTAGATATAATGCAGTCACAAAGCACTCTCTCATGGTGAAAGATTCCAGATTTTGTAGCTTGTATCAGCTTTAAAAAAAGGGTAGGTAGACACCTCTATTAGGGCAAAAGGTACAAAGGACTATGACCCTTTGCATAAACTTGGCACCTTCTGTGATTCTTCCCATGAAATGTTGAAGGGATGGATGGTAGTCACCCACCACTAATGGTCGGGAAGCAATTTGAGAATACCCATGGACAGGAATATTCTTCCAAGCTGACAGGGGATCATCTGAAATCCACACAGATCAGTTCATTTCATGTATTTTATCTAAACACCTGTTAAGTGCATGCTATATTGGCACTGAAAAAGTCCATTGCATGGCTCAGAAAAGCATGTGCCGCCTGCTTGAGTTCCCCAAGTCTTTGGATAGTTCTATATTTTAGGCCTCCCAGCCCAAGACAATCATGCGTGTATGCTGAGGACCCACTGTGATGTGGAATATGACCCAAAACAGGGCTCTGTTGTTAATGGACATGTCAAGAGGTATGGCTTAATGCTTAAGACTTGGAGGATGAAGGCAAGTAATAATCCAAACCAGCTCATGTTGAGTCCATCAGAGGAAAGGAAGTGTTGGCATCTCTCACAGCATGTAGACAAGGACTGGCGTGAGGATTTCGAAGTGTGAAGAATACGCTACTTGACGGCACCCTGACAACAAACAACATTTGCCAGTTGTCCCTGAATCTGATAGGTTGAGAAGATTCAGCCATCTTCAATATCTGGGTATAACTTTCCATTAGTTTACGGTATCTGTTCTAGACAATCGTGATACAATGCCGCTGTAGCCAAGACCTTGTTACAAGGTTTAGGATTTTCTTCTGCAAAGAACAGTTCCTTCCTTTGGACTTTGAAAGTCATGGTGTGTTGTGAAAACACATTTTGAACTATTTTGAGCACTTAACTTCAAACTTTTCTAAAGACTGTTAGGATTGCTACTTTACATTTGAGATTTGATTCTCTGACAGAAGTGGAGGAATTCTGAGGTAAGACAATAGTAAACATAAATATATTTGATTATACATACCGTACTCAGAGTTCTAGGAGGAATAGAAGATTTACTCCAATGGCGTTTACAAAATATTAATGCTTGCTAATTTCTTTATTCCGTGGCACAATAGTCAAGTAGAAACCAAAACTCATCTCAGTCATGGAGTTTAAGGTACTTATCTTACTAATAGGGAGATATACTGATGAACATAACGTTAATGAACATATATTTAGGATATTCATGTCATTTAGAATTTAGTTTCAGGAATAGCAGGTTTCGCACCCAGCATAGTTCTCCACTTTATCCATGCGAGTCATGGATATTGCATGTATGTTTAACCTATGTATGTGTGTTAGTGTGAGGGTGAATCACGTGTTCTGTGCTTGACTACTGCAACTCAGGAAGCCATTTTGAATATCCCATGTGTGAGTGGTACACAAAATACCAAAGCACGGGATCTCAGTCTTGAGTGCCCAGCACGGGAACCTGGTCAAAAGGCCTCCCTAGTCTTCCTGGCAGTGCAGATTGATTGAGGTGCTACCACAAGACAACCGCAGTTCTTTCTGCACAGCTCCTCACAGCCTTTCTTTTCAAGATAGCTTTCGTTCCTGAAATGGTACCTGCAAAACCCCTACTAAGCAGCTGATAGGTTCCTTCCTGCATGATAGCCTTCAAGGGAGCTCTTCCAGGAAGGATGCAGAACTTACAAGTTCCTAATGCTGAGCCTTGCAAATGGAAGTTGGCAGTCAGCGACCATCAACCTTCGAGCATAGATGTCTGTCCTGGTCTACACTCGGTGGGACCTCTAGCACACATCAGTGAGAATTCCTGGCACACTTACTGGGGAGGTCTGTCCCATACTTATACCAGCTTTGCAGACAGAAAGGGGCATATTTATGGGAATTGTGGCACAGGGCAGCACAGCAAATCACCTTGCTGCGCTGCCCTGGGTCACAGGGAGAGGGCAGGAATGCTACGTATTTATCCAATGCGGTGCATTCCTGTCCTTTCCCCCTGTACTGGTGCCATTTTGCTGCATAGTGCCAATGCAGGCACCCTCGCACCATGGTTCAAGAGTGCCTGTGTTGTAGGCAGGATTGTGTTAGTGCAGGAAGGGGCATCTGCTCAAAAAGAATCCATAGAGGGTTTTCCTCTTTCTATCTGCAGCACACACAGGAAGAGGAAAAACAAGGAGAAATAAATATATGTATCCCCGTTACACCTTACCTGGGGAGGTGTATCTTTTTGGCGCATTCCCAGGTTTACCAGTTTTGGCAAATCTGGCAATTTGTCAAAAACCATGGGATTTGCATGGGAGAATCCAGCGCGACACCTATGGAACGCCTCCCTTGCGCAGAGTAATGCAACGCAGCGATTTGTGCTGCGTTGCATAGCTCCATGTTTGTGAAGCCATTCAAAGCCACGCAAAGTGGCTTTGCGTGGCTTCATAAATATGACTGAGAGGTTTGCTTCAATCATGTACCATGTTGCGTGGTGGAAGCATGACGCAAAGCCCTCATAAATATGCCCCAGACTGTACATTCCACAAGTTCAGCACTGGTCTCAGTTTATGACAGTTCCTTACTTTTGCGCATTACTCCAAAACTGGTCAAGCTACAGTCTTTGTCCTCTAGTGTCGGCAGGAGAAAAGGATGGGTCTAACAGCTCCCTGCCAGGAGAACCGAAAACAAAAGGCACAAAAGAGAGTGATGGTTCCCAAACAGCTCACGGACATCATTTAGAGATCGCCAGGTGTCACATCTGCGACCCCTGGCTTGCCCCATTGCAACCATTGGCACTTTCTTTTCAACTTTGAACCTCAGAGGTGCCAAAATCCTCGCCAAGAACAGATGGGTGGCTCACTTGTATGGGTCTTGAGGCGCTATCCTCTGTGTTTTCTGTCTATTTTTAACAACACTATTAGTAAATAATAGTCTAGTATTCGATTTTAGTGTAATAAAATCTAGCACCAGCAGCTGGAACAGGCCATCTGCTGGCTGCTGGAGTAAGTAAAGCATGCTATTAAATATATGCTGTGTGTACGTGTGCGGTTGAGAGCATGTTTGTGTGAACGAAAAAGTATGTGTGTGAGCAGGTGTCTACATGTGTGTGCTTGTTTGAGAGTGAAAGTGAGAAAATGGCAGGTAGTGAATAACAATGGATTCGAATAATTAAGATTGGGTGTCATTAAATGAGCATGAGTGAATCAGATTTAGTGAGAGTAAGAGTTACTGCAAGTGAGTGAGAGACAGAATAAGTGTGAGGGATGTTAGAGTGTTAGGAAGCGTGATTGAGAAAGAGTGGGAGATAGTGAGTGAGTGTGACTGTGAGTAATAACGAGTAAGCATAACTGAGAATGACTGAGAGCAAAAGTGAGTGAAACTGTATTTGACAGTGAGAAAGTGTGAGTGGGAGTAAGAGTGAATGTAAGTGTGAACAAATAAGCAAGAATGAGGGTGTCAGAGTGAGTGAGTGTAAAAAATGTGTCTGAGTAAGAATAAGTGCAAGTGAATATGAGTGAGTGAGAAAATAAGAGTGAATCAGCATGAGTCAACATGACTGAGAATGAGTGAGATTAAGAGTGAGTGCAAGGAAACTAGTTAGAATGAATGACTGCATTTAGGTGAGCCTGGTTGAGAATGTAGTGTTATGTCTGTGAGTCTACAGTTTGCCCAGGAACACTGAGGTACATTCCTGACTTATAAAGGCCCCCATAGTAAAATTCTGATGCACTAGAGGCAATTCTTAGCATGACAGGCAGCTGTGTCAAAAGAATGGCCCTGGCATGCTAGATGTAACACCTGATATATGGGACATCCTTGACAAAATGCTGGTACTAGCACATTGGAAGCAATTTTTTGCAATATGGGAGGGCACCTGAGGTATATGGGAAGGTGGCTACCGTAACAAAATGCTAGTCCTGACATACAAGAGTTAATTTTTACAATAAGAGTCACCCTTGGTATAAGGACAGCACGAATTTCTGACCAAAAATTCTAGCACTGGTATGTTGCACGATACAATGCTGGGGCACCCCTAGCACATTCTGACATAAAACAAGCTCTTGAAAATGTAATGAGTGCCCTTTCAGAGCCATTGGTGTTGGAGAAAGTGTGAAAATTGTGCTTTAAAAGACCAAATTTGACCACATTAAATAAAAACAAAGTTTGTTAGGGTAGAAAAGCCCCAAATCTGCCCGCGAAGAGTTTGATCTCCCTTGCTTTGTTTGCTCACCACAATGCAGGGCAAATAAAACCCTACGCCAAATTCAAAGATCATGATACACCACACAAGAACAAAAGCTAAACAGAGTCTTGATGAGCACTGTGTACTGTTGGCAGCTTCCACTGGAATTCAGACATTATGCTTTAGGTTTAGTAAAGTTTATAAACTGAGCAGCACAATCTGCACTCTTCTGATTAAATACAAAACTAAACAAACACATTTTTAAGTAAGTTGTTGCCATGCTTCATTATTGCAAATTCATGCAAAATAATGTGCTTGAATAAAACGTTAATCTCTATGATTCGCACATGTGAAATTACCTTCCCAATAGTCATAAATTAAAATGTATCACTATATGGAATAATTTAAACCAATAATAGTTCATATTCAATACATGCTCCATATCAATTAATACATATGGACATAGCTACCAGTGGTTTTTTTTAAAACCGTTTTCCCTCTTCCTATTATTAATCAATACATTTCTCGTTGCAATATACATTAGGGGAACAATTCAATCATGACAGTTTGAGGTTTAAATAATTTTGATTCCCAGTGCTGTTCTGAATTTTGTGTCACAGCGTATAGTGTTTCATGCTATACAAAGAGAAATGATTAAGGTTAACCTGGCATATCACATCAACATTCTATTATATGTGGATTCTAAAATTCACATTTGTCTGTGTTCCATTGTTATATTAATTATGCAGTCATTATGAAACTTCAGCAATGTTAATTATTGTGATGTCCTCAGGGTTACGGTCATGTGATATTATTTCTTGGGAAGATTCAGGGTCAAAGATCATATGATGTCATTTCCTGTGTTGTCCTCTAAGGCTACCTCCCAACCTGTGCAGGGTAACACTTCTGAGGTAGAATAGAGCATCAAGCGAGCAAAGGCCCTCTCTAAACATCAAAGGAGACCTCGGTTTCCTACTCCCACAGGCTAAAAAGCCTGGTCCACTACAAAACAGGTTAGGAATGTTTTGGAGAAGCCCTGCAATTTACATTGCTCTATAGTAGGCTGACCTGGCCAGCCTGCGGATTCCCATGGGAAGTGATTGGAAGCACCAGAAGCGTCCCTGAAAGAAATACTCACCAAAGAAGCACCTTGATAGCTCAATGCTATTAAACATTGCCACTGCAATGGTTCTTTGTTTTAGACCAGAAAAAGCAGCACCTGTGATGCCGGTCCTTCATTGTTTTTTTCTTACCTTCCGAACCATTACCAGTCTATTCACATGTGCACTTCTGGGTCAAAAAGATCCCTAACACCTGTGGATTCCCCCTGGGCTCCATTCTGTCTCCTGCCGTCTTCAAACCTTTCGATGGAGCTGCTTGCTGCTCTACTAACAGATGAAAAGGGTCCCTAATAAGAACAGATATGAAGAGATATTTAGTATGCAAACATTTTAATGACATTTACTCAAACGAATAATAAATAGCTTTAATAAATGGTGACAGGGAGGAAAACCTGCTTGGTGCTCAAACGTGACATCTGTATTTTTCTGATAATTTATATGCAAGGAGAAACCCCTCTAACTTTGGTATGCTTTACAAACCCTAGAAATTATTACTATGTTACATAGGGTTGTGTACCAAAAAACCTTATGTGCTCCACCAATATGAGCACGTTTGAGCTCATTTGCCTCACTGCCACCATTTATTAAAAGGTATTTATTTGTTTGATTATATGTCATTAAAACATCTGCATACTCAATATTTCTTCATATCTGTTTTTATTAGGGACTCCTGTTCTCTTATAAATACGAATACAACCTCGTTCCCTACCAATTTCAGGTTTGACCATTGTGGAACATTACAGTACTCACATATAACAGCATCAAGATTTACCAATATGCTGATGACACACAAATGTACTCAAAAGTCTCCTGTGCTTCAGACACTCAATGCCTCAAACATCGTTTGCACATCATCCAGTCCTGGAGGTACAGAGCTTACCTGAAGCTAAACCCAACCAAGCCAGAATTCCTGTAATTTGAAAACAAAATGTAACCTGGCTGAATGACATGAACCGTGAGAACTTTCACCTAATGCTAAGTCACTTGGTTTAACCTTGGACACCAACCTCTCCCTCAAGGAAGACCATGCCAAAAAAAAATAAAGTTAGTCTGGCACCAGATCTCTCTTCTAAAGAAACTCCAACTGTTTCTTCCAGAAAGCAACTTCAGAACTGCTATTCAAGCCCTCTTAGTCTTGCATTTGGATGCTACTACTACCTTACTCCATGGCCTCCCAGACTCCACAGTGGCACTCCTAAGGGGCATCCTACTCACCACTGCCTAACTTATCCAGGGCCTGAAGGAATATGATCCCTCCACCCCCATGCTGATGAAACTCCATTTGCTCCGATTGCTGGCCTGCACCATCTTCAAAACAAGTGGCCTTATTTACAACACCATCATGAACAGCACCCAAGGTTATCTTGCAGACCAGCTCACCATCTCTGGTGTTTCTCAGCACACCCACTACCAGGACACAATTAGACTACAGACTAAGAAAAAACAAGACAGCATGCCTATTCCACCCTTGCACCAGGATCTGTGACAACATCCGCGTATCCATCAGGACTGCCCCAATGCTGCTCCAATTTAGGAAAGAGTTGAAGACTCATCTCTTTAAAGAACAATTCACATTGCGCTAACCGTCCACAGCTCAGGTTGCTCTTCTATTATGCATTGACTTTATGCTTGTTTTTGACCATGTACAGCTCTACACTGCCTTTTGGCTAGGTTTGTGCTCTAGAAATGCCATGAACATGCATGCACAAATTGCATTTGGCAGTCCAGTGCATCAGCAAGCTCGCCAATGTGACCCAGGATCGGCTCATCATTTGTGTGGGTGGTGGGCAATATCTATGTAGTTTTCTTTGAACAGTTTGCAGTGCAGCATACATTCAGTCTGTTCTCTGCCTAGGATACCCTACTCCATAATTCAGCCTCTCTGCATATTTTCTGAGCAGGTCAAAGGGCATGTCAAGAGAGTGATTGTATGCTGTAATGTAAGCTGATCAGTGAACATGTCCAGAGACTGACTGTAGACTGCACCGTAACCTGAGCGGGGAACAGCTAAGAAGCTGAGCGCCTCCTTATTGTAAACTGGTCAGAGAACACACCAAGAGTATGCAAGTATAATAATAATAATTTGGGGCCAGATGTAGGTAGCCAAATACCGGTCGGTAACAGCCTGAAATCGGTAAAATTGTCCGTTACCGACCGGTATAGCGAGAACGAGATGTAGGTGACAAAAAAAGACCGAATCGGTAAATATGAATCGGAAAATTACCTACTCGGTATTTACTGAGTACATAATTACCGATTCGTAATTTACTGATACGATAATTACAGAGTCCTAATTCACCGAATCGGTAAATAAGAAATCGGAAAACATGTCCATCGAGATGTAGGAAAGCCGAAAAATACAGAATTCATCGAAATTCGGTATTTAAGAGTCGGTATTTACCATGGACTGAAAGCAGGTGGTAACCATGTGCATGCTATAAAAAGGGCCCAAAATGCAACAGTGTTGGCAACATGGCAGCACTCTATGTGATTGCGAGGAGGCGAAGGCTACAGGCTGCAGGTCTGAGGGTATGGCAAAGGGAGGAGCAGGTTTACAGGCAGAGGATCACTCTGTTCCAATTGACTGAGCCTGTGATACTCCAGAGGTACAGGCTGCACCCCAGGACCATCATGGACCTAATAAGGGACCTCCACCCATACCTGGATCATCCAACACCCAGGGCCCACGCCATCCCTCCCCATGTCCAGGTGCTGTGTAGCATACACCTGCTTGCCTCTGGGAGCTACCAGAGTGTGATAGCTGCAGTAGGAGGTGTATCCCAGAGCTGTCTGTCCCGTTTTTTCAGGAAATTCCTGGATATCATGACTCAGAGAATGGGACATTACATACAGTTCCCTGACACACCTGCGGAACTTGCCAAAACTAAAACAGACTTCTATGGACTGGCACACTTCCCGCATGTGATAGGCTGCATTGATGGCACCCACATTCCCCTATGCCCACCTGCAGCCACCGAACACATATACAGAAACCGTAAGTCGACGCACTCCATCAACGTGCAGGTGATATGCAATGCAGGGAACATCATCACCGACATAGTTGCCAAATTCCCTGGCAGCACACACGACTCCTACATATTCCAGAACAGCGGAATATACACCCGGCTACTGAATGGAGATTTTGGAGATGGATATCTGCTAGGTAAAAATGTTGTACACACCCTGAAATGGATCTCATCTAAAAGTAAAATGTGAATGTAACTCATGTACCTCTCCTTCTCTCCCAGGTGACAGTGCATATGCCCTGCGTTCCTTTGTTCTGACACCGTACCTCAACCCAACCAACAGAGCAGAAAGGCGATACAATGTGGCACACAGGTCCACCCGCAACATAGTGGAGAGAACCTTTGGACTCTTGAAGAGCAGATTCCGTTGCCTCCACAAAAGTGGAGGTGCGACAGTACACCCCCATCCTGTGTTGCAAAATAATAGTCACCTGTGCCATTTTGCACAATCTTGCTACCAAGGAAGGCACAGAGGTGGAGTTGACACATCATGAGAACATAGATGACGACCAAGAACATGCAGGGCCCCAGGCAACAGGACCTGCCGCACTAGATGGTAGATTGAGACGGACAGAAATAACACAACGATATTTCTAGGTAAAGTATGACACATACACAGGTATACTTCATGACATGAGTAGTTTAATCAGCACTACCTCACCATAGTCACATCTGAAGTGGATCGATAAATGTACGTCAATGTCACTGGCTGCACATTCTCAGTTTCAGTCACTGTGTGCAGTTGAGTCTGTCTCCCGCATAGGTCATTGCTTGCGTCCTCGCACTACATTGCGGGATTTTGGTGCCTGTCCTTCAGTTACCCTGCTGGTGCCTGACTCCGCATGGCTGTGCCTGCCGCTCCGGCGCACCTCCGGTACAGGTGTACTGGAGCCACTCCTGCTGGTTGACCCCTCAGTCTCCTCCACACCCGTGTCACCAGCATTGCCTGTGTTGGAGTTTAACATCTGCTCCATCGCAGAGGTCACTCTACCCATGCCCCGTCTTAAGTCCGTGCAGCAGTGCTCTATTGCTTCCTGCATTGAAATGGAGCGTCTGCAGAGGAGTGCTGTATTGGTTGCGAACCTATTCACGGCCTTTGTCTGTTGGCGCATGTCATGTCGTTCCCTGGCACGCTGGAGATGATCCCGGTCCAACTTGTCGGAGAGGACTCCCATGTAGGTTGAGATGTCTGTGATTCCTTGTGCAATCACCTCCAGGCTAGATGCCATTTGGCCTATGCCCTTGTCCATGTTGGACATTTTGGTGTTCAAACAGCAAACCTGCCTATGCATGGCTTGCAGTGATTTGGCCTGCTGGCGTTGTACTTTCACCATCGTGCCCTCTAGGCCACAGAACACGCCCTACCCTTCCTGGCCCTCCCCACCCTCACGTGCCCTCCTGCCAAGGACACTGGTGCGCGCTGCGCCTGCAGCAATAGTTGGTCTTGGCCTGTCACCCACTGGTGCACTCTTTTGGGGGACATCTTCCTCATCCTCTGATTCAGAGGTCTGCAGGATCCTCTGTGGGGGCTCCGCATGGCTACTTTCCCCTCCCGGCATGGACCCTCTGGACATTGCACTGGGTGTGTCTGTGATGTCAGGAGTTCCAAACAACAGAGGGGACATTGGGACAGGTGTAGTGGGTGGGTTTGGAGATGATGGCTCATGGGTGGGATCGTTCCCTCCTTCTCCTGCGCTGTGACAACTTTTCCTCTTTTCTTTCTACCCTCTTTTAGATGGTGCTGCCCTCTCCTCCCTCGGCGGTGCTGAACTGCGTGACGACTCTCCTGTGGAATCAAATTGACATAGGGTCAATGTTGTTGTTTGTCTGTGTGTGGTTCTTAATTAAATAGTCTGCACACCTTTGCACAGTCCACATTGCTTGTTTGGTGATGTGTGTGGCATGCCTTGCTGAGTCATGTGTGTTGTACTTAGCATCTATGTATACATGACTACGTCTACCATGATGCATTGCTGCCACAAAATCTGAACTCTTCTGCAGTGTGATGTGTGTACACAGTGGGGTACAGGGTTGGGTTGCTGGGGGTGGATGTGGGAACATGCCTCTTACCTTGTTTCTTGGCTGCTTTCGCTGTGCTATCCAGGTCTCCTTTCCCATGGATGCATTCTGTCTCAATGGTGGTTTCCACTAGCTCCTCTATTGGTGTCAGTTTTGGGGCTTTGCTCCTGCCACCTCCAGTCAAACCCGCATCCTTTTTCTGTGCAGCTATTTTTTTCTTCGTTACGATGCGCAGGTCATACCACCTCTTACGGATGTCCTCAATATCCCGGTGGGTGACACCAATGGCATTGAATTTTGCCTGAATGCCTATCCAAATGTTCCTCTTCACAGTCTCTGCAACATGCAGAGACTGTCTCCCAAATATTTGGCTGTAGTTGCTCACTATTTCATCCACAGTCACCTGTAGTTCCTCTGGGCTGAACTTCAGCTTCCTTTTCCTCTCACCACCATCCTTTTGTCCTTCCTGTGCCTCCATTCTTTCACTCTGCTTGCCTGTGGATGCTCTGCTCCTCTCTCCTCTGAAGATTTGTTTGTTCTGTTGGTTTCCACCTGCATGGGTGTGGCCACTCCCAGGTACTGGGGTGGGGTGCTTCACTCTCATTGGTTGGATTCATAGGGCCTTGGTTGTGGGGTGTGTAGGCTGTCCCTGATTGGTTGGCAGGCTCACATGGCGTGTTTCAAACTCCCGATTCGGTAATTACCGAATCGGTGAATTCCGAATCAGTAAATTCCGAATCGGCTTTTTCCGAATCGGTGAATCCCATTCATTCCTATGGGCCATGTGGCCCATAGGGATGCTTGGGTTTCACCGATTCGGAAAAAGCCGAATCGGAATCTTCCGAATCGGTAATTACCGATTTTGGTTACCGAGTCATAACGAATCGGTAACTTTTACCGATTTTTTTCTTACATACCATTTACCGATTCAGGAATACCGATTCGGTATGAGTCGGTATTTATGAATCGATAAATGGAAATTACCTACATCTGGCCCAAAGAAGCTTATAAAGCACACAGCTACTTCTAAAGGAGTGTCCCAGCACTAAATTCAAATACTCCGACAGCTCAAGTGTGCTGCTATAAAGAGACCTGGACAGAGCGCCCAACCAAGGGTGGAAATGCATTCTGTACTGTAACCTGCAGAGACTGAGTGTGTGCCGTACTGTAACCTGCAGAGACTGAGTGTATGCCGTACTGTAACCTGCAGAGACATTGTGTATGCCATACTGTAACTTGCAAAGACTGAGTGTGTGCCGCACTGTAACCTGCAGAGTCTGAGTGTATGCCGCACTGTAACCTTCAGAGACAGAGTGTATGCTGCACTGTAACCTGCAGAGGCTGAGTGTATGCCGCACTGTAACCTGCAGAGACAGAGTGTATGCCGCACTGTAACCTGCAGAGACAGTGTATGCCGCACTGTAACCTGCAGAGACAGAGTGTATGCCGCACTGTAACCTGCAGAGACAGTGTGTGTGCCGTACTGTAACCTGCAGAGACAGAGTGTATGCCGCACTGTAACCTGCAGAGACAGTGTGTATGCCGCACTGTAACCTGCAGCTACTGAGTGTATGCCGCACTGTAACCTGCAGAGACTGAGTGTATGCTGTACTGTAATCTGCAGAGACAGAGTGTATACCGCACTGTAACCTGCAGAGACAGTGTGTATGCCGCACTGTAACCTGCAGAGACTGAGTGTATGCCGTACTGTAACCTGCAGAGACAGTGTGTGTGCCGTACTGTAACCTGCAGAGACAGTGTGTGTGCCGTACTGTAACCTGCAGAGACAGAGTGTATGCCGTACTGTAACCTGCAGAGACAGTGTGTGTGCCGTACTGTAACCTGCAGAGACAGTGTGTGTGCCGTACTGTAACCTGCAGAGACAGAGTGTATGCCGCACTGTAACCTGCAGAGACTGAGTGTATGCCGCACTGTAACCTGCAGAGACTGAGTGTATGCCGCACTGTAACCTGCAGAGACAGTGTGTATGCCGCACTGTAACCTGCAGAGACTGAGTGTATGCCGTACTGTAACCTGCAGAGACAGAGTGTATGCTGCACTGTAACCTGCAGAGACAGAGTGTATGCTGCACTGTAACCTGCAGAGACTGAGTGTATGCCGCACTGTAACCTGCAGAGACAGTGTATGCCGCACTGTAACCTGCAGAGACAGAGTGTATGCCGCACTGTAACCTGCAGAGACAGTGTGTGTGCCGTACTGTAACCTGCAGAGACTGAGTGTATGCCGCACTGTAACCTGCAGAGACAGAGTGTATGCCGCACTGTAACCTGCAGAGACAGTGTGTATGCCGCACTGTAACCTGCAGAGACTGAGTGTATGCCGTACTGTAACCTGCAGAGACAGAGTGTATGCCGTACTGTAACCTGCAGAGACAGTGTGTGTGCCATACTGTAACCTGCAGAGACTGAGTGTGTGCCGCACTGTAACCTGCAGAGACAGTGTATGCCGCACTGTAACCTGCAGAGACTGAGTGTATGCCGCACTGTAACCTGCAGAGATTGAGTGTGTGCCGCACTGTAACCTGCAGAGTCTGAGTGTATGCCGCACTGTAACCTGCAGAGACAGTGACAGTGTGTATGCCGCACTGTAACCTGCAGAGACTGAGTGTATGTCGCACTGTAACCTGCAGAGACTGAGTGTATGCCGTACTGTAACCTGCAGAGACAGTGTGTGTGCCGTACTGTAACCTGCAGAGACTGAGTGTATGCCGTACTGTAACCTGCAGCGACAGTGTGTGTGCCGCACTGTAACCTGCAGAGACTGAGTGTGTGCCGCACTGTAACCTGCAGAGACAGAGTGTATGCCGCACTGTAACCTGCAGAGACTGAATGTATGCCGCACTGTAACCTGCATAGACAGAGTGTGTGCCGTACTGTAACCTGCAGAGACTGAGTGTGTTCCGCACTGTAACCTGCAGAGACTGAGTGTGTGCCACACTGTAACCTGCAGAGACTGAGTGTATGCCGTACTGTAACCTGCAGAGACAGAGTGTATGCCGCACTGTAACCTGCAGAGACTGAGTGTGTGCCGCACTGTAACCTGCAGAGACAGTGTGTGTGCCGTATTGTAACCTGCAGAGACTGAGTGTATGCCGTACTGTAACCTGCAGAGACAGTGTGTGTGCCGTACTGTAACCTGCAGAGACTGAGTGTATGCTGCACTGTAACCTGCAGAGACAGAGTGTATGCCGCACTGTAACCTGCAGAGACTGAGTGTATGCCATACTGTAACCTGCAGAGAGTGTGTGTGCCGTACTGTAAAGTATGCCGCACTGTAACCTGCAGAGACTGAGTGTATGCCGCACTGTAACCTGCAGAGACTGAGTGTATGCCGTACTGTAACCTGCAGAGACTAAGTGTATGCCGCACTGTAACCTGCAGAGACAGAGTGTATGCCGCACTGTAACCTGCAGAGACTGAGTGTATGCCGCACTGTAACCTGCAGAGACTGAGTGTATGCCGCACTGGAACCTGCAGAGACTGAGTGTATGCCACATTGGAACCTGCAGAGACTGTGTGTATGCCACACTGGAACCTGCAGAGACTAAGTGTATGCCACACTGGAACCTGCAGAGACTGAGTGTATGCCGCACTATAACCTGTAGAGACTGTGTGTATGCCGCACTGGAACCTGCAGAGACTGAGTGTGTGCCGCACTGTAACCTGCAGAGACTCAGTGTATGCCGCACTGGAACCTGCAGAGACTGAGTGTATGCCGCACTGGAACCTTCAAAGACTGAGTTTATGCCGCACTGGAACCTGCAGAGACTGAGTGTATGCCACACTGTAACCTGCAGAGACTGAGTGTATGCCACACTGTAACCTTCATAGACTGAGTTTATGCCGCACTGGAACCTGCAGAGACTGTGTGTATGCCGCACTGGAACCTGCAGAGACTGAGTGTATGCTGCACTGGAACCTGCAGAGACTGTGTGTATGCCGCACTGGAACCTGCAGAGACTGAGT
Organism: Lissotriton helveticus; assembly: GCF_964261635.1. NCBI lineage: Eukaryota > Metazoa > Chordata > Amphibia > Caudata > Salamandridae > Lissotriton > Lissotriton helveticus. The sequence goes on from NC_136068.1 coordinate 1,374,404,469, forward strand.
GTATGCCGCACTGGAACCTGCAGAGACTGAGTGTATGCCGCACTATCACCTGTAGAGACTGTGTGTATGCCGCACTGGAACCTGCAGAGACTGAGTGTGTGCCGCACAGTAACCTGCAGAGACTCAGTGTATGCCGCACTGGAACCTGCAGAGACTGAGTGTATGCCGCACTGGAACCTGCAGAGACTGAGTGTATGCCGCACTATCACCTGTAGAGACTGTGTGTATGCCGCACTGGAACCTGCAGAGACTGAGTGTATGCCACACTGTAACCTTCAGAGACTGAGTTTATGCCGCACTGGAACCTGCAGAGACTGAGTGTATGCCACACTGTAACCTGCAGAGACTGAGTGTATGCCACACTGTAACCTTCATAGACTGAGTTTATGCCGCACTGGAACTTGCAGAGACTGAGTGTATGCCACACTGTAACCTGCAGAGACTGAGTGTATGCCGCACTGTAACCTGGACAGAAGCACACTCCGAGGAACTACACTCTGATGTGCTAGAGTGAGTCCAAGAAGGACATGAGAGGATGTACAAGGTGGTCCCTGCCTCCTAGTCCAGGCTCTGAATGACTTCAGACTGAAAGTAGGGCGACTTACTCCAGGTTATTACAACATTGCCTCCAGGATTATACCTTCCATCTATAAATACCTGACTAGTGTTTAAGGCTAATTAGTTAAAAAATGGTAAAAACCAAGAATACAACACCCAGAACGCATTAGGCTATCACAGAAAATATCAGAACTGGAAACAGCGTTCGTAATGGCTTGGAAGGCGTTGGTCACCCTCAACAGCCAGTGGAGCCTTTAATATCAGATAGAGACCGTACTGTACCCGCTACCACAGCCTACGTTTCTTTGTCTCTGAAGGGGGTCTGAGCGCAGACTGAGGGCCGATAACCAGAATGAATTCCGTCTATGTTCCCTTTTGACAATAAATTACATTTCTCTGCTTCATTTCAAGCTACATTACCCATTTGTCACAAAATATCGATTTCGTTATATTCGCAGCGATTCACCGTCGTCTGTTTGCGTTACTTCTGTGATATTTATTGCTGAACGAAATTGTTTCTGTGCGTTATCCTCTGTTAGGCCTTGTCAAGTGTCATCAACCTATAAACTCTCTCAGCGTGTGTGTGGGTGCAGAAAAACAGGCTGTGGAGGTGGGGGGGGGGCTGCCTCGGGGAGTAAGTGGCAGATTTCCCCCTCAAGGTGAGAGCTCTTGGGAGGAAAAACTCAGCCGCTTGTCAGGAGATTTGAAGATTGAACAGGACTGTAACCGAGTCAACCATTTTAAGGCCACTGCACAGGCCTTATTACAGAAATTTAACTCTGGTGCAAAAAAAACCACCAAAAACATTTTGCATCATGTTGCTGTTGGGTCAAAATGACTTTGCTTCAGTCCATCCCACAAGCAAGATTTATTGCACCAGAACAAAAATCAAATAAAAGAAACTACATGTAAAATATCTATTGCTTTAAAATACGTTTAATGAGTAGTAAAGTGAATAAATATTTGGATAGATTTTGAACTACCTTTTGCTCTTCATTTAAAGCAATGTAACAAACTGATCATGCTTTAAACTCAGACCTGTCTTTCACATTAAAAAGGGATAACATCTATTTTCTTCGCTTCTGATCATGTACACACAGAAAAAGAAACATAGAATCCGCTACATGTTTACGCCAGTGCAAAGACACTATTCCACTGCTTGTTACCCCAGAAGCCACCAAGGGCATGGTCAGCCATGCATCAGGTCTGGAAGCTATCAGAGCTGGTGTCGGGTCAGTCCGGTAATCTCTTCAGCTGGTTATCATTGTTAGAAAAAATGTCTTCCAGTTGTGTTGTACAAAGGGAAGAGGCTCCAGATGTGCAAATGGTTTGTCAAGACTTAATTTTGGCCTATTGATTTTTGGGCACGGGCATAAGCAGAAACATCAAGGGAATTTATACAGGTTAGGTCAAAATACTAATTGGAACAATTGACATATTCAAGTTTCACGTGAAATTAGCTGACATTTTCTTCATTGTGGCTAAGAATATTAATAAATATAATCATCATCATCATAATTTTAGAAATGGCAAAAAAAACCACTTAAAACACATTTAAAAATATTTTGTAATTAGATGTAGTTTGTTATTCATCAATGAAATGTCCACCCCTGCAAGAATTGATGCTAAGGTGTTGCCCCACTTGAGCCTAATAGGGAGGATCCTGCCTAGCCTGCAGACATGTTGACCGGCTGAACCGTGCAGAGGACTGTGGCAGCCAGGATAAACCGAGGAGGATCGAAAACTAGAATTGTGAGAAATTTGGTTATTGCTTGAGGGATGGGAAACCCTTCTCAAGCAACAATGCAATTACAATACAATCACAATCTTCGTCAGGGTGAACCACAAAAAGTCACCAGATTAACCTTGGCTTTACCCTGTGGTAGCTTGGCACAAAAGCAATCAGACTTAATTTAGAGGTAATGTGTAAAATATGTATGCAGCAGTCAAACAGCAATAAGGTGAAAACACAACACAAGAAAGACCCCACAACAATTTAGAAAAATAGAGTTAAATGTAATAAATAAAATGTTATTAGAACAACAAATGTCAAATCAGTAGAACTAGAGATATGCAATTTCAAAGTCTTAAGAGAAAGTGGTACCAACTGTAGTTATCTGGTCGAGAAAGGACCAAGACATGGTCACAAGTTCAAGCCAACTGCGATGGAGCATGGGCCAGGTACAGGACCAAATTTGGCCTGCTGGACAATGTACTTTGTTGTACTTAAATAGAGATGCGAGGTCCGGTGCTGCACTGCGCCGAGTTGCATCGAGATGCGTCGGCCCCGATGAGGCTACCAAGCAGGAGCTGCAAGATGCTGCGATGCGAGGTCCTGCACGATTCCAATGAGACCGCTGATCAGGAGCTGTGTGGTGCTGCATTGTGAGGTCCTGTGTTGAGATACGTTGTGCTGCATTGGTTCTGGAGAAACCCACAGGTGGGTCAGGAGGAGTACACTCAGACGCCAGCCAGGGGTCTAGGTCCTGGGGGCACCTCTTGGGGGATCAAGACTCACTCCAGAAAGAGATAGCATCAGAGTACAGGCCGGTCCACTTTAGTGTTGGCAGCTGGGCAGATGCAGGGCAGGTCTCTGGGGCTTATTATGTCCCATTAGCTCAGAACAGGAGGCCAGTCAGCTAACCCTTGGAGTCACTCTGGTGGTTCTATGTTCAAGGAGCACGTTCAGGGTAGTCATTCTTGCACCAGGGAAGCATGACAGTCCTTCCAGCAGGAGGGTAGCAGAGCAGTCCTTCTGAGTCTTCCACGGGTCCAGGCGTGATTTGCAGAATTGGGTTGAGGGTCCAATATTTATACGTGGTGGCAGCTATGAAGAGGTAGAAATGTCTAGACTTCTCATTTGGCTCTGGAATGTCCTTTCTTGTCCTGCCCTGGCTAAGAGAGGCCTGGGGATAGGCTACAGTGAAGCCCTTTGTGACAGTGCTGAGGCAGCCACTTTGAAGTGCAAGAATGGTGGGGGCGGCTATGCCTATCCCACTAGGTCAGGGTAGCCCAGCCTGCCAACACCCAGTTCCCCCTTTGTAACACTGTCTGGGAGTAATGCACAAAGGCCAAGTGCCAACTACACCTAGTGATGTGACCTAGGACACAGGCTGCAGGCACAAAACGGTTATGACAAAAAAATGCCAGCTTTCTAAAAAGGGCATTTTCAGAATTGGGAATTAAATCTGATTTTACTATCACAGAGGGTTTTAAATTACAATTCATTTGAGACCAAACTTGAGATTATTACCTGCTCTCATCAAAAGGTATCACTTATTAATTGTAATAAGGCAGCCCAATGCTATCCTATAGGAGAGGTAAGCCTTGCAATAGTGAAAAACGAATTTCAGAGTTTTTAACTAACAGGACATGTAAAACCTAAAAGTACATGTCCAATATTTTAAATTCATTTCACCCTACCCTATAGGCTGTATATGGTCTACCCTATATAACTTATATGTATTAAAAAGGAAGGTTTAGGCCTGGCAAAAGGTTTCTTTTTAAGTCGAAGTGGCAGTTTAAAACTACGCACATGCTGCATTGGCAGGCCTGAAACATGTTTTATACGGCTACTTAAGTGAGTGGCACAATAAGTGCTGCAGGCCCACTAGCTGCATTGAATTTACAGGTCCTGGGTACATGTGGTACCACTTTACTAGGGACTTACAAGCAAATTAAGTGTGCCAATTAGATGTGTGCCAATGTTACCATATTTAAAGGAGAGAGCACGCACACTTTAGCACTGGTTAGCACAGAGTCTGAATGCCAAAAAACTAAAATATTCTGCAATACTGGAGGGGTGAAGGCAACAGGTTTGGGGGTTACCCTGCAGGCCAGATCCAATATGAATCATATATTATTGTCACCAATCATTTTGACTTGATCACTTTGCTACCCATTGGCACTTGACATGCAGGTGCCATCATGGTTGTATGTCAATTATTATTAAGGCTAGCAGTGTTCTGTGTTTATTGATCTGTGCATACAAACACATGCAGAGAACAATGTGGTTCCCTGTCTACATTAATCATTAGAAGTGGAAAGAATCAGAAATGAGTGTCTCTCAAACTTGTAAGACATGGCTACCAAGCCAAAACTGTGCAAATTGACATCACAGAAAGTTGAACAAAGAAAGGTATTTCTTATTGAAGCTTAAGTAGCTGCAGATGTGCACGAGCTGGAGCTGCAGCGCTAATTCTTTCAGGTGCTGTATTTTAAAATGTATATGGCTAGAAAGCACACACAGAGTTTAAAATAGCAACTTCTTTGTTCGTTCACCTGTCAATAAATGTGAAACAATACCAAGATAATAATAAAATCAAGAATTATGGCTCAATACTGAGGGAATCGTCCAAAAGCTGAACTACTATGAAACTAGGAGCCCCAACAGTAATAATATGTTGAAAGTGCATTATTATTAAATCGACTTAGGAACTGATGTACCTTATACCTACCTATTCTATACATCATTTTTTTTATTGTTAAATCAAATCAAATCAAATCAAGGACATTTGTGTAGCGCACACATCACTCAAGGAGTCTCGTGGCGCTTGAAGGTGACTCTGAATGGAGATGCTAACTTAGTTGTCAAATAGCCACGACTTCTGCATCTTTTGAAAGCAGTTATGGTCAGGGATGTGTCATGATTTGCCTACCCCTACGCATGTCCCTGAGGATCATGCTACACATGCCCTCTAGACACATGCAGTATTCTCCCTATTGAAACCCGCCCCTGTCCCGTGCGCCCCGCACGCTTCATTGTCAGTGTGATTGAGTGTGTCTGATACTTTTGCACTTCGTACCTCTTGGCATTTTATATTATGATTAACCATGCCTTTGCTGTGCCATGCGATGTTTTTCCATTCAGTTTCAGAGGTTTGAACTTAGCGCGGAGTGAATCCGAGACCTAGCACTTTGAAGGTCTCGTCATTCTCTCCCTGCACCCCTCGCACGCACATTTTGGTGCGCATCCAAGAATGATTGAAGACTTCGTCTTCACGCACGGTCTTGTGCGTAACAGGGAGCGGCTGGGTGCGGTCCAGTATTTAAACCGCACCCAGCCTTCTAGAAGCCGCTTTGCCTTCGGATTTCCTCCAGCGAAGGTCGCGTCTGGTGGCAGCTCAGCTAGGGAACTTACCTGATGGCATTTCGGTTCCGGCTGGACTTTCAAGCTGCTTCTCTTCAAGGCGGTTCCTCTTTCTCATCGGAGCAAGAATCCTGAAAGTCAAGAGTTAGAAAGCTAAGTACTTTAAATATTTAAAGGCGCCCTTCGCAAGAAAGGTCAACAGTAATTTTTGGAACTCTAAACTTGCAGAAGAAAATGCAAAGAAGAGACTTTGGACATTTCTGATTTATAATGGTTATTGTATTTCTAAATTTGAGAGAACATTTGTTTACTGGATACATGTATGTATTATGCTGTGAAATAATTTAGATTGTGAATGTTAGTTTTTTGAGCTCAAAGGATAAGGTAATTGAGGGAAGACGTTTAGGATATTGTGTATTTTGGGTCTGTGCTTATTTTTATTTGAACAGAGGAGGATTCAAGAACCCCAAGACCAAGAAGCAAGAAGTTTATGTCAAGTAAGTGACAGGAATAGTTAGGTGGGTTTGCGAAGAGTCATTTAAAGAATTTAAAGTAATACTTCCTTTTATTTTTTAGTGTGCAACAATTTCATGACTAAACAAGCTGACCAACTATCCTAGAGGAAGTCTGACGACTTCATCATCTCAATCCTCGAAAGAAATACTGGACGAATGCCAACACCTTACTGATCGCAGGTAGGGGAATATCTGAACACCCAGTCTGACTTAGGTTTTAAACAAAGTTAGTTAGAATAGTTAAAAAGGCCACAGAATTGTTAGGAGAATTCCTCTTTGTTTAGATTTCTAAAGTCTTTTGTGCTTGTTGCTTCGCAGGTCGACAGCAAGAACAAAATTCTACACTTCAACGTCCAGTACCGGCCCTCCTCCCTAATTCCTAGTTTAAATCTTGCTGTTAACAATTAGAACCAGTAAGTTTTAGTTAGTGATTTGGGAAGTTGGTCCCTTGCGTCTCTGCGACATCATCTGCGTCATCCAAGAGGGCTTCAAGCAAGGACAAGGTAAGGGACGACGTGGATCGGTTTGACAGAAGGCAAAGCCCACGTTGATAATTTCGCCCAGACGCAATGGATCAAATTACCCTGCAGGACTTGGCCACAGTTTTAGACGCAATTAGACAGGATAATGCTGCTTTACGCAGAGATCTGTCCTCTCTTCAAGACTCTGTTCATCAGAAGTCAGTTTTGAAACCAGCCACTTTTCAGGGTTCATCCTCTAGCTCTGGCTCTCAAACTCAAATCCAAGTTGTAACTCCGGTTCCAACCCCTTTAGCCCCACCTGAGAGATTTTATGGGGATTGTAACAAATTCTCAGTATTTCTCCAACAATGTCATTTGCACTTTATAGCTAAAACTTCAGCCTTTCCTGATGATTCCTCCAGAGTAGCGTGTATGTTATCCTACATGGGTGGAGACGCAGCTCTTTGGTCAGTCCCCTTAGTGGAAAATAATGACCAGATTTTGTACAACTTCCAAAACTTTGAGAGGGCTTTAAAGAAGATGTTTGCAAAACATCTTTTTGTTCAGTCAGCAGACAATGAGCTTTTAGGATTAAAGCAAGGTTCATCTGATTTATTACATTATATTTCTACCTTTAACCGTTTGGTTTTAGAAGCAGAATGGCCTTACGACAAAAGAGTCTCAATCTTCTACAGAGGTTTAAGAGATGAACTAAAGGATATGATAACTCAAATTTTAGAACCTCCTGAAGACATTAGTGCATTCATTGACTTAGTGGTTAAGTTGGATCATCGTATTTCTGAGAGAAAGGGAGAAAAAGGGAAGCTTGAGCATAAGTTAGCTTTCTTCAAAGAAAAGTCAGTACCTAACCGAGAAACGAGCTCAAAATCTGATACTGTAGAACCTATGCAAATAGGTTCTATCCGTGGTCCGTTAACTAAGGAGGAAAAAGATAAGAGGCGACGATTAAATCAGTGCCTTTATTGTGGAAAGACAGGACACTTTGTAAAGGAATGCCCCACAAGACCAAATAAGTTTAAGACTAAATCATCTAATTTAGCCATCACACAAGAAAAGACGGAAAACTAGAAAAACTCGGTAAAGGGAGAGGTCAGTTTATCGGGTTTGTTCTCTAGTTTGGCCTCAACTCTTCCTCCCATCGGTTGTAGACACTTTTCTATTCTAGTAGAACTTCGTGGTCTGCTTCCTGAATCTCACACTAGAAAGGTAGAAGCCATTATAGATTCAGGAGCTACAGGAAATTTTATTGACTCTCATTTCTTCCTCCAGTTAGGTTTCAAGTCTCTGTTTAAGGACCATCCTGAAACTGTTAGAGCAGTGGATGGCAAGGAATTGACTTCGGGTCCTGTAAATAGACAGACTGAATGATTGGAAATGGATTGCTCTCCTATACATAGAGAAAAGATACAGTTTGACATCATTGATGCTCCTCAATTTAAAATGGAACTAGGAATCCCTTGGTTGGTAAAACATAACCCGCTTATAGATTGGGTAACCAAGTCAATAACTTTTAAATCTTCTACTTGTACTGATCATTGCTTCCTTATTAAAAGATCTAAGGACGTGATTCAAGGTTTTGACTTTGGAATAGAATCGCCTAATATTCTGATTTTGGATGGGGTTCCATCGGAGTATAATGATCTAACTGACGTATTTGACAAAAAGAAAGCCAACACCCTTCCACCACATAGGGATTTTGACTGTAGGATTGATTTAATGCCTGGAGCAACCTTACCCTGCAGTCGGATATATGCCCTTACAGAGGTTGAAAATGTCCATCTGAGAGAATACTTAGATGAGTACCTTGCTAACGGATTCATTAGACACTCAAAATCTCCTGTTTCATCAGCTCTTTTTTTTATTCCAAAGAAGGGAGGGGAATTGCGCACGTGCATAGATTATAGAGCCTTAAACAATGTCACCATTAAGAATAGGTACCCCCTACCTCTGATTCCTACACTTTTGGACCAAATAAAAAAGGCTAAGATTTATACAAAACTGGACTTGCGAGGAGCTTATCATTTAGTTAGGGTAAGAAAAGGAGACGAATGGAATACAGCATTCCGCACAAAATTTGGTCTCTTCGAATACCAAGTAATGCCATTTGGTCTTTGTAACGCTCCTGCCGCCTTCCAGTTTTTTATAAATGAGGTTTTACATGAATTCATAGACGTCTGTTGTGTAGTCTACATAGATGATATTCTCATCTATTCAGATTCAGAGGAAGAACATGTACAACAAGTTCGCGCCATTCTTCAAAAACTACTTTCGAACTCACTCTTTGTGAAATTGGAAAAAAGTCTGTTTCATGTCTCTAAGGTGGACTTTCTGGGCTATATTATCAGTCCAGATGGAATAGAAATGGACCCAAAAAAAGTAGAAGCTGTAACAACTTGGCCGAGCCCCACTTCTGTGAAACAAATTCAAAGTTTCCTAGGATTTGCAAATTTCTACCGCAGATTTATTCAGGACTTTTCTCAAATTATAACACCCATTACCAAGTTGTTGAGAAAAGGAGTAAAATTTTTATGGTCTCCAGCTGCTGATGAAGCCTTCCAGAAATTAAAGAAGAGGTTTACTATGGCTCCAATTTTATGTCATCCAGACCCCAGTCAACCCTTTATAGTAGAAGCAGATGCATCCCACTTCGCCTTGGGCGGAATTCTTTCACAACGAAATTCTGATACCGGCCAAATGCATCCTATAGCTTACTATTCGAGAAAGTTGTCGGAAGCAGAACAAAATTATGCTATTGCTGATAAAGAGTTATTGGCAATAAAGGCAGTGTTTGAAGAATGGCGTCACTACTTGTTAGGGGCTCGTCATCCGGTAACTATTTATACAGACCACAGAAATCTTCAAGCTTTAAGATCAGTAAAAGCACTATGTGCTAGACAATTACGTTGGTCTATGTTCTTCAATGATTACAATTTTGTAATGACATATCGTCCTGGAAAAGAGAACCTAAAAGCGGATGCTTTATCTAGAATAGGAGATAAGGGCCCTGATCAACCTGAAATTGTTCATCCTGTAATCCCAACTTCTTGTTTCCAGGGTAGTTTATCTGTTTGTGACATTATCGATGACATTAAAAAAGCTTTGAGTGAAAAGGATTCAGAGTTATGGAAAAAAGATCATCCTTTTCTACTTGAGAAAGACAGTTTAATGATGGTTCATGATTTAATTTTTGTTCCTAATGAAAAGATTCGAAAATCCATAATCCATCTTCACCATGATACTATGTTGTCTGCTCACCCAAGCATTTTGAAAACTATGGAACTTATTAAGAGGAACTTTTGGTGGCCTTCCATGTTCAAAGACATCCAACAATTTGTAGAAACTTGCAGCGTTTGTATTCAGCATAAAACTTCTCATCAAGCTCCTAGTGGTTTATTAATGCCCCTACCAATTCCACCTCAACCCTGGCATACTATATCGTTGGATTTTATTGTCGAACTACCTGAAACCAAGAAGGGATTCAATACAATTTTGACAGTTGTAGATCAGTTCACCCGAATGGCCCATTTTATTCCTTTAAAAAAGCTTCCTACAGCATTAGAACTTGCTCATTTAATCATGATTCATGTGATAAGGCTACATGGGATTCCTTCGGTAGTGATTTCTGATAGGGGTTCCCAATTTATTTCTAAAGTTTGGCAAAAACTGAGTTCTTTGTTACATATGGAAGTTCGTTTATCTTCTAGCTATCATCCCCAAACAGATGGTTTAACGGAACGAACTAATCAAACTATTGAACAATATCTTCGTTGTATGTTGCCTAATGTTTCCGAAGAATGGTCCGATCTTTTAAGTCCTTTAGAATTCGCCTACAATAACTCCGAACATTCTTCCATTAAAATGTCCCCATTCTTTTGTAATTTCGGATTCCATCCAAAAAGTATTCCCGAAGGTTCTAACAACGATGAGTCTGTACCTGCGGTTTCTGATTATGTATCCAAGGTATTCTCCATTCAGGAAGAAGCTAAATTCAACCTGGCCAAAGCAAAAGAATCTCAAAAAGAAGCCAAGGATAAACATCGAACTGAGCAACCTCGGTATGAAGCTGGGGAGAAAGTATGGTTGAGTACAAAAAACTTGAAGTTAAAAGGAAACAGGAAATTTAATCCAAAGTTTATTGGTCCCTTTTCTATTGAAAAAGTAATTAACCCAGTTTGTGTAAGATTGATTCTTCCTCACAAGTATTTGATACACCCTGTTTTCCATGTCTCTCTGATTAAACCTTTCCATCCCCAAACTCGTATTCCTAAATCTCCGCCTTCCATCATGGTTGAAGGTCACCCTGAGTTTGAAGTTAAATCAATCCTTGATTCAAAAAGAGTGAGGGGAAGACTTTTTTACCTCATAGATTGGAAAGGTTATGGCCCTGAGGAAAGATCATGGGAACCTTTAGAACATCTTAAAAATGCTCCTAGAGTGGTCCGACTCTTTCATTTAAGACATCCTGATAAACCTAAACCCGTTTCCACTGTTCTTGGGGGGATCTTGAGGAGGGAGTACTGTCATGATTTGCCTACCCCTACGCATGTCCCTGAGGATCACGCTACACATGCCCTCTAGACACATGCAGTATTCTCCCTATTGAAACCCGCCCCTGTCCCGTGCGCCCCGCACGCTTCATTGTCAGTGTGATTGAGTGTGTCTGATACTTTTGCACTTCGTACCTCTTGGCATTTTATATTATGATTAACCATGCCTTTGCTGTGCCATGCGATGTTTTTCCATTCAGTTTCAGAGGTTTGAACTTAGCGCGGAGTGAATCCGAGACCTTGCACTTTGAAGGTCTCGTCATTCTCTCCCTGCATCCCTCGCACGCACATTTTGGTGCTCATCCAAGAATGATTGAAGACTTCGTCTTCACGCACGGTCTTGTGCGTAACAGGGAGCGGCTGGGTGCGGTCCAGTATTTAAACCGCACCCAGCCTTCTAGAAGCCACTTTGCCTTCGGATTTCCTCCAGCGAAGGTCGCGTCTGGTGGCAGCTCAGCTAGGGAACTTACCTGATGGCATTTCGGTTCCGGCTGGACTTCCAAGCTGCTTCTCTTCAAGGCGGTTCCTCTTTCTCATCGGAGCAAGAATCCTGAAAGTCAAGAGTTAGAAAGCTAAGTACTTTAAATATTTAAAGGCGCCCTTCGCAAGAAAGGTCAACAGTAATTTTTGGAACTCTAAACTTGCAGAAGAAAATGCAAAGAAGAGACTTTGGACATTTCTGATTTATAATGGTTATTGTATTTCTAAATTTGAGAGAACATTTGTTTACTGGATACATGTATGTATTATGCTGTGAAATAATTTAGATTGTGAATGTTAGTTTTTTTAGCTCAAAGGATAAGGTGATTGAGGGAAGACGTTTAGGATATTGTGCATTTTGGGTCTGTGCTTATTTTTATTTGAACAGAGGAGGATTCAAGAACCCCAAGACCAAGAAGCAAGAAGTTTATGTCAAGTAAGTGACAGGAATAGTTAGGTGGGTTTGCGAAGAGTCATTTAAAGAATTTAAAGTAATACTTCCTTTTATTTTTTAGTGTGCAACAATTTCATGACTAAACAAGCTGACCAACTATCCTAGAGGACGTCTGACGACTTCATCATCTCAATCCTCGAAAGAAATACTGGACGAATGCCAACACCTTACTGATCGCAGGTAGGGGAATATCTGAACACCCAGTCTGACTTAGGTTTTAAACAAAGTTAGTTAGAATAGTTAAAAAGGCCACAGAATAGTTAGGAGAATTCCTCTTTGTTTAGATTTCTAAAGTCTTTTGTGCTTGTTGCTTTGCAGGTCGACAGCAAGAACAAAATTCTACACTTCAACGTCCAGTACCGGCCCTCCTCCCTAATTCCTAGTTTAAATCTTGCTGTTAACAATTAGAACCAGTAAGTTTTAGTTAGTGATTTGGGAAGTTGGTCCCTTGCGTCTCTGCGAAATCATCTGCGTCATCCAAGAGGGCTTCAAGCAAGGACAAGGTAAGGGACGACGTGGATCGGTTTGACAGGATGGTACGTAAGGAGAAAGACCTGCCTCCTTTTCTGGCGGTGCGAATTCTAAGAGGGGTAAGCAATGATTCGTTGCTGGATCTGAGCACCCTACATGGCTGGTACCAACATAGTTTTTTGGACCAGTATCTCGGGCCTTTGCCATACATATACTTGTATGTCAGACAAAGGATCTCGTTTTCTCACCAGGAGCCAATGCAGGGATCTTAGGCAAGGAGCGGAGAAAGATCTGGGCGGAAGATTTAAGACCAACCTAGCCGCAGTGTTCTGCAAAATTTGAAGTCTATTTAAAAGGTTTTCATTTATTGAGAACAGTAGGGCATTTCCATAGTCCATTCAATTTATTATAAGTCCCTGGACTAATGGTTTCCTAGCCTCAATAGGAATCCATTTGAAGACTTTTCGTAGGCTGCGCATAACTCTGAAACAAGTGCCGATGATGTGGTTGATCTGGCTTTTCATGGCCAATTGGTTGTCCATGTAAAAACCTTGGTTTCGTACTGTTGTAGTCCTATCTAGGACCCTAAATTCGATAGTCCTGATTTATGCCCTTATGTGGTTATAATAAATAATATCCTTATAAAGGCATAAGAATCATATCCATATTTAGTCATAGCCCATGCTGTCCAAATTAAGCAAGGCTACTTCCCCAGGCTCCTAGAAAGTACAACGAGTTCTGTAAACAAACCAAAACTCCAGCAACCTGGGAATTCCCCATTGCTTTTGTTTTGATTTCGTCCTAGAACTCCTGTGAGCACTCTAAGAACGGCCAGTTCTTAGTGACATCTTCATTGACGTCTTATGTCCAACCTTACGTCAAAACCCGGCACCTTTCAGGTATAAATATACCAACATTGCCTTTAGCAAACACACGGTGGTGGTTTTGGAGCAGAGCGGCTATCTACTTGCCCGAGAGCCCAGCTGATGCGAGAGCCCACGGACGCCGCCCCTCCTCTTTGACACACTGAGAGAGACGCTGTCTTTTCTCCTGCCGAGAAATCCAGCTCCGGTGTTTCCAGATACCCTCGCAGGTTACTGGGATATCGAGTCCTGAGAGAGAGATACCAGACCTCCTGCTTTCTAATATCCAGGTACGGAGCTGACTAAACCCTTTAAGAGAATTCTTGATTCAGATTCCTTGGCAAAACCAACTTAACTTAAACTGCTACTTACTTACTCCTTCCCACGTATTAGGCTTAGGTCAGGTACACCGGGGTAGGCGTATTTAGAAGCACCAGTTGAGTACTTTAGTCAATGTATATTTGTATGTATATATTTTATCTATTTTAAAGAAACATATGGCTGAGAAACCATAGCAATGCTTTTACAGTATTATTTTATAATACTCCTTTTACTGTACGGACTTTACTTTATGCTAAGTATTGCAATTATGGCAATTCATTTCTCTTGCATGAGAAAGAAGACTGCTCAATAAATAACACCTTTTATTGAAAACGCCGTCTCTCTTTTCTCTGCACTCTGGTGAAACTAAGTATGCACACTTGACTGAGTGAAATAGCTGTCTATTGTTTTCACACGGCTCTAGAGATACACTCTTATTCTGAGGGAGCAAAGTTGTCATGTTTTATGGTTGTCAGAAGCTAATCCCTTCTTGTCTATCCAGGGAGGTTAAACTCCTCCTCGTTTATTCGAGAAAGTTTATAGTGACCTCTGAGCTAGCTGGCAAACCTTAAGTCTAATATAGTCAGTAGAGACCTAGTCGACCGCAGTCCTACGTCTACACTGCTGAATATATTATTCCAATGCGCAGAGCCTATTGGGAATATAGGAACTACACTACATGGCGCCCAACGTTTGGTAAGGCGATAAATCTAACGCAAGACGTTAGAGTAACTCAGTCGTGCTTTTTCACACAGAACCCTTTTCCGGTAAATACTACAAAAGACGTCTGGAATCCGCCGGAACTTAGTAGGAAGAGATTCCTGTGTAAAGTTTTTGGTTTAGTCAACGTTGAAGGATACAGTGTTCCAAAATATTGTGCACCTAATCTTTGTTTCCTTGAAACCTGATCTGCAAACAAAAAAAAACCTTCTGTCAGTAAAATGCCTGACAGAGACGAAGAAAGAGATGCTACAGCGTCTCAACTGTTGTTGGATGACACAACTATCCAACAGAATAACCCGAATGTTATACTCATTCCGGTCAACGTAAGAAGAACTATACCTATTAAACTTATAGAAAATGGACTGACATCACGAGGTGGTATAGTCATATTCGTGATAGAGGCCCATGAATATCGGCAGACAGAGGTATTCTATTCATGGATACACTTTCTGGGTGAGACCAGTTTGTAGGGAGCTGGGGGTTAGAGATTTCCGGGTTGCCCTCCACATTATTATAACTAACACGTCTCCCCTTTTTATTGTTTGTGGTGTGGCAAAATACTTATCAAGTGCTTGGCTCATTCGCATGAGGATATGTAATGCTATCAATCCTTAGACCCTCTAGATACGGTTATTAACTAACAATATTTTTAATATTGATATATTTAGTATTGTCATGTAATCTGGTTATGTTTTATGTTTTTAAATGTATATAGTATTTTTAGCAATTTTTAACATGAAATGTACATTTTTAGCTTTAATGTTTTATGAACTAATGTACTTTTATGATATAACAATATCGAATAAAGTATCAATCAATCAATCAAGGATACACTTTCCAGCAGCAAATGCTGTGACACACGACTTCCACTATTACAAAATAGAGGAACCTCGGGATGAATACACTCCTTTCGAGGAGATTGAAATCCCACTAAATTACCAAGAGCACCTGCTCTGGTTTAAAGGCGCCCTAAAACATAACAATCACATCACCAGGCTCGGTCCACTAGGCAGACCAGGAGCAACGTGGCCGGTTCTAGCCAGCTACACACCACATCCAGACATCGAAAAAATGTCAGTACCAGAACTTTTAGCACAGCTAAAACTGATTAAAATACATAGACAATTAGTCCAATATGTAATGCAGACTACAAAAGTCCAACCAGCAATTAACATTCCACAGCTGACCCCTCATCAGGGGAACACAAACAAAATTACACCACAGAACATACAATCATGTCTTGGTAAAGTACCCACAAAACGGGAACAAATTCCATTCTGGTTAGCACATAAAATCACTCAAATAGAGGCAGTATTTCCTGATACTACACCTACTGAGAAACACAGAATTCTGACTATCTGTCTTCCAATGGGGATCGCACCACATGTGGAGGACTGTGACACTTAGGGCACAGTCTTTGCTTCCATTTACACAAAAACACATTGTGTTCCGTCCATGGCGGTAATACCAGATGTGTTAAGACAGATTCACAATGAATACGGTCCAGAACCTGCTTTAACTCTGGGTATGAAATTACTGAAAGACTTCAAGCAGGTCTCGGCTATATTATTAGCCAACATAAAAGGAAAAGCAGCATCTGTGGCGATCCGCCAGAAATTGAAAGAAACAGATATAGCAGAACAGCCATTTGAACTTGCCAGAATCATAGAAAAATCCTATCAAGAACTAGGTAGAGATAGTTTGGGTGGGAAACCAGTAAAACCCCAACTGACTGAAAATCCTGAAAAAACCTTTATTAAAAATAATCTAAATACTCCAAAAAAGAGCTGGGATGGAAATAAACAATCCACTCCAAAAGAAAAAAGATTCAAGTCCAGAGGAAGGTCTCCTCAACGAAGAGAAAGATCCCCTGACCGAGGAAACAAGTCTCCCCAGAGGGAGCCCTCTGAGAAAAGATACAACCTTAGAAATAGGGATAATTTGAAAAAACATGATAGATATCAAGATATTGATACACGTCCCTCTCGATCTTTTCAGACTTCCTCACAGAAATCGGAAAGAAGAGGACGGTCAGAACACAGGGAAGAGCACATCAAGTCCAAAGACAAGGAACCTGCTCATCAAAGTAAAACATTACAATTTCCAAGAAAGAAGGTAGCCAGTATTAAAATAATTAAACATGCCGAGGATATTGAGGACACAACTGAAAAACGGAGAGTGGGCCCAGACAATGCTAGACAGCGCAGCAGAAGTGACCATAGCTCGCAAGATCTTGATGAATCTTCTGGAGACAGTGGACACGAATGAATACATTCAGGTGGAAACTGCGGATACCAGGGTTAGCAAACCTCATAAAATATACGAGATAACTTTACGTATAGAGGGAGATAAGACCAGAAAAGTAAGAGGTCTCTTTTGGGATAATCTTTCGAAAGGCTATGACATCCTTTTAGCTGAGAAAGACTGGCCACCAGAGTTTGTCAGGGAGTGCCCTCATGGCGAAGAAATGATTATGCCTGCCTTCTCAAATCATATTCCAATTCATAGAAAATATACATATGGAAGAAAATGGGCAGTAGCCCAAGCTCCTGCATTATATAAAAATCATGTAGGATGGGATGAGGACTCTCCTCCTCACAAAATCCAGTTAAAATGTCAACCAACTGCACAAAGGCAGTACCCAATTAAACAAGAAGCTAAAAAGCAAGTCAGGGAGATCTTAGATCAACTTGAATACCAAGGGGTGATTGAAACATACACCTCACAAACGAACAATCCTTTGTTTCCTGTCTCCAAGCCAGACGATTCATATCGTCTAGTTTTGTACTACAGACATCTTAATTCATGTTGCAAAACATTTGCAGTACAAAACTCACACAGTGCAGCACTAATGAATAACATCGTGTGCAAAAATACAAAACGACATTAGACATCTCTAATGGATTCTTTTGTCAAAACATTGCACCTGAAAGCAGGTATTTGACCGCTTTCTCAATAATGGGGTCACAGAAAATTTCTGTCGACTCCCACAGGGATTCAAGAATAGCCCAGGATTATTCTCAGCAAGAGTAACAGAGTTATTACAAATATATGATGATGAGGCATTATCCTATGTCGATGACATCTATCTCACAGATGATGACCTGGATACTCACTTGAAAAGAGTGAACATCATAGTACTTGGGTTCGCAGCTGAGGGTTACAAATTCAACTTTAAAAAGTCATGAATTGCCCATCCAACTGTCCTGTTTTTAGGATATGAATTATCAAGTGAAGGTAAAAGCCTAGCAGACAACTTCTTAGAGAAGTGCGCTGTACTCCAAGCACCTAAAACGCTGAAGAACTTACAATCAATACTAGGTTTCCTGAATTTCGGAAGAACATACATTCTAAATTATGCAGAGAGGGTTAAACCTCTCTATGAATTAATAAAACCTGATTTCAAACCAATCAATTGGACTCAGAAACACACAGAAATTTTAAGATCATTGCAAACAGACATGTTAGCTAAAACAAAATTGCAAACACGCGAAAACATACGCAACCTTGTAATCCGAGTCATCCCAGGAAGATGCGGATTCACGTACCTGACCTCTAATGAGGGAGAAACGGTACCAATAGCGTACAAATGACACTTGTACACACAAGCTGAAAAAACATTCAGTCTTACAGAAAATATTGTAAATGCGGTTCAAACTGCTGTAGCAAAAGAAAGAGCCCAAAGCAAAAGGATAACGGTTTTTACAGCAGAATCAGCCTTTGAGGCATTAACAAGCCCACGCAATTTGACTAAGGTGGCATTAGATCCAAAATGGATACAATGGGAAAATTATCTTGCTGCAGTAGACGTGAAATACTATTTTGACCCGGAAATGAAAAAATTAAAAGATCTAAAATATGAATTAGAATATCCTCTGCCAATCGAAATTATGCCTCTACAACTTTACGCCTGTGTAATATACACAGACGGATCAGCACAACCCGCAGTTGGTGGTAAGCAAGCTTACAGTGCTGTGTGCGCGGTTGTTAAATGCCGGTGGCACGGAGGTAAATTGAGACCACTGGTAACTATGTCTCAATCTATAAAAGATAGTTCAGCCCAACAAACTGAACTACTAGCTTTAAAGATGGCGCTCGATATTGCCGATCGCGAATTCCCCACACTAATAGTGTGTGATTCGCATTACTGCGTCAAATCTTACAATAATGACTTGCAGAACTGGGTTCAAAACGATTACAAAGATGACACAGGTGCCACAATAAAGCATAAAAAGCTTTGGGAACAGGTAGTTGTTTTGCAGAAAGAACTACAAAAGACTCACGTGATACATACACTGAGTCATCAACGTGATGGCGTTCACGTTGCAGGGAATTCATTGGCTCACAGAGCCAAAGCGGAAGCAACTAATCCGGCTTCCGTAGCCACAAAAAAGCGTTCAGAAAAATACATAGACGGGGAAACCATGCCGGCGGTAAAAACGTCTTCAAAAGGCGACTGTGCAGCATTACCTGTGAACTATCCACTCAACTATACATACATAATTGATGCAAACTCCGTTCCTTTTGCTCGAATCCCTGGAGTGGGGGATAGAGTGATTCCAAACACGAACAGGAGAATCTTCTTGATTCAAGAAGCACATATGGGATTAGGTCTAAGGCACCAGGAGATCATGAAATCTCTGAAGAATTACAATCAGAACACTGGTGGCCAGGGATGAGCATGCATAACTACAAATTTGCGATGGGCTGTCAGAACTGCAACAGAAATCGCAGTGGCGAACCGGCCGGAGTAATGCCAGGACCCTTCTTTTAGAAAGCACAAGGCTATCTATACGCAAAAATCCAATAGGAGAAATGCATCCCATTTATGTTTAAGACTAGATTCACTTAAAATGCAGACACCAGCGCTCGGCTGACGCCAGAACTGTTATAAAAGATTTGCAAGTCTTTATCGGCACATACGCAATTGGCATGCTACATTCTGACCAGGGTCCTGCTTTTAGCTCTCGAGCTTATAAGGAGGCCATGACCAGCATGGGCATTGCATTGCGGTACTCTTGTCCCTTCCATCCTGAGGAAAATGGGAGAGTGGAAAGAAAAAACTGGGACATAAAGCAATCTATAACGGCGAGGGTATTAGGTTCGGGTGATGGGTGGGTCCAACATTTAACAAGTGTCCAACGTAGTCTTAATAATCTGCCAAGAAATTCTCTGAAAGGTTTCAGTCCGTACGAACTATTGTTCGGGACTAGAATGCATATTCAGGACCTCGATAGCCAGACTTCAGTGGTAGAAGAAAAATGCTTTGATATCAAAGATCGTTTGGCTATTTTACAGGACTTAAATGAAACAAGAAAAGGCCTGAGCAACGTAAAGTTAAAACAGCAGCCAACAGCCACTGAAGATAAACCACCTGTCCCAGCAAGGCCTGTCTGGATTCCAAAGATTGGGGATCTGGTCAGAGAGAAGATCGCGGTGAAGAAGGAATTTGGGCCTTCTTACAGAAAAGCAGTACCTGTCTTAGCTATCAGCGGAATGAGATCAGTTATACTACCGCCCCTTGCTGGTAAAAAGGAGAACCGAGTTATATCCATCGACCTAGTAAAACCACAATCATGTGGCTAATAATAAGTAGTAGGCCCAGTGGACTCCTAAGAAATAGCAGAGTACCAAAACTTGCTACAATACAAGAGGTTCAAACTGAGAGACTAATCACATTTGATAAACCTGCAGTGAATAAAAAAGGACTATGCAACAATGCCATGGAACTTGTGCCTCTTGAAACCCAAATTGCAACAGTTCGTCAAGAAACACCAGTCTACAACGATGTAGCCTCAGACTATGCTAATGAAACAAAAAATGAAAAAGCAACTAAAAATCCGGAAGCGATTCCAACAATTGACAGAACTGCATCTGGCAACTTCATCAATTTCGATGACTTTTCTGAAGATCCAAGCGAACCTGAAGAAACGACAGCAATAAAAACCTTTAAAGACAAAGTAACAGAACTTCTACATCAACTCAAAGAAACCTATCTGATTTCTCCGTGGATTGAATTTTGGATTGTGTTAGGTGTACTTTTCCTCCTGCTTTGGCTCATCATGGTTCTTTGTTTGGGAAAATTCATTGAAGGAAAATACAGTACAATGGACACAGCAAGTCAGAACATCAACTTGGTCCTAAAGCCACACAAGTCATCTCACATCGGGAAAAGAGAACTATCATCAGTGAATGTCACAGCCAATCCAATACCCGGTGGGGTAGCATGGGACAAAACGGATTATGAAATCTATGGCCCGGTTGAGCTCTTGAAATATCCACATCAGTTCAAGGTTTCATTAAATGACTTTGTAAAACCAAGTACATTCTCTGATGATTGGGACTTTGAAAGTATTAATGATATGATGTCAGATTTAGTAATGTCAGCAAAATTTACAAAACATGATTACTTACAGGGTTCATCATATTATGAAGAAATGTATTGTTATAATCACTTTGCACATCACTATTTGCATAAATCTGCTCAGCCTAGAAATGTTTTTAATTATAATCAATGGGAACATTGTGCAACTCCACCTCAAAGCAACACAAATTTGACAACAGTTTCTTAGAGCGCACAGCAAATTTAGGAAAATAGTTCTCTAATAACAAAGTACTTGGTGCTCCAGATAGATATGAGCCTGTTGCCTCAGCTACAAACAAGACCACATGTGTGGTCTGACAAGTTACCAATGATCCACCGAGCACTCAAAACATCAATTAAAGTCCACAAATCTGTATTCTCCTTCTTCAGTTTGTCTTATTCTTTATTCTTATACTTTTCTTCATCCAAAGTAAACCAAAACAGCATTCTTCATCCAAAGTATTTCAATATAACAGCCAACACGTGTTTCGTCTAGACCGTCTTGGACATTAAGACTTCTTCAGGGCTGTAAATAATTACAGTATGTAACTAAATGTCACTTATGTATTTTACATATTAATAACTTAATTTTTGAGTGACGACCACCCAGAATTCGTGGGGTATAGTAAAGTCATCTTTTGTAGACCCTATTACCAAGCGAAACTAGATTCACCGCAGTGCAATACAGTATAAAAATCAAGGAAAGTCTAAACTAATCAGTATAATCAGTGGGAGAACCTATAGATAAATCGCAAAGTAAATGTCATATTTTTGAAAATTTAACATACCAGTACAGGTCCAGTTTAAATCATTTTCATGGGGTTCTGTCCACTGTATCCTATTTGACGTTATAACTGTAATAGCAAACAACAACATGTCCCCCTGTCATGAGCCACAACCCAAAATATATTCTAGTGGATTATAAAGTACATTTCATGTATATCACACTTGCTCACCTTTTAGTAAGAAGTGGAAAATTCGTGGCACGGTATCGTTAGCGTCTCAGTATTTGAGTATCCTTATCCTCCGTTCTTTCTTCTAAAGTAATGAGTTATATGTCTGTTTTATTCTAATTTTACTGATAGTTCTAAGTAGTTAATATCACAGTACATTTATCTTATTGTGAAGTAATTTATTTCCGACATAACTCACAATCACCTCTTACTAAATCAGGTGTAGCCTAATAGTTAAATCCTAACGTCCCTTCGTAACGGGCATTATTATAAAGCTGCAAAATTACACAGTATTACCAACGACTAAACTCGATTATTACTCTATTTCAAACTGTAACGGTTAAGTTATATCAGATCTTATTTTAATATTATAATATTTTTACCTGTAGTTATATTCCTTATCGCAAATCCCGTAAATATCGGTTAATCCTGGTCCTTTGTTCTATGAAGCAAAGGTAACGACAGTAAGAATCTCATCCTTATTTTATATTTAAATCTAATGTCAATATGCGTATCTATTGCCCATTCCGCCTACCGTGTATCTTGGAAACCCATCGATAAATCTTCGCGTGCCACATCAGCGCCATCTTTGAATGGCTATTTATAGTCCTAAAGTATAGGCGCCATCTTTGCCTAGTTATTCCACTTGTAATACAACGTGCGCAAATCTTCGCGTGCCACATCAGCGCCATCTTGGAATGGCTAAGTGTAATCATAGAGTATAGGTGCCATCTTTGCCTAGTTATTTTACTCGTAATATAACATGCGCTATATCAGCACCATCTTAAAGTAGCTTATTATTATTTTCGAATACAGGCACAATCCTAAATTAGTATTTTGTGTTATCGTTTTCATTAGAGTAGCCAATATTTGTTATTGAAACCATAACATTCGGAATTCAAAGTTTATATCGCGACGCAAGTTGTGTCTGCTCCATATTTAAATGGTTTATTAGGCTCCCGGAACTTGAAGTTTATATTGCGACGCAAGTTGCGTCAGCTCCATTTTTAAATGGTTTGTTAGATTCTCAAGTCTCGAGTACCATCTTAACTCTGTATTATAATTAGGTATTCCCATTGTAAGATAGAAAATATCAATTTTAGCAACATTAATCCTAATACTTAGTACAACTACGATTTAGTTAGTAGCTGTACATCTTCTCATTCTCCTTACAAATTTAATCTGTTCACAGAGTAACAAAATAAACCATTTTTTGCGTTATATCTCTGCTAAATGAATAATGGGCAATCCAATTCCTTTATTGCTGCTACCTTCATCCTCATAGTTATTTATAATAAATATGATTGGTTGCGGCTGATGACATGGGGGAGAAAAATCTAGTATTATCTTTAATAGTTATCTTACTTGTATCCAAGTTCTGGGGTGTCAGATAGAGAGGGTATAGGTACTGACAGGATAGAAGAGAATAAGTACATAGCTATTATATACACAGTACACAATATCCAACATATACCGTTAATTACATTTCACTCCTGGCCCAAATAATATTCAAATTCATTATCAATGTTAAGGCCTAGTTCAACGGCTTTAAGTTTCATCAGCCACATAACTTCTCTGCGGCGTAATTGAATTGTTCTGTTGCCACCTCTAGGGTCTCTCTTAACATGATCTATGCCATGGTAGCTAAATGTATGTTTCTCTTTTTCTTCATGATTTCTTACCATATGTGACGCTATCGGGTAACGTGTATCTCCTGTTTTCAGTGCCCTAAAGTGTTCCACCATTCTTTCTTTCAGTTTCCTTATCGTACTACCTACATAGATCTTTTTGCAAGTGCACGTGATAACATAAACCACATGCGTGGTGTCACAGTTTATAAATTGGTCTATGGTATATTCATCAGTGTCATTATAACTAAATTTCTTAACTTTCTTCAATGCCCACCTACATGAGCTACACTTGCCACATTTGTGGAATCCTTTTGTACTCTTTGTTAACCAGTCTGGTTCTATTACTTTTGTAGGATAGCTAGGGCTGACATATTTGGAAATAGTACGCCCTTTTCTGAACGTTACTCCTGGTGTACTACCAACGTACGGAAAAAGATCTCTATCCATGCTGAGTAAATGCCAGTGCTTTTTCAAAATACTAAACAAATGTACACTATCTGAGCCATAGTTTGTAATCAGTCTTAATCTACTTTGTCTGGTAGTATCATTATAAGATTTTTTGCTTAGTGTTTTGTCTCTTTTCAGTTTCTTTGCTCTTTCAATTGCTTTCAAAATCACTTTATTTTGGTAGCCTCGTTTTATAAATCTTCTAGAGAGGTCTACTATGTTGTCCTCAAAATCAGTCTCATTAGTGCAATTACGCCTTGCCCTAACCATCTCACCGTAAGGGATAGCATTCTTTTGGCTGTTGGGGCTACCAAAATAAAGTGATTTTGAAAGCAATTGAAAGAGCAAAGAAACTGAAAAGAGACAAAACACTAAGCAAAAAATCTTATTATGATACTACCAGACAAAGTAGATTAAGACTGATTACAAACTATAGCTCAGATAGTGTACATTTGTTTAGTATTTTGAAAAAGCACTGGCATTTACTCAGCATGGATAGAGATCTTTTTCCGTACGTTGGTAGTACACCAGGAGTAACGTTCAGAAAAGGACGTACTATTTCCAAATATGTCAGCCCTAGCTATCCTACAAAAGTAATAGAACCAGACTGGTTAACAAAGAGTACAAAAGGATTCCACAAATGTGGCAAGTGTAGCTCATGTAGGTGGGCATTGAAGAAAGTTAAGAAATTTAGTTATAATGACACTGGTGAATATACCATAGACCAATTTATAAACTGTGACACCACGCATGTGGTTTATGTTATCACGTGCACTTGCAAAAAGATCTATGTAGGTAGTACGATAAGGAAACTGAAAGAAAGAATGGTGGAACACTTTAGGGCACTGAAAACAGGAGATACACGTTACCCGATAGCGTCACATATGGTAAGAAATCATGAAGAAATAGAGAAACATACACTTAGCTACCATGGCATAGATCATGTTAAGAGAGACCCTAGAGGTGGCAACAGAACAATTCAATTACGCCGCAGAGAAGTTATGTGGCTGATGAAACTTAAAGCCGTTGAACTAGGCCTTAACATTGATAATGAATTTGAATATTATTTGGGCCAGGAGTGAAATGTAATTAACGGTATATGTTGGATATTGTGTACTGTGTATATAATAGCTATGTACTTATTCTCTTCTATCCTGTCAGTACCTATACCCTCTCTATCTGACACCCCAGAACTTGGATACAAGTAAGATAACTATTAAAGATAATACTAGATTTTTCTCCCCCATGTCATCAGCCGCAACCAATCATATTTATTATAAATAACTATGAGGATGAAGGTAGCAGCAATAAAGGAATTGGATTGCCCATTATTCATTTAGCAGAGATATAACGCAAAAAATGGTTTATTTTGTTACTCTGTGAACAGATTAAATTTGTAAGGAGAATGAGAAGATGTACAGCTACTAACTAAATCGTAGTTGTACTAAGTATTAGGATTAATGTTGCTAAAATTGATATTTTCTATCTTACAATGGGAATACCTAATTATAATACAGAGTTAAGATGGTACTCGAGACTTGAGAATCTAACAAACCATTTAAAAATGGAGCTGACGCAACTTGCGTCGCAATATAAACTTCAAGTTCCGGGAGCCTAATAAACCATTTAAATATGGAGCAGACACAACTTGCGTCGCGATATAAACTTTGAATTCCGAATGTTATGGTTTCAATAACAAATATTGGCTACTCTAATGAAAACGATAACACAAAATACTAATTTAGGATTGTGCCTGTATTCGAAAATAATAATAAGCTACTTTAAGATGGCGCTGATATAGCGCATGTTATATTACGAGTAAAATAACTAGGCAAAGATGGCACCTATACTCTATGATTACACTTAGCCATTCCAAGATGGCGCTGATGTGGCACGCGAAGATTTGCGCACGTTGTATTACAAGTGGAATAACTAGGCAAAGATGGCGCCTATACTTTAGGACTATAAATAGCCATTCAAAGATGGCGCTGATGTGGCACGCGAAGATTTATCGATGGGTTTCCAAGATACACGGTAGGCGGAATGGGCAATAGATACGCATATTGACATTAGATTTAAATATAAAATAAGGATGAGATTCTTACTGTCGTTACCTTTGCTTCATAGAACAAAGGACCAGGATTAACCGATATTTACGGGATTTGCGATAAGGAATATAACTACAGGTAAAAATATTATAATATTAAAATAAGATCTGATATAACTTAACCGTTACAGTTTGAAATAGAGTAATAATCGAGTTTAGTCGTTGGTAATACTGTGTAATTTTGCAGCTTTATAATAATGCCCGTTACGAAGGGACGTTAGGATTTAACTATTAGGCTACACCTGATTTAGTAAGAGGTGATTGTGAGTTATATCGGAAATAAATTACTTCACAATAAGATAAATGTACTGTGATATTAACTACTTAGAACTATCAGTAAAATTAGAATAAAACTGACATATAACTCATTACTTTAGAAGAAAGAACGGAGGATAAGGATACTCAAATACTGAGACGCTAATGATACCGTGCCACCAAATTTTCCACTTCTTACTAAAAGGTGAGCAAGTGTGATATACATGAAATGTACTTTATAATCCACTAGAATATATTTTGGGTTGTGGCTCATGACAGGGGGACATGTTGTTGTTTGCTATTACAGTTATAACGTCAAATAGGATACAGTGGACAGAACCCCATGAAAATGATTTAAATTGGACCTGTACTGGTATGTTAAATTTTCAAAAATATGACATTTACTTTGCGATTTATCTATAGGTTCTCCCACTGATTATACTGATTAGTTTAGACTTTCCTTGATTTTTATACTGTATTGCACTGCGGTGAATCTAGTTTCGCTTGGTAATAGGGTCTACAAAAGATGACTTTACTATACCCCACGAATTCTGGGTGGTCGTCACTCGAAAATTAAGTTATTAATATGTAAAATACATAAGTGACATTTAGTTACATACTGTAATTATTTACAGCCCTGAAGAAGTCTTAATGTCCAAGACGGTCCACCTCAAAGCAGTTCGAAAACATTTTACGAGAAATTCCCATATTTCTCAGGGTTTAACACAAGTGATGCAGAAACGTTTTATTTCAAACTGTTAAATAAGACAGGGGTAAAAACAATGCTGACAAATACTAAGTTTATCTATTCGGAAACATTTTATGAAAACATGATTACATTTGGTTTTGAATTCTGGAAAAACAACATTGAAACAAAAACCATCTGTGGTACCAAAGATTGGCAGGTACAAGGTTTAGAAGCATTATTTAGAGCCTGCATGATCCCAGAACAAATAATATTCTTGAATGATACCATTCAACAGACTACTTGTCTTGGCCTAGCCAAGATAAACGATTTAAACAAACCATCTAGTCCAAAGCCAACACCTGACAGTAATAGCACTACAGATGTTGAGATAGACGTATCCCATATTTTTAACCAAAACAGAACACATCCTGATTGGAAAAAATGGTTGATCTGGCCCACAGACACAAATAACTGTCAAGATAGATTCCTGAACAAATTACAGGGGTTAAAAATGACCAGGCCAGACCCTAGATACTCCCAGAGACAACATTCAGGGATAGTCATAACATACAGTGTAGGGAAACTATGCCTCGAATGGCTACAAAAATCCACACTGGCTGAAATTAAGCAACACTTGACTTTACTTAAAGACGGTGCTGACTTGCGTGATTTCATAATGGGACCACGCAAACAGCGTCAAAAACGTTTCATAGCGGCCGGTATATACGCTGCGTACAACGAAGCTTGGAAAGTAATGCAAATTGAAACAGCAGAAAAAATACGAGAAATTGATCGTATTAATTTGGAAAAATCACTTTCTGTTGTGGACAATGGGTTAATGACTCTGTCCTCCAGAATATATTCACTGGACAGTATTGTATCATCTGCTATTGATATAATAGAGCAGGACTTACTAATGTTACAACACGGTCAGTCCCAATTACATTCTATTGTACAGCTTGGCTGAACGTTGCAAAATCTGCGTTCAGGCTACGTGCCCTGGCGTTTAATCAACACAACGTCATTATTCTCTATCTTTAACCTTACTGATAAACAAATCAGCTTGGCACAAAAAGGAGCAGACTATACGATTCTGAGCATTGAAAAACTTGAGAGATTACCATTGACAATGTCAGAAAGACCTGTCATTGAATGGATAATACACGGAATAATTACAATTCCGATAACAACTTTCCAATTTAAATACTGCCAGAAGTATATAGCAGCGGGCCAGTATGAAAGGTTGGGTAAAGGGTACATCAAGTCAACATGGAAACTACCTTATACACATACATGTCATAGTGAAAAGAAACAGAATGTATTTCTTAGCGATAACAATTGTAAACGATCACTAAGTGGTATACTTCTGTGTCAAGGTATTAACCTGCATGGGGCCTGTGAGGGGACTTCAAATAACCTTTCATGTCACCAGCACGGCACACCTGCAACACGAATAGAGCCATTCTTTAGATGGCTTTCTAACAGGAGCTATATTCTAATAGTGGACCACAGCTGTTGTGGCATGGTGCCAGGGAAAGCCTATCTCGTCAGCGTGAGTTCCATGGTCACTTGCTGTATGCAAGTATTGTATCCAAACAGCACTCCAGATACGGAGGCAATAATTTGGCCTTCTTTGAATATCTCTACTATTCAAATTGATACTTTAAGCAGAATAAAGTCTGTACTTTTACAGACAACTGTGCCCTTACGTCATCAAAAGAAACGTATGATCTGCAAGTTGCAAGGACAACGGCAGAGATACATAGCCTTTTATCAACAAATTGCTCCGTGCATTTTGCAGAAATGCTAAGCCAAATCCTAAATATGTCAGATACCAGTGGCATCCCACATGTATTTAAGACAATTTTTTCGGGACTGTTAACACCCTTCAAAACAGTTCTGGGCATTTTTCCTAATTTTGTCCATTCTGTCTTTGGCGGCCTACCACTTCTTTTGGGACTCGTAGCAGGAATTTTATTTTTGATCCTTCTGCTCCGATATGGCAACCAAGTCGCAGATAAGACTCCAGCAACGATGGAAGAAACGATCCTAGCTATACGCTATCGGGACTGCATAACTAAAGTCCTTGGATTAGCCCGGCTAAGAGATCTGAATATGACCTGGTTTCTTTCATTCAGACCCATCTGGCAGAATTGCATCTTACCTGTGCTTCGATGTATGCTATGCGGAGAAGAATGCGTGTTGGACGTTTGTCTTACACTACCATTAGCAGTACCATTGGATACAGATACTTTGCTAAGTCCTGTAACGGCTCATGCTTCGTGTTGTCCCCAGCGGCTACCCATTCTGATGACGGCATTCGTTGAGACTTCACCACTACGATTAGGGGGTAGTGAAGTACGAGGTAAGAGCAGCATCACCCAGGTACGACCTTCTGTGAGCATTGCTGATCCTGACATCGATGATAGCAATCATTCTCACGACTGTACTGTTATGGCATTTTCAAACTTGGTCGAACTTTCACCTGAAGCCTTAGACCAATTTTTTGAGAGTCTGTCTGAAATGATGTTCTCCCCTGAACAGAAAGAATAACTTCTTTAAGCAATAAGCACACAGCGTTCCCTGAACTCTGAGTTCGGCCTTCAGCTTTGATAAACAAAAGCTACTGAAAACTTTTGGAACTGTTTTTTCCCGTGAAAGCGAAATTATTTTTTCTCACTTCCAAAATATTTACTTTTTTTTAAGGCACAAAGTACTCTGCTTAAAGTAGAACTATTCTTAGAGAACAGAGCTTCTATTTTAGGAACTCTAGAGACAATATATTACCTCAGCCTCTAGCATATGTACAGAATTTGTATTATTATGTGATGGAATGGTCTCGGCCTTCTTTTCTGTATTAAGAGCCATTTCATGTGTAATTTTCGCAATTGATTCAGCTGATATATATATATGCATGTTTTTAGGTCTCGCCTGTCGATGCGCATGCGCATCGAGCTTGCGAGACTATTGGGGCTTAAACAGTCTTTAACCAACTTGCAAGGAATCGTGGCGATTCCTTGCAGTGCCCGTGAAATTCAAGCTCAATGCGCATGCGCATTGACATTAAAAGCGCGTGCACATGCCCCCAGCCGCCTGCCTTGCATGTCTTTTCCCTCAGCCGCACTCCTCCCACACCCCCGCTCCGCCCCCTCCCCTGTCTGCCGTGTCGCATATCTTCAGGGCACTTTCTCCACGGCCGCCAGGCCACATCAAAGGCTTCCCCAGCACTGCCCCACCCATCAATCACCATCCCACTGCCACCCCCCTCCCTCTCCATATGGTGCGCTCTGCCTCAGGCCTCTGAGCCGTCCCTACGCTCCCCACCCACCCCCATCCTTCACACCCTTTGTCATTACTTCGGCCCAAGCCTGAGCCATCCCTACGCTCCCCGCCCACCCCCCTCCTTCACACCCTTCGGCACCACTCCGGCCCCGATCCTGAGCCGTCACTTATTCACGGCCGCAGGCCATGACTCGCATGTACTTCCCCGGCTCTGCTCCCCGCCCCGCCTCCTCTTTATCCCTCGCTCTCCTTGTTTTGTTCTCATTCTCGCAAGCTTTTACCAAGTCTCAAGGCCGCACTTTCAAGGCCTGTCTCTTTCACGGCCAATGCTTGTTTACTTCGTCTCCCCCTAACCCCAACACTTCGAGATCGCTGTTATTTTTTATTTTTTATTTAATTAGTCGATTCCCGTGATTTGTGTATTTAAATTAGTAGTTTAGGAGATTAACGTTGAGCCAACGCCTAGGCTCGAACTCTGGTCTCCAAGTCTCTGGTCGGTGAAACTGTTTCAGCACAACAACAGCCACGTCACAACCCACCATTTGGAGCAATGCGCTCCCGCCATGCCCCCCACAGCAGTGCCAAGAGCTTGTTAATTCTTAACTAACTGCGCAAATTGCTCTGTACCACAAACTGCTACCCCCCACGCCTCAACTCTCCACGTCTGCACTTCTACTCTTCCCTACTCTCTAACACTACACCCTCTCACGCAGGCTCTCCACACTTTCGCTCGCTTTCCCTGCTCCTTCACCTGTCGGACTCCTCTTCGTCCTCTCACATTTATACCTGTTTAGTCCCATCTTTCCGGCTTTCCCTTCCCATCTCCTCCCTCTGCCTCATCTCCCTGACTTGTCATTCGACGACCCCCTCACACACAGCCCAAGCCTTCCATCCATCGTACTCGCTTGCTTCCTCCCACCTTCCTCACCCTTTAACAATGTCCTACCCTCCAAGGTATCTCCCACATGCTTTACCTCTTACACTCCCCCTAACACACATGCTCTCCCCTCTTCATCGGCTCTTCTCTCCCTGTTACTTCTTCCCTTCCAACACCTTCTCCTCCCTTACCCACTCCTTCTCTCGGCCCCATGCTCCCTTCACACTCTGCCCCCCCCATCTCTCTCTTTTTTTCTGCCTACGCTGCCTTTACTGCCCCGTCCTCGCCTTTACGAATTTACGCTGTTTACCGTGTGTCTCTTCTTTTACAACTTATTTGAGTGTTTTTTGTGTCTACACTCCAGGCTTTTGGGGTTCTGTTAACCCAGGGTCGTAACGCAGGCACCTGGAGAGGGGCATAATTTGAGCCGGTGGTTACCGGTACGCACATGGGGAAATGCCATTAAAATATAACAGTTACTCCACTGTATGGTCTTAAATGTAAGGTTAGGTGGCTATGGGGGAGAGGAGTCACAAGTGCAGTGAAATAAACTTTCACTTTTAGCTTTCGTGTGGCCGCGCTTGCTAAAGCCTCCTGCCCTACCCCTTCCTTATCCCCTCTCCTTTGTGCCTCTTTCAAGAGCCAGCTGAAACGGGAGGAGATGGACTTGTTTTCGAGGTGCAAATGGGTTTTATTTAAAGGCGGTTCTGTACACTGACTGTCCAGTTGTGCAGTGGGAGAGGTGACATTGTGTACACCGTTGCATCAGCCTTGAAAGTGTGCAGTGTTGAGTGTGCATGTGTTTGTTGCATCCACCACCACCACATCCACCACCACCACATCCACCACCACATCCACCACCACATCCACCACCACATCCACCAACACATCCACCACCACATCCACCACCACATCCCCATCCACCACCACCACCACATCCACCACCACATCCACCACCACCCCATCCACCACCATCACCCCATCCACCACCACCACCTCATCCACCACCACCACCGCATCCACCAACACCGCATCCACCGCATCCACCATCACCACCACATCCACCTCCACATCCACCTCCACATCCATCACCTCCACATCCACCATGACATCCACCGCCACATCCACCACCACATCCACCACCACCACATCCACCACATGCACCACCGCATCCACCACCACCACATCCACCACATGCACCACCGCATCCACCACCACATCCACCACCACCACATGCACCACCACATCCACCACCACCACATGCACCACCACCACATGCACCACCACATGCACCACCGCATCCACCACCGCATCCACCACCGCATCCACCACCACCGCATCCACCACCACCACATCCACCACCACCACATCCACCACCACCACATCCACCACCACCACATCCACCACCACCACATCCACCACCACCACATCCACCACCACCACATCATCCACCACATCATCCACCACATCCTCCACCACATCCTCCAACACATCCACCACCACTTTCACCACCACCGCATCCACCACCACCACCGCATCCACCACATCCACCACATCCACCACCACATCCACCACCACATCCACCACCACATCCACCACCACATCCACTATCACCGCGACATCCACCATGACATCCACCGCCACATCCACCACATGCACCACCACCGCATCCACCACATGCACCACCACTGCATCCACCACCACATCCACCACACCTACCACATCCACCACCACACCCACCACCACACCCACCACCACGTCCACCACCACATCCACCGCATCCACCACCACATCCACCACCGCATCCACCACCACCTCCACCACCACATCCACCACATCCACCACCACCACATCCACCACCACCGCATCCACCACCACCCCATCCAACACATCCACCACCGCATCCACCACCACCACATCCACCACACCCACCACACCCACCACCATCATTTCCACCACCACATCCACCACATCCACCATCACCACATCCACCATCACCACATCCACCACATCCACCACCACCACATCCACCACCACCACATCCACCACCACCACATCCACCCCCACATCCACCACCAACACCACCGCATCCACCCCATCACCACCACATCCACCATCACCACCACCACCACATCCACCACCACCATATCCCCCAGATCCACCACCACCACATCTATATGTGTGTGTGTGTGTGTGTGTGTGTGTGTATGTCGCTCTGTGTGTGTGGAGGTGCAAATGCAAGGTTCTTGGATTTTCGTCACAATAAAATACACTGAACATAATCTTCACAAAAGATATTTACAAACGTTTAAGCTATTGCCATTATAAATTACAATACATTTTATTTCAGTAATAATTATTCACAAAATTAAAAGCCATTGTTATTTGTAATATCAATACATCTAAGTCACGTAAATCCAACACACATTGCATTACAAATGCTATAGGTGTCACATTTGCGAAAGTTAAAACTATTGACATTGTAACTGACAAAGCTATTAATTTTGCTATTTTCAAAACCAACACATAAATAAAAAAAGTCAAACTTTCCTAATGCGAGACCTATTGCATTTCCAATGCTTGTTAACTGAATGATACCACTGCTTGATAAGCGTACAGTACCACTACTCATTCTCGTGTATTACCATATACCATTTCAATATGAAAATTTATGTATTTTGGGGTGGGGTGGAAAACACATGCATCATTATATGTTTATATGTTTACTATTGCCTAGTTTTAAGTAATGAGGGACATTAGATCGTGGAGTGGGTATTGTAGTTCTATCTAGGACCCTAAATTCGATAGTCCTGATTTATACCCTTATGTGGTTATAATAAATAATATCCTTATAAAGGCATAAGAATCATATCCATATTTAGTCATAGCCCATGCTGTCCAAATTAAGCAAGGCTACTTCCCCAGGCTCCTAGAAAGTACAACGAGTTCTGTAAACAAACCAAACCTCCAGCAACCTGGGAATTCCCCATTGCTTTTGTTTTGATTTCGTCCTAGAACTCCTGTGAGCACTCTAAGAACGGCCAGTTCTTAGTGACATCTTCATTGACGTCTTATGTCCAACCTTACGTCAAAACCCGGCACCTTTCAGGTATAAATATACCAACGTTGCCTTAAGCAAACACACAGTGGTGGTTTTGGAGCAGAGCGGTTATCTACTTGCCCGAGAGCCCAGCTGATGCGAGAGCCCACAGACGCCGCCCCTCCTCTTTGACGCACTGAGAGAGACGCTGTCTTTTCTCCTGCCGAGAAATCCAGCTCCGGTGTTTCCAGATACCCTCGCGGGTTACTGGGATATCGAGTCCTGAGAGAGAGATACCAGACCTCCTGCTTTCTAATATCCAGGTACGGAGCTGACTAAACCCTTTAAGAGAATTCGTGATTCAGATTCCTTGGCAAAACCAACTTAACTTAAACTGCTACTTACTTACTCCTTCCCACGTATTAGGCTTAGGTCAGGTACACCGGGGTAGGCGTATTTAGAAGCACCAGTTGAGTACGTTAGTCAATGTATATTTGTATGTATATATTTTATCTATTTTAAAGAAACATATGGCTAAGAAACCATATCAATGCTTTTACAGTATTATTTTATAATACTCCTTTTACTGTACGCACTTTACTTTATGCTAAGTATTGCAATTATGGCAATTCATTTCTCTTGCATGAGAAAGAAGACTACTCAATAAATAACACCTTTTATTGAAAACGCCCATCTCTCTTTTCTCTGCACTCTGGTGAAACTAAGTATGCACACTTGACTGAGTGAAATAGCTGTCTATTGTTTTCACACGACTCTAGAGATACACTCTTATTCTGAGGGAGCAAAATTGTCATGTTTTATGGTTGTCAGAAGCTAATCCCTTCTTGTCTATCCAGGGAGGTTAAACTCCTCCTCGTTTATTCGAGAAAGTTTCTAGTGACCTCTGAGCTAGCTGGCAAACCTTAAGTCTAATATAGTCAGTAGAGACCTAGTCGACCTCAGTTCTACGTCTACACTGCTGAATATATTATTCCAATGCGCAGAGCCTATTGGGAATATAGGAACTACACTACAGTACCGTTGGTTTGGAGATTGGGCAAGGGCCAAGGTTAGGTGGCCACCAGTCGTGGGATCACTGCTCCTGAGCCTTACTAAAAAGCATGATCTTCGACTTGCCTCCGTTCAGTTGGAGGTGGTTGGAACTTATCCACCTGTCGATGTGGGACATGCATTTTTTGAAACTCTGCTTTGTTTCTGCAGGGTCCGGGCCAAATGTGATCAGAATCTGCGTGTCATCCGCATAGGATATGACATCAAAGCCGTAAGATATGATCACCTTGGCCAGCTGCGTCATATACAGGTTGAAAAGAGTCAGGCTCAAAATAGAGCCTTGTGGCACTCCCATCTCGACCGGTCTCTCACATGAGATGATGTTACCTATTTGGACTGTTGTCACTCGGTCGGTTAGGTAGCTCTTGAACCACTTGAGAGTGTTCCCCCTGACACCAATCTCCCAGAGCCGATGTTCTAAAATGCTACGGGAGATGGTGTCAAAGGCGGCGGACAAGTCGAGCAGGACGAGAATGGCAGACTGGTGTTTGTCCAAAGCCAGCCTAATATTGTCTGTTACCTCAACCAATGCTGTATCTGTACTGTGTGCAGCCCTAAAACCAGACCGTGATGGATCTAACAGTCCATGGCTCTCAAGATAATCAACAAGCTGTTGGTTTATGAGAGATTCCAACATTTTCCCAAAGTAGGGAAGTAAAGAAATAGGGTGGTAGTTTAGGAGCAGTTTTGGGTCAGCTGTGGGTTTTTTTTAAGATAGGTCTGACCTTAGCTGCTTTCCACATTTTAGGAAAAGCGGTCTCCAATGGTGATTTATTAAATAAACCTGTTAAACTTTCTAATAGTACTGGTGCAATAGCGGGGAGAAGTTTTGGAGGTACTGGGTCTGTGGGAGAACCTGATTTAATCTTCTGCATGACAGTAGTGACTGACTTAATGTCGCATTGAACAAATTTGTCTAGAATATGAGGGGGATCAGAAGACATACTAGGCACATCTTCAGAGTGGGTGTTATTGTGTTATGGTGGAAACGGTGGGGGATTGTTGTGATTTTAGCTTTAAAAAATTTGGAAAGAGTATCGGTCCAATCTTGAGAATTGGGGATCGGTGTCTGATTGATAGGGGTCCTAAATTCTTTCAGAATTTGATAGAGTTCTGTTGGGACGGGAAGTCTCCTGCATGTCTCTGGAGAGAGTGCTTCCCCTGCCTTATGCAAATCTCCAGGCAAGTCACTCAAAAGCTACTGTATAGTTTCTAGATCCCTACCTCAGTGAGCATGACAATCATACATGTCCACTGAGGGTCTCCCTGTTTACATGGATTGAGACCCTAGAGTTTGGCTCTGAGGTCGAGGGGGCATGCCTAGTGCACCCCTATTTTTCAGAGAGTGGCTACTGCCCTCTCTATTATGGCTGTGGTAGACTGACAGTGGTGGCAGCAATAAATCTATAGTCAGGAGGGGTGAGTCCCTAGGCACCCTCCTGACCAAGTCTGTGCAGTTTGACATGCCTGTGGGCCTGTTGCCGTTGTCTGGCTGATGTGTGTTTGAGAGCCCGTGGGTGTACAGGGGAAGAATGGTGATTTGAGCCAGTGTGAGGAATGCGAGCTGTCCTGCTGGACATCCCAGCTCCCCCGTCCCCCTCCCTATTTCCTTGGAAAGGCCTGGTGGGCTGGGGGAGACCCTCAGCTCTTATCTGGGTTTAGCTGCACTAACTGTGTGGATAGGACCCTCCCTCACTTGTCAGGGCCTCCTGGGCTGGAGTTAATTAAAATTCCTCTCTAGAGGGTGGCGCAGCCTGATACCAGAACACGACCTGCTACATGCTTTACCCATGCATTGCACACGCGGGGAATGGTCTGTGATTGGAGGTGTGAAAAGTAGCAGACCCTCTGATTGGATAAGCCTATCAATCAGAGGTGATAAAAGTCTGGCCTGAGTGGTCAGCTGTTGTTCAAAGACTGGGCTATGACAGAGAAGATAGCCAGGCACGGACCCCGCTGGTGTGAAGATAGATGATAAGACTCTGTTCACTGCGGTCTGGAAGGAAGGTCATTAAGGACCAGCTGTTTGTGAGGCTTGGATGAGCGTTCGCTTTGGACCAAGGAAATTACAGACAGCTGCCCAGTGTGGGAAGGAAGCTTGCGGCACATCACCAAAGGTGTGGGAAGGAAGCTTACAGCACATCACAGAGGCTGGTGGAAAGAAGCTTGCAGCACATGACGAGAGCCAGAGAGGTGGATGCTTGATTCTAGTCTTTGAAGGTGAGATCAAATCCCCTCTAGGCTCCTCCCTTGCGCTGTGGGAGCCTGTACAAGCAGTAACTGGGAAGAGAGGCCAGTGAAGCAGACCCCACCTTTCTTTTTGTGAACTCTGAGGGTATCAGGGTGAACTGGCACTCTGCCCAGCCACTACCCTTCTTCAGCTAGCCAGTGGCTACTGGACTAGTGGGACTCCAGTAAACTGTGCCAAGACATCCGGCACCTTTGATCGGATCCCTGACACCACTAGAGCGGTGTCCTCACTCACAATGGGAGGGCACTTCTGTTGCTTTGGGTGGGGGATTATGGGGATGATCACGAACATTTGACTGTCACATCATATGCTGAAACTATATCCTTTCAATACAAAGTTTGGTATCAAGGCTCTAGTGAATGAGAACAGCCCTGTGTAACATGATCTGTAATATGCAATGCTTACTGTGTGTTTTCATGTTAACTGTGTTTTTATAGTGCTTGGCGTCTAGGCGCTCTAATACTGTTTGGGGTCAGAACTCTGCCCCAGAGGGTTGTAGAGACTTCTGGTTTTCACTGTTTATCCTAGTTTTATGTGTAGAATAATTATCTTATGTGTATTAAAGTACTTTTCTTTTATAAAAAGTAAAGCACTGACTGGACATTGAGTTTATCAGCTGGTGGTACGGTTTACACTGTATTCTGAATGTCTAACCCCACCTCACCTCCTTGAGTAAGCCTAGGACTGCTCTGTCTCGCTACCCTGAGAGAGTCAAGTGCTGGAGAGGAGTACTTGGTTATCCAGTTTTGGGTCCTTTAGTACTGAGGCCCCAGGACATCAGTGAGGGAACACTCCAGTTGATGCGATTGGAGCGCAGTTACCCTTGAGTGCCCTGGTGCCCAGGAAGCCGGGTCTAACAAGTTCCTTGCAGGAATTTTCTGCCTGATTTATCCGATTTCAGAGAAATCATTTTTTTGCCTGTTTGATGTCGGACATAAACCCTGATGGATTTTTTAATATGTTTCACGGTCGGCCATGTTTTTGCTTTTTCGCCACTTTCGCTCCGCAGTTCTACACAAGAGCTTTGTTATCTTTAATTGTTCTGTGAACCAGGGGGCAGTCCTGGGCTTGATTTTAACCTGGGTGAGGGGGGCAATTTTGTCCAGCGTGGTCACGATGGCTTTATCAAAGTCAGGTGCCATTTGGTTTACACTGACATCTTGACCTGGATGGTCGAGGCAGAAATGTTTTGAGAAAAGAGACGGAGTGACTTTGCGTCATGAGCTACTGTCGTGGAGTGAGTGTAGCGGGCCGGAAAAGCAGGCGAGGAGGCCGTATATAGTTGGCAATATTCGGTCTTTATTACTGATGTACAGCACAGATAGTCCCAACAGGTCAAAGGGGTAGCACCAGGCGATGAAGACAGAGGCGCTGCTTCTTCTCCTCGTGATGTCCTCGGACGGTCCGGATATATTCCGATGACGGGGAGGCTCCCAGGAGGACCGGAAGAGAGGAAACAAACAAGGGACCGTTAGTCTGATCGAGTAGACAGAGAGTCTCAACTGTACACCTTCACCCGGGTAGTGCAAGAGCGGGGTCGGAAACGGACAGTGGGGAAAGGACGGTACCGGGAATAAGGAACACAGGTCAGGGTAATAGAGAGGGTGCTGGGGTGGGGTGTGCGAGTAACGAAAGGGCTTTCTACAGTGAAGTGCTATATACGTATAATACAGTGCACGGGTAGTGTGACTATAATACAGTGCATGGGGAGTGTGACTATGGAGAGGGGGTATATATACAGGGGCTTTAACACGAACTCCTAGTGAGTAGGGATAAAGGAGGCAAAAGGCACTCACGCGGTCCGCCGTAACTCTCCTTTGAGTTACGGCCGCTCTCCAGCCACCTCCAAGGGACTCCACCACTCCTCCGTCCACACTTCTTCCTCGCACGTCTGGTCACCTTCTCCGTCTCCAGCCAGAGGGTCCTGCCATGAAACTCCGACGCCTTGTTGTGCTGAATCCGGGCTTTTATCCGGTGCTGACTCTGCCAGGGGGGCGGGACTTCCGGGGTCAGCTTGGTATGGTTCCTCCCTTCCTGTTGCTCGGGTTAGCTCCTGTGGGAGAGAGAAGGGCGGGGTTTCGTTGGTGATGGAGGTTGC
The DNA here is from genome assembly GCF_964261635.1 of Lissotriton helveticus. Classification (NCBI taxonomy): domain Eukaryota; kingdom Metazoa; phylum Chordata; class Amphibia; order Caudata; family Salamandridae; genus Lissotriton; species Lissotriton helveticus. The sequence continues at coordinate 1,374,444,036 of NC_136068.1, forward strand.
TCGGCGTCCTCTCTCGGCGGTGGCGTGTCGGTGAGTTAAACTCAGTCCCGGGGGTGTCGGACAAGGCATGATAGGGGGGTTTTGGTCCTCGGGGAGGGGTTTACGGGCCGTTCCATCACAGCTACCCAGTATTAATTCATTTTTGTGGTCGTTTTTGGTCATATTGGTTGAAATAACAAATGTTATTAGATGGTGGTCGACCATAGTAGTGGGGCTGGGGGTTCAACTGTGATTCCTGGGAAATTAGTAAAAAGAAGGTCAAGTGTATGACCGGCATCGTGGGTAGGGCCAGTGACCAGCTGGACAAGTCAGAGATTATTCATGTTGGTAATCAGCTGGTCAGTGTCTAAGTTTGATAGTGTCTCAGCATGGTAGTTAAAGTTTCCGATTACGAGAAAGTTATCAGAGGCCAGTACATGCGGCGCAATGCTCCCTGAGAAGTCACTTTTGGGGCCAGGGGGTCGATATATTAAGGCCCCTCTCCAGGTACCACTGGATAGGCCTTCTATCTTAAAGATACATAGTTCTATGTGGCCTTAGATCATGGTTTCTAAGGCAGTGATATTAACATCCTCAGTGGAGGCTATTAGTAGACCTCCTCCTCTTGTCTCTTTCCTGTCCATTCTGATTGTCTTGTACTGAGGAGGAAAGGTGGTGTGCACATCTGGGGAGGCATGTTCGTGCAGCCAAGTTTCCGTGACAAAACAGATGTCTGGGGCTGCCAGATTTATGAGGCTCCATATCTGTACTGAGTGTTTTGGGATAGAGCGTGCATTGAAATAGATAGCGCTAAGTTGTTTGGAGATACTGGATTGGTTAAGACCCATGGGGTGTAGGGACAACCATTGCACTATTCTATACATCAATCATTAATAAACGACTGTTGGTCACATAAATGATTACTGCAAACTGGGTTAAAGTTTGCAAGAAAGTAACCACAGAGTGACCAATCTGCCTTGTTTAACTCTCTTTGTGTTTAAAGTACATTATTTCATGGGTTGTCCTGCTATCAAGAGGTTGTCTTTGCATACAAGAACAATGGGCGTCCTTAACCAGACGTCACACTGCATGATACACATACTGTATATGCTCAATTAGCACTGAATAGTTTTCAATAAAATAGTGATTATGTAATTTAACTTTAATATTGCTTTTGCCTTAACAGAAACTTAGTAGGAACATACGTTTGAACAATTCACTTTGAAAAACAGTATCTAGAAATTTTAAATTTGAAGAGATAATACAAAATTTGAATTCTGGCCATTTTCATATGGCAACATTAGCTTGACTTGGCCTTAAGCAGCCACATTGGCTGGGACTGGAGTTATAAAGGTATGTGTGACAAGTTGAAATATTGCCCAGAAGAGGGCAATGGCAATGTTAGTACCACTTCAAAACCATAAAGTTTGATAACAGTTTTAAATGTTTTTTATAAAAACAAATTTGGACTAAAGGTTTCAAATCATATGTAAAGTTCATATGAAAGAAACCATGTCAATCTTTACTTTCAAACAAAGGTGAAAATCACAAAGGTGAAATCTAGGCTTACAAGTCACTTTAGTCTAAAAAAATCCTCTAACTTACTTCTGCTCTTAGTTTTCGCAATTCACAAAGTGTTGTAAGATAGTTTGAAACATCTGGAAAATTGTATTACAAAAAAAACGCAACCTCCATATTTTTGCATAGGTTACGCTATTAGAATTACATACAATGAAAGTAAATAATTTTCAAGCTTCCAGGACAAACTATGAATATATAAGTATCACACATCATGTGAGTTGTGTATGTTATCCCTTACAGCGACTGCTACTATTTAAGAGCAGAGCTAAGCCTAATACATATGCCACATTCATTTTCAAAGAAAGCAGGCTGATCAAATTAAACATATTAGCAGTCATTATTAATTAACTGACCAAATATAGCAATCTACACACATATGCATTCGCTAGAAAACATGGAAAAGTAATTCCAGTTGGTGATCCGGTGGTTGTGGGTGGTGTCAGTTTATTCGAGGGGGGGTGTTGAGGTCGGTGGGATGGGGGTCAAAGTTGCTGTAGATGTCTGTGATTTTGTTGTGGAAGTAGTCTGCAAAGTGTCGCAGAGAGTCTGGGATGGGAGATTTGTGTTTCAAGTGGCGGCTGGGCAGGAGAACTCTCTCACAATATTGAAGACTATGAAATCAACTCACTCTGGGACCTCCACAGACCCGTGCCCCCACCACAGAGCCGCAGACCTCATCGCCTCCGAGCTTCGACAAATCATCAACCTCTCCTTCGAGACCACCCAGACGACTGGAAACAATCCAAGATCAACCACCCTGAAAAAACCCTTGGCTGACCTCACCGACTTCAAGAACTTCCAACCGATCTCCCTACTCCTGTATCCAGCGAAAGTCATTGAAAAAGCAGTCAACAGTCAACTTGCCTCCTTCATAGAAGAAAACAACATCCTCGACTCCTCCCAATCAGGCTTCAGGAGGAATCAAAGCACCGAAACCGCCCTATTCTCCGTGACAGACGATATCCTCTCCCTCCTCGACAGAGGAGAAACTATGGCCCTCATCCTCCTTGACCTCTTCACGGCCTTTAACACAGTCTCACACCCCACCCTAGCCCGCAGACTCCACGACGCAGGAATCTGGAACAAGGTCATCGACTGGATCCACTCTTTCATCTCCGGCAGAACGCTGTGGGTCAGACTCCCAACTTTCCTCTCAGAATCCACACCGACCACCTGCGGAGTCCCCCTAGGATCCTCCATCAGACCCACCTTGTTCAACACCTGCTGGCCTCCCGCCCTCTGGACCCCTCCCTTACAAACCACGCACGCAACATTGCAATCATCCTAGACTCCGAATTCAAAATGGACTGCCAAAACAAGGCTGTCACCTCTTCCTGCTGCCGCACCTTCCACCTCCAACGCAAGACCTTCAATTGGATTCCCCTCAAACACAGGAAAACCATCACCCACGCCATCATCAGCAGCAGACTAGACTACGGCTATGCCAGGATCAACAGGAACCTCACCTGCAAACACCACAACATCCAGAATGCCGCCGACACACTAGTCCTCAACCTACAGCATCACATCAGCCAACACCTACATACTCTACACTGGCTACCGGTCGTGAAGAGAATAACCTTCAAGCTTCTCACCCACACTCACAAAGCACTCCACAATACTGGACCCGCCTACATGAACCACCACCTCTCGTTCTACGCTCCCCAAAGATCCCTCCGCTCAGCCCAGCTCTCTCTTGCAACAGTACCACGCATCATGAAGACCAGAACAGGGGGAAGCTCCTTCTCCTTCCTCGTGACCAAGGCTAAGGGGAACACCCTCCCTCTCAACCTCCGACAGACACCATCTCTCTCCAAGTTCCTGAAGGACCTCAAGACCTGGCTCTTTGACGAATCACCATGAACTCCCAGGAACTGCACCCCCTCTACCCCCCCCCCCCCCCCTCTCCCTTCAGCACCTTGAGATCCTTTCGGGTGAATCGATTGATTGAAGAGTTCTATGGCGTAGTTGGCGCTTGCCTCAATGCCGTTGGGGAGGGCATCCTTCTTGGCCTCCCTGAGGTGGTGGTGGTAGTTGTTGAGGGTGGCTCTGAAGGTGCTGAGGTCCGATGGGTTCTTGCTGGAGCACTAGCGTCTTTCAAGTTTCTTGCAATAGCGCTTGAGGGTTAGTAGTCCAGGAGTGAACCAGCTGGCATGCTTGGCCGGTCTATTCCTGGTGGTGTTCTTCATGGGGAAGATGGTGTAGGCAACGGTGGCGATTCCATTGGAGACATTTTGGATGCTGAGTTTGAGTGTGTTGGACTGGACGAGCCTGGTTTCTTCCAAGGTAGTGATCCAGAGGGATTATGTTACTCTGCTCCAGTTATGGCGGGCTTGGTGGGAGGTCTGGTAGGGGGTCGTGGTGTGCCAGCGAGGGTGAAGTGGATGATGATGTGGTCAGTCCAGGTCAGCTTGGGAGAACTTTATTCTGTTGCTGGATGAGAATATGGGGTCCAGTGTGTGACATGCGATGTGCATAGGGGTGGTGACTAGTTGAGTGAGGCTGATGTTGCTCATGTTCTCCAGAAAGATGGCAAAGATGTCGTCATTGGAATCTTTAAGGTGGAAGATTAGATCACCCAGGAAGATGTACTTATTGGAGTCGGTAGCTAGGGGGGTGATGGAGTCCAGGATAGTGTTGCAGAACACTATCTCCAGGGTCCCCAGGGTCTGTAGACGAGGGTTCCTCTGATGATAGTTTTAGCATCTACTCTGATCTGAAAATTGAGGTGTTCCATGATTGGTGTACTGTCGTCATCTGAGGTAGTGCAATGGAGAGTTTCCTTGTAGATGATGTTGATGCAGTCTCTGCTGAGGCGGTCGTGGTGAAGTATCTTGTAGCCAGGCGGCGTCGCAGTGGAAATGTTGGCGCCGATGAGGGGGTTAGGCAAGTTTCTGTGATGAACATCACGTCGGGGAAAGTGTGTGTTTATGGTGTCCCAGATTTCTGTGGCATACTTGCAGAGGGATCGGACTTTGAGCATGGTGCAGTGGAGTGTTGGTGTCAGTACGGATGTCAGATGCTAGGTGTCGCTGGGGTCTTGACGACACACGTGAAGCGACAATGCTGGCAGCCGAAGGGTCCTTCTGTGGTTCTTCACGAGGAGATGAAGCTCGTCAGGGGTATAATAGTGGGAAAAGGGAGGGTCAGGGATCCTGGCGAAGGCCGCGGTCCAGGTCAGACAGGCTTGACTTTGGTGCGCTAGTGGCACGTACGCACTGTGGCCTCCATTAAGTAGGTCCTAGGGGTGGGAGGAGCACTGGGATGTGGGAAAATGGGGGGAATAGTGGGAAGAATGCAGCGGGGGGGGCACAACGGCTACCTAATCCAAAGAAGAAGGCTCTCTAGCAGAACAGAGGTTAGGGCAAAGCCTCTGTTCCTGAGTCAATGGCCCTGGCAGGGAATCAGCCAGGCACAGAGGTGACAAGGGGAGCTGGTGCAGGACCTGCCAACTTCACAGAACCCTGTGAACTTCATCACAATAAATCAGAATCTACCTGTATTTTACCACGCATCTGCTTTTGAAAGCGACTTACTACAAATGCTTGAAATATATTTGGAATCAATTACAAGATGCATAATGCCATTTTTTCCACAGCACAGACATATGTTATAAGGATATTACAAGTCACCTCGGAGGTCCTTGACTTTCTAAATGAGCTACGTGGGCCATTTAGATGGGCAGGTGGATCACCAGGCAAGAGGAGTTTTCTGCTCCATCAGTGTAGCTGCCGGTGCAAAGGCTTCTCGTTAGGCACTGAATTTTGCTGAGTGGTTGCCACGTTTGTTATGCCCATTTTTTTTTAATTTTAAGGAAAAAACTCTCAAAGCAGGAGTTTCCTTCTTATAAAAAAACAATGGTCCGGATGCCATTGTGTCAACTGCATGAAGCCACAAAACTTTGCTGAACGGGTGCCATATTTCTTGTACCTGCTTAGGGTTTTTTTTGTTTTGTTTTCAAGAAACAAGCTCCCAAACAATGTGCCTTCTTCTTGACAACAAAAAACAGAACCTTGATCAGAAGGAGGCTTTCTCCCTAAGCAGAGGGGCATTTTATGTTTTTCCTGTCCGGGACTCCCATACCTGGCACGGCAGTCCTGGGTAGGGAAAATAAGGGGCGGTATCCCTGTACTGATAAAGGGGGGGACAGGCTTGAGTTTGACCTGATGGACCTGTGGCGGAAAGTCCATTAGGTCAAAGATCCATGTGGGCAGAGCCAGTGGAGGTTCCACCTGTGTAAACCAAGCGCTACCCCTGACTCTACATTCAGTAGGGGAAGCTGGAGTTATTTCGGACGGTGCTCACGCTCAGTCAAACTTTAAATGACGCCCCTCAACTTTTGGTCTCATTCTTTAATATGCTCATTTAGCACCTACATTGTAAAGTGGGGGCACTTTATACCATATATACCACCACTCCCTTATATGTCCCCGTCTTTAAACCCTTCACACTGTCATCTTTTAGTGCTTGGCCTGGTGTACTAGCTCTATAATTACAAATTGTAGGCAATTCCAGCGAGTGTTAAATTTGTAAAAAGAAAAATCTGTGCCAGGGCCCTCATCAGGAATGGTTTGGGTGGCAGTTATTAGTCATTGTTAATGTATATTCAATTAATAAACAGCTGTTGTTGTGCTCATCTCTAATTAGGCAGACAGCGTCACCACGTGGCAGACTGTCATAAGAGCCAGTGCTGACATTTGAGTGCCGGTGCCGAGCACCGGAAACCACCGGCTCAAATTAAGCACGGATTCCAGCTGCCCCTCACTGCCTGTGGCCAATGCTTCTTGTAATTGTCCGCATAGGAGTGCAACTTGCCTAAATATACATATGCAAAAGGCATTTTATCACCAGCTGATACTGACAAAGATAGATCAAATGTTTATCTTTCCCTCCTCTTTATGTAGCTGGTCTACGACGTTGCACTTAGATGGCGCCATCCTTCTCTGATTGAAATATGAACTGGCGGTCCCTTAGAGGACAATATTTAATGTGCTGTCAGGACCCCCAGCCCCCTAAAGCGAAGACAATAACTGCCCCAAATCATTCTCGGTTGTTTGGGGGGTCCCCACTAAACACATTAACTTCAGAAAAGGTTAGGTGACGGGCTGTGCAGGGCCGGCCTTTCTGGCTGACAGCACAGAGACAATTATTGGGGGGCAGGGGGCGTGCCCCGAGAGGGACAGCAGATGTTTGTATTATTTCCGCAGCCCATCTCCTGTGGGGACCTTCAATGGGTTCGCCCCACGACAGAGTGGTCAGATCTTTTTGAAGTGGCCAGTGGAGTCTATCAAAGAGCCCCCGCCCTTCACCCTGAAAAAGGCCAAATTGAGGACACGGCCCACGCTGCACCTGCCGCAGAGAGACGCCCGCAGGGGGAAAAAAATGGATTAAAAAAGGCACATTAATAATGTTTATGCTAACGTAATTTATGGCTCAAAAACTGAATTCGTCACACACAAGCTTACTCGAGTTAATGTTTTCATATGTATTTATTTATAAGCACTATTATACAGCAAGCATTAGCCCAGAGTGCTGCAGACCGCTTTACAGACCGTGTGTTATGAGCGTTTTTAAGGAGCTTTAACTCTTTGCATTCCTCAATAAAACGGCATTTCAATTTTGTTCTCATTTTTTTCAGAAAGATTAATAATCTTAACGACGTTTAAATCGAGAAGGAAACACCATTATTTGGAGTTTTCAATAGATGTCGTTTCTAGTTAAAAGCAGAAAAATAAACATCTAGGTATATCACGTTTTCTAATAAAATATACATTTGAATGCGTAATTGAATGGTATGGCTTGAGGACTCAGGTACAACTGCGAGAGGATGTCTGGTAAAAGGTTTCCTAAGAACGAGAAGGAGGGGTAAAAGATGCCGAAAGTATTAAAACACACCATCCCTACCGAAACAAAGCGCCCTGTAGGTGCTTGCCCAGTTATACTTTTTTTTTTTGGGGGGGGGGAGGTTTTATATAGTGCGGACTCCAAGGTATCAGACCGCTTTGCATGAGCTCTGGTTGTGTTACAGACGGACACATTTTTGTTAGGCACAGGGAGATTATGTGATTTGCCCAGAATCACAGGATGTTGAGCGTCTCTGCCGTGACTCGAACCTGGTTCCACAGCTTCAAGGTCGACTGCTCTAGCCGTTAGGACATTTATGTGTCTGTTACGTTAGCAGGCCCATAGCATTGCATACCCTGTAATGTAATGTAAAAGGTACTTATAAAGCATATGGCTACTCCACAGAGTGTGGCGCCGCTAAAGGACCACGAGACAGGCACCAGCTCTCTATCAGAAAGAAAAGCAGAAGGTTATTGCTGGAAAAGCCACGTTTTTAGCCGTTTCCTGAAAGCAAGCAGATCCTGGACCTGCCTAAGAGACAATGGTAGACAATTCCATAAACGGGAGGCCAGCACTTGAAAGGAGCACCCGCTCAGATGGGAGCGGGAAAACTTGGGGATGGTCATCAAAAGTTGCAGTGAAGACCTCAGGGCTCTTTGCGGCACATAGTGCTGAATCCTATTCCTAATATAGAAGGCCTCAGTATCATGGAGGGTCTTGAAAACCAAGACCAGAGCTTTACATTGAGTCCTCTTCCGGACTGGCAGCCAGTGAAGGGACTACAGATGGATGGACGTACGTGCTCTGGACCCTGAGAATTGCTCTAGCCGCCGCATTCTGGACCACCTGCAGGCGGTTTAATAAGTACTCCGGTCGGCCCAGGTACAAGACGTTGACGTAGTCCAGCCTTGATACAATCAGGGCTTGGACTACCGTCTTCCTGTACGTAACCGGCAGCAGGGGAAGAACATTTTTTAACATTTTTAACAAGCCAAAGCAGGTACCGGCGACTGTTTGGATCTGAGCCTCCATAGATAAATTGTCATCTACTTTGACTCCTATTTTCTTTACAGTGCCTACTGTGGTGAGGGACCAAAGAAAATGATCTCAGATTTCTCCGGGTTACACTTTAATTGGTTCTGCATTAGCCAGAAGAAGACTGTAGTAAGTAGCACCAAATAGAATAAGGTGTATAGTTAGGATTTATTGCGCAGTACAGCAGATAAGGACCCAGCGCCTGCTGACCAGTCAACCAACTGACTCTGCAGAACTTGGAGTCCAGAACATACAACAATTCTAGAACCAAATAATAACCATAGAGAGTTACAGGTTGTAGAAACATTGAAAGCTAATGAATCATAGAGGAGGCAATTTACAACACATCTCCTATCTTTGCAAACAAACAATAAAATTGAAACATGCAAACTTAAAACATGCTAGCAAAAATAATCACTTAAATAAGAAGGAGGTTTGCGATACCTTTGGACTCTGGGAACAGAGAGAGATGGGGGAAGAAGAGTGTGAGAAGTAGAGGTGGTGTCAGGAGTAGGACATGAGGAGGAAGAATCCGAAACATCACCAGCTCCATAACACCGCCTGCCAGAGGAGGAAGAAGAAGAACAACCTTGAGGAAAAGGGGAACACTCTTGAGATATGAACATGTAACCACTACCACCTTCTTCACTTGAGGAAACAGAAGAAAAAGAATTGCAAGGAGTGAACTTTGAGACAACAGAAACGGGCTGGAAATTAGTTTTCCCGTTTTTTTGATAAATGGCAACCCTCCTCAAATTCCATTTCTCACCATTATCGAGAAGCACATAATTGGGAAAAACTTTCTTGACTGAAAAAGGTCCCCTAAATTTGCTTAGCCCTTTGGAACATCTCCCTGGTTTGACTTTAACTAAATCTCCTTCCGAAATCCCGCGACCCACAGAGGAGGAAGACAAAACTGGTCTCGAATCAAAGGTATCACCATTGTTAAAAATCTGCTTGACCCAAGAAGGAACAAGCTTCGAGCCAGGAGACCTTCCACGCAAAATTTCAAAAGGAGATTTTGTAGAATTCCCATGGATGGTTGCGCGATGGGCACAGACCATTTCCTGAACAAGATCAGACACACAACGTCCGCTGGAGACAGCCAGTTGTATTGTTCCTTTGACTAACCTATTGACCCTTTCGCATAGACCATTCCCTTGAGGGTTGTAAAGGGAAGTCCGATGGTGAGACACTCCTGAATGTGACAGAAATTGCTGCATTTTCTGAGAAACTAATTGGGTCCCATTGTCAGTAACAATCACACTGGGATAACCCTCAGAAAGAAACAAGGCCTTCAAAAATAGAATAGTGGTTTCAGTAGTGATGTCTTTGACAAATTTGACCACAATCCATTTTGAAAACACATCAACGCAAACAATGGCAAAACGCTGATTGATACTTAATTCGGACATAGGACCAATAAAATCTAAGCATATGGTATGCCACGGTATATCTGGACAAGCAATACGCCCCATGGTACTATTCATGGCCACCTTTAGACGTTTTTCACCTTCCTTACACATGTTACACTGCTCAACCCACAAAGCAACCTGCGCATCCATTGCAGGCCAGCAGAAATTTTTTCTGAGTTTTTGTTGAGTCAGAGTTTGTCCAAGATGCCCTTCATGAGCTATGTCAAAAAGTTTTCGTCGTAGACTGTTGGGTGGAACAAATTTGTCATTTCTCAAGAGTATGTCATCACCACAAGTAGATAATTCGTCCAAAACGTTAACAAAAGGACGAACAGAAACTTGTAGGCAACTCTCTCTCCTAGAGCCTTCCTTAAGCAGTCTTGTAACATCCTTAAGGACCTCATCAGTCTTCATGGCATCAATCCAATCTTGGTGCGAGAAAGAACCAACACCGAAAGAAACAAGATCTTGCACCCAGGCAATACTTTCATCCAACAAATCCAAAGTAACATCAGATTCCAAAGATTGCTGTGGTAATCTTGAAAAACAATCATCTTGGAGATTTCTCCACCCCTGAATGTGTTCAACCTGAAAATGAAAGTCTTGTAACTTTGCTGCCAATCTTGCCAACCTAGGAGAGCCTCTGACAGCGCCTCCAGGTGCAAGAATCCTGAGCAATGGTTTGTGGTCAGTTTTAATGACAAAGTTAATTCCCCAAAGGTAGGTGCGGAAATAGTATGCGCCCCAAACAGCAGCCAAGGCCTCCTTTTCGATGACACTATAATTTCTTTCAGCCACAGATAAAGTTTTGGAAGCAAAAGCAATTGGACGTTCTCTATGGCCATGCTTTTGGATCAAAACTGCTCCCAAACCATACGCACTGGCATCCACCATAAGGATTGAAGGAAGCCTAGTGTCAAAAGGAGCGAGAACGCCAGCTTCACAAATTTCATTCTTGACTAAACTAAAGGCTGAGTCCTGTTCGGGACCCCACAAGAATTTTGCCCCTTTTTTTAGTAAAATTCTCAATGCAATTGTTTTCTCTGAGAAATTGCTCACAAACTTGGAATAATATTCTATAAGACCCATGAAGGATCTCAACTGGTCTTTGTCACTTGGGGGAGGAGCTGACTTTATTGCTAATAGTAGATCTTTTTTGGGCTTGATTCCTTCCTCTGAAATTTCATGGCCAAGGTATTCAATTTGTTGGACAAGGAAATAACATTTCTCCCTACGCAAGGTGAGACCAGCATCATTAATTCTATGCAATACCTTTCTGAGAAACAAATTGTGTTCAGGAACAGAACTGCCAAATACCAGGATATCGTCCTGGAAATAGACAACCTTTTTCAAACCTCTGAACAATTCATGAACCATACGTTGGAATACGCTTGCTGCTGATATTAGCCCAAACGGTAAGCGTGTGAATTGGAAGATTCCTTCCGTGGTAATGAATGATGTAATATGCTTACAGGAATTATGTAATTTAACCTGATGGTAAGCGCTTTTTAGATCAAGTTTTGAGAAAAACTTCGCTCCCTCAAGTGTGGATACCAATTCATTGATGTTCGGGAGGGTAAAAGTATCAGCAACAACACATTTGTTTACTGACCTGAGGTCAACACAGAAACGCAATTTGTTATCAGGTTTCTTTGAGATTACTACTGGAGAAACCCACTCAGACCCCTCAACAGGTTCTATGACCCCACTCTGGAGCATTACTTCTATCAACTGCTTCACATCACTCCTAATAGCTAAAGGAATTCTTCGGAGTTTGTGTTGAATAGGTATACACCCTTCTTTCAATTTTATCAAGTGTGAATAACCTCTAAGTTCACCCAGCTCACTTCTGAAGACAGAATTGAACTCATTCAAAATGTCGTCTATAGAATCATCTTCTAGCACCATAACCTGGTCAGGAGCCCTCGGATTTATGATAATATATAAGTCGTATTGATGAAACCACCCCAAGATTGGTGGACCATCAATGGACACATATATCTTTCCAATTATAGACCTATTCTTGAAAACGATGTCAGATTCAAAATATCCTAGAATGTCTATAACCTCCCCTTGAAAGCCTTTAGGAGAAATATCACTTTTGAGTAAGGGCATGTTTGACCAAAGTTCTTTGAATGTGCACTGAGGAATGATTGTATGTCGTGAGCCCGTATCAACCATCAATTGGACTTCTTGTCCATCTATAGTAAACATAGCTTTAGGCCTGTTCAACCTTAGATCATCTAAGTTAGCAATTATATCAGACTCACAGATCACTAACAATCTCTCACTAATAGAAGATCTGTCACTGGAATAATCCTCTACTACAGCAATTTTCTGCTTGTTCTTTGTTTTGCACATTTTAGAGAAATGTCCAAATTTCCCACATTTGAGACACTCTTTGTTGGCTGCAAAACAGAATCGTGCCTCCGAAGAATGTGAATTACTGCCACATCTACTGCAAAATCTGTTAGAAGTTGAAACTTTCTTCGGAAATGTTCTGAATTGACTTTTGACGATAGCAACTGCATCATCAGAGTAACATTGAGAGTCGTGTTCTGCCTCTTTGTCTGACACAACTGAAACTTCTTCTGATTGTCTCTTTTTTGCGTTTTCAATAACTCTGATGCATTTCTCCGACTCCTCTATCACTTGTGCTAGTTCAATAACAACTTTAAGGGTAGGATTTTTGGCAGCCCACAGTCTTTCCTGAATTTTGCGGCTGCTACATTGGACTATGAGTTGATCTCGTATTAATTCTTCAGCCATATTACCAAACTTGCACTTTATTGATAATTCTCGTAAACGAGTGACGAAATCATCAATATTTTCCTCTGACCTCTGTTTTTGGGTATAAAATTTATACCGATGCATCACCAAATTTTCTTCCTTTGAAAATTTAACCTCTAAATGTGAAATAGCCTCTTTGAAAAGATCTGGTATTGCCTCCCCATTTGCCTGTAGCGCAATTGGTAAAAACCTAAAAATTCTCTGTCCCTCCTTGCCAAGAGTACTTAATAAAATAGCTTTCTTTCTCTTTGAGGAGAATTCTTGACCGTCTATTGCCTCTAGGTAGTTGTCGAACATCACATACCAGTCCTCCCATTGTACTGGAGGGTTCCCTGGTTCATTTAAAAATGGAGGGGGAAGTGTTATGTTGATGTTCTGTGCTGAAGCCATTCAAATAGTGTCAGTCCAAAGCAAAAATAACCTTTAATGTGAAACAAAATACCTGACAGTCACTGCTTTTCTTGCCTGAATGAGCGCTGTGATGAATGCTACCGAAACGCTGTTCAAAACGGTAAAATTTGACACAGTTCGACTTAAAATGGCCGCCGCACCACAACGAGGCTTGGAAGATGCTACAACGAGGCTTGGAGTAAAGGCAAATGACTTCCGGATGAGAGGTATTTCCCTTAGAAACAAAAGGGAAACAAAATGGCCGCTAACGAAAGAGAGGCTTGACACTCACGTTGCTGCGTTGATTTCGTCAGCTCGCGGCAGGGTTCGCTCGCGCTGACGAGTTGCTAGGAGACAGCGGTACTCACGGTTCCGAGTTGAAGCTCTCCAAAATGTATATTTAAATACCAATAAGAACGGAAGCTTCCCGATGTCCACCAAATGGTCTCCGATGTCGAATCTCTCATGCGCCGAGGATTGAAGACATCACTGGGTTCGGTTTGGCTGGATCCCTTCTCTGCCGATGACCAAAGCTGAAATTCGTTCCTGAAGCGATTTCTGGATACCGGAGGACAGCAGGCTCAAGTCGCCAAAATGTAGTAAGTAGCACCAAATAGAATAAGGTGTATAGTTAGGATTTATTGCGCAGTACAGCAGATAAGGACCCAGCGCCTGCTGACCAGTCAACCAACTGACTCTGCAGAACTTGGAGTCCAGAACATACAACAATTTTAGAACCAAATAATAACCATAGAGAGTTACAGGTTGTAGAAACATTGAAAGCTAATGAATCATAGAGGATGCAATTTACAACAAAGACCTCCGTCAAGCAGGTGTTCATTTTGCCGCCTCTAAAATCAGCGCCCTTGTCACAGGTGAACAGCAACTGAGTATCATCAGCATATGAAACTATTTTAGCGCTGTGTGCCTCAGCTAGCAGCGCAAGGGAGCCATATAGTCATTAAAAAGTGACAGGCTCAAAATAGATCCCTGCGGGACCCCTACCTTCATGGAGGGAATTGGGGCCGCAAAAGGGAGGGGACCAATTTGTTTGCAGACGGTCCCTAAGGAAGAAAGAAAACAACTTGAATACCGTGCCGCCAACGCCACACTCCTGGAGTCTCTGCAAGAGCTGGTCATGGGGCACGGTATCAAAGGCCGCGGAGAGGTCCAACAGTATCAGCACTGCTTTTCCCCCTTTATCTAGTGTCTCTTTGATAGCTACAGAGACTTCCAGTAGGGCTGTTTCTGTGCTAAAATTAGCTCTGAAACCCGACTAACTATGATGGAGTACATGGTTGGCTTCTACATATTTCGTAAAGACTAAATTTACACTTTTCTCCAGAACTTTGGAAAAGAAGGGCAGTAGTGATATCGGCCTAAAATTAGAGGCCACCACAGGATCTGCAGAAGGCTTCTTAAGTAGAGGGAGTATTTCTGCATTTTCCAGCTATCAGGCACCTGTCCCTTTTGCAGTGAGGTATTCAAAATCAGGTTGACAGCTGGATTAGTAATCCCAGCTACAGAAGACAGTACTTAGGCTGGACATGGATACGAGGGATAGCCTGATTTAATGGTTTTCATTATCTCCAGCGATGTTTCCAGGGGAATCGGAGGAAACTGGACAAGACAAGGACCTGCCACAGAGTTAGCAAGGAGTAATGACCCTGAGATTACTTCATTTGTCAGGGGCGAAGTCTCAAAAGAGTTTTGAATAATTTTGGTTTTATCGTGAAAGTAACCCGCAAGATGGTTGATCCACTCATTAGTGGGAGTAAACGGACTTTCCACCATACTAGAGGATGAGAAATCTTTTACAATTTTAAAGATGTCGTTGCTTTTATTCCCGGCTAACTCAATTTTAGAAGAGAGAACATTTTTCTTTTCCTAGCGAATTTTATTATAGTGGGCATTCAGGGCCTGTCTGTAGCTAGCTTTGTCCTCGGGTTGAAATTATTCCACCACACTCTCCAAGCGTTTACAGGCGCCTTTGCTCTTTCTAAGGGCTTCTGTAAACCAAAGGACAGAGGCGCAGCCGGTTTTAGACTCCAGATGTAGTGGGGGGGGGGCGGCTCCAAAGCACGGCGATCAAGCCAGTTCTGGAGGCTAAGCAAGTCATCCTCAAGATTGTCGCTGAAAGGAATAGGGTGCTGACTAAGTGCAGCATTCATGGCCTCAGGAGTGATCTGGCGAAAAGATCTAAAACTGCTGGGGCGGGGTTTGCCGTATGATTGAGGGACACATGAATCCTTGTAGAATCTAAAACCTAGGAGAAAATGGTCAGACACACTAATGGGA
This sequence comes from Lissotriton helveticus, assembly GCF_964261635.1. Classification (NCBI taxonomy): domain Eukaryota; kingdom Metazoa; phylum Chordata; class Amphibia; order Caudata; family Salamandridae; genus Lissotriton; species Lissotriton helveticus. The sequence goes on from NC_136068.1 coordinate 1,374,459,368, forward strand.
GTGGTGCGTCTATTTCTATTCTGGCATTAGAGAAAATCTGATCTAAGGTGTGTCCCTTCTCATGGGTGGGAAGGTGGACATAGGGAACCTAATTGAAAATGTATCTAGAGATTCCCACAGCCTAGTAGACTCCTGTTCAGTGGATTTATCCATATGGATATTAAAATCTCCTAGCACCAGGCAATGCTTGTATTTGGTGGCAATGGGAGAAATTACATGACTAATTGACTCAATGAAATTTACCGGCAGGGAAAGTAGCCCTATAGATAAGTACACCCGCAACAGATTGATGTACAGACGCGACAAAAAGAAGGCTGAGACCTTCAGCCCTATCTGCTTCCTCTGTAGGTAATATGGAGCAAGAAAAAGTATTTTTAGAAATTATGGCGACGCCACCCCTTCTAGCCACTGACTGATCCTTTCTTATGATCCGGTAGCCGGGGAGAATGGCACTCACAATGGTGGGGTTGGAGACTCCATTAAACCACGTTTCAGTTGGAAACATTAAGTCAGGGTTTGTGTCAAGCAGGAGTAGTAGTTCATGTTTTTTTACGGAACGGGTATTCAGGAGCAAAGCCTTAAGCTGGCCACCCTCCCGATGAGGCTGATCTAAGTGGGTGCCCGAGGTACGCTTCCCCTCGCTCCCCACTTTAATCTCCCTGTAGGGGGGAAGCCACCCAATTGCAGTGTATGCAGGCAAGCGTGTTTACATCAAGGGTTAAGAGCAAAGTGGGAGCGACAGCTCACGCATTTACTGATGTCTAGCAGCTTTGCTCTACTGTAGCGCAGGGGGAATCAAAGTTGTGGAGGTCAACTGGCAGCATGACCGGCGCGGGCCTCCTCCGGGATGCTGACGGGCGCAGACGGGCTTGCCTTAGGCACGCCAGTAGCGTGCGTCGGCTGCGCGTTTGCACAGCATCCCTCCTTATGGTGCCCAGGATTAACAACTAGACCGCTCACTCCACAAAATGGTGGTTCAAGTTCTCACACCAGATACTCCCACTCAGGGTTCAATTCCACCCTCCCACCTCACATCAAACCAAACAGTACAGAGTTTTAAGATTAAAGCTTTACACTAAAAACAAATCGTAACTGCTAAAATAACTGATTCTGCTTGAAGCAATTACATTTACTGTGCAAAATAGCAAGAGTCTACTCGAGAGCCGAGCAGAAGTGCAACTGACTGCACTGTCTTCCCTATGTTGTGCCCTGCAGAGTAATACTCCATATTTTCTGGTGCAATCTGGGTACAGAGTATCAAAAGAGTTTTAACTGGTGGGAGGCAAAGGCAAGGTGAACAGGCTTTGGCAAAGCCAATAGTTCTCGCCTGTGCGAGAGCTATTGGCTTTGGCAGTGTGTTTAGCCATGTTGTACACCAGTGTGGCTGCTGTTTAGCATGGTTAAAAGTTAGTGGCGTGGAGTAGAGAGTCGCAGAGTAGCATAGCATATCGTAGAGGGGAGTGTCATAGAGTGTTGTACAGTGGAGTTGCATAGAGTGGTGTAGAGTGGGGTGGATTGGAGTGGACTGGAATAGAGTGGAGTGAAGTGTATTGTAGTGGAGTGGAATACAGTGGATTGGAGTGAAGTGGATTAGGGTGGAATGGATTTGAGTGCAATGGGGTGGATTAGAGTTGAGTGGATTAGAGTGGGGTGGATTAGAGTGGATTGGAGAAACTTGGAGTGGAGTGGATTGGAGTGAATTAGAGTGGAGTGGTGTGGAGTGGAGAGGAGTAGAGTGGACTGGAGTGGTTTGGAGTGGATTAGAGTCTTCTGCTTTGGGGTGAGAAGGGCAACAGGCCGGGAGACATTGTATGCAGAGCCAACATGTGAGAAAAATTCCAGCCACCACAGCTAGGAAAGCAAGGATCTTCCAACCCGAGGATGTAAACATATCCCAAAACCACCCAGATAGGGTCCAAGTGCCATTTTCCTGGTGAATGTCAGATAAGAATCTATGCAATTTCTGTATGGCAGCATATACATTGGGGTGTGGTCAGGTATGTACATACAACAGCTACTGCCAATAACGCGGCAGGCCCCTCCCCAATCAGAAAGGATGACGTCTAACACCATCTGGTTCCGTAAGGTAACGAGCCTCGTGGCCTGGAGCTCAGCAGTGATGTTTGTCAGTATACCAGCTGTCGTATTAATAACCCCTTCAACAACCCTTGTTAACTGACAAATGTTAAGGCTATTAGACATGGGGCCCCAAAAGGGTACCATACCCTTCATGGCATCCTCAAACTGTATCTGTCTGATCTATATCCTTTGTGACAATGACCCTTCTGACTCAGGACAAGTATACACTCCTACCGTGCAACTGGTATTCTTTATGGTAATTTGGCAGAGCGACATACACCGGGTGAAGAAGACAAGAGAGAGTACACCTGCCACACCATCTCTAAGGAAGCCAGACATAAGCTTAGGATACACAGATGAAATAGACATTTGGGGTAAGATCAGAGGAGAACTATTGATCGTACTGAGTGGGCAGGTGAAATTGCATCTACTCTCCCCCACCTCTATCTCCCCCTTTCCCTGGACGCAAAAGGCAGCTGTTGAGCTGATCAGACACTGGTATTGGTTTGTCTTTAGTGACATTATGATCATGGAAAGATTGGAAATACTCAGAGGTGTTAAACTTCCCGAAATCGGCCATTTCCATTGGAAGCCTTGTATTGTTCTTCACCTTATCATATTTGCTCGTACAGTAGTCTGGGGGCAAAGTGCCAGAGATATTTTGACCTGCCATACCTATAGGAGTAAACCCATGATGAAAAAGTACATAACCAACCACAGTGCAAGAATCAGCGGATGTCATAACCTCAGTGGACTGGTGAAAATTGTAGTGTACCATGACAAACAATTCAAACCATCCCTCACAACTTCCTAGGTATGACAAAGGCATGGACAACAAGTTATCGCTTTTGTGAGTAACTGAGGGGAGCAATCCACAGACCCAACAATTTGTTGTATTAGACACATCATGAGCTTGGTGCAACATTTGTATAAAGACATTATCAGAGTAAGTCTTTCGGTGCTCCCCTTTGTGAGGGGCCAAAGTAACAAACGTGTTCAGGGGGGAGCAGGTTCTGTCCCAACCAAAGGATACAGGTACAGGATACTTTTCCTCCAACAGGCAAGATATTCCCAACACAAATATCAATGCAATTGCAATTATTGATGCAAAAACTATTTTACTTTTTGTGGACCAACCCCATTCTGGGCGCGGAGGTGCAAATGGCTTTTCTTCCTCAGTAATGGGCCGACCAAATGGATACATTGTGAAGCAAAGCAAAGGGAATGCAATAGAACTGATGACAAAAAAAGGGTGGGGCAACTGTTCCCAGTGTCCATCTGAGCCTCACTGGTAGACTCCTATTGTTCATCAACGTTGGCGCTCTTGAGCACCGGTAGTGGAGCTGCTCAGTCCTAGCTCGCAATGAATCCCATGTCGCCCAGGAAGATGTACCCCTTTCCAAGTGAGCACCTTCGATCTATCCTGTCCAATGTCCGAACAATGCATCAATCTCGCCTCTCCCTAAATTACTGTTGGTACTATAGGCAAAGTACACCCTGACATGCGCAGTCCATCCCTGCTAATATGACTTCTCCTTTGGTTCACTGTTCCTCCGTTGGGGTGCAAATTGTACCTAGATACTCCAGGCACAGAGGGGTAATTAAAAAGGGGCTCAGACATAGAGGGGCCAGTGGAAAGGGGCTCTTGAATGGCCTTGATCTCCGGTGGCACTGATGCATTTAGTACCTCATTATTCTCTGCCTCCGTTTGGGTCTACGTGAGCTTGGCATCCGAAAAGGGGCCGAATCGTGGGACTTGCTCCCACTCCCAGTCTCCTATTCCTTCCTTGACCCACTGATCATAGGGCAAGGGTAGTGGTACTCTGTGATGATGCTGACTATGAATCAAGTTATTTTGGCCAGTGACCTTTACCGCTGTTCGGTTGGCAAGGAGGACCTGGGCCGGTCCCTTCCACCGGGGCTCCAAACTATTCTTCCACGGAAAGTTCTTTACTAAAAACAAATCACCAGGCCAAATATCATATCCTAGCCCCTCGGGTACTGGCAGTAGGGAGTCTTGGATCTGTTGGTAAATAGAACACATATTTTTAGTCAACTCATACAGGTAGTTTGTCAGTATAGGATACTGGATTTCAGAAAACCTACACAGACGCAGGACGCCCCAGACATTTGCCGGGCGTCCGAACACGACCTCGTAGGGAGACAATCCTGTCCTAGAATATGCTGTTGTTCTTGTGGACAAGAGGGCTAATGGTAAAGCATCTGGCCACTGCAACCCTGTGGTCTCCTGAATCGTTCCTAATTTCAGTATGAGAGTACCATTGTACTTCTCAACCAAACCGGCAGACTCGGGGTGGTTTGCAGCATGAAACTTTTGTCTGATAGGTAGTCCCTCGGAAACTAGTTGAATAACCTTGGCATTAAAATGACTTCCGTTATCACTCCAGATACAACGGGGCAAGCCGAAGCGCGGAACGAATTCCTTCAGAAGTACTTTTGCAGTCGCCATGGTGGTATTTTCTTTTGAGGGATAAGCCTCAACCCATTTACTGAATGCACAAACAAACACCAACACATATTTCAAATTATAGACACGATTCATTTGGATGTAGTTCATCTAAAGGACTTCGAAAGGGAAAGTGGGAGGTGCAAAATTAACAGGTAGCGTAGGGGTACCTTTTCCGGGATTGTGCCTCATGCACACCATACAATATTTTAGAAAATGAGCAGTGGTCTTTGGGATATTATCATTTTTCCATACAGGGTCAAGCAACTTGCAAATACCTTTAGCACTGACATGAGCTGGCCCATGGGCCATAGTGACTACGGGAAGAACATATGCATCTCGTAACATCCATCTCCGTTTGCCTGACTTATCTGTCCAACACCACTCCTCATCCAAGGGTGCTGTGCTTTCCTGCAATATTGCTAACTCCTCTAGCTCAGCAGCAGCTGGTTTTAACAGGCAAAAAGGGCGTTGCCCTACTGGCATCCGAGAGGAAAGAGAGATTTACACCATGGAGCAGTTTTAAATAAAGTGCTCACTGCTTCGAGCTAATTGCAACACAGATTCCATTGATTTTTCAAGGAAAGAACTGAGGAGCGAGACAAGTCCTTGTGCGCATGTGCTGGCCGGGGGAGGGCTATGACTCGCCCTTGAGGCACACACGAGGAGAGTGATGTCAGCATGATAGGAGTGGTCAGTAGAAGCGGCAATGGTTAACTTTTAAATGGGGTGCTTATGCTGTGGCCCAGGCGTTTTCAGCAGAGCACCATTGAAAAAAATGGTAAGGGATAGGGCTGGCCTACATCGATGAAGTGAAGTGGGTGGCAACAACTGAAGGACTCCCTTCATTTTTGTACTCCTGTTTAGCCTCCTGATTGGATGTCTGAAGCTGGGGTAGTAGGCTGTGGAAGAGCTTGTATACGCAGCTCTGATTTTATTTCAGGCATAATCAGATTGAAACAGGTGTGCTGTTTCTACGTGTTGGCTGTTTATTATCCAGGAGGAACAGCGGCTCAAAGTATGAACTGTATAGCATTACAGATTGTTGGCAGGCTGGGGTGTAAACACTTGTTTTAGGTAGGTAGTCTTACATGATATGAAGAGAGCCTTTGGCAGTGACCTCAAGCTCAATTACTGTTTAAAAAGCTGATTTAGTGAGCTTTTGATCGACTAAGAGATATCATAGTTGTGCGAGGTTGTGCATGTGTTTTTCTCACAATACACTGTCAGCATTTCACAATTGTAACTTTTGTTAAATAGATCCTATCGTCGCAGTCGTTGGACTCCTCTTTCCATTGATGTTGCTCTGCTACTGATGCCAATGCAATTCTAGTCAAGAGCAATGTATCAGAACTGTACCACTGGATTGAGGCATACCTGTAGCGCTTAAAATCCACAGAGTCAATGCACAGACAGATATAAATCCAGCTTAGTGCAGACATGGTGTGAACGTGCATGTTCATTCTGTTAACCACCGCGCCTGAACCACAGGACTCACTTGCTGATTACAGCTTATAAAGCGGATTTGCACACCACAAAGACTTAAATGTTGAACATACTTAAAGCAAAGGATATGGGGTATTTTGAAATGTGTTTAACTCTTTCAAGTCTACAGATTCACATTTGCTTTATAAACCTTCTTGCTCTCAATTTTGCCTTAAATGCTCCATTTGCCCATTCATTTCTTCTCAAAAGTGTTGCGCCGTAGCACTTGTCCACGACTTTCACGCCCTACCACTTTTAAATGTCAGCAGCCGCCACTGCTCTAGCCTGGCCTCACTCTGGATTTCCTTAACATTCTACAGTGTATCCTCAAACATGGCGACCTCGGGCAACCACCTAGCAGGACCTGCTACAAACATCCTTTTCATCTTCGTTCGGGCTGTCTCCTTGGCTGTCTGGTCTGCAAAGGTGTTCCCCTTACCCACATTGTCAGTAACTCTCTTAAGAGTGCTGCAATTCACAATTGCCAATTTCGTAGGGAGTGTCAAAGCACACAAAAGCCTATGTATAAGAGGGCCATGCTGGATCTTCATCCCATGGGAAGTGAGGAACCCACTCTCTGCCGAGAGCCGCCCAAAATTATGGGCGACTCAGAAGGCATACCGGCTATCAGTATAAATATTGACAGCCAGTCACTCACTCAACTCGCAGGCTCGAATAAGGGCAAGGCGCTCTGCAGCTTGAGCCGACTGTTAGGGAACTTGTGAGGTCTCAACTACAGTGCGCAGTGTTGTGATTGTGTATGCTGCATTTGTAGTGCCATCTGGTAACTTAACCCCTTCGATGCGTTCGTCGGCCAATGGCCATCGCGAGCACTACCTCCGTAGTGCTATGCACGTCCGTTGGCCAATGCGGCCCCGCCCACTCCACTAAATGGCCGCACCAAGGCGCAATTGTCGCCGTTGTTAAGCGGTTAAAACAAGAGCCATCGACATATAGTTCCCCTTGGGGGTAAGATAAGGGAATATCAGACAAGTCTACCCATCCTTTTGTCTTTTCCTTCGTCCAGAAGATACAATCATGTATGTTAATTTCCTCATTCTCAGTAGGGAGGGGTAGTAACGTGGCTGGTTCAGCATGGCACATCTTTTAATCATGACATGTGGTGCAAAGAGAGTGAGCTCATAACCGTTCAGACATGTACTGGTGAGGTGCTGCGTCTTGATCTTAATCAAAAGGGTATCCACAGCATGGGGCACCATGACTGTGAGGTCAGTATCAAGTACGAGTCCAGCTAATTGTCTTATAGAGAGGGTCATAGCCGGGACCACTCTTAGACAGCTCGGGAGGGCTCTTGCAACAGGGTCAAGAAGAGCAGAGAAATAAGCACACAGATGTTGCTTACTTCAAAAGGCCTGTGTTAAAACAGAACGTGCACAACCAGCCGTCTTGTGTACATACAGCACGAATGGCTTTGCATAGTTAGGCGTGCCAAGCACAGGTGCAGAGCAAAGCGCAACTTTTAATTGCTCAAAAGACTGCTGACATTCAGGCGTCCAAGGCCAGGGTTCATGCACATCTTTAGCGGTTGGTGCGAGCAGAGATTTTGTTAATAACGAATAATTAGGGCTCCATTAACAACAATAGGATGTAATGCCAATAAAAGAGCGCACATCCCATTCAGTTTGAGGGATAGCCATTTTAACAATGGTACTGATTTCGCTTAGGGGTCAATCTCCTACCCTCCTTCGACAGTAGGTGACCTAAGCAGGTGACCTCCTGTTGACAATATTGAAATTTGGAAAGGGACACCTTATGTCTGTGGCGTGCCAAATGCAATACCAGTTTAACCGTACTGTCTTTGCAACCCTTTTCAGTGTTAAAAGCGATGAGAAGGTTGTCTACATATTGGAGCAAAGCATTACCTGAAGGAAGCATAAGAGAGTCCAACTGGGCTTTTAAAGTTTGGCTATATATACTAGGGCTCCCAGTATAGCCCTGAGGCACTCTACAGAATCTAAAGCTTCTGCCAGCCAGTGTAAAACTGAACAAGTACATGCTGTCCGGATGTATCAAAATACTGAAGAATGCATTTTTTAGATCAATGACAGAGAAGAATTTAGCAGTAAAAGGAATCATCGCCAACAGGGCAGTAGTGTCAGGGACCACCGGGAACTGGGGAACTACTATTTTAGTAACCTTGCACAAGTCAATCACAAAACGATAAACATCTGCACGGTCATCAAAGAAACTCAAAGTTGCCCTCTTATGAATGGGAAGAATAGGGCTGATACACACATTAAAAGTCGTTTCTTCAACAACTCCTGACTTAATCAAGTCCTGTATAATTTGCAACAAGGCTCGCTTCCCTGCTTGCGGTATTTTGTACTGAGCAATACAAGGCAAAATGGCATTGTCTTTAACTTTGATGGAAACTGGGGGTATTTGCAATAGTCCTAAGTCCGTGTCACCCGTTGCCCACAAAGTGGGCAGCACATCCTTAACTTCAACAGGGAGGAGCGCATCTTTGGACAGACACTATTTAGCGCTGACTACATCCGGGCCCATTGTCATACAAACACCTGCCGGGGAACAATAAATGGTAGCATGCAACTTCTTTAATGAATCCAAACCCATCAAATTTTCTCCGCAATTGGACGTCAACAAAAATAGCGAATCCACAGTGAAAGGACCTATAGTCAATTTAAGAAGTTTGGAAATGGGGCTCACAACCGGTACACCAGAAAAGTCAACCGAAACATTATTATAACCAGACAGAGCTGCCCTGGGGACCAATGAAAGAGAGCTATTTATTGCATCTGAGCCACAAAAAATTCCTTAGCTGAGCCATGCAAATCTGCAGTAACGTAAGGACCGCACTGATCTACAGGTATCTGAACTGGTCCCTCACTCTGTCCCTGGCTGTCCTAGCTGCAAGACATTCCCGTCACCTCGTCCATGTCATAGTCATATGATAATACTGTCCTCCCCTATTGTCATCCAAGTAGTTACTATCCGGACAATCCTGTTAGGCTGCGGCATGCTAAGCTCTGTCCTGTCCACCAGCTACATGACCCCGTCCACGAGAACCTCGTCCTCTAGGGGCCGTGCCCTTCTGCAACAACACCGGCACTCGCTATGCCAATGTCCCTACGCCTTACAATATGCACACTGATTCAGCCCTACAGGCATAGTATTTCGACTAGTAAGCATAAGCTGCCAGTCCGAACCACCACGTCCTCTACCATTCCCCTTAGAAGTCTGCTGCAACAACACCATCGTCTTCAAGTCTTTATGCTTTCTCTCCATCTTCTCCTTGTCCTCATTCTCCCTATGCTCATAGTACTGTGCTATGTTCAAAATAACAGAAGGGGAAGAAGTGGACCAAATTCTTTCAGAAGCCTGCAACCGAGTCGTGAACTCCAGAAGTAAATTCAATACAAACATATTAACAAACAATCAGACACCTCTGTCAACAGACAAGTCCTGCCCACTGTATTCCAGAAATACACCTTCAAACTGGGTGAAAAAATCTGACACACTTTCGGCTTTCTTCTGACGACAACCTTTCTCGACGGAATGAGAGAATGCATATACATGATAATACGGTCTGACAAGACGAGTATCTCTGCTCTAGACTTCTCACCAGGCTTCCTCTCCTGATCCAAAGCCTTTAATTCCGCAACATGATCTTGCTTGTGCACTTGTCTCCAAATATCAACCTTTAACAACAAACCAAAGAACATTTCAATATCCACATGAGTCATAACGGTCGAATATGCAGCCTAAGTCAATTCTTTATAATATGCTGTTTGGTTTTTCCTATGGTCAGGCAACTGAGTCTTAAGGGATAAAACTTCACTCCTTTTTCATGGAGTGTAAACCCACTGTTCTTGAAACCGGGCCTCTACCCGTGGTCTAGTAACATTATCATGCTGGTCCCGCAGCTCAGGTATTTCGGGGTGATATATGGGGTGGACCTCCCTCATTGGAAACCTTGGATACTGTCTTTGAGCTCTTATTAAGCAGCCTACTCCGATAAGCGATCAATGTCGCAACATTACCAAAAATTTGACCAACTGCCATATCAGCAGCGTATACATGATTCCTAATATCATGAACAATCTGCGGTGCTGCATCATAGAAACACTCATTGAAACACTGCTCCCACAGTCCAATCAAAGTAACCGACATGTGCTTAAGGGCATGCTGCTGCACAAAAGGCTCATAATCCTACATCCTACTCCACACATCTTTTACACTGTAAAAGGGATTAGGAGCCCACTAGCTGCCTGATTACCCACCTTTTTTTCTTCGTCTCCCACATCCGATCGTATCAATGACCACCAGAGTAGCTCCCTAGCTGTCGCCCAGTCTCCGTCCCCTAGTCCACGTACCAGCATACCACTGCTCAATAACATCAGGGTTGGAGGAACAGGGAAGGAGTAGCAACAGAAGTAACAGGCACCAGTGTAGTTGCTGGCTGCGTCGTAGGTGTAAAAGCTGGCACGAGGGATGCTGAAACAATTGGCGTAGCAGGGAGACTGGCAGCCATCGTATCAGCAGAAGGCAAAGTCAAAGAAAGGACAGGTGGCGCTGCAGCTGAAAAAGCTTGATCACTAGCAGAAGAAACAGAAGCAGCAGAGACAGAAAGAATGGATGACTGAGGCTGTGGCATGGCAGAGTATATTCTCTGCGGGCGCATGAAGGTGGAGGTCGAGTATCTAACAATTCCTCCACAAAGGAATCGTTCCCTTCTCGGGCCACATAAGACTTTTCACATTATAATCGAAATCTCCTATCTGCACCCCCTATTCCTTTATCTATCTTTTCTCTATCATGGGCTACAGCTTTCTGAGTCAATGTCTGCAGTCACCCCTTCCAGGCCTCTTTCACTGCTTTCAATCGCCTCTGTTTAGCCTCCTTTTGCCATGTTCTGAGGGAATCAAACATCAACTGCCTACTCCTTTTTCCAAACAATTTCTCCTGTAGAAAATTAATTTTCTGTGCATCAAATGTGCCAGTCAACGGCCACTGCAACTTGGTATTGTCCCTCGTATATTCGTGCCATAACATACTAAACATAATAGGGCTGAGGCAATGCTTCTCATACATATCAAAATTTGGAGTGCCTTCTGGAGGCGCTGGTTAACTTTCTTCCAATTGAGCATCAGCAAAACAACGACGACAGCACAAACAAAACAACAACGACAGCACAAACAAAACATCTTACTAAGACACAGCAATTTCAAAAGATAACAAGTTCACTACTTATGTCTAGCAGATATTTGCAAATATCTTTACCAAAGTCGGTCCTCAGACCTCATCAAATACAAATCAGAGTGGTACCATGTTCATAAAGAACAAATTCAAGCGCTTGTCAAAAGTCAGTCCTCCAGAATGTGTCACATACAAACTAAAATGGCGCCATCCATAAAGAACCAAAGCAAAAACTCACCTGATATATGCAGGTCAAACAAAGTTATTCACCACTGACGACTTTTCGGACCAAATGGTCAAATCCAAGGCTTTCGACGTTTAGGACCCCAGTCGGGATGATCGCTGTGCGAGGCACCTCCCGGTCAGACAGACAGGGCAGGTGCGAGTTCAAGGCCCTATCTGGCAGGGATCCCTGGTCCGCCCGTCCAATGATGGCCCGACCTCCTCATTAGTCCGGGGGCAAGGATGGGTCACCCGATGGAGTCCCTGTTCGGGGGCCAACTGAAGGAAGTGACCCATTTAGGGTCACCCGGGTCACTCGCGACCACCTCTCAGCCTTCCATACAAATGAAGTCGGTCAGACAGTAGAGAATACAGACCAAGTACATGCGTATTCAGTTACACTCGAGTGGAGCCCTGTCTGCCCAGTCTCTTGTGGTGCTGCAGAGAGGTCTGACTTCAGCCAGCGTAAAGATACATTAAGTACATTTCAAACCAACGAAGGCACCGCCCAGAATGGAAAATTCCAGGCTCATACAGCTAAAACAAAGGGGTACAATAGGATAAGTTTCAACTCTAATGCTGGGTACACGCTATCTGTAATTGAAGGTCATCCTGCCTGTGCCCGCAGCTGGGCTAGTGGGAGAAGGCCTCTATCTAGTGGGAAAAGTATGTGCTAGCGAGGACAATATACTCAGTGAAAGACCGGGTTAAACCATGAGAAAAGGAAACAAACGAAGGGAGATATTTCTCAGCATGCTAGGGTTAGTTTCAATCACAGTTCAAAATGGTGGCTCACCTTAAAATGGTGCAGTGAATGCTAACTTTACATAGAATAATATGCAAGCATAACATTTACATTTCAACACCTCCCTCAGTCCTGCCATCAGTTTGTAACTGTGGTAGTGTGAACCTTGCTGAAAGCACTTCAATCAGTCTGCCACACTTAGCAAGCTGTGCATTTGCAGGCTGGATACATAGGCCAAGTATGATGTAAGTCAACATGTTAGTAGGTTAGCCCCAGAGCTTTGGCTTGGATTATCCAGCATATTGCTCTCCTTCAAATTCTTCAAACACCAAGACTGTTTCAATGCAATCCTGTTGGTCAAGCCAGGCCTTTCTCTCACCATAGTGGCCCATATCAAGCCATAACGTATTTGCCCTTATTATAAACTGTATAGGAGACGTGATGGTGGAGCTCTATGCCCCGAAATTAGGTTTCCTGGTTACTATTTTTTCAACTTATTCAAGCATCTGCTTGCCTTCTAGTAGGCTGGGATGATTGGGAACCAAATAAGTTCTGTCCTCCTGTCCCCTATAGGATCCTCCCATATCAATGTGCCCACTGGAAGGCCATAGATTCTAGAGCAGATTAGGTTCATGCTGGCTTGTTGTGTCTGGAATGCAGGCTGGACAGGTCACACGGATCCGAGGTATGATTCTAGCCTATCCTTTATTTAATAGCCCTCTCTGTCACTTTATTCCTCTACTTCCGGGAAGCTTGCCTTCACCCATTCTGTTTCAGTGTTGCCCTACACTGGAATGCCTTGCTTCTCCTCACACTTCCTATCCAGTCCCTGAAACAGGAATTGGTTTCCAGTGTCCTGGGACAATGGAGTTCTCTTTATGATATGGGATCCCCCCCCTTTTTACAGAAAAATGACACATCTATGACATGGCATCTCCACCTTACTAAAGAACGAGAACACATTTTCCCCACTTGGGAATGAAATCCCTTGGTGCATTTCCCAGCATTTGAATCAGTGAGCTTGGAATTCATTTCATCAGCCAATCCGCTCCTGTTGCTGGGGATAGCACGTGGTCATGTTTTCGAGTGTGGTTTCAGCCGACATAGTGTATTCAGGTCAGTGGTAGAGAAGGATCACAGGAATAAGAGATGCTGCTCTCACAGTGGATGACAATCTTCAAATCGCATGTGCCTTTTGGTGATTTTCTGCAGGGGTGGTCTCTTGACCCTGGTGCTTGATTGCGGGGATGTTTTCTTGACCATGATGTTGCAGATGACTGTGTAGAACCCAGAGATTGTCATGACATGCTCTATGAGTCTGACGTGTCTTCTAGTAGAGATTTAGTCAATTCACCAGGACAAAATAGATGGCTCCTTGAGTGTTTAGGTGATTTTTCAGTTGTCTCAAATTTACCATGCATTCTGTTTCTCTCCAAGCCGTGCTTTGCGCTGGTACATTTAGCTCAAATCTGGTAGACTGATAATCTTTCTCATCCCCTTTTGATCACTTGTTGACGTCATTGATGAGCACCTCCCAATGAGCTGGACTTGTCTACATTCCAATAACTGATGACTGCCTCCTTTGTGGTACCCTATTTGTGTACATTTGCAGAGTTGAAGATGTGGCTCTCTTGGTCCGCATTTCTCTTAGGGTTGAAACGTGCACACAATGCTTCTTTGAGTCAGCACTCAATCAGTGCTTGCACCTCATATTGCTGTCCCCTTCATTTGTAATGGGTGCCTGACTGTTAAATGGCCCCTCAAAATAATCTGGAGAGATCAGAGTTCTCAAGATATTGCATCACTCTTTTGTGTTCTGCCGGCATGCCGTACTTTTTATGGGCATGCTACAGATGATCTTATAGCTTGCTCTTGGAAGATTTCGAAAGAAGGATCTGTGTGATCGGACCATTGAGCTGCATGCGCAGTACTAGTACGTGTTGTTGGGCCGTGTCTCTGCACTACAGATTGGTGGGAGTACCTTTTTTTGCTGCTATTGGTGTCTAGTCCATGCCAGTGTCTGATTTTGGGGAGGGTGATTAAAATGGGCGCAATGACTTAGTTGTCCCATTTGGTGATTTGGGAGTATAGCTGGTTGCTGTCCAAGTTAACTCACCTATCTAGCCTACAATCAAACTCCGGTCGCTGATCATCAGAAGGCATCACTTGAAATGACGGTAGGCATGTATATTGGCACTCATTACCCATGGATCTGTTTCTTTCATTTGTCACCAGTTGTGGTGTCTGGAGTTCAGAATGGACAGATCATACAGACACAAAGTATGATTCTAACCTATACATTCTTTAAGAGCCATCCCTATTACTTTGTTCTTCTACGCATGTGGAAGCTCGACTCCACCCACGCTGTTCCTACACTGCCCTCCAATGGAATGCTCTGCTTCTTTCAACAATTCCTGTCCCATCCCTGGAATATGAAGTAGTTTCCAATGTACCAACAGGAGGGAGTCTTCAAGGTACTAGAGCCCTTTTCATGATAAAATGGTGCTAGGAGACCGAACCAGTGTGGGTTCTCCATTCTAACAAAATGATCCAGTGAGGCCATCAGGGTTGGGGCTGCTGGTGTCTCTATATCAGTCATCTCTGGACTGGACAGTCCCCACTCTAGCATTAATTGCAAAAAGAAAAATTAGCTCTTGCATGACGCTAGTGAGAAGAAATCTGCCAACAGGAGACCCAAGCTTTGGAGGACACCAGTGGGGGCAAAACAGTACAAATTAGCTTCACCCTCTCCCAAGCTCTATCCACTACATGGCAGTTCGTGGGCACAGAGGATTGCCCATCAGTAAAGTTTAGTGCCTCACCAGCCACTAGTTATGGCAGGGAGTCTGTACCGAATGACCTACCATACCACACATCAGCCCAGGGTAAGTTAAGGGACCCATGAATGTCAGCCACTCCACTGACGTGTACCTCTGCAGCAGCACACTGGCAAGATAAGCACCACTGAAGCACCAGGGTTCTCTAGTCATCTTCCTTCCTCCCTGGAACTAGGGGTGTGAGAAATGCTGCAGTGCCACCATAAAATTACTTAGATGGAGAATGAGCAATAAAGGGGCCATTCAAATGTTTTTCTTCTGGCAACATTGGTTGGGTTTTCAAAAATAGACTGCCACGCATCCCTATGCCTTTAGTGAAGTGACGCAACAGGTCAGCACCCCCACTTTGTAAAATGTTGCAGCATCACTGCTTCCTTGGAATAAGGGACCTAGAAACTGCACAGGGTAGCACATAGGACAGGTTGCTCTCCTTGGTCTGGGTGTAATCAGCCAAGATGAAGGTAGGCCTCAACAATTCTCATGTGGAAAGGTAAAAGGGACAGAGTGTTATGTTATATCCATTTAATAAAGCACAGCGAATCACCCCCGAAGGTGTATCTCAGCGCTCGACCTCCACAAGACCCACATCTAATAATTAAAATAGCCCGGTTTTCAACAGTTTTTTTTATTTGAAGAAAGTCCAAGCAGCAGTGAATAAAGGATGGAAGCTGATTATATGTCACCAGGGCAGTGTAGGAGAATGCTCTGCCCCCCATATCTTGAGGCAGGAATGCGGGAATGGACAGAAGAGCCTTGTCACTGGATATTAATATGCGAGAAGGACAATAATAGTGTAACTTTTATTTAAGATACAGAGATTTGCTCCACAAAGATTTGTGGGCAAGACCGCATATTTTGAAGATAATGGTCTTTCTAAGCAGAAGCCATTGAAGGGATCTGAGGATGGCGCATAAGGAGAGCCAGCTGTGAAGCTGCAAACTAACCAGGCAGCTGTATTTTGCATCACCTGTAATTTAGTCAGGAGGGTGTTATTCGCTGCCATAAGCAAAGCATTATCGTCCAAATGGCTGATTATCAAAGTTTGGACCAGCGTTTCCCTAGCTAAAGGTGGAATCCAGGGGAAAACGCTTCCCAAGAGTCGCATGGTGGCAAAGCATGTCCCTCTTGTAGCGCCTATGTGGCTTTTCCTAGAAAGTTTCTGGCCAATTTTGATACCTAGGATTTTTGTTTGACTTGGGCAGGGGGTAGACCCCAATGATGTTGTGATTTGCCAAATAGCAGGACCTCCATCTTCTCTCTGGTCAGCTGAAGACAGTTCTTAGACATCCAGGCGGCAATATTTCTAATGCAATTTCGAAATTGGTGCACAGCACTCTCCTACCTGGCGGCCAAGACATGGAACTCCCTCCCCATCCACCTCCGGCGGACCCAAGACCACCTCGCCTTCAGGAGACAACTCAAGACCTGGCTGTTCGAGCAGTAGCAGCCCCCTTCCCCCAAGCGCCTTGAGACACTTCCGGGTGAGAAGCGCGCTATACAAGTGCTATGATTGATTGATTGATTGATTGAATGTCCTGTCCCAAAGAGATCTCAATCTCAATTTTGCCCAACAGATATCACAGCTACACACACTAAAGGGCCCATCTTGGACCAAATGTGGTCGATCAATTTAGCAGTGTCTGGAGTCTCAGTGTTACCATGTATTTGGTCAGACCATTATTTGATTAAATTCACTCTTCTTAACCTTCCTACAAGCAAACAACCTAGTAAAGGGGGAGCTGGGTAAGAAAATGGAATGTCATTGACAAAAATGACCTTTTCACCACACTGGTCAACACTATTCCCCATGACACACGTGACGTCACGCTCCAGGAGGAATCCATCTCCACTTGGCTACTTAAGGCCCGTAACACACATGCCCCATTGAAAAAAATAAGAACTCGTCGCCTCGAGGCCTAAAGGTGGTTCTCCCTTGAACTAAAACTACAAAAACGTGCCCTCCGCAAATAAGAGAGGAAGTGGAGGCAAAGTTACTTACCTAAAGACAAATGTAGTTACTCAACGGCTATGAGGGAATACAAAAAAGGTATTTTAAATGCTAAAGCTGCGCATTTTTCCTCCAGAATCTTATATTCCAACAATCAATCGAAAGAAATCTTCGTGATTGTCGATGAATTATCTAACCCTGATAGAGTTCTAAGTAAGCCCATCCCCTCTCAAATCCTATGTGACTCGCTAAATAACTTTTTCATCGACAAAATCTCCTCTATTAAAGCCAGTATCCCCAAACACATCATTGAGGAAACTTCCACCTCTAGGCACGCAAATACCTATTCCCTTGAATCATTCTCTGCCATGGATGTCCAGGCCCTTCAAGATCTCTTGTCCAAAGTCAAAACGGGCTCTCCGGTGGATTGCTGTCCCCCCCCATTTCTTAAAGGAGGTTTTTACCGCTCTCCTGGGCCCAGCTCTTGCCTTACTGAACAACTCTCTGTGTCAGGGCTGCATACCTCAGATCTTTAAAGAGACCACTGTGATCTCCCTCTTGATGAAACCTGGGGCGGACCCCAAGACACTGTCTAACTACCACCCGATATC
Source organism: Lissotriton helveticus (assembly GCF_964261635.1). Classification (NCBI taxonomy): domain Eukaryota; kingdom Metazoa; phylum Chordata; class Amphibia; order Caudata; family Salamandridae; genus Lissotriton; species Lissotriton helveticus. The sequence goes on from NC_136068.1 coordinate 1,374,476,940, forward strand.
ACTGCTCCCATACTTAGCCAAGGTACTTGAGGCCCACGTGGATAAATGCCTATCCAACTTTCTAGAACAAACCAGGTTCTTTCACCCTCACCAAGCAGTCTTTCACCCTGCCCACTCCACAGAAACAGTAATCACAGCTGTACTGGATTCCCTTCGGGAGAAGGCTGATAAAGGCATTCCCCAGGCTCTGGTGTTATTAAACCTATCGGCCGCCTTTGACACAGTCGACCATAGGATTCTGGCACTGCGCTTGGCTGGATCCATTCCTTCTTAGAAGATCGCTCCCAGGCAGTCCGTCTGAGTCAGTTTATGGCTCCCAAGGTGAAACCTACGTGTAGGGTACCACAGGGCTCCTCACTATCCCCACACCTGTTCAACCTTTACCTCTTGCCACTGATTAAGTCTTTAAAGGAAAGGAATGTGGTCACTTTTTACTACACTAATGACCTCCAACTGCTTTTCACGATCGATAACTCGCCCCAATCAATTTCCGACTTCCAGTCCCCCATGCGACATATTTGCCACTTGATGGACTGTAATCATTTGAAACTGAACCCAGGAAAGACCGAATTGGTTCTGACGAGTGGTAGCAAGATAGCAAGAATCCTTCGGGCTCACACTACTGACCAAATGAACTGAGCCCCCCTCCTATCCCCTCCTCATCAGCCAAGAGCCTTGGGGTCCTTATATCCCATGATCTATCCTTGAAAACACTGGTAGGCTCGGTGATCTCCTCCTGCTTCTTCCAGCTTTGCAGGATCAGAATATTAAGTAGGCTACTCACCCAAGCAGCTCTAATACATGTTGTGATAGCCATGGTCCTTTCCCGCATCAACTACTCCAATGCAATTTACTTTGGACTCCCTCTCGGTCTTTCAACGTGCCTGCAGATGGTTCAAAACCAGGCAGCTTGATTGATCCACCATCAACCTAGATGGCACGAGGCCTCCCCTCCCCTAAAGAAGTTGCATTGGCTTCCCATCCCTCAAAGCTGTGCCTTTAAATTTTGTTGTCTACTGTCCAACTCTCTCCACGGCCATGGCCCAGGTTTCATAGACAGCCTTATATCACGCTACTCCCCATCATGCAACCTTTGCTCAGCCCATCTCCAACTCCTGACAATCCCCACCTTTACGCTGAAGCGACAAGGGGGCAGTAGGTTTGCTACTTTGGCCCCAAGATTCTGGAATTCCATTCCCTTGGAAATCAAGTCTAGCACTAATTTACTAAAATTCAGAAAATCTCTTAAAACTTGGCTTTATACTCAGGCCTTCGAACAAACTGTGACCGACCCAGTAACAGCCCCTCCTAGAAGCAGCGCCATGAAGCCAACCGGTGTACGAGCACTTTAGAAAACCCTTTTAACATTAACAGAGAGATCATCAGCTGAGTGTCGTCAGCATAAGAAATTACTCCAAAACTAGAAGTTTTAACAATTGGGGCCAAAGGAGTAACATAGATATTGAACAGCGTTGGGCTGAACAATGAGCCCAGCGGTACTCCTTTGGTGATGGAAACCAGATGAGATTTAAATGGACCAACTGTGATTATTTGAGTCCGATCCTCCAAGAAGTCAGCTAACCATTGAAGGGCAGTGCCTCTGACCCTGCTCATCAGTATTGCATGAGAAACGGTGTCAAAAGCCGCAGAGAGATCCAACAGCCCAAGTCTAGCAGGGGCACCCACATTCAAAAAGAGACAGATGGAATCTGTGACTGCAACCAGTGCAGTCTTTGGGCTGTGGGCTGCTCTAAATCCAGATTGAGAGGGCTATGGGATCACATGATCCTCTAGACATTGTCATGAGCTGTTTGTTCACACAGCTGTTGAGCATTTTGCCCAACCCAGGAAGGAGGGATATGGGGAATGAATGAATGAATTAATTTGAATTTATATAGCACATTGCTACCCTGAGGCCTCCCAGCCCTGGGGACGATAGTTAACCATGCTTTTGAGGTCTGCATTTGCTTTTTTACACACTTATTGGTTTCCCTTGTCAGGAGACCCTACTGTCGACACAATGACTCTCTATTAATGGGAGCGGTGCCCCACCAAGGCAAGATTTGTATTAATTAGTCCTAGCAGACTTTCTTCCGAGAAACTGGCTCTGTCCATCAGTTGTCATCTGAGTGTAGGGAGAGATCAATTAATCTTGTGGTATAGAGTTTATGAACAGTCTCAAGGGCATGCTAGAGGGAAAGGCTGTTGCTGAACTCTAACATCGTAGGCCTAGGACCTACCCTAAATCTGGTGATGAACGGTGCCTGTTGAGGGCTGCCTCCCACTACCTACACATTTAGCATTTGCTATCAGTGCATAGTGTCCCCGAATCCACAGCCAGCTCTAAGCCGCTTGTATAAAGGACTGGAAGAACTTGACATTTTAAAATAGCACTGGCAGAGAATGCTCAGAGGAAATCCATATTTACTGACCAGGGGTGGTCAGGAAGTCTACCCCGAGAGGAGGGAACTCATATCCCAGAGACTTAACAGGCTGTTCTTTGCAAAGGGTGACTACAGGGGCGCGTAATTCACATAGTTAGCCATTTCTCCAGGTTTCAGCTCAAGCACTTTGCTACTCCCGGCTGTCTAAGACGCTAGCCTTGGCCTTCAACCCTCTTCTACTGCCGATCTATCTTGAGATTAGGCAGAAGGAATCCCCCCCCCCAAGAAGGGCAGTGACCAAAGACTAGCAGATGAGGTATTTTGACCCTAAGTCTGCTGATTTTTTCTCAGACAAAAGACCATGAGAGTGACTTACAACCATTGAGCTGGGGACACCTTTGTTGACTGTAGTAATTCCATAGTGAAAGAGTTGTCACTTTCTGAAAAGCAGGCATTTAAGTAGAGCTTGATTGGTGTTTATACACACAACAGCTGACAGTACATCTCGTGCCTTGCAAGACAATTTTAATATATATGTTTTTTACATCACTGAATACAGGTAGCAACGGGCCAACCAGGGGATCATATACCAACCCTCTCTTTTAATATGCTAATATATTGTTCACCATACTCTCAGAAGCACCTACAGCTTTAAGAGAGACACGATGTGGCATCAGTGGCAGCTGCCCTCTTCTTCCCTGTCTTTTGGTTTCAGATGAGGATTGGGAATTATGTTTCAAGAAATGTAAAAACGCGGTGCTCCAAAAAGGACGCCTGCCATGGCTTGGCAATGGCAGTGCACATCATACTGAAATAAAGGGTGCTCGGCAGTAGACCTCACTACTCACACAAGCCACGATATGTGACGTTATATTAGCTACCTGCACATGGTGACCCGGAGAAACATAATATCATGCATGAGAACACAAGGTGAAATGGAAATCCCAACACAAGGGGGAGGGGAGGTTTCAAGACTGTGTTTGTAGTTTCTGCTGAACCTAAGTGCATTGCATGTTATGAAACTCCCATGGTTAATCTGTGGAAGCCTTCAGGAGGTGGGAGAGGAAGTATAGAAGTGTGTCTCAGGCATTGCCCGGCAAAAAGACCTACCCCTCTTCATGGCCCCACCTCCACCCAAGAGCTTCTCACTGGTTACTCAGTAACATGATCATGTGGCATAATGGCCAAAGCTGCTGACTTTGGAACGGGGGAACAAGGTCCGAGTCTCAACGGCAGCTCAACACTCTGCGTTTCTCGGCATATCACTTAGGGCTTGATGTACAAAGCATTTTTGCTGTTGCAAAAGGCCAATTCGTTTGCGACTGAATAGCTATTTGGAAGGGGTGTGTTCAGGGCGTCCCTTCCAATTAGGGAATCCAACTGGTATGTCCTAATGATTTGCAACCAAAAAGCAATCACATAACATTTATGCTTTACCACAAATTAAAAGTTGGGGGTAACCCAATCACAAATGGGAAGGTGTCCCTTTGGGAAGCCTTCCCCTTGAGAATGCTTAAAAAAATGTTTATTAAAAGCAGTCAGTGGTTCCACGGACCGCTGCCAACAAAAATGAAACATTTCATTTTTCTTTTGAAATGCATCCCGTTTTCCTATAAGAAAAAAGGGTGTGTTAGAGAAAAAAAAAGATTGATTTACTTAAAAGCAAACACAAGGAGATGATGGACGGAGCAATTGCCAATTTAGGGAGAACAAAGCAAACACACGAACGTTTCAGTGCTCTGTCCATCATCTCCTTGTGTTTGCTTTGTTCGCCCTAAGTTTGCAGGCTATGTCCAGATGTGGGTCCCTTGCTCCCTTTGCCACTGGTTTCAACCTAGCCTGGCTGATTGATGAGGGGTATTACCCTGAAACCAGTCCCAGGATGCTTGTTTCAGGTCCAGGAAAAACCCGGCTTGGCAGTTCGGGCTGGACTGTTCCCACAAGTGAGCTAGAGAACGATGATGGATTCAAACCAGATCTGTGACTGGGGGTGAGTGTCTGAATAGTTTCTGTGCTTCTTCCATCATCACCTTGTGTTTGGTTTGTTCGCCCTAATTGGCAGGGTATGTAAGTGTGGGTCTCTTGCTCACTTTGCTACTGGATTCAAGCTAGCCTGGCTAGTGAGGGGTGTTACCCTGAAACTAGTCCCAGGATGGTTGTTTCCGGTCCAAAGAAGACCTGGCTTGGCAGTTCAGGCTGTACTGTTTACATAAGGAACAGGGTCAAGACTGATTTGCATATGGCTGGGTCTGAACTGGGGTGGCAAAGTGAGCTAGAGAACAACGATGGATTAAACCCAGATCTGTGACGAGGTGAATGTCAGAAAAGTTTCAGTGCCCAGCCCATTGTCTCATTGTGTTTGCTTTGCTCTATTTAAAAGCCATCACAGACATTACAAATGGGGGTGGGGTCGCACACTACGCACACACCAGCGGGATCGCCCCTAAGGACTGTGGTAAGTGTAGTTCGTGTTCCGCGATGCAGCTTCTTTCGATTCTCTGCTATCTTCGCTATCTTCGCCATCCCTGGACAAGTGTTTCGGGGGTATTTACCCCTCATCAGCAGGGATTAGGCCGTGTTCTGGGGTAGCCGGTGGCTGCCAAATACCGCCAGGTTTAGTACCACAAAGGCGCGCAGGTGCGGGGTCCCAGACTCGTCAGCCAACTGCTCAAGGGAGCCTTAACATTACAAATGGGGGTGGGGTCACACACTACTCACACACCAGCGGGATCGCCCCTAAGGACTGTGGTAAGTGTAGTTCGTGTTCTGCGATGCATCTTCTTTCGATTCTCTGCTATCTTCGCCATCCCTGGACACGTGTTTCGGGGTATTTACCCCTCATCAGCAGGGATAAGGCCGTGTTCTGGGGTTGCCGGTGGCTGCCAAATATTGCCAGGTTTAGTACCACTCAGGCGCGCAGGTGAGGGGTCCCAGACTCGTCAGCCAACTGCTCAAGGGAGCTTTAACATTACAAATGGGGGTGGGGTCGCACACTACTCACACACCAGCGGGATCGCCCCTAAGGACTGTGATAAGTGTAGTTCGTGTTCCGCGATGCATCTTCTTTCGATTCTCTGCTATCTTCGCTATCTTCGCCATCCCTGGACATGTGTTTCGGGGTATTTACCCCTCATCAGCAGGGATTAGGCCGTGTTCTGGGGTTGCCGGTGGCTGCCAAATATTGCCAGGTTTAGTACCACTCAGGCGCGCAGGTACGGGGTCCCAGGCTCGTCAGCCAACTGCTCAAGGGAGCTTTAACATTACAAATGGGGGTGGGGTCGCACACTACTCACACACCAGCGGGATCACAGACATAGTGGTCTGCTGACCCCAGCAGGCCACCATTCATGAAAGGGTAGTGAACCCTAGTGGGACACAAATTGCGACCTACGTCATTATTATTCATGTGGTAGGTCTATTTGCGACTCACTACGAATCGCTAATTTGGAAATCAGAGCTAGTTTTTACTTTAGTACATTAGCAATAACTATTATCAAATACCAATTCGCTCACCCCAACTCCCAAAATAAATCGCTATTTAGCAATCGTATTACTAATATATGCACATCTAGCCCTTAATCTCCCTGTGCCTTAAAAATACAAAAATGAACGTGTCCTTGCATAATGTAATGGGTGCTCGTGTAAAGCCCTCCAATACCTTCGGGACGAGTTCGAGTTATCTAAAACAGTTCCCCTTCCAAGACCCCGCCACCTCTTCTCTCACACTGAAATGTGTTTAGAATGTGTCAGGGCTGTGCCAGATGTGATGCTGTGTGTCCCTCTGGATCAGAAAATGAATGCATTGTAGGAAGCCAGGTTTGTCTTGATGCCCTGCTCGTCATGGATAGTGATGTAAATGAAAGCATGGTAAGCTCAGGAAAGTGGCGGGTAATTTGATATGAGGTTTGGGATCCGACAAAGGATGACCTTAAAGTTTTGTTAAGCCACTAGTGTATACTTATTGGGCTGTATACTGGCACGGGAACAGTGATGGACATTATTTTTAAAACTGGGTTATTTCTCGCAGCATAGTTTTTTTAATATGTGATTGTTTCAGTGAACAAACTGTATCAGATAAGCAATGCCTCAGCTGTAACACAAACACATTCTTGCTGTACATCCAATGTTTTCTTTGAGGCATACATTTCTTTATAGGCGTGCATATGATTTTCTACCATGGCTAAATATTGCTTGTGGTTACTGTGGCAGAACCTTTGAAGTTCGATAGACCATATGGTTATACACAAGTCAGTTGCTCGCGGGCTTATGCTTGTGCTATATAAATTCCATAACTTTTCTTTTTTGTTCAATTTGAATGTTTTATTGGCTCTCTTTCAGAATGGCCTTAAACTCGTATAACTTTTTTGAAACTTATTTAGAAAATTGTACGGTAAAATGTGCGGTTTGCTATCATTTTGTCTGGTTCACTTGGTGCAACACGAGGTTAGAATTCATCACAAAAGAGCCCTGAAGTTAGACTGCTTATGACAAGAAGCCAGTTCAGGGCCTATAAGGGAGGGGTCATGTGTATGGTCTAGTGAAGTAACTAAAGGATCACGGTCAAAAATGGGTTTATGTAGTAAAAGCAATAATAAAGATGGAGAAAATATATTTTTACAGTGTGGCACTCACTGAAAGCTCTGCTTAGGTAATGAGTACTCTGCAGTGAAGGCACACCCCTTGAACTTAAAGTACCACAAGAGAGAATGTGAAACCAAGAGAACAGATGAGACAATCAATCCATAAGCACAGGGCATCGCCACATGGATATTCCAAAAGTGAGAGCATTGGTGCGCCGTAATGAACAAATTGCAGTGGTGCCCCTTGCTAGATAGCACCTTGAGGCACAGTACTCCCAGAAACGTGGAAAAGGACCCGACTATACAAGCCTGGCTTTAGAGATGCACTTGGTAAGATTGCTTGCAGAGACAAATGCTCTACTGTCTTAGTAATGAGCTGACCATCATGTATGGTGATCTGGTGCTAGAACTTCCGACTGGAGCGGATACTCCATCTTTAGATCAGCAGGAATGCTTCTTCGTGAAGGGCTCCATCAAGGCATACTTCAACACCAGCAGGATCTGAGTGCCTAGTTTAGCAGGAGAGCCAGAGAGATGACCGATCGAATTCCAAAAATGGCTAATGACTTTTCCCAAGAAGCTTAAATGTGAGAATCAAATTTCGTTGGAAAGTTTCAAAATAATTCAAGAAAGAATGCTGAAGGTCTAAAAGGGTGAAACTGGGCTCACATCTAACATTTTAAAGGTAATTTGAGGGAGGTTTTGCCAGATGTTGTTGAAGATCAGAAGGTGATCGGCCTCACAGAATAAAAGAGAACTGTGAACACAAAAGAATTCAAACTACAATAATAGGAAAGGAGAAGGAAAAAAGTTAATAAAAAAACCTCTGCAGCACACGCAAAAAAAAAATGGAAAACAAATTAACTCAACAAAGACTTTGCATAAGTCACACTGTGATGGTGATCCTCATAAGTAGACACAAGGCCACTTGGTGACTGTGGCTATCCGAAATGGTTGAAGATGTAACTGAATGTGGTGCATGGGCAAACTGTACAAGTAAAAAGTTTCTCTTTGTCGGATACTCTTCCTGGCTTGGAAGGATGAGCAAAGTCACAAAGGCCCTGTAGAGACAAGATGTTGAAGCAGACCTGGATATGCAGGAAGTGTAGTTGAGTTACTTCAAAAATAATAGATAATGTGATTTTGTACAGTGCATGTCACTCCTTTTTGGCATTGCACTGCTGAATAACAGAGGTTTACTCTTCTCTAACTTAATGTTGACCTGAGAAGATTGGAAAAGAAAATAGACCTGTGCGGGCACAATGTACCCCGAGGAAATGTATCTCTCAATAGCACGTCCAAACTGGGGGTGGATCGGGGACAGCGTCAACCTCAAATCATGAGATAATGTGTCCCAGAGACAAGCTTCAAACAGCATTTCAAATACAGTCAATAAGGAAAGGACTTACTCAAAAAGTGAGCTGTATAGCGTAATTTAGAAAATCATGAATGTTTATTACAAAACTTAGAACAGTAAATTCAGATGCAGTAAGAATTTAATTAAATTACAGAGAAATTATTTACCATAAAGACCACCAAATGCAGATAATATAATAATGGTAAAAATCAGAGAATGCAAAGACTCAAATGTGCAGCAAAATCAGTTAGAAAAATTACAGATCCCTAAATATTCAGGAAAGATTTCTGGCTCACCCCTAGATTGAAGGGTTTATAAATAATTTGTCTTTAATCGGAAATTAAAAACCTACAAAGCCAGAGGGGCATGATCACTACACCAACAGATCACAATTTTACATTATAAAATCTCATATAACCCTATCACCTAAGCACTAACCCACTACATGCACACTGATTGCACAATGATGAAAGTGTAGTTCAGAGGTGTTAAAACAAACTAGTTACATAAACAACAGTGAACCGTTGCGAATGAATGTAATATCACATGCAAGTGGAAGGACCTTGGAAATTTTATTAAAGCTTCCTCTAGCAGTGCCATTCAGAAATAAACAAATTCACATCTTGCTGCACGAAGTGACATACAAGAAATATAAATATAGAATAAACATTATGATAAGGCATCCATATTGAACAAGATTGCTTTGAGACCTAAGTCCTAATTAGCCTGAACTAGACAAAAAACACTTTTAATCACATTATAGCAAATTTGTTTCAAATGGAACAGCTCCATGGTAGTATACACATGTGAACTCAAATGTCGACTAATTGTTCTGGACACCGTTATTAAAGCACTTTTTGATTTAAAGCACTCACAACTTCTAGGATTCGAACCTGTGACAACGAGATCAAACACGGATTCCTGGATTTGGCTGATTAGTGTGCTCCTCTGGCAGCAAGAATGCTGGCCACAGTCAAATGAACAACATTGTGCTTTATGGCCACATTTTTCATAGTGCACAGGTACACAGGAACCCGCAGTCAACCTTCATCTGACTAGCCTACAGCCTTAAGAAAGGCGCTGCCACTTCTGTCCCCTCGTGCCCTGCCGGTACCACTACAACACCGTTTTTTTCAATCCCTGTACACGTGCTCACCTTGAGTCCTGTCGTGAAACCTACTGACCTGCTCCGAAGTCGACTGGCCAGCAGGAAGGCAGGTGATTTCCATACAGGCCACTGCTGGGCTGAGCAGTCTCAGAAATATTGTGCAGACTCAGATATTGCGTGTAACACGACACAAACCTACACGCATTGGACCAGCACTGCCTCTGAACCCTGGCAGAAGAAGGGCCTAGTTCTCATTTAAACCCGTGATGTATGCCCCGGCGGGGCCAGCACACCTGCGCCCTTATCTTAACATTAGGCCTTTCTTTGCCATTAGCTTGGCCGAGGGCTGAATGACGCTCTCGATGCAGGAACGCACGCATTACATTTGTGCCTGGGTCATGATCCCGCACTTGCCTGCGCCGAGGCCATTCACCGCAAAATTAAATTCATTTTCAGATTTCATCACCGAGGAAGGACGCCGCTCGATTCCCGGACAAGGGTCGCGGCTGAAAGAAAAGAGCCGGCCAAGCCTCTTACCTTATCAGACAAGGCCCAGATAGCGGCCGGCACACGGTGACCTTCTGGCCTGGACACCGCTTAGCATGAGAGGGGTCACCAGGCCTCCTGAATAGGACCGCTACAGCTCTTATCTGTTGCTAGGTGCAGAATTATTCGTCACGTGACTTGCGCTATAGGGACAATGCACAGAAAAAGGAAGCTCCCGGATGCTCTCTGTGTACATTACCATAGAGTAAAAAATGGAAAAAATTGATTTTGCACCACAATGAACGTTTGCTAAACGACGCAGGCGCAATAAAAGTATCACAGATGGAGACCCAGCTATATGAAATTGTCCCTTTATTAAGGTGGAAACCTTCTTCGCACGCCACAAGCTGACCCCGGGAGGAGAACATCACATTTATAATGAGAAGACCTGGCCACTTTTACCCCTCCGTAGCCTCCCAGCTCTAGTAGAACGGCAGGGCTGGGGCAGAACCAGTGACTTTGAGTTTGTCTGACTCTGCAAGTTCCACCTGCTACCATAAAACAAAAGCTTTGGAGGTAAACAAATCCTCAACTCTAAGGCAACCATGCAGGCCGCCATCCCTTAGATATTTATTTAGAGGCAGGTTTATCAATATGTAATGCAACGCAGAAAGACACCTTGTGGCGCTGCGTGAAAGGGACAGAATCCACATAATTTAACATTAAATGGCACATTCCTGTCCTCTCCCTGCACTTTAGCTGTCTGCACCAATGCAGGCACCCTTGCGCCATGGTGCAAGGGTGCCCGCAGGGCCGGACTGGCCATAGCGGGCACCGGGCGTTTCCCGGTGGGCCGGAAATGTGGGGGCTGAATTTTGGCCGATGGGGGGTGTTTTTGTTACCGAGGGACGGTTTTGCAGCAGTGCTGCAATATCAGCCCTCTGTAGCAAAAGTGACAGCGGTGTAAAGGAGGGCCAGAGATTCTCAGAAGCCCACTCCTTAGGGGGTCAGTCGAGTAGAGCTGCCAGGGCTGGCTTCCGTTCAGAGTCCAGCCGTGGGTGCCAGCCTTGTAAACAGAATTTTTGTGCAGGAACAGATACCTTCCTGCACAAAAACAGTCCTACAAGCCTTTTTCCTCTTTTTATGAGTGCTACAGAATGCAGCACATGTAGAAAGAGGATATAAACTAGGAGAAATAAAGTTATTTCTCCTTGTTACACCTCCCCTAGGAAGGCATAGCATTTTGTCGCTTTCCCAGGTCTATTGCTCAACCAAAGGAATGCCTCCCTAGGGATGAGTATCACAAGGCAGCAACTTGCTCTGACTTGGGTTACTTCAAATTTGCCAAGCACCGTAGGGTCACGCGAGGTGGCCATGCGTGTATTGGCAAATTGACTTTAGTGTTGCATGGCCCTTGTGTTAATTTGGGTGAACTGGCTGCCATCCCACGTATCTGCAAGACCACGGCCGGGGGAAGAGCCTTCTCGTACCTCACTGCAAAGACCTGGAAAACACTGCCTACCCCCCTCAAGCAATCACCGTTACTTCCCCAATTCAGGAAGGACCTCAAGTCCTGGCTCTTCGACTAAGCAACAGTGCCATGCGACAGATCTGCAGACCCCCTCCCCCCAGCGCCTTGAGACCCTTAAGGGTGAGTAGTCACGCTTTACAAGCCACTTGATTGACTGATTGAACACTTTGATAAGTCTGTCCCTTAATTCACAACACATTAAACAATAATTGATTCATTAGTAGTCAAGATCACAAGGGCTGTATAGCATTTCCAGTAGTTCGCATTCACCGGTACATTTTCCATTGTTGTGTTATATTAAAGTTGTAAATCAGAGAAGTGCTCAGATGATATTGACTCAAACAGTGTTAGATTTTGAAATGAACTGTGGTTTTCATTAGCTGTTTCCCGCCACACTGGAATGTGGGACCGGTTCAACGTATGTCGTCGCCGCACTGTGATTAAACTGCCTGAATTACAGCTGGGATTTTAATTTGATATTCCACTAGGGACGAGGTTATGGCCATTGCTCACCAAGCCCGATTTACAACTCAGTAGCATGCTGCTAGGACCGGAAGTAAACCAAACAATTTTCTGGTAGTAGTGGGGGCAAACAACGGATATGAGGGTGGCACAAGATGGCTCACTAACTCATGGAAGGAGAGTTGTGGTGCGAGATTCATGGTGCCAATATGTTGTCAATAGCACCTTCACCACAATCTGTCACTGGAAGTATACACATATTAAAAAGGGAAAGACAATAGAGGAATTTAAAAAAACAGTCATAGAAAAGAGGCTGGATACCTTGTATCAAAAGGCCCAAGTAGACCCAGAGTGGTTCAGATTCTAAGTATGCTCCCAATTTCCCAAGATTCATATAACACTAAGTGATGCTCTTAGCACATTGTGCAAAGCAAATTGTCCCAATGCACTTAAATAATAAGTGCTTTTATCCCACAACTCAATGGCGCTCATTTTACTTCCGTGGTATGCGTAAAATAGAAGCTTCCTTGGCTATTATTACAACCTGTGGACTCCAGGACGATGAGTGGGCGCTTCATCTGCTGATATTTCCTAACTACTAAATGTAAAGTAACTCTATACCACTAAGCTACCACATCGCCAACTATTTTATTAAGCTGGGAAAACAAAACTTTAGTTTCGACTTTAACATGGCTGACCCTTAAATCTCCGTAGTGTTTTTTGGTATGTTTTAGGATTCTCTAAAAAACCCACCTCCTTGCAACATATGCTCATTCATATTTAGCATTTGGGTTACACCTAATGTCAGTAGCCCAGGAGAGATCGATTCATAGCAAGGCTGTCTTCTGCTTGTTCTTTCGGCTACCACGTTCCTGGGATGAGCTCTAAGAACAGAGAACTTAAGGCCCCATTACGATCACGGGCGGATCGCCACCATCGGCCGGGCGGTGGCGATCCACCCATGGCGGTGGCGATCCGCCTGCCATCCAAAGCCCATTTACCCACTGCCACATTAGCATGGTGGTGGGTACCGCAGCAGACGGAAAGTCCAAACTGCCGCTTTTTCGCCGGCCGGATTGCCCGCAGGGCGGAAAAGGCACATAATATGGTGGCGGTGCCTGATGCATGCAGTGCTTATGCCTTTCCATGGCGGAGACTCCGCCATGGAAAGGCATACAGTAAATGGCTATGGGGGCCCGTTGCGGGCCCCTGGGGGGCTAGGGGGTTGGGTGGCTGCACTTTGGGGGTACCCATGGTACCGCTCTACATTGGCATGCATAAGGTGGCAGGCACCATGTGGTGCCAGTCACATTGTGCATGCCAATGCACAACATGCAAATTTTAAATTGTGGCAGGTTCTGCTTTCAGCACTGCCCGCCGCAATGTAAAAGATGCATCCTAATTGGTGATCGGCCCCGTTTTCCATTGCGGTGGTGGGCGGACTTTGCGTAATGGGGCCCTTAATCTGGGCAAGCCCTCACTAGGTTCCTTCCGCTGAATTTAGCTTTTATTGACTCCTTGTGCTTCAAAAAATGTTTGTATGGCCTGGGCTTGGCAAGTTCATGTTCACCTATCAAGTTCCTGTAGCGGCTGGTGTCAAGGAAATGTGGGGGTAGGGGACAGCTCGGTGAGGAAGGCGGTATTTTTTTTTCAAGAAATTTACCTGCGGGTCTTCTCTTTGCTGGTCTTCTCCTCCTCCTCTGGGCACAGGCTGAAGCTCCCAGCTTCCCCTGCAGCCAATCAAGACGATTCTCTCACCATGACAGCAGTGTCAGGATTGGGCGAAACTGGCTTGTTTATCGCTCCATTTGGAGCTGGGAGTCTGCGTCTGCAGGTTTCTCCACCCAGCAACACAGCTGGGTTGGAGCGATATCAGTGCACATGATAGTTTGGCCATCTTAAGATGGCTGGCCAAACCGCCATGCGCACGGACAGCAGGGCCTCTACCTCCTCACTCTGCAGCAGTGCTGTGGCCCAAGACTCAGCAACAGGCTGAAAAATAAAAGAATCTGCATTTAGATCATTTTATTTTTTGTTTGCCACTGCGTTGTTTGCCACTGCGGGCAGTGGGGCGACGCTCCTACGCCATAGCAGAGGAGCCGCTACTGTAAGTCCCATGTCATTCTCGAAATCCAGATATCATATTCTTTTTCCGGAGTCTCTTGCAACTTTATGAGGTGACCTGCAAGCGTTGCTGCCCCTTTTTTGGGGTCTTTCAGTGCGAGTTTACGATATGGGCCTGGAAAATTAAGTACCCTAGATTGGACACCTGGTACAGCATGTAGGCAACCATCGCTAGGTACTTTGAAACTTTATTTTTAGTATTATGAACAAAAGCTCTCTATAAAAGAGAGAATTCGGGTATCACATCTGGCAGACATATGTCCAGGAAGTTAGACTTGTTTTCTTTCCCCCAAGCCCAAATTCAAATCAATTGTCCGCCCAACATCGATCTGAAGTTTTGCCATTATTAAAATGCGGACTTTCCATTTGCGAAGCCTGACAGTCCAATGAATATTTTATGGATGGTGCATGACTTCTTTGAATGTTTCATGGATGGTACATGATTTTTTATTCAACATTAATAAGTAGCGTATAGTTTTCCACTGAATATTAATGGATGGATTGGTGTATTATTTTTCACTGGACATACCTAAGTTTGGGTCTACTATTTCAATGAACATTTATGAAATTTTCAATGGCGTCAATGTTGCAGGCATTTTTATTCAAGAACATATCGTTGTTGCTCCATGGTTCCTAGTGATCATTCTAACGTTTCTGTTTTATTTTCTATTGAACATTATATTCAAACATTCACTAAAGAGGTCAAGTTGTGACACAGAAAAAAATCTGGTCTAATCTCTCTACCCAACAATCTCAAACCACACTCTTGTATCTTCAGCCCATAGATATCCAACTATGGAACTTCCACTATACTTTTATTTCTCTTCTTGTCTCTAGCGGAAGGCTCTATGATTGGTCCAGCAGGGACAGCTATGGTTTGTAAAAGGTGAGGTTGGTGCTGGCTGTGCATTTATCTATTTATTTATTTTACACATTTATTAAGCGCACTGTTATCGAAAAGGTGTCCTGGTGCATAAAAAGTCCATGATGCTTTCATCAAAATTGCTTGGTAAACTGATGAGCTCTTTGGTCTTTGCAAGTCACAGCAGGTTGAGGAACGCTTCTTTTGTGTTCTTGGTTGCAGTATAGAAATACAAAAAATGGTCTGTGGAATAGTTGCAAAATGTCTCCGCAATAGGCAATAATTCAAGACGCATTTCAGTTCATTGTTTTTGCTCAATGTGGTTCTACAGACAGGGAGCAGCCCTGTACAAATCAGACTTGGTTTGGCTCAAACCGGAACGGTCTAGCTCAAACTTACAGACCAAATCCCTCTGCACTTGATTTCCAGCAACTCCAGCCCAGTTTCAACCTTGTTGAGCATCATCTGAGAGATGCAGCTTGAGACCTGTTATACAGTAAGCACAAACCCTACAGCTGACCATCCTCTAGCACTTAGGGCCATATGTATCATTGAAATTCGCAAAGGCCGAAATTCTGCGAATTTCGGCCTTTGCGAATGCGAGTTCCCAATATGGTATGTATTAAGCAAATATGGTTCAAAATAAGGAATCGCACAATGTGCGATTCCTTATTTTGCGATTGCACTTAAGGAATCGCAAAATGTGCAATTCCTTAAATGCAATGTATGATGCAAAAAAATATTGCTAATTGTCCCTAAGGATTCGCAAATTACCACCAACTTCAAGTTGGTGGTAAGTTGCGAATTTCTTTAACCCCTTCGGGGCTGATGACGAGCTCAGCTCGTCATGAGCGTAACCTGCCCTGCGCTCAGCTCGTCATGTAACGCGCTAATTTCAAAATTGCCACGTACAGCGGGAAAAGCCGCCGCATTGATGCAGTTAAAAAAGCATTTTTATTAAAAACAAAAGGTGCCATGTGACGCTCATACATGCCCTTAGGGCATGTATGTGCGCCATATGCGCACACATGTAATTTTCAGGGGTGCAGCAGGGTGTCCTTTGGACACCCCTGCATTCTTGAAAATATTCTCAATTTGCGATTAGCTAATTGCTAATCGCACATTTCCCCTTCATTCCTATGGGCCTCCCGGCCCATAGAAATGAATGGGAAATTATTCCTTAATTGCGATTAGCAGTTTGCTAATCGCAATTAAGGAATATTAAGAAATCGCTAAAAAGAAGCTGATTTCTACATACATACAATTTTGCGATTTCTAAATAGTGATTCCTTAAAAATCGCTATTTAGGAATCGCAAAACGGAATGTTGATACATATGGCCCCAAGACACTTACACTGAAGCACAAATGATCGGAATGTTTTAAAAAGTCTCAGCTACTGGCAATTGCCTTTGTCGCAGTCGGGTCCTTCTTTTTTGCCTTAATACCACTCCAGAAAGAGATCAGCCCTATGTAACCAAGACTTGGGTTTGCTCAAATATGAACAATTTAGCCACCACTTCCACGCGACTTCCCCTATGAAGGGAAACACAAACAGCCCCTTGTTGATATGTTGCATGGTAAGCTGATGTTTGCAGCAAAA
The DNA here is from genome assembly GCF_964261635.1 of Lissotriton helveticus. Taxonomy (NCBI): domain Eukaryota; kingdom Metazoa; phylum Chordata; class Amphibia; order Caudata; family Salamandridae; genus Lissotriton; species Lissotriton helveticus. Next base: position 1,374,493,435 of record NC_136068.1, read on the forward strand.
TACGTTGTCTAAAGTAATTGATGGAGACTGTGGTCATACGATTAGAAATCTCAGAGGGGTACACTTGGTTGGGTAATAGGTAAGTTGACACTCAGGATTTTGGAGAGAAGGATGTGGCAGGAGAAGAGTTCGAAGGAGCTGCTGAGTGGTTGTTGCAAAAATGTGCAGGGCCATGATGATCTGTGGATGACAGTGATGCTTCCACTAATGCAGGTTTGGCGGTCTTCTGTAAGTTGCAGCATACATGCCAACATATAGAAACTAGAAAGAGGGAGATTTTGCAAACAAAACATCAGGGGACATCATTTTCCCCATTGACGTACATTGGAGCACAGGCACTTTTAGGCATGAAACAGCTCAAAGAAAGCAATTTTTGACTTTAAAAATCAAAATTCTCCTGGCTGAATCTGGTCTGTTGACATGTATGTAGCAGTTAGGGAAAACCAGAACATTAACCTGTATGTGTGGAACATAACCAGAGGTAGGGTTCAGTTATGAAGTTGGCATGAAAGGAATGAGCTTACAGTTCTGCTGCATGCAGTATTTGTGTTGATGAGCATGAAATATAATGTGTGTTTGTTGTGCCTTGGGAGACGAATGTTGATGTGGTTGTTTGGGTTGTTGCTGGAGTGATTGTGGGGTATGAATGAGATAGTGAGGATGATGCCCTAAGGCATGCGTAGGAGGCAACTACTGAAATAATTTAATTTGAGAGCTTGTGTGTGTCTTTTTCTGGCCCTTATCAGGTGAAAACAGGCACCATCCTTGAGGATTTGCCCTTGTGGAATTGCACTTGCTAAGTTGCTCTTGTTGCGCGATTCGTTCTCGAAGTGTGTGGATTTGCCTTTGCCAAACTTTAGGTGGGAATGAACTTCAGGCTTTCCAGAAGGAGAGGTCCAGTACTTCCTGTGGCATTCGCTTTCAGTCAGTGGACTGAGATTAGTAATTTATAGTCCTTTCTGTCACTCCCTGATTGGCTGCTTCAGTCCTGGTTGGCTGCTTTTAGAATTGCCATACTAGGCAAGTGTCAAGTGTGCAGCTGTGTGAGGGTAGCTCAGATGCAGCCTAAAGTTGAAGCATGCAAACTAATTGCACCTATATAAACCCGCAAAAACTCATGTGATGTCCAAGAAAAGTAGAAAACAAACATTCCAAGGTAAGTGCACAATTTACCACTCAGCAAACTACATATGGCACATGTTTTTAACGAATACAAGCCTGATTCTCTTATACATGTTAAAAAGGGTAGCAAAGAATAACATTAAGATCGTTGCATGACTTTCCATTGAGTATTAAAAGGTTGCTGTGGTGCTAGATAGTAGGAGAGAATTTCTAGATGCCTACTCCCTTGACCAGATGCGAACAATGGCAGCTGGAGAGATTCGCTGCACCAGATTCAGTGGATCACGCAGGAGGTGTTATGCCACATACAACAGCAAAGGCGGATTTCTGTAGGGTATAAGCAGACCGTGTAGATGACTAGAAATGCAAATCTTTGAAGCTGGTGTTTGGAAAAACTCAACCAACTGGATGCAAAGCTGAATACATGACTAGGGTTTCTGGGGTTTCAATACATGCATTAGAAACAGGAATACATGTAAAATAGACCTTTATCCAAATGTAGATTTGGAGCCTGATCACAAGAGAACTGAGAAGGTGAATGTAGGATGACAGAGCCCGAGTCGCAGTTATAGATCGCAAAAATGAAACTAATTTCCTATTGAGAGATACAGATAGAAACTGCCCACAGGGACCATGAATTTAGGAATAAATACACAACAGAATGTTTGTAAAATTGTGTCTTTCAGTTCCTACACTCTTGCTACTCCTTTACTGGGCTATCCTACCCTGGACCTTATGTCCGCAACTTACCCAAGCACATTCCAAAAAGGCCACAGGAAGTCTCACCTTCAACATAAGACTCCCTCTACCAGCAGTACACCCATAGCTGACCTCCCCTGAACTCTGTGGATCATAAACTTCTGTTTATGTTGTGCGACCTCACTATCAACCATTCTTGTGTGAAATGGACACTCACCAAGCACAGAAGAAAAAACCTTAATGTACTTTTTGATTTGACTGCTGTACAGCTGTTTGAGATTATACATATATAACAACAGGCCAGCAGATATGACAGCTGTAAATGCAAGGCAGAGCCACTGTAGTTGAGATTCTGCACTGTAGGCGCAATTGATGGGCCCTGCCAAGACACATCTGACCGACGAGGACACAGATCCTGCTCTCGCAAGTTTGTCCCACAAAGATCAAAGAAGTAGGATGGGACTACAACAGCAGAGGTAGGAAGAAGTGCACAGCACAAACAACTTGTAGAAGGAACAAAGTAGTAATGTAAGTGCCATTCAGAGGGGGAGGGGTGGGAACAGACCAAGTGGATCATTTCACTCTTCTGGGTAATGCCCGGAAAATGACTGGCAATCGGGTTAACAGATATATTTTCTTCAGTCTAGAGTCTTACAAACATTTCTGGAAATTGCCAGGAGATATTGAATGCTAATACTGCACATGTTCCCTTGAGTTCTAGGAGTCCTCTAGTGTTTCGGACATTTTTCTGCTGTTAGGAGAGAGTTGCAGTAAAGACAGAGAGAAATAATGTTTTCACTGGATAACACCAAAAATCTCTGGAACTGTATACAATATGGTGAGATCGAATGTTGGATATCTCTAAAAATCTCAGGAATTGTATACATTATGGTGGGATCAAATGCTGGATATCGCTCAAAATCTCTGGAATTGTATACACTATGGTGGGATCAAATGCTTGCTGCCACTGCTATCCTACTTCAACACAAGTTCTACATTGGCCCATAGATTTTGATCCAATGTGCTGGAGATGTAAATCATGGCTCAACAAATGAGCAGTGCAATCTGATGCAACAAAAATGTAATACAACTCGCCTGCTACAGTTGGATGAATTCACGATATGGCTGCCTGACTGTCTGAGCTAACACAGACATGGCCACAAGCGAGTTAGACCACTATTGGAGTACGAAGAAAACTGCTGTAAGTCAATTTCTGAGGGGAATGCCAGCACCGTCGATGAATAACACATGCTGACTAAGTTTCCAAAGATGCCACAATGTCTTGGCTGAATCAGGTCATTCTACGTGCAGGAAAAAATCACAGCAGTGAAAACTGTGCATCCAACTCCACAGGTGACAGTGTAGGTAGGGCTCCAATAATAGCTACTTATGTTGTTTCAGCAAAACAAATTAGTCCTAGTCCAAAATACGTTAACAGCTGAAGTAAAGCAGACAGAGCTAGCAGGATCAGTGGCTATTCTTGGGCGACAGTCAAGTTGGCATTGAATGCAGCCATGTTCAGCACTCTTAGCATGGCCATGTCTTAACACTGCAGCAAGGTAGCACAGCTAAGAATCTCATTGTGCCAGTCATGCCAAAATCGGTTGCTGTGTAAGGATAATAAAAATAAGCAAGTAAAGAGTCTTTGGGCAGTTGGTGGCAGGCATAAGATGACAACAATGTTTAGTAAAGATGATTTCTTTATCTATAGTTCTTAAAGATGTATGTAAGTACAACGTCAGAATCTCAAGGTGCTGGTGGTTAGGCAGATGAGGAAAAACTGAAATAGATGAACAAGTTACTTCTCTGTGGTAACACTTTTTCTGGTAGAAATTCTAACCGAATATACCACAGGCGTCAGACTGGATCAGGAAAATCTTTAGCAGTCCCTTTGCGAGCCAGTTTGTGGTATTGTTTAGCTTTGTATCAGCATCTTCTGCGTCGGAAAGGATGTTGCAGTGGCCATATAAGTTCTACAATGGCGCACTGGTGTGCTTCTTTATGGACTATTTCTGCACCAAAAACACACAGCCATGAAAAAAACAATGTTTGACCAGTGTACAGTATCTAATTGGCTCTTTAGGGTGAAGAGCCTCGCTCGCACAACCACGAAGATCGGTGAGGAATCCGCGGTTAGATAGAGTCTCTACCAGAAAAGGATTCCCTTCCACTCCACCGCACAGGTATGTTGCCAAGTCTTAAAATAGCATTACCTCCATGTCATGGGGTATTATACACACTTGCTTTCTAAAGCCACTGTACATTTTTCTTTTTAACTAAAATGATATCATTTTGCTACAATATTCCGAGTATATTGCTTACGTCTCTTAAATTCATTGATGAATTCTACTCGCTCTCACACAATTCCTCAAAGTAGTGTCTACCGATATTATTCAATACAGAACATTCCGTTTCTTCCTTAAGGCTCCTAGTTAATTGAATTCTCCTTGCTTATAACTTGTCACTTACGTTTTCTTTTGTATGCACAATCTCCTCCGGCCCAATAATTTTCTTCTTGCTTCCACCAGGTTCAGCTTAAGTTACTGCAAAATCTTTTGACTTTCATAATCAGTGTCGCCCAAAATGTGGTATGACATTTTGTGAAGCTGTTTTAAAAAAAGAGTGGATATGAGGGTTGGTATAAAGCGAAGGGAAGTGGAGTTATTCCGGGCTCACTTCATGGCAACCTTCTTCAAAAAAGGCAATCGTAAACCAGCAAAACCAAATCACACCACCCCATAGGAGGCATCCCTTTTAACAAAAAAATGTTGTGAGACATTGTTACCAGACAACTCCATGCCCATATTGATGCCAACCAAATTCTACAAAACCACCAATTGGATTTCAAACAACGACATGAAATAGAGGTGGTCCTAGTCACTTTCTAAGATAATAAACTCAAAAAGAACACTAGGCAACCCGCAGCATGCTGATTCTCCTAGTTCTTTTTAAAGCTTTTGCCACGGTGGTGTGCAAAATTCTACAATCAGTGGGCACTGTCTCAAATGGAGCACTCAAGTCATTTCAATACTTCCTGCAGACACAAGGTGACTCGCCATTACCATGCAGGCCCGCCATCTATCGCAAGGCTTTGCACATTCACTCATGCTCTCAAACAGTAATTTTGCAACTTTCATGGACCTTTTCTACACCCACCCTCTTCACTTCGACCCCTATGCTAACCATATACAAATATACATACACAAATGTACCCACACTGGAACGACCAATTCCTAGCTATGTCCAAAGCCCCGGAGTCATTCAAGAAAGGTGAGGGACACAGCATCTAAATATTGAATAACTCAGAAACAGAACCTGGAGTCCTACAATCACCTAAACACGTGACCTGGTTCTGCCCACCACCCCTTTTGTAAATCAGTTCCATTAAGAACAAAGGTGAATAATCATGTGTGATTAAGAGCTCGGTCTCAGCACATAAACTTGTGCTGTAGTGAGGGCCACATTCTTCCAGATGAAACCCAAAAACAGGCCCAGCTATTCACAACACCAGAAAACCACTCCATGGCCGTCAGCAACTTGATCAATCTGTATCTCGACGACGGTGATACTTCATATGCAGGCTTGCCTGCATAGCACAATAAAAACTTCAGAAAGTCCAAAAGGTTGCAGGACGTCTCATTTTCAGACTATAAAACAGCAACCAGGAGCAACCCAACCAAAAAGCCGACGCTGGCAGCGAGGGGTGCAGCTTGGTCATAATAGATTGGGGCTGGGGTGTGATCTCAGATTTCCCAACAATCACGCAGGGGTATCTTGTTAAAACACATTATATGAGAAGCAGAACGATTTGCCAGGGGGCACTTAAAACACTACATTTAACAGGAAAGGACAGCAGAGGGGAGGGGAATGTTTTAGAGGGTGTAACATCTGAAGCTATGCCCCTGCTGGCACCCTGTACAGCGACATAGAGCCAACATATTTGGATTTCTTCATACAGTGATATAAACATGAATTTCTATAAACAGTGAAACAAAATATGGAAAATATTTTGATTCATTTTAATTTCTGAGTGTGCTCTTGAAATTACTGTTACAGATTCCTGTACTCCGTCCTTAATGATCACTAGCAGTAGCCTATGACCTGCTTAATAAACTCTCATTGGAAGAACATTTGCCGTTTCCCCCCTATCTGACAAAAGGCTGACAAGCAGGCCAACTAGCATGAATCAAGGTGTGGCCACTCAGTGTCTCTGTTAATTCTGCACTCACTATTCTTCGTGAAGGGCACAGTGTCCTTGCCAGTTTTAGGGCCCGATTTAGAGCATGGCAGATGGGATACTCTGCCACAAATGTGAGAGACATCCCGTTTGCCATACTACAAGCGCATCATATCCCATGGATATTGTAATTTGGCAGATGGGATATGTCTCTTGCTTGTAAAGAAATATCTGATCTAACAAAGTCTAAATCAAACTCTACGTCTCATCCTCAAGGGGCTGATTTACTCTATGGAATGCTGTCCCTGTGTACTCCGACTTAGGCTGTGTCCTCTAACATTGCCTTTTTTAACTCCTCAGTTGTGGTCTACCTTTCTTTAATCAGCCATGTGGCTGACATCCACTGTTCTTACCGTCACAGCTAGATGCCCATACACCAAAGAACCAGGATGATGCAACCGGATTCCTCCTCTCAGACACATCAATATCACCTGCCTACTGGTGCGCCAGCCCCTTTGCTAAACAGCACAATACCTCAAAGCTCCAAGGTAAACCCTGGACCAGCTAGTAATGGACAATGTTTTCCTCCTGGCTACATCTCAAGCAGCTTGGGGTGTTGTGGAGTCAAGTACAGTGGAGCAGAGTAGAGTGTCAGAGTGGAGTGGTGTAGAGTGTATGTGTGGAGTAGAGTGGAGGTATGGAGTACAGTGTAGGAGAGGAGAGTGAAGTGATGAAGAATGGAGTAAAGTGGCATAGAGGGAGTTGTGTAGAGTGGAGTACAGTGGCATAGAGTAGAGTGTTGTAAAGTACAGTGTCAGAGTGGAGGGGCGTTGAGTGGAGGAGTGTTGATTGGAGGGGCGTTGAATGGAATAGAATGGAGTGGCGTATTGTGGAGTGGTGTAGAGTGGTAGAGTACAGTGTTGTACAGTGGAGTGGCATAGAGTGGAGTACTGTGTAGTAGAGTGGATTATTGCAGAGTTAAGTGTTATAGAGTGGAGTAAAATGGTGTGGAGTGGCATATAAGGAATTGCATAGAGTGCCATAGAATGTCGAAGAGTGGAGGGCTGTAGAATGGAGTGGGGGGTAGGAGTCGTGGCGTGGAGTAAAGTGCCGTAGAGTAATTTGGCGTGGCATGGAATGGCACAGAGTGGAGTAGAATGGCGTGGAGTAGAATGGCCTAGAGTAGAGTGGCCTATTGTGGAGTGGAGGGTCAGAGTGGAGTGGAATAAAGAGGAGTTTTGTAGAGTAGAGTAAAGTGTAGTAGACTAGAGTAGCATAGAGTGGTGTAAAGTATCACAGTGGAGTGGTGTAGAGTGGAGTAAAGTGGCATGCAGTGTTGTAGAGTTTAGTGGCATAGAGTGGAGTATGCTTGATGTGGTAGCGCGCTGCTATTACAGATAAAATATTTTCAATTGAAATGACCATTACTATTGCACATACGGTTGTACTGATAAAACTATACAGCGAACAAACGATAATGTGTAGAAACAGTATCTCCTAGCATACTGGTTTGTGCTAATCATATTTAAAAATTTGTTTCCACCACACTTCAGAATTACAAAACAAAATGTGCTTGATTTGTGCTTTCCTAAGTCTGATATATTCTGAAATATTTGCACAGTTAATATACAGACATTTACATTTTGTTGTGTGCTAAAAAAAGCCCTTCCTTTCCTGTAACCAGCAAGATAGTCACATAAATTCTCTCACAATTAAGTCAAAGAAAGAACAGTAAACACCAAGCTCCCTCAGAAGACGCAGCCTGACATTTGACCTCTGTCTTTCAATGCACAGCACATATAACAAGATATGGACAACATTTTTAGGCCTGTTTGCACATATAACAAGATATGGACAACATGTTTACAAAAAGCGGGTACTCATGAAAGAATACAGTAAGCAGGCTGTCCTCCATGGGATGGACTAACTCAAGCTGAAAAGCCTAGAATATATAAAGCCAGCAAAAAGAAAGAAAGCAAATGCGAGTTACAAATCACAAAGCCAATGGTAAGCAAATTGCAGAATGCATTCCCAGGGAAGTTTTCAGAATGTCCGCAAGACGTCTTTCTACAATTAGACAGCTGAGCTGTTTGGTAAGCCTCGACCTGAAAAGGAGAGCAAGATTAAACCTTATAGTACGGGGCAACAGTTTTGCAAACTCTTAAAAGGAACACCTCTAAAGCAAAATGGATTGATATTTGATTACAGAGGGTCTGAGTTTGCATTGTTAAATTACGTTTGCGAATTAGTTACACATACAAACTGAGTGGTGTGTTTTTGGCTTTCAAAGTAGTAACCTGCTAGTGCTGAACATTGACATTGGAGATGGTTTTCTTATAGTTTTTTATAGAAGCTTTATGAGTTTTTAACAGTTTAGATTCCTCCATCTTCCAACGCCATGCTATTCATGGGGGTTCACATCATTGAGCTATATTGCCAGAACAGGCTTATGTACTCGTTCTTGATCCTATTTTTGGGGTCAGTTGTCCAGTGCAAAACTCATTGAACTCATTGACATGAAGGTCTCATGTAACAGTTAATCAAAAAAGACTGAACATTTTGATCGAGTACTGCACGGTTGCAAAACAATCTCGGTATGGCATTACTGAGGAGTAGCTTAAAATGTGAGTGAACTTTCCCCTGAATAATACCCATCAGAGGTCGGTGTTTTCTGTGCAATACTAAATTCAATATTCCCTTTAATATTGGTAATACAGTTTTTTTTAAAGTGTGGTGCCTAATAATCCTGGAGGCTATTGTGAACTTGAAAATCGACAAACTTTTGTATTTACAAGTTCACACAAGTGAGCCGAAGCATTGTGCGGCGCTTTGAAAAACAGACACAGATTCATTGTTGTACATTCACCATGAACGATGTAGATTTTATTTTTTAGGTAAAAGGTTCCAACAGGGAACACGCTTTGCACCTTCGGAGTTCTTGTACAGTTGCACACTTTATTTCAACTTCACCTGATTTGTAATCGTTTCGCTATCTCAGTGGACAGGTTCACCCAGAAAAGATTGTTTGAAATTCATTCACGTCCCCAATTCTAATCGCAGAAAACTGGGCAAAGTATGTTGTATTCACACTTGTATCCTGGCCTCAAGACTGCTTTGCACAAGTCAGCTTTTTTACAAAAAAAGTGATTTTCACACTCATACTGACAGGTGATAAGTGCATCCTGTTCTACGCCGGTGACACCTGCAAGGAAGCTTCTTGTGCATGAAGTAAATTATCCCACCTATAATTGTCACCACCCATTTCAAACGATGATTTGCTGAAGAGGGTACTGAAATCTACAGATGGCAGTATTTAACCGTTCAGTTGCTACAGCAGCTTTCATGATCTACATTGACAAGAAGTAAAGGCCTCTCCCACGAGCCACCCTTGACTTAGGTTAGTTTCAGCACAGCATTTGGACCTTATGGGATAGACCGACCCTGACAGATTTCTGCTGACCACACCTACCCATACTAACCACCAAACACTGCCCACTTCAGTTTATGATCCCTTTTGATATTTCTGGTGTTGAGGCTTCCAGAATTGACATCCAAATTTCAGTTGTCAATAATTTCAGGGCAAGACCTCAAAATACAGAATAACTTTTTCACAGGCGCCGATACTATCTAAACAAATGTTTCTAAAACTGCTGATTATAATCAGCAGTTTTAGAAACATTCTTTGTATATTTTATTTCATGTTTCCGAATAGCTTAGAAACCCATAATTTGCAGGAAAATGGCAAACTCATCAAGTACTACACCTTGTCATGACAAAATATCAAACAAAACTCAATGATTTATCAGATAACATATCGGGGTAATAGTTTCCTAAAAGGCCATCAGGACCTCTGAGAACATTGCAAGCCATGAGAAGAACAAAAAGAGATTTGTATATGTTACCAGAACCCTCGAGCCTTTATAGAACACCATCAAATATTACCATTATTTACACTTAACGGCGTGATTTTTCTTTCTCTTTTTCTATGTTGCTCCTAAGAAATCAATGGGAGGACATCATGACATTGAATTAAAGGTTTTCAAACTATTGTTATGCTTGAAATAAAACACACCACATGTGCTAACTCCATACAGACTTTAGCGAGCATATACAATTCAACACCACACAACAATGGCAGCAGGGAACGCGGCACAGGATGCTCTAGAGACATGGGTCGGATGAAGTACCGGGTTTGAGATGGCCACAAAAAGGAGACAACTCCTTGATGTATGCAGACAGAGAATGAATATGTTTGCCAAGACATTACTAAACAAATCAAATTTGGATGTGCACATGACCTCCAGTCTGCAAGAGGGTCAACATCTTCATTGTTCAAAATCAATTTAGTGATCTATGGAAATAACAAGGACGTCTCGTGCTGTTGTCAAGGGGTCGAATGTCCATGTGGGACTGGAGAGCGGTGTATGTGGGACTGGAGAGCGGTGTATACATATATCTGTGTATATATATATATATATATACACAGACGTTTAAAAACATGTTTTGCTGCCAAATATTGTGCCGGGCCTCGCCCACAGAGCAGTAAGTATCTATTGCATTGTTTTCCATATATATATATATATATATATATATATATATATATGGAAAACAATGCAATAGATACTTACTGCTCTGTGGGCGAGGCCAGTCACAATATTTGGCAGCAAACCATGTTTTTAAACGTCTGTAGACCTAATACGAGAGCGAGACAGGGCAAGAGAGACATGGAGAGGCCAAAGCGAGACATACGAGAGCAACAGAGAGGACAGAGTGAAAGAGGAAAAGGATGGTATGGAAAAACAGAAGGGTGAAATGTACAAAGTGAGCTGCATTGAGAAAGGGGGGAAATAGGACAGAGCGAGCGCTGGAGAACCAGCCAGCAGGACTAAATAGAGAAGAGATGGGAGAGAGGTGTAGAGGAGAAAAGGGAAAAGTAATACTTAGCAAAGGTAACCGTTTATTGATGCACTGCATTGCCATGTGGACGTTATGGAAACTAGTACAACTATGTTTTTTAGAAAATGTACGAATCCGGGGAGATATGGCATAGTTTGCAAAGATAAAGTGTACCAGTGTACAAACATTCACATACGTGTGATACATACACAGACGTGCCCGACAGATCTGCGCTTCATCAATAACTGTGTTGCTTAACAACGCACATGTGCAGCAAGCCATGTGGTACTTTTGCTGCACATCACCCAGACCCAACTGGTGAAGTGGAACAACTTATAAACAAAAAATAACTTAATTTTTATCTTACAAAAAAAGATGTTTTTTTGTGTTGTTTTTAAAGGAGCCTTTAAAACATGTACAGATGGTTCCTGTACAAGAGAACGGATGTGTTTGTCTTCGGGTAGGGGGCTTGACAGGAGGGGCCGCTGGTGTCACGAGGCGCTAGTCAGTCCTTCCTGTGACCACGCTTCAGCTGGCCGGCGTTGCAGCTGGTGACTCCGCCTTGCCCACCACAGACTTCTTGCACGTGAACATGAGCAGCAGGAGCATGGGCAGGTGCCAGAGGCTGCAGAAGAAGAGCCTGCGCGCGCTGGCGCGGTCCGCGTCCCGGTAGAACCGGAAGCCCAGGTAGGCGATGCAAAGGTTGACGGGCAACGAGATGATGGGGAATGTCCACGTGGTGACGTCGAGGGCTGGCGCCAGCGTGGAGAGCCCGATGAGGGCCAGGCAGTGGCGCAGGGCCACTCGCCGGCAGAGGCCTGGGTTAGTGACGGACATCATGCAGTATCCCCCGCGGGAGTAATCCTCGCGCAGGTTCCAACTCAAGGCGTTGAAGTGAGGGAACTGCCAGGAGTAGAGGATGCCGCCGAGCAGCAAGGCGCCTAGAGAGGAGACAAAAGCACAACAGAGAACCAGGTCAGGGTCTATTGGCAGGACTCGAAAAGCACACATCAGGAAACCCCCAGCACTGAGACCCACACGTACCCCCCCTACACACACAGGTGCACCTCAGCCCTATTCTGCATTATACAGTGCCAGCAATCCAGCACCGAGATCCACACCCGCCCCCCCCGCACCATGAACCTCAGTCCTATCCTTCAGTACCCAGATGTTCAAAATACTGAAATGCACCCCAGTCCTATCAATTCAATTCAAATAAGTCTTTATTTCGACTAGATGTCATAAAAGACAACATGTTTAAAAAAGAGAACAGAAAAGAAACAACAAGAATAAAAACACAGCATCAATTCCATAGTACATTGATAGAATGTGTGAATAATTATTTCAGCTTATGTGTTGCAAGATCAAAAGGATGTTATTGTGAGTTCTACTGAGTTGATCGCGTCTACTGATTGTTCCATACACGTCATTTAAAATCAAAAATATTATATATTAAGATTAAAACATACACCAATTTTAATACAAAAATGTACAGTACATTAATGATATTTAGGCAATCAAAATTTAAAACAGGATTAAACTGGTGGGGTATTCACTGATTTTAATTTATTCCTACGAATTGCCCACATTCAATTCAAAAATTTGGCCACTGCGATTACTAGACTCTCGGAACAGTCCGTTCTTAAAATCCTTAGCGCTTCTGTTCCTCTTTTGATGCCTTTCTGAATGCATATTGGCCTAAACCACTTAAAGCGTGGAGATTTATACGCAGGGCATATAAAGAGGACATGAGCTAAGCTTTCTGGTTGGGTAGTGCAGAAAGGGCACAAAAGACCATTACTGGTTGACCAATTACTGGTAAATGTGTTAATTGGGAGAGTTCCCACCCTATACTGGTGGAACCGTTTCCGATCCTCAGGAATGGTTATGACATCCCAATACTATTCATAGGCCGGTATGTGTTTGTGTTCCAAGAAATCCCTAGTTGTTGAAGGAACAGTACACTTTTGGAAGTCTCTTTGAATTACCATGGCCCAATATAGCTCCTTTAGGGTCTTGCGTGATGGTGTAGTGGATTATCCATAAGTCCCCCAGACCCATAGCTTTATAGATCAACCTAACTTCTCTGAACCAAGGTATTCTACTTCATTTGCCCATGTCTCTAGTTTCTAATAGAGCCTGAGCATATTGAGAGAGTTCTGGGGTAACCCAGATCCTCCTCCAGTATGCAATCGGTCTAAAACGTGCAACGTCCTAAATTCTCTGACAGCCCATATCTAAGTAGAGGGGTATCAGCGGTGTAGATGGAGGAAGCCTCGCCAGGCCCCTCATGAACTTATTTTGGGCAATTGTCAGGGCGGAGATATTATATGGCCCCCACAATTCTGCCCCGTATAGTACAGAAGCCCTTATTTTAGCATTGTATATTTTTAGGGCTGGAGCTATTGGTTGTATAGCCGAGGATCGTAGTTCTCTTAAGAGCACTCCTGCCAACAGTGCATGTTTAGTGGATAAGTAATTCGAATGGGGTTTCCATTCCAGTCGAGACCCCAAAGTAATTCCGAGATAGCTAAAAGATTGGGTCTGCTCAAGGAGCTCTCCATTCAATAATGCCCTTCCTTTCACAATCTTGTACCCGTGCATGACCATGAATTTTGTTTTAGATACGTTAATGGTTAAGCCATAGTCTATACAGAAATCCTCAAAACACCCAATTGCTCTCTGGAGTCCTTGTTGTGTTTTGGAAATTAAAAGGGTGTCGTCGGCAAACATTAACAGGGGTATTGGGACACCATTTAACTTGGGGGCATCTGTAGATGAGTCCTTAAAATAATCAATAACCCTGTTGATGTACAACGTAAACAGTGTCGGAGCCAAGACACACCCTTGTCTTACTCCTCTCAGAGTTGGAAATTTGTCAGTGGTCTGGCCATGGCCCCCCCACCTGACCTGCGCAAAATTATTATCATGAAATTTAATTAAAAGAGTGAGGTGTTCCGGTGGCATGCCTTGCTCCTGAAAAACTCTCCACATCCTTGTACGCGGCACTAAGTCGAAAGCCGATTTCAGATCTCTCCACATCCTTGTACGCGGCACTAAGTCGAAAGCCGATTTCAGATCGACAAAGGCTGCGCATAGGGTGCCTCCTCCAATTCTCCAAGAACTACCCACTTCCAATAAATAATAGCGAATCTAAAACCTGGTCCACGGTACTCGTGAATGGGCGAAAGCCAGCTTGCAGTGGTAACATAACCTCGGCGTCGTCTATCCAATTCTGGATCCTGAACAGCACGAGCCTAGCCACCACCTTCTGGATACAGGCTATCAGGCTAATTGGCCTGTAGTTGGCGGGATCAGCACGATCTCCTTTCTTAAAGATAGGGATTATTTCAGCTCCCTTCCAGATGTCTGGAATTTGGGAGCCTTTGGCGATGGCATTGGCAAGTAGCTGTATATACGGTGCCCAGACCTCTCTGCCATGTAAAAAGAGATCCGCGGGTATCATATCTGGTCCTGTAGCTCTCCCTTTAGGGACAGTAGTTAAGGCATATTCAACTTCGTGCAAGCTGAATTGCAATGGAGTAATAGTTACATCATTAAGGATGGTATTACAGCTTGTCCCTTTTTCCCAATCAGGGCATGCAAACTGAGTCTTAAAATGCGACACCCACAATTCAGGAGGGACAGAATTTTGCGGGTAGGCCTTGTGACACCCCTTACCCCATTTTACCAAGTCCCAGAAACCTACCATGTTTCTCAACTTGCTTGCTTCAAATAGCTCTTCCCAATATTTTTCATCCCAGGATTTTTTAGCTTCCTGCTGGGTAATTTTATAGTTGCGTCTTGCATCTTGTATTAGATCCCTGTTCTTCAATCTTATTGCTGCAGCAAGTAATTTGTATGCAGCCCTACAACTTTTACCGTACCAAGATTCAGCCTGCTTTCTATTGTTAAGTTGTGGGCCAGTTACCTCTTTAATAAAAAATGTACTGAGACTTGTAAAAAGTGTTGTGTGAATTGGAACAACCTTGGACATAAGATCACCATCAGATATACATCCCTGGAGCTCTGTGGTTGCGCTTGCTACTAGTTTGTCCATTTCAATAATATATTCCTGTTTCAGAAGGCATTCAGTCCATTTCAATCTCCTAGTATCATTTGTGGGAAAAATGTCGATAATTATCGGAATGGCTACAGCGTCCTTTGCTTTAAATAATTCTAACTCTAAACTAAGGGGGTTGTGGTCACTCTCTATTCTTTTTATAATAGCCATATCATGAATGAATGACCAGAACTCTAGGTTGACTAGAATATAGACTATCCGACTAGTAATCACCCCGTTATCAAATGTAGGTCTCCCCTCTTTGTCTGTTTTTGTCCTGCCATTTACGGCCCTAAGGCCCTGTTCAAGGCACAAGGCTTTAAGTTGAAGAGCAGTCTGAGTCCACCATTTGATGGGGGGAATGGTCAGTTGAGGAATCTGCCAGCGCGATCTTCTCCCTTGGTGAGTTCAATGTCATTTTGATCCAAGGGCTCAAAGGAACAATTAAAATCACCTGCTACCAATAAGTTTACCTTGCCGTTATATGTATCCAAATGTTGGCCCAGCTTTGTGACTGTCTCGGAGGGTTTACCTCCTAGTTTGCTCCTGGCAAAGACCTTGAAAATAAGTACATCTCTACAGTCAGGACATTGTAGCTTTACAAAAAGAATGTCATTGCAATTAGAGTTTATTTGTTTAATTGTATACCTATCATCCTGCTTAATCCAGGTGGCCAGGCCCCCCATAGGCCTGCCTCTTTTGGTGTGGACTGCAGGTACGAAAAAGTTCAAGTAGCCCTGCCTAAACTGGGGTACCGTCTGCCAGGTCTCCTGGAGTAGTATTACCGTATGCTTGTCAATGAAATATTACCAGTCCAGGGACTCTAGTTTGTTCTTAAGTCCTGCTATATTCCAGGACACCAATAGTTGGGCAGATTTGTTATTACTAATGCACTCCTCTGTCTGTGCGTGCCTCCCTGTGTGAATGTTCCTGAACATAGCTTTAGTCCTTGTGGGTGGAGTGTACTTTATATTTAAACTGTGTTCTGCTCTGGAATTTACATCTGTATCTAAATCTCTCCCATTTTCTGCTTGGGTCGTGGTAGGATAAGGGTCATTTCCTTGCCCATTTTTCCCCCTTCTATCTTTTGTGAGGATTTCATTTGCCCTGTCATGTATTCCCTTGGTGACCACAGGCGAATCGCTGCCTCTAGGCACAAGTCGGTTATAGGATATCCCATTTGTACGTCAGTCCACCCAGTCAAGACCAGACAGCAAGGAAAAACGGTTAAATGTTGGAATATTGAAGCCTGGGGTTCGTGCTTCCCTTACGCCATATTTCCTTGGCTCTCGTGTGTTAGTCATCTGGTACTGGGTGTAGAAGTATGTTAAATCCTTAGTGGATATTCCTCCCTCTCCACTTTCCAAGTACCAATCCCTTAGATACGCAGTTGCCCTACGATCCCTGAAGTTTACAGCTACCACGTCCCCCGGTAAGTCTTTTGGTCTCTGGTCCACCCATCCCAGTCTTCGTACGTGCAGGATCTCCCCGCTTATATTGGGCGGTAAGGGCTATTGTTTGTGAGCCAGTGAACAACCTTATTTTTGAGTTCGTGGTGCCCTTCTTTCCTTCCAGCTGTTAGTTCGGGGACCCCGGTAAGGACTGTGACATAGGCTGCCGATTCGGGTGGCAAATCTATTCTGCGAAAAGTACCTCGTTCGTCCCTATCTTGGGATCGGACGGTTTTTCCGTATTTGCTATCTGGGATAGGGTTCTTTGCGTTAATTGGTCCTCCCACCCTCCCTTCCCTATCTTTCTTGGCTGTATTAGTTGGTTTTGGAGGGGGACAGATTATTTGCCTGTGACTGAGATGTAATGCCATTATTGATTACTTGATTATTTTTTTGCCCATCAGATATTGGCACTCCGAGAACAGGGCTTGCTGTAGAGGCTGCCAGTTCATGTAAGATTTTAGTATGTGATGTGATTACCTCCTCTATACCCCCCAGCTGTTCGTTCATTTTTTTTACCTGCTCCGTTAGTGGTAATATGAGAGATCGAATTAGATGTTCGATGTTTCCCAATAGTTTTAAGTGAACGTCAGTGGGAGAAACTGAACATTGCGGGTGAGTTGGATTAGCGGCTTTGTCCTGCAAGCCCTTGGGGGGACTTATGGCTATTAAAGCCGTTTTTGGAGTCTTGGCACACCTGCCCTGGTGCCTGTTTCCCCCACGTTTCCTTTTATTTATTTGCCCCAAACAAGGTGAGTTTTGAACATTTGACTTCGTAGTAGGCTTGGGGTGTGTGTCCATGTTGGTATCACTTATCATGGGGGATTCTAAGTACGAAACATCAGTGTCAGACACCCCGCTGGTGTTAATAGAAGCACTACGCTCTAATAGTTATTGAGGGATGCCAATATCTCCTGTAGAGTCCCTTTCTGTGAATGTATTGAGGGGCAGAATAGATTGCTGAATGAGGCCCAGAGACGAGCGCTTATTATACAAAAGCTCTATGGATAAGCGACGTTCCGTGAGGGCTATTTCCTGTTCTAGAACACTTGCAGCCCATGTTATGAATAAGTCTAATGTCCCTCGAACAGACCCTCCTACCAGTGATTTTTTACCAGGACTCATTATTATCACCGCAGTATTCTTTCAAGCTCACAGTAGCTACCGTAGTGCCTTTACATAAAGATAAATTATTGTCCTTAACAATACTTAGCAGTGTTCAGGATTTGAGCTTATTCCCAAAACAGGGAGACTACAGCTTACTCAGATCGTTCCAGGTCAGTTGTCCAATGTCCCGTCGCTAATGTCAGAGGGGGGCCCCAGCCCGGCCCTTTTTCGGCCGCAGACGGCCCGCCCTTTGCCCGGGCTTCGCTCGGCATGACCCACGCGCGATCCCGCGACGCGGGTGCTGCATGAAGTTTTAATCGCCTCCGGGCGCAGGTATGACGGCGTCAAACAGCGCCGCAAAGGATCCTGGGTAGTTGAGTCCCCCACTCTGCGGCCGCAGGTGTAGGAAGAGCGGCAGCGGGGGGACTCACAGGGCAGGGGAGAGCGTCCAGCGCCAACAACCAAGCAGATACGAGGGGTAATCTGAGTGTCCCACAAGAAAGACCAGTCCTATCTTCAGCACGCACTTATACTCCCAAACTGGGGCCGAGGTAGTAAGTGCACCTCACACCCGTCCTAAGTACTAGAGTTCCAGCACTGAGGTCCACACAGGGCCCTCCCAGAGCACCCCGGGCCTGCCCTGCATCAGCCACTAATATACAGAATACTGAAGCCAATATCCCAGCCCCCGGACGCGCTCGGACCTTCCAACGCACCCAGTCCTGTCCGGCAGCACACACTGGTATTCCAAGGCTTGGACAAAAATTGACACGGGACTCTGCCAAAGCGCCTCGTTTTGCAAGTCACTGCTTTTCGATTGCTAATCAAACGCCGTTTTGAAAAGCTCCTTAATCCTAACTTTTAGCACATTAGTGCAGCCTTGATACCCACAGTCCAGAGCACAGCCAATACAACTCAACTCTTCCAGAGCAGATGCAGCCCACTTACAGCCGGGGAAATGAAGTTTTTTGTCTGAATTGACGCTTGGACTCTGTTTTGTGACAATCAGAATCCTGCCCCATCTGGCAGGTGCCACGGGGGAAGAGCCGGCGCATCTTACTCACTCGGGGCGTGGAGCCGAGGGGGCCGAGGGCAGGACATCCCGCGTCACTGCTGCTCTCGTGAGGATTCCACTCACTCGATCTTTCTTCGAGGGCTCAATTCGGCCATTAACAGTTTATTTGTAAGCATAACAAAAGAGCTTTAACTCGAGGCTGGGATGAATCAATCGGGTTATTTGTACGGCATCTAATGGGGCATTTTTTTTTTTAGGTGCTAATCAATTGCTCATCCACTCACCCAAGGCCGGAAATAAATGATGTATAGTCGATACTATGAAGTGATCAAGGGGCGGGGGGAAGTGCAAACTCAGGCTACCCCGATCACTATAAACACTATCTTAAGCTGCTATAAGGTATAACAAACTTTCCTGCCTTATAGGGGGACCTGTGGCCCTCTAGCGGTCTAGGCCTCGGCTGCGGAAATGGTTCTAATCCAGGCATTCCTACATGCACACATTGTGTTAGGGTGACCAACCGTCCGTAAATTTCACGGACAGTCCGTAAATTGGACCTCACGTCCGTTGTCCGTGAGGATCCTTTTAACGGACGCCGTTTGTCCGTAATTTTGGCCATCACCGGGAGCAGCGCTGCTCCCTGTGAAAAGCCTCGAGCCCCTTGATGCTGGCGCCTCGCACTCCTCCTCGGAGCACTAGAGCAGCCCCTCCCACCCATTGTAATTCTGTATGGGGCTGATGATTGCCACATACAGAATGACAATGGGCCCATCCGAAGTGTTACCACATGCGGTGGGCCTCCTCCTGCCTCGGTCAAGGACAGCGCATTTTGTTAGATGGAAGGAATGGCAAACACGCACAGGCTGCTGCAGAATCCAGTTCATTCAAAGAAGCTGGTGAAAAAAGTTGAAAAGAAGGGGCCCGGGCTAGAGTTCTTTCAGTCTCATCATTTTAGCAAAGTGCAGTTTCAATATTATATTGAACAAAGCCATGATTGCTGCATTTTTATTTTCTGCATCTAACAACCACTGACAAAGCCAATACTTCTGGCTTGTTGTAGGTGTAACGTTACTTGTGTTATATATCTGGATAAAAAGACAGAAGAGGCAAAATACCAGTCCGGTGGCACACTATGCTAAGCACAGATTTTTAGCTTAGTTGTTTTAAGCCACCCGCCCTTAATTACTCAAACACCCCCTTTTGAGAGACGCCCCCTCCCCCCCTTTTTTCATCCAGCTTAAAGCCCTGGAAACAACACCATATCTCAGTCGCCTCAAGTCCTAGCACTGCATCATGCATGACTCATGCCTTCCACTTTTTCAGATTGCCTATGTGCAGGAGCATAGTGAATCCTCCGCCACCCCACCCCACCCCTTGCTTTAGGAACTACAGCAAGGGTGACATTTTTGATGGGCCTCTTCTGTCTGGAACTCTGCAGATGAAGGCTCAGCTCATAATTATTATGAAAAGGTTTGCAAGTGAGTAAGTGAAGGGATGGATGGATTGGTGAATGGATGATTGAAAAGGTGAATAGATGGATAATGGGCCAAAGGATGGATGGATGAGTGAAAGGGTGGATGATCGGTGAGTGAATGGGTGGATGGATGAGTGAAACGATGGATGAGTGATAGGGTCAATGGATGGATTCACGAGTGGATGCGTAGATGGATAAGTGGCTGGATAGATGGAAGGAAGAATGGCTAAGTGAAAGGGTCGATGGAGAGAGAAAGGGAGGATGGATTGATGACTGAAAAGGTGAATGGGTGAAAGGATGAGTGACTGGATGGATGAGTAAGTGAAAGGATAGCTGGATGGGTGAAAGGGTAAATGGCTGGATGGAAAAGTGAATGGATTAGTGTACGGATGGATAGGCTGAAAAGGTGGAGGGATGGATGAGTGAAATGATGGCTGAAAAGATACACAATGGATAGGTTTTCAAATGGTTGAATATGTTTGGATATAAATGGGATTACTTATATCATATTGCGCGACCTCCTTTGATGTGTCTGTAAAACCTACCCTTTGTCCTGAAGATTTGTCCTGAATTTTGACCCCCTGTCCTGAATTTCGTCCTGAATTTTGACCCTTTGTCCTGAATTTTTACACTCACCGTCCTGAATTTGCACCCATGACAGTTGGTCACCCTACATTGTGTGATTCTGGTCACAGTTCTTACTCTTTCTGTACTCCAGTTCCCTTTCCTAGCTAAATTTGGATAATTTTCAGCTTCTATTTAAGGTGATCTAAACACTTGGTATGTAGATTCTATAGTTACTGTGGCACGGGCCACACGAGGGGTCACGGGTATATGCGACTCTCCTTCAAAAAATAGGAAACACATGAAATTGTAGTTCCTTCCTGCCACTCTCCCTCTCCAGACCCACTATGGGAACGCACTGGCGGAAGGGGAGTTATGCTGAAATTTTAATGTTCCTTTTCATAGGTAGAATACGTTTGAGTGAACAGGCATAAAGTGTTGTTTTTGGCCTAGTTATTGTACTCGAGGGTTGTCTATACTCTCCTTAGTAAGGAGCCATTGTCTCTCGAGGCCGCCAGCTTAACTTTGCCTTTCCTTCAGCGAGCAGCAGTCTCAAGCAAAAGATAAGCCATCTTGGTCAGATTTGGTTACGCTAGACTTAAATATTCATCATATCAAAGATGTAATTGGGAAACTATCGTATCAGACTATTATCCATAATATTTTATCGTAAAAAAATAAATAAACATTAGATGTGCTGGATACTTAGATCGCATGGGTCACGGAAGAGGTATTTACCGAGGGGAAAGCGCTGATGGGATCTTGAGGCTAAGCAGATCCTTGGCATTAGCCCTACTTTAAGGTCTATCTTTAAGTGCCCCTACCTGGGGCTTATCCTGTCCCCTGAGACCACCTTCTACTTCTGAGCCATAAGAGGAAGAAACTAGTTTACAATACCAACTGAAGCTCTGTGCCCCAGCCATCTTGGATGACCTCAGAATGCTGTGCTGTCTGTCGCATGCGCATGTCTGGGTCACATCAACGCCTCATTAGGGGTAGTAAGTGCTATTTAAAAAAATAAAATTTTGAGTATCTTCTGATTATGCTCCAGTCAAGCTCTTTCTCCATGGACTGGTGACATTGCAAGGCTGCCATGAGATGTTGTCAGGTGATACCAGATAGATCTGCCTACCCTGGCTTCCACGCGGTAGATGCCTTCTCTCATCTGCATAGGGGTGCATTTCTGTTCCTGCCTGCACAGGGATAAACGCCACAAGAGAAGTGGGTGCTTTCTCTTCCCTTCACAGCGTGAATGCTTGCAGTTTTCAGAAGCAGAGCGGAAGGTTGCTCAGGCTGGCACAGTGGTGAATGCTAGCTCTGTCTTTCCAAGAGGTGGAAGTTTGCTCTGGCCTGCAGAAAGGTGGATGGATGGACGTGTCTTCTCGACTGCAAAGGGGTGGAAGCATTCCTGTGCCTGCAGTGTGGTAGATGTATTCTCTGGTTTGCAGAGCAGTGGAAGTTTTCTGTGGCCTGCAGAAGAAGGAAAATTCCTCTCACCTGCAGATGGAGGTGGGGGGCATGTGCTCTGGTCGCTGAGGGGGAGATTGCTCTGGCTTGCAGAAGTGTCGAATACATTCCTGTCTGCAGAGGGTTAGAAGCTTTCTCTGAAATGCAGAGCTGCATGTGGTCTGCTGAGGGGTAGAGACTTGCAGAGGGATGGAAGTTTGACCTGGCTCTTTTTCTTTTATTCCTCAATCCCTCAGCACCAGGCCACTCTTTCATATAACACAGTACATGGTTGCTTTGTAGTTTCTCGGACCATCCGCTTCCTGCTGATGCTGCTTTGTACATCTGCAGACCAAATTATATTGGCATTTTCTGACTTCCACTGCAACTCCCTGGTGGATAGAGATCACCATAGCCGTCGGCCACAAAGCAACATATTGACACAGTATATGGACTCACCTTAAAAAGAACATGACTTTGGTATGTCCTGAGCATAAAGAGGACATGAAGAGCAACCCACAGTTAAACTAGAAGAAATTGAAGGTACATCTCACTGTTTAACTGCCATGGCAGCCTTAAATGGCTGTCAAGGGGTCCCAGCAACACTCAAAACTAATACAAAACTCTTAAAGAACACGCTAGACAACTCCTGGTTCCTGTCTTTCTCAAAACAAGGCTCCATACTATCTGGCTGGCTAAGCTTTGTGACACCTCAGTGATACATTTATTCACAGCCACAATCACATAAAATGGCATCAAAGATACAGTATGACAACAGGTGCCTCAAAGCATAACAACTACTTTAGGCCAAGCAGTGACCAACTGTACGCCTCAGCAGAATTAAAAAAAATAGTACTCTTCCCCTGGTGCAATCCTTGCAAATATATCCGGACCGATCCATAACGACATCGTCCGGCTACTATCTAACATTACGTTAGTCTTCACCGACTCTACCTTCTACTGTGCAAATATACAATGCACCTCAAACTATGAAACACAACAAACCAAAGCTGATCCCAACATAACATTCATTCCGGTCACCAAGAAGTCCAGCACTCAATGGAGCCTAAATATAGTTAACGTAAAGCAACATATAATTTAATATATTTTTACAATACGTATAGAACATGGCGTGCACATCCTTTACAGCACGTAAATGCAATGCAGTTTGATCAGTAAAAAAACATGAATATATGGTTCAGTGGTTGTCTGACCAATGCAGCTTCCACCAAAATGTGGATCAGATTAATATCAAAGGCAGGCCTCGAAACACAAAGTATTATCCCAACAAAATATATTGCTCGTTCTATACATCCTAATTTCACTCATTCCTTCTTCCCCTTTTTTTTACTGAATGCATATTGAAGTTTGTAGCCACGTCATCCTAGTGGCTGTGGTACAAACAGTTTAAAATTGTGATTTGCTATTTCTGGACTTCCTCGATTTGTCTGTATTCTTTTGGAGGGAAGCCTTCCAAAGTAGGCCACACAACTGCTCCATATGCGATTTAAATAAATGGCTACAAAACGCAAAGTGTTACAAATGATCACAATTCTATAAATCAGATCTAAGGAACTGAGCACAGTTATCTAGACTACGCCTTCAGAATTGGACACAATACTACAACAGGTAGGGGACCGGATCAAGACCTCATGGGGATAACGGAGTGGTGTGGCTCACTGGTTAGAGGCGGCAGACCCGGGAGCAGAGGACGGCCCGGGACCAGGGTTCAATTCCCGACGCGGCAGGGTCTTGGACCAGGGTCAACGGACTCGGTAATTCTCGCCTCGGTGCCTACTCTAACTAGGAATCACACTCGGCCACTCTGGGCATTAGCTTGCCTCATCTCCACAACGGCCCCCCACATACGCCGGGGATGCCTGGTTTCACCTTGGAGATACCCAGGAGGGACCATCTCACAGGGAAAGCCAGGATGGGTTCCCCAGCGGTCTACAGCGCAGAGATACTCCTTCGGGAGTCGATTCTAGCGCTTTAGAAACCCACAATCAATCAACAATCAAACGTAATACTCCTTCCTGCCACCCACCCCAATTTCAAAACCCCACAACCTCCCGGAAATGCCCAACTTGGTAGGATTTTCAGTCCTTATATAACCACAGACCAGACCACAGACTAGCACATTTAACTTTTCTGCGTTTGAGAACAAAGCTGTTATCAGATCATATTTATTATATTAACACAAGATACATTTGACAGCGAATTTGGAATATGACTTCACGAGGTAATACATTTACATGCTGTTACACAAATGTCTTGATTGAGAAGACCATAAGCAGACCAACTGCTAACACATGTACTCTCCTATCACATTCTACTAAGGAACCCTGGCTGGTCACACATCAGGCCCTTGGCACACAAAACAACTTGCAAGGCAAACTCACCTAGTCCCTCAAGGTAGAGTGAGCATAGGACAGCATGTGATCTGGACCCCCAACTACCATACCAGAGTCAACCCAGAAACTGGTATTCTCCTTGCACCCAGTGGGAGCAGTGGCTGGGCCTCCAGGTGACGATAAGCAAGATCAACCTTTTTTCCATATGACATGGCCGCCCTCGCTTACCTCCCAGGAAGACCCAGCAGGATGCCTTGCTGTCCATAGTTGCAGTGGCCGAGGCTGTGAAATGTGACATTATTTTGGAGGTTTCCTTTGGGTTCGACCACTCCCACTGCTCTCCCCCACTCCCCTACAGATCGGTCTGATCTGGCCCATGCCAGTCTGCTGGGCTCAGAATTGAGCTGCCATCACCCCTGATCCAGAGTGACCTCTAGAACTGGACACAATACTTATGTGGGGCCTTTAGAACAGAGCTAGTCTGCCTTTCAGGCTTGACACAATACTTCAGGTCCGGTCTAAAGAATTGGACAATATTCTTCATAAATCGTCCCCAGAGAGGACTACTTTAGATGTAAAACCCAAGCCTGAACAAAAAAACTACAGTTGTGAAATCCAAAGCTTTTTGTTTGGCACTTGTAAAGCATGTGATCACCTATGAGTCTCTAGGTGCTATACCTAGAGAATGGCACTTACAGAAGTAAAAGCAAGTCCTTTCATTTCCTTAGAAAGTGAATGAGTTTCTCCATTCTTGAAAGGATGGCTGTGGACTAATCTCTACTCAGTTGCTTTCTAGCTAGATGATACACACTTTATAAACAGCCAAACATGTAAACATCCATACAGAGAAAGCCGCTCATCTGAGTTCACTGAAAGGAAGAAACAGTTTATCTATTTTTACATTTCGCAGTGTGTGATAATTGTATAATCTTGAATTGTAGTGTGTAGGAAAGGAGGAGCAAAGCCATCGCAGACCAATTCTTAATTAGTAAAAGAATAAGTGTTGGACCCAAACCTTTGCTCATAAGCCCATCTTTCTCTCTCTTCCCTCCTGTGTGTTTTTCTCTTTTTGATCTCGGTCAAAGTCAGCTAAGAAAAATGAGTGCCATCGGGCACAACCTGCAACCTCCGGCTCAAATTAAGCATTGTCAAAGGCCCATTTACTGTCAAAGACTTGCAGTTTGTGCATTTGTCCACTGGGCTCTGAAGCACCCTCCACAGTACTTTGGTGATGTGGCCTCTTATCACTTTCCCATGATCAGCTCTTGCAACCGCTGAAATATTTAATTGGTCCGGCCTCCAACCACTGATAGATGCTATTGGCATAATCTGCTGATAGTATGTTAAATAACCTGTCAGGCTACCAACCCATGTCCGAATCTTTTGAGGCTAAGGAACTCACATAGACGTTACAAGGAAGCCCCTCTTGTATGACTGGCATTCATGTTAGGCAGGGACTTTGAATCTATGATCATTGTCATATGTCAAGCGCTACTAGGAGCCTCAGATGAAATCCAACAAGTAGCTTTCAGTAGTCTGCGACAATGCTGACTCATCATGTGCTGTTGTGTCCAGAACTGCATTCACATCACGTTGAGAGCCCTAGCATGATATAAAGCTCTTCCCCCAGGATAACCGGCCATGGAATATCAGATGGGGGCTCCCCAAGAATCAGTCCGCCTCCCTAGCGCTCTAAAAGATCTGTGCTACTCTCGTGTTTAATTTTCTTCTTACACGTGAATGACTCTGCCCCAGTCCTTCCAGCCTTTTGAGGGGTACCGGTCTGTGAGGAAATCCCCAGATTCTTCCACAGGCAATTCCGCATCCGACTGGCCATCTCTAAAGGTGATGAGAATAAATGGAACATTTTATCGAGCTCTAGACAAATGCCCCTGTATGCTCTGCACAAAAGACACTGCTGCTTTGTGTCTGCCAGGCAGCTACCAGAGGACTGGGAGTGATTTACAGGAAAAAAAACATTCCTTCGCATCACTAAAGTAGGAAAATTATGAAAATTGGGCTTCAAGCAAAATTGGCAACCTGACGTTGCCAAGCAGTAAACACGGGTTTTGGGGGGAGCAGCGCAATGTTCAACATCTGTTTTGTCGCTAGGACTTTTAACCATGCAACGTTTATTGGATATGACCGGTTGGCTCATGCCCAAACGAGCATATGGCGAGATAAACAGTCGGCGCATCGTTCATTTTTTTTTGTTGCTTTTGTCTCAATAAACCCAAATAGTCCTTCTGCTCTGAGACTTAAGCAGGTCGCTGCAACAAAGACGATGTCTGTTCCTCTTGTTGCATACCAGTAGCGGTGAATTAAGGCTAACAGTACAGATGCAAAACAAAAGTGAATAAAAGATTAATTAGTCCACTTTAAAAACCAGACAAGAGATCGAATTGTCCAGAGGTACAGACGACCGGTCACTTAAGGTGAGCAACATGTTTATTAGGCTTATATCCCCCCCCCCCCGCATCACAGTCTTTAAATTTCAACTCCTCAGACTAGAAGAGACCATGTATCCATATTTGTATCAAGTGTGATCAATCACACACGCATACCTCTCGTAACAGTATGTCAGTGCTGCCCAGGGCCAGCCTCATATGCATTCTGCGCAGCTTCTATTAGTGCATAATGCCGTAACTCGACTGATTTCGTGTAGTAGCGGATGAAGGTTTTCACTTGCAGTGTTCTATGTAAGCTATACCTGTTCCTACAGCCGTATACCTCATATTGAAGTAAAACTGGTTTGTTTGGGGATTTGTGCAGCGCCCTTGTATGCATTCAAGCGTTGATTTCCATTATTAACCCAAAAGTTGACCAGGAGACGAGAGCTAGCACAATTCAGATGGCTAATGCACTGAAACTGCATCATCTTCAACATCTTTGAAAGTTTTAGGTGACTTTCATTGTTGCAGCGAGAAGGTGGTTGTTCTTTCCAGAGGCAGAACACTTGCGTTGCCTAAGAGGGACTTCTATTCATCTACCCCCATCTTCCCCTAATCCTGTCCCATCAACGTGGTAAGGTGGGAGGTTAAAATTCACATGAAGAATTCATGTTAGGACCCTTCAGTGTTGCAGACTATGGCAGGCCAGTATGTTTGATGTCTGAGACCAGCCACTCCTCAATGACAATGCCACAGCAGGGTAGGCAAAACGTGTTTCTTTTTGTTAGCACTTTTTTTTATATAAGTTTTACATAACTACCTTGAGACATGAGTCACATGAATGGCAGAAGTTTTATGACTGGATCTTGGCATATAAGATATTGGTATATGCCTGCAAGTCTTACTCAGTACCCATCCACTTTTTTCGCACAAATGCGATGGTGATTCTTTGAGCAGGCTGGCTGTTTTTCTGCGTGATCCACATACACTTACTCTGTAATCTACCCTCCAACCTGCCGCAATGGAGCTGAAATGTTGATTAAGAATATGTGGCCTACTTTTGTGTACATTCAAATCTTACTTTATGAAAACAAATATTGTACCACACAATGTTAAGATGTACGTTTTTCACAAAGCTCTAGCATCTTGGGACAGTTTTGAAATAATGGATATGGATTCTGTTGCGCAGGGCGTGGGAGTACTGTATCCAGTTCTGAAGTTGTAACCTGGATAGTTATACTCAGTTGGATAAATCCTATATTAAGCATTATGTTACTATGGGACATCGCACCCGGGGCATACATAGTCTACGGAAGACTAGTCTGGAGAGTTGTACAGTTTATTTATGTCACATCTGGAGCACAATAATAAGCCCAGCTGTGGAGAACACAGCTCCAAAAGGATAAAGAAAAATCGAAGACGTCCAGAGATGAGTAATCAAAAAAGCAAAAGATATGATGAACTACAAACCCAATTAAGTGAGGTATAAAACTTGAATAAGCGTATTTAGGAAAAAGGGAGAGGAGTATGAATGAAGATTCTAATTTAAACAGTAAATAAACAATATATTTTAGTGGATAACACTGTTTTGTGTGTTTCGAGGTCTACCCTTTAAATATTAATCTATAGTCGTTATTTTTAAGGACTCTGCATAATTGGTCATGGGCGCAGTGAAGAGTAAACAGGACTAGAGGACACAATATCATATCAGGAAATTCAGAAGCACTATAAAAGATGATGTAAACTGAATGAGTATTGCATTTGTGAAGTGATGGAGACAAACTGAACTCATTAAAAAGGTCTAGGACAGTTACACAGCAGCAATAGTTTGTAAGTAAACATGGGTAGAGCTCTAGAATTTTCAGGGATTTTAAGTGAAGAACAGGCAGAAAACAGACAGTTATGACCCGCACCTTCATTTAAGCATTTTGGACGGATCTCGGTAATAAAGATTTGGGGAATATTTTGGAGGGCTTCTACTTCACCACCCACCCTGCCCAGAAGCTGTGAGAAGGCAGGCAGTGCCTGCGACGCCATCCCGGAACCCCTTACTTCTTTTCTTCGCAGTCGCCGGCAAGGAGGCGAAAGACAAGTTAATTAGAGGAGTCATTCCTTGGGCTCAGACAAAGGGAGCAGAATGGGCCTCTGATTATGGCATTCATAGTGCGAGGGGCTGACTAACCTTGAAAAGGGGAATAATGTGTCAAGGGCCTTTCTGGGTGAAGATTCTCACATGAGGTTTTCAAGCAGTGCACAATGGGGCCTGATTGTGAATGGGAGCCATGCAGAGCCTGTTGGCCCAACGCTTCCTCAGTACCTGCCGCTGATTGTGTCGTCAAGGTTATATGGTTATGAATAACGAGGTTAGGGGTAACCATTCATCAGCAAAAGTCTCTATGGTCATGTGTTCCGATGACTTCATCGTCAACAGAAGGTCCAGTGAAGCACAGACTGGCGGGTGCAGGCACAGGTCAAGAGGTCAGGGTGGACCTCCGCAGCCAACCGCATTCCTTCTCATAAAAAAGGCTCTATGTAGACTCTTATGTCCAAGGTTAGTCATGAAGGACTAAATTTGTCCTGCACATTAGGAGTCTGCTGTTCTTTGCACACCCCAAAAGAAGTGATGCTACAATATCGCAAATGGGTAAAAGAAGACCAATGTCAGAATAACCACACAGAAAAACAACATCAAACTGTGCCCTTGGAAACTCATTCCACTGGGCTAGTCAAAATGTACTCCACAACCGCTGGCCTCGCTGACGCTTAACGCAGGCCACTGATTCCCACTGAGGGCTCAAATTCTAAACTGCTCTTCCTAAGGATATCAGTAGTCACAAATACCTAAAATTAAGAAAGAAATTGAATATCCAACTAGTCTACTTTGTATGACTTCGTTTCTCAATTCACGAAAAACCTATTGCAAATTCAGTTACCTATGCCGGCTAAACATCTTGTTCATTCTTGAACTATTCTCTACATCTTCTCAAAATTGGAGGACAGAAGGGCACGATCATTAAATGGACGTACACGACCCGCCTAAAAGTACCACTGTCCTCAAAAAGACATGCCAGGGCTTTTACACTCACTTGGGTTCATGCAGTGGTAAGGATGAAAGGGTGGGAAAGATTTGCCTGTATACTGAAAGGCAGTACCATCGAGACTCTGAGCGTTTAGTTCCCCATGCTGCCACAGTGTGGGCTTGAGCATCTCTGTATCTCATTTACCAAATAACAACTATGCAGACCTGGTAGCTGACAATGAAAAAGCCAGCGTGAGAGTGCAAGGAGTGTGACATGGTTACTGAATGAATGCCTAAAAATGATTTGCAAAGCACATTATACACCGTTTAGCCTGTTTCTTTGAAATCTGCCAGCTATAGGACCTGATGCTCAGGGAGAGGATGTAACTTGGTACAGGTGACACAATATGGTCAAAGCCTGGAAGTCAGACAGCGTATTAATGAAATGAATGCTACATGCCCGCTGGGAGAGTGCAACTGCTACTTTAGGCCAGCAAGCATCAGTGTTACACAACTGCAGCAAGTGAATAAATTTCAGAGCCAGGATTCTCTCCCGGGTGATAGTGTGCTCTACAAATCTACATTACATAACATAGCTGCATGGGTCACAACATGACACGCTGCTGAAAGTTAGACACTGATGATAGACGCTTGTACAAAAATTATAGTTACCTCGCCACAACATCGCTACAAATTGTGCACTTTATACATGCCTTCACGGTCTCATGTAGAAGAATTACATTTAAACACAAAAGAAAGAAAAACATATTTTCATAAGTTGTCAACTTATTGGACAAAAAATTATATTACATATATTTTTGCCTCTTTAATCGCCTAAAGCAAGATTGTGAGGCATTCTAAATTAAACAAAAATAGCAGTACATGGTTAGGTGGGTTTAGGTGGTGCATCATCGTTGAAGGAATAGGGTGCTTTAATCATCCCAAACATGCTGTGGGTTGATTTTCCCCTAAATGTTCTTCTTGGTTATTGGTTCCTCTTTATTATTCTTACACTTCAGGAGAAAGCTGGTCACTTCATCTTAGCATCACAGAGTGAAAACTGTCAAAAGTCAGTCTCACACTGTGAACCGTTTCCATCACTATGCATTCTCTCGCTTTTGATCTGCATTTTAGCACGAAAGCTGAATGGGGCTGCATTAAAGAAGAGGTGATGCCTACCACTTCCTTGAGGTCAAGGATATAAAGACCTAGAGCTGAAAGTCAGAGAAAACCTTGTGCTGATGGCACAAAATGTTTTATGGTTGAAGTGAAAGAGGGCTGGCATCACCCTTGTGGGCTCTTAAGGCCAAAGACAACTGCTTGTGCTGCTTGTCCCTAAAAAGTTCCTTGTGTGGCGAGTAGGTGACTTTTTGAGGTGGAAAAGGAGTTGGTGCATTTTTTAATTTGAGTCTTTGAGAAAAACTCATGCTGGAATACTTTGACTCTGCATCCGGAAAGTAAGAGCTAGGGATAGAGAAAAGCCTCTTTTATACATCTTTGTGACCACGGCTTCATGCAGAGAACAGTTAGGCAGAACTTCTCAGACACTTTTTTTTTTACTTCTGAGCGCTTTGGGAAAATAGAAACTTTCTCAATTCCTTTGTTGTGGGGGTGGCATACAATGCTTGCAGTGCAACGACCCATTTGTGACAGCCCCCTGGTCTAAACATGTTGGGCAAAAATAAAAAAGAGCAAACTTCATTTTAGCTCCGTTCAGAAAAATGCAGAAAACAAAGGATATATTGGTGGGAGTTCAAAAGGCAAAAATGTGGCACATGATGGCTTTGGGTTCTGCACTGACAACAGGAAAAAAAGGAATTTATGATGGTATCTGGGGATGCCATAGGCTTATGGAAATCTTCAGTGGTCACTCGAGTTCTAAAATGGCCACTCCTGATGAGGTGAATAAAGTACAAATGTTTAATACCCGTATATTTGACATCAGGAGGTAGCTTGAAAGTGAATTTAATTTTGCAGAATAACAGTGTCACAATAGAATGAATACTGATGCTATGGCTGCAGGAACATTAGGACAAATAATGCTGTCATGCAATAATACTGTGAAGACCTGCAGAAAATGAGAAACACTTCTGCATGATGTCAAGAAGTTAACAGCTATGACCATCACAGATAACACAAAGAATGTATATAAGATATTAGAACCGACTATCTTGTCCTTACATGAGGCTCAGCTTAAATACCTACTCCAGGAAAACTAGCATCATACACTGCATCTGTTCACTCACACAAGCACTCCTAGAAAAGGGCAGCAACACGCAGTTCAGTATGACCCTAAAGACAGACCTCACCACACAGCAGGGATGGGTTAGGCAAAGCTCTGCAACGCCCACTGCGACGCATTCCTGACTCAAAATAAAGGGGCATCATTTGCACACAGGTCTGCTAGACAGATAGCAAGGATCTCCCTGCACCTTTCAGGAACACAACGGAAGGGAAAACATGCACCCAATACACCACCACAAACACACTGCTGAGCAACGTCTGCCCAAAGGCAAGGCTCTCAGTGAGGGAACCCACAAATGCAGACACATACTCTACATCAGAAACAATGGAATTAGGATGTGGGTTTATGTCCATTTTGCTTGTATCACACACACTACAAAAATGAACTAGTTACAGCTGCTTACATCACCATTTGTAGCTCAAGAGGTTGCATCATTTAATTGGTGCCAAACTGGTTTTGGTTACATTGCCATGTCATACATCATGAGAGGCCAGATTGTACTTACAGGGAAGGACCTCGTCCAACTGGTGCTAGAGTTGGGAGGTCGGGGTTACATTGACCGAGTCCAGTAGGCGTCAGCGAGGTTAGCGGACGCATACATAGGCAGCAGGCATGGTGGAAGTATTAATGTGGTTAGAACAGGTGTGGCCTAAGCTTTATTCTGATTTCCAGGTTTGTGCTATATAAGAAAAGTGTAAATAACATAGCTGCATGTAATATAACATAGCTGCATGTAATATAACACAGCATGTAACATACCACCACAACGCTGCTGGAATTGAAATGACTTGTAGAAAAGCAATACTACCGGATTAAGAGTACCCACTGAACGCGCACCGTGCCCTTAAGCTCCGGGGAGTGCTGATGAAAGCCTGACACCATGTCCGGACACATTCTATACACCGCACAGCTTCCCTTTGTATGCCTACAACAGCATGTAGGGCAGCAATTCCAGCAGCCTTGGAGATTACACACCACCACTGGTCCTGGCCACAATCTCTCTCTTTTTCCATCCCTCTTTTTGTTACCGAGCCCATTCATCTGCCAAATGTCGCCCCCTGATAAGAACTGCCCCTCTCTAAGTCCTCATTTGTAAATAGATGTTGGCTGACATAATTAATGTCTGTCAGACAACAAAATTTGAATTACAAAGTAAAAGCAATTTAAAAAAAGAGACGCAGCTACATAATTACCGGCGACTGGCATTCTGTAGCTCCCACGGCCTCGGGAATTATTTACATTTCTGGATCGGAATAATAGAAAATAAAGGGGGTGGGGAGCAGCTTGGGTGTGAAGAGGTCCCTTCAGCGCACAAGGAGAGTGGGGATGCTGAGATACAGTAGACAGGTCCTTGAGATAAGCACGCATGTAGGCGCTAATACCTCCACAGCCTGCGGATGTCCATTATCGCAGGGCGGGTATTTGCTGTGTCACCCCCGCCAACCGTGCAGAACAAATCCTTTTAAGTACTGAGCACGCGGATGACTGCAAATTATGCCACCTGGCTGCAGGGTGGCGGTGTTCTGCACACGTCATGCGTGCTGTCACGTGCAGACGACTGACTACCTCAAAAGCACGAGGAAGCGCGTAAGACCCGGAAGCAGTCACTCTGCCAGGCCTGGCGTTCCAACCGTAGAAACTCCTGTGTCGGTCCCTGCGACTCGGAAGCAGTCTTATTTCTATGCCTCCTCTGAAAATTATGGGCGAGGCATAGAAATACACCCACATATGCCAAGTCAGTATAATTTACCAGTCTAAAAGCTGCTCCCAAATATTTGTGTAGAACGTAATTTCAGGTGCTTTGCCATAATGGCAAGGGTGGGAGAGTGAAGATACGGGCATGTCTGTAGATGTGCGCGCTTCTCATATGTAGGCATAGCAGAAGCTGGAGCTGCAACAGATCCAATAGTGGCTTCATAGTGCCAGAAAAAAGGATTCGGGCCTAGCTTGGCGCCTTTGGGCACACATACTTGAGCACACCCTTGTTAAAGATATCGTATAGCCTGTGCAAGCCAGCACGCAACAGAGTTTATTTGAAACCGCCTGCGATATCTGGTGCGGGATAACAGTTACTACCACTACTCTCTTCTGAGTATTGGAGAGACCATTTGGCTTCCGCTGCTATTCTGAGAAGGGGGGAGAGGAGGAGAAAAGAAGGGGTTTTGTAACTTTCTTGTGGGAGCAAGAAAAAGGTGGGTCTTACTTCTAGGCAGGAAAAGCTTACCCTTTCGTTATACTCCCCTGGGCATGGAACAGAAGGACACTGCAGTGACGGGTAGGTCTTTGTGCAGAAGAGAAGTCAATAAACGCATCTGAGTCCGGAAGGAACTGTTTCCAGCAGGAACTCATTATATAAATGTAATTGTTCACTTGTTAACTCAATACTGCTGCTGAATACCGCGTGTGAAGTGCAGAGAGTAGAGGCAGAGGTAATCCCCTGCACCACCCACACACGCATCCCTTTGTGACCATCTTCGCAACTGGACTCCTGTCTTGTTGGCCTTGGCAATCTTTGCAATTTAGGGCGTAGTTAATATTTCAAAGCAACAAAACACAATCTTAAACTGAACCATCTGTGCTTAGCATATTTATTAATGGATGTATTTAAGTGTTTTGTATGGAGCTGTCAACTGCCTGCAACACTCTAAACAAACAAAAATATTGGAGCTGCAGAGTAAAGATGGTGCATTAAAAAATGTACGCAGAGCGGAGAGGTGAGTGCACGTATCTGAGTGATAGAAAAGATAAGTGAGGCTAGGTCAGCGTTACATGTTGTCACATCCTTGAGTCTACCACATAATTTTTTGATGTATGTATTTGGAATACTTATGCGTGGACACAGTGATAAGGGGACATTAACACTGCCAGCGTGAAACTGGATCGGAACAGAACCCCAGCAACAAAGATTATGGGACAAAAGGCTCCAAAACACTTCAGGATTAAGAGGACGACATCTCAGATTCCGATACAAAGAGAGAGGTAGGGAAGAAGAAAAGCCTCCAGCAGCACAGATACAACCCATTTCAGTAACTTAAAACCCCACTAGGTACCAACGAGTCACAAGTACAGAACAACAGATTGGCACACTCACGAAGATCATACAGAATGGCAGAAAATGAAACTCCGACCTGCTGAGGACGGGTTAAATGGAAGGTCAAGTGTTTCACATCCTCCAGTGGAACACCCTGCAGAGGAACCCCAGAACCTAACTCAAACGCCGAAGATTCACCAACACACACAAATTAGCACCACTGCAGGAAACATCCTCAAGCTACAAACTGCATCCTCGACAAGCCTCGGGGTCAGATGAAGATCTAAAGACCTTGCTTCCTCCCATGGAGAGCCTTCACAGGGTAAATCAGCAAATAGCAGACGACAATCTGACTCGGAGGCAACGGACTTAGCTAGTCCTGCGCTGCCCAAAATAAAGCACCCAAACCCGGCATGGCGACATTTAATGCAGAGCGGCAGGCACAGTCCAAATCTTGAATATTAATGTTCAACGGTTTGATATTTTTTGTTTTACAGATACTAGAATATGATATGGTCTTCATTATGAGAAGAGCTGAACAGTTAAAAGTAAGGTCTTGTAGGAGCACCTTATAAGCTTCCTGTTTCCTTGTTGAGGAGGCTGTCGAACATAGGATGCTATGTTCATTGCAATATTTGTGGAATGGAAGGAACTGAGGCGTATCACCACATCGGAAAACCTGCTTCACATGAACTTGGGGCATTTTTTATGATACACAACTATACATCTGGTCGAGTTGTAGGGTCAATGCTAATGAAGTCAAGTGATGTAAACCTGGGAACCTCATTTATCTGCCCTTATACAGGAGGTGCAGATCACTGCTAAATGCCACCCATGCCACACTGACGATCAGTGTAAGGTGAAGCAAATAACCCACTTTTATTGCTTATGTTGCTTTTGTGTCTGTCTAGAACCTGTGCTTTTCCTGTCTCGCAAGAACCCATATAATCTATATAAAGAGTGCTATAAGGTCATCCCAGCTATGGTGTGTTTAACGGCCATTCACATACTGATCAGCTCACACTTAGCCATTCACCACTGTAATACTCAGTGCTGACGTACTAATTTTGTCTGTGCATGGATATAGAGCTAGCAGTCATAATAGTCTGCATAGGGGGTTGCGTAAGAGTGGCTTACCTGATGTGCCAATTCTTCCTGCAGCCCTCATATCTCCCTGCCTGCCTGCATTCTCCCATTAGCCACCCGGCCTATCATCAGCACAAGTTGCTCCATCAGGGAGCAGCACACTCCAGAGGAGAGGTGGGCCTGCTGTATTCCATTACCTGGAGCTGAGCCCTATGCAGACCATGAGGGCTGGTGCAGCCATTAGCTGCCGGAGTTTGCTTATCGCTTTCTGCATGGCTTCACTGAAACAGCAGGCAGCAAGCTCTATGGAGGTGTGAAACATTACAAACTCAGCAAACTGGCCCGTAGTGAAGCACTGAGTTTAAAGGTGGCCGGTGGCTGATGGTGTTCACCCCTCCCCTGCCAGCCCATGGTAACTGTGGCTGCTGTGTGCCAGTGGGCAGGGG
This sequence comes from Lissotriton helveticus, assembly GCF_964261635.1. Lineage (NCBI taxonomy): Eukaryota > Metazoa > Chordata > Amphibia > Caudata > Salamandridae > Lissotriton > Lissotriton helveticus. The sequence continues at coordinate 1,374,530,020 of NC_136068.1, forward strand.
CATATCTTAGTCTGAGATTCGGAGGCGAAGAAGGGTTGCAAACTATTTCCCCGCTATAACTGCACTGTACTCAACAAAAAAAGATGCTGCAACAAGCAAGGACGGAAGCTCGGTGAGGGGGGAATGGGGGGATGAGGTCTGGGGAAAGTTAGAAGGACTGCCAGTGGGTGGAGGGTGCACTAGAAAGTAAGTCTTTCAATGGCCTACGGTTCCTTTTGAGTAAATCCTCTCGGTCTCAATCCGTATATGGTTGGACCGCTCCCACGTCGCCTGTCTGGTTGTGTTTTGTATGTGTGATGCATAGTCTGAATCTGCAGTACTCTTTGTATGGGACCATACTAGACGTCTTCTCTTATTCCTCTACTTTCTCTTTTTCCCACTGGTCTGTTTTCTGTCCTTTCCCTCTTCCAACATTCGCCTAAGAGTATACAGTACAGGAAATCAGTGGTGGCCACCAGAGTTGGGTGTCACTCCGATTCCTGCCTCTGGAGTAAGAAATCTAGGCATTTGGCTGGACTCTGCATTCACCTTTATGGATCACACCAAGAAGGTGGCGGCCACATGTTATGGCATCCTGCGGGGTATAAGGCCGGTTTTAAAGTATTTTGACCCCCCTACCAGACAGCTTGTAGTCCAAGCATCAATACTATCCCGGCTGGACTACGGTAGTTCGTTGATGTTAGGGATGAATCAAGCAGAGGCCTCTAGGCTCCAAAGGGTTCAAAACGCCGCGGCACGAGCCATTGTGGGCCTCCCCAGACATTGCTCAGTGTCTGGTACTATCGTGGCCCTACATTGGCTCCCGGTCAGACAGCGAATCAAGTTCAAAGCGCTGTGTCTGGCCTTTAAAATTCTGACGTTTTCTTCGCCGCCGGCACTTGCCAACCTACTTACTCCCTATATCCCTTTAAGATCCTTGAGATCCGAGGTGCTCCACTTGGCAGTATGCCCCCGTTTCAAACTGAGCAGAATGGGTGGCCGCTCCTTCCGGGTGCTTGCGGCAGGATTATGGAACTCGCTCCCGGTCCGCATCCGAGCTCTTGACGACCTGCTTGCCTTCAGGCAGGCGATTAAAACCTTCCTGTTTCCCGTATCTGAATAGCTGCCCCTTTCTTTTACTGTGTGTTATGTTGTAGTGTCTGTCATAGCGCCAGGACGCCCCTTTGCTGGGGCAGCTGTGCGCGATAAAAATATAATTAACATAACATAACATAACATATACCAGTCTACCGCAAGTGATGTATACGACTGATTGTACCACTCATAAAATTCCAATAAAAACGTTATAGTAAAAAAAAAATAATAACCCATGGTTGCACAGCAATCATACATGCTAAATATGCAGGGAGAATGACCTCTGCCTCTCCAGCCCCACCCCAGCTATCAGGCTGTTGAGTCATTCATCATGGCTTCCTTTAGAGACTTTTTTGACCTCTTTTGGTCGGAGGCATTAATACTTTTGGCAAAGGACTCAGCAAGTGTCATGAAGGTAATTTACTATTTGTCATCATCTTCCTTCGAGATCGTTGATACCCGAGCAGGAAGAAGCAGATCTGTAAACCGGGAGCTACAAATCACCCATGAAAATTTGCTTCTGTCGACACTTTGTTATTGTCACAGTTACTGGTCACTAATCAATATTAGTTGAAAGTATTATAAATGAGATCTTGGAAACGGGCTTCTGACGAAAGATGGTAACCCTGAAATGCTGTACCGAAGTGCAACTATTGGTAGGGGTTAAAGGTTAAGAAGCGGCACCTGGTGTCTTCAACCTCATTTCAATGCTGCTGCAGGAGAATCCGTGGCTTTGCTGATTTGAAGCTAGGATGCAGAGAGGTGGAAGAGTATTGATCAGTCTGACACCTCATTACTCTGAGAGCAGGTCATACACGAAGGGACCGTTATGAAAAAGTGTCCAGTGATTGGGCGTTGGTGCTACATATGCTGGCCTGGTCACTCCCTCGTCTACCTGCTCCATTCCGTGTGTTCTTATTTCTCGTCATCAATACCTGAAGGAGAAAAATGTAATGCCTGACTAGGCCACCACATACTGACTTCTTTTAGTGCCAAGCTCCAGCGTTAACCCCTATTCTATAAATTCAATGCCCTTTCAATAAATAAATACCATCTTGTGCCCTATATTCATATTCCTTATTCAGTTTAATAAAAACCAAGGTCCTTGTTCAAGAATTTGTGTTTTGTAGCAAACAAATGGCATCATTTGTAAATATCTCCCCTCATGGTTTTTTACATTCCTCCCTTATTCCTATTTGTTCCCTTGAGGTTATTTCTTAAACGCCTGTGAGTTATCGGCCATTTTTGATGTACTCCAATCTGCACTTTATAGTGAAAATCATAGTGAAATATCGATGCACAGCGAAACGCACACAACATTATTGGCTTCTTGTTGATTAGACCTACCTTGATAATCAAGTCAAGGCCGGGATACTACAGCTCAGTTTATCTGGATCTGTCAGTCCGAATTTTCCAGACTGTTGCATTTGTGCAAGTATGCTCACACGAGGCCTCAACTGGAAAGTCACCACTAGATCTACATATAAGAACAGATCTCTATCTAAACAGGTGGATGAGGTCCAATCGCATGAGGGGTCATCCGACCTATCTCTGACACTCTATGAAAAAGGCATCTTTGTTTGCAGCTTCATCCTGTTTGAAAGTCTTGTTTAAAAAAAATAATCTGAGAGGTTGAGCCTCCTTAGCGAGTGCATAAACATGGAATCTCTCTTCACTGCCACCCTAATTTCACATCATTGCCCATAATTTAGTTATCAACTGAAAAGTCAAGTAAACTTCAAGTAGGTTTTCCACCAGCAATATATTCACTCTTAGACAACTCACGTAGCCCTTTGAAACCTATGTTCATTCCATTTGGCTTCAAGTGCCCTAAGACACATTGAGGCATCTGGCACTACACATTCCCCAATATCTGTTTCATCTATTCAAAACATTCTCTCATTGATTTGTAATCCTTCCCGAGTTTACATGTGATAGTTTGATTTTCTAAAGAGGTCAATGCTCTTAGTACTGGAGGAAAGCAGCTAATCAAAGCATGCATTTTTAACCCATGATTGTACTGCAATGTCCCTTCCATTTACGAAACACACTTACCAGCATCGAGGCTGCCAGTAGCTGCAGTCCAGCCCATGACTGGTGGGATGGCTCCCACAACTGCACCTATCCACGTGTTGGTGATGCTGATCCGCTTCATTGGGGTGTAACAGCATGTGTACAAGAGGATGTTGAAGGCTCCCAAGAACCCAGTGAGTGGGTTGACACCAAACGTCAGCAGAGTGATCCCAGGTACAGCACAGGCAATGGCGAAAGAGACAGCATGCAGTGAGCTAGGAGAAACAAAGAGATCATCTTCATGTCAGCAAACTTGTGAGCAGGCAAGATCTACCAGAAATGTTGGAAATAACCTAGACATAGGCACCATTTTGTTTTCAGCATAGGCTAAATATAGAGTGGTGTGGCTCACTGGTTAGAGGCGGCAGACACGGAAGCAGAGGACGGCCCGGGACCAGGGTTCAATTCCCGACGCGGCAGGGTCGAGGACCAGGGTCAGCGGACTCGATAGTACTCGCCTTGGTGCCTACTCTAACCAGGGATCACACTCGGCAACTCTGGGCATTAGCTTGCCTCATCTCCACAACGCCCCCCCACATATGCCGGGGATGCCTGGTTTCACCTTGGAGATACCCAGTAGGGACCATCTCACAGGGAAAGCCAGGACGGGTTCCCCAGCGGTCTACAGCGCAGAAATACTCTTTCGGGAGTCGATTCTAGCGCTTTAGCAACCCACAATTAATTTTTTTTTTTTAATTAATAGAAGTTGGCGACTTGAATTACACTAAATAAAACTGATTAAAGGGGGGTTCTAAGTGGGGGTCTTTCCATTATTCTTTTACAAGATTGGAAGTGAAGTGAAGAAATAATGGGAGAAAGAATAGGGTGCAAACAGGTGCATCAATATTCTTGTTAACAAGGGGTAGAGGCGCGAAGAAGACCCAGCCAACATCCTTCACCTCTCTTTGGGTCATGTACAACACACATTCGATGAATGTGTTTAAGTGAAAGACATGATTTCTGATTTACGCAACTGGAGAAGCAATGGTTATACAGTTCTATATAACACCAGCATCATGGTGCATTGCACTCCATTTAGGAGCATGTGGCTATTCAAAGCAGGCTCCCCTCGCCTATAACAAATTTACAGGTGGTCAATCTTTTTTGTGATCCATTTGCTGTATGTGAGACAACCAAGTTTATGCAAGTTATTTATATATATATTTTTATATTTCCAATCCAATCCAAAAATTCTTTATTTCGGTCTTTTAGGCCATAAAAGATACATATAAAACACATAATTACAAAAATGCATGTTATGTTTAAAATGTTATGTTAAGACATAGTTTAAAAAGATAAATGAAAAAATACATTGGCAATACAATTTGTAAAAAGCCATCTTTTGGTGATCAGAGTTTTAAGAGCTTCCTCCTAATGTGCCACATGGCCATTAGAAATTTAGCAACAGCAAATACTATATGAGGGGAAGTATTTGTTTTCAATATTCTGTAAGAAGCCGCAAAGCTCCTGATGCCCAAATTCCTACATAAGGGGACTAGCCAGTGTTTCCTCGGTCTAATGTAGGCGGGACAAAAGAACAAAGCATGGATTTCCTCCTCATCATGGTTGCAACAGCCAGGGCATGTTTTGTCATCCCCCTTAGCCCATTTACCTGTAAAGGATTTAAGGGGCAAAGTACCGAACCTCCATTGGATGAATAATTTTCTTGCCAATGTCGGAAAGATGATGTCCATAAAATTTTCAAAGTAGTAGGAATTTTTGGATTCAAGGAAACGTTCGGTTAAAATCCCATTTTGGGGTGCAAGCACAAGGGAAGCAAGACTTCTCTCCTTGTGAATCTCTATAAGTCTTTTCCGCGAAACTTTTTGGCAGCCTAACTCGGGGGCCTCCCAGAGGTCGTGGAGACTCAGCCGGAACAGTTCTTTCTTCACAAAGGCCAGCCACGGGATTCTGTCGCATTGGTTCAGGTTCATTACATCGTTGAGGTCTTGCCTATAATGTACAAGGTCAGCAGTGGTCCATAGCCTGTGCCAGAATCTTAGTGGCTTTGATTCCAGATCCTCACCTATGGGGGGAAGACCCAGATCTAATCTTAGCGGAAGCAGGGGCGTGCCACGGGGGAGGGCCAGGAGGCGTCTCAAGAAGTGGTTTTCTACGCTCGCCAACGCTGACCCTGCTTTATACCCCCATAGCTCACTGCCATATGATGCAGCAGCTTTAGCCTGTGTTTTGTACATTTCAACTGCCAGGGCAATCGGTTTGAAGGAAGAAGTATTCGTGACCTTCAAAATCGCCCCAGACAGTTGAGACAGCCTTATCCGAGAACTTGCTATTTGTGGTTCCCAGGATAGATTTTCGTGCAATGTAACCCCCAAATACTGAAATGTTTTTACCCTCTCCAACCTTACAGAACTCAATAAGGGATTTGGTCTTGTCTTGGATGAGGGGTTAAAAATCATGAATTTGGTTTTCCCTGTGTTGATCTCTAGACCATGTTGTCTGCAGAAAAAACCAAATCCATCCAGGATTCGCTGTATCCCCATCGGGGATTTGGAGAGCAGGAGGGTATCGTCAGCAAACATGATGGCCGGCACCCTCCTGCCTGCCAAAACTGGAGCATCATTATCCCTTACATTACAGAGATGGGATATAATATTATTCACGTAAAGACAAAACAGGGTTGGCGCCAGAACACAACCCTGCCTTACTCCCCTAAGAACTGGAAACCTTTTTGACAAAGCACCACCCCTCCCACACCTTACCTGGGCGAAATTACCATCATGGAGGCGGATTATGGCCTGAAGGAGGTGTGTAGGAACCCCCAGCCCTTTTAAAACCTCCCAGAGTTTCTTCCGGGGGACCAGGTCAAATGCTGACCTCAGGTCCACAAACACCATGTACAGCCTCCCCCCCTCGATCCTCACGGTTTTCCAATAGAGTACGAGGCGGAAGATCTGGTCCATGGTGGACGTGTTTTTCCTGAAGCCAGCCTGGAGGGGGCTTAAGATGTCATTATCCTCCATCCAGTCCAGGAGATGGTCCAGTATAAGGCGTGAGATAAGTTTTTGGGGCACATCGATAAGACTAATCGGCCTGTAATTGGCTGGGAGAAGAGGCCAGCCCTTCTTGAAGATGGGTACTATCTCCGCCCCCAGACAGGTACAGGGGATCTCCATGCCTCCTGCAATTGAGTTAAAAAGAATATGGAGGTACGGGGCCCAAATTTCAGGATGGGTCCTAAAAAGGTCACCGGGCAATCTGTCAAGACCCGGGGCTTTACCCAGCGCCAGCCTCTCTATCGCGTTTACCACCTCCCCAAGACTAAACTCCAATCCGTCGCCAGGTTGGGATAGGACGGCTGCAGCCACATTATTGGTACCTTCATAGATGTCTTCATATAGTTTACCAAAATGGGCTTCCCATACAGGAGCTGCAATAGTAGGCTCTACTGCAGTTTTAGGTTCACCCGTGCCAAAGTTTACCAAGGACCAGAATCTCCTGGAGTCCCTCATTTGCATTTTTATTTATCCTCATTTATTTTGGTCTCAATGTAGTGGTACTTATGTATATTTATTTACAGACCGTTGAATATTTAAGGTGCAACTTGTACATTGGCACTTTTTCCAATTAATGAATGCACACTAACATTTAGATGTCTCTAGTAATTTTGCACACTAAGTACTGATATACTATAAAACAATCCACTCAACCTGAAAGCATTAGTGTAGGGCTGGCAGCTCAATTGACAGCATTAAAAAAATCCCAAGAACTAATTCCTGTTTTCCCCGTTTTTAAAATAAAATCCAGACTGGAAGTAATTTTGATTTTCAACTCTATACATACAATTTTATATAAAAGGAAAAAGGAGAGGCTTTACTATAACCAACACAGTGGAAATATTCCTCGAACCCAATGAGATAAAGCAATTTGACTTTGCTGACAATTGTTACTGTATGAAGGGGAGCATGGACAGGAAATTGAGGTTTAGAGTGAGATGTCGAAAGAAATTGTATACTATTCTTGCATTTCGTTCTTTAGGACTAAATACAGTTGTTCTGCATAAGAGAAATTCCTGGGTATCATGAGACATCACAGAGATTCTGTGGAATGTATACTCAGACTAGGGCAACTATATTTTTGAAACTCAGTTCTCTACACAAGCACCAATTTCACCCTGTGTAAAATCAATCAAAGAGCTTAGAGAGTGCTTTGCACAGTCCGGAACATTTTTTATCTTTAAATTCTGTAAATAAAATTCAAATTTAAATGGCTCTTGTGCCAGGCAGTGGATACCGTATTTTAAAATCTCCAGCTGACTGAGGAAAGGCAGCGGAGCACTTCTAAACACTACGATGTTGAACATTTATTAAAATAAATAAAAAATTATGTATGTTTGAAAGATAGATCTGAGCACTTCTGTAATGTCTAAATATTTCAGAGGGTGAGATCTCCCTTCTGTAGGATAGCCGACATACACCTGATACCAAGATACACACCGCCAAACCCTAAGAGTTATGGGAACTCGGACAGTTTGATAAGATCCTAGTTTGTCAAAAACTACCAGGTAGAACCATATCCTACTCAGCTTCAAGACAGATTCAATCTAAAGATCAATCTACCTTGTTTACATAACACCGGTGTGTGAAGATTGAACACAATGAAATCAAATGATAACCCGTCCAATAGCATGAAACATAATTGTAATTGACAAAGATATATTGAAGTAGAATTGAATAATATTAAATGATAGAAAGTTTTTATTTCTATTTCTCACCTCAATTACTTTCTTACCTCTTAAAAAAACATTTTTGAGGCTCCTTTATTTTTTGCATGTTTGGAACACACGGGGAAAGATTTAAGATCACTGCAGAGTAGCAAAAACAATTGTGTACATAGAGGCAGATTAAGGATAGAGTTGAACCAATTTGACAGTGATGATCCCTTACAACATACAAATGTTTTCGAGGAACAATGCATTGTGGTTCTGATTTTAGGACTGCGGCTTACAAACAAAAAAGACACACTTTGAGGGACAGTTTTAGGGTGGAAAGTATACTTTATTCTTACTGTGTTAAAGTTATTCCAAAATAATCTAAACAACCAGAGACAACGTATTTATGTGCACAAAACAGACACCATGCAAATCATGCTTAGAGACTGTGGGTATATTTGTGTGTATTAAAGTTTCTAAAAGCGCTAACAGTTGCCCCTGGAAAGTCCCAATGCACCCTTGATTACAAGAGTGAACAAACAGGGCAGTGCAAACAATAAAAACAAAGTACAAACAATTCAATAAAATCTTCTTATTACACTGCTTCTTCCTTTTAAATATTACCTCGGAAACAGGCAGCTGCCTAGTCACCAATAACAAAGATCCTCAGTGAACCTTCATGCAACGTTCAGTTTAAACTACTACCATGAAAATAACACCTAGCAATAATATTGTAGATACACCCAACACTTTCAAGTGTAAGACTAACAAAAGCAGTGTTATGCAGGAGGGAGACACGTCCAAGTAGTCAATTTTTTTTTCTTTCAATAATCTTTATTTAGTTGCAATAGCATCATAAAAGATACACAATTACAATCATTTCATTACAATTTATAATTTTCTAAAGCACAGAGTAGTCACTAAGGGGAGTGGAACTAGGGCATGTGGTCCTCATACCATCCCAGTCAATAACAACGTGGGACAACCCACCCCCATAGGATATTAAATATTATGCAACACAACGACACTCTGTAACATCAACTCTGAAGGCTCAAAGACTGAGTCACTGTTGCATGAACTGAAGGTCCTGGAGGTTAAACACAAGATTTTTGCAGCAGAGACTCATGATTCAGTAAATGCTATTTAGGAAAGTAGAGATTGGGAGAAAATTGGCCCTTTTCCGGTAAATCGTGAAAGCTGACACCCAAAGAGTTAAACAAACTACTTTATGTTCTGAGTTCTAAGGCAACACTCCTCAAAGAAAGCACATCTCGAGGTCTCCTCCACTGGTCCCAAACAGCACTGCATGAGCATGGTACATAGTCAGACCAGCAGGAGATACTAGTGTCAAGGGTGTTAACACAAGCTAACAACAGTGCTGTGTCAAATACTACAGAGTTTACACAAAATCACCAGCTCAGGGGTACATGGTGGTATCCAGTCAGTAGTTAGTCACAGACTGCTCTGTTTTTCTTCATCTCTCCATTCTACTGCCTAAAAGGCAACCACTGTCTCATAACCACATCATGTGGAGGTCACAGACCCTATGCAAATCCTGCGAGCCCACCGAGGAATCAACTTACCATCTCACAAGTAACCCCTAAGTATAAAAGTGCCCACCTGACACCCCAGCCGCTTTGTGGAGTGGTATAGATAACCTAATTGCTACCATGATATCTACATGCTACATGCAGCCATTGTGCAGGACACACGGACGTCATCAGACGGAGACTGTTCTTTCGTTTTCAAAAACAGCCCCCACATTTTGGCCAAATGTTACAATTTCTCCTGTAATGCCCTGTGCTGTTTTGTATTTCAACACACACGATACACCGTCATTAAAGATTTTTTCCATCAGAATTTTCAAAAGTTAAAAACTTTTTTTTTTTAAACAAGTCTTCACCTGAGGAACCTCTACACCCACTATCTCAGGTGCTACAGTTGTTTTGGTGGAAGAGAATTCTCTGAATCATATCTGATTATTGAAATCAAGTAAATAGCACTTGCCCGTGTTTATCATTATTACATGAAGCACTTAAGACTTGGTTATTAAGAGTATTTTACGAGTGCTCCCACATATCACACATTTGCTCACTCCACGACTCACTGCCAGGGGATGTACCTTTTCCACTGCACACTACAGTGATGGGATTCCTCCAGTTATTTCATTTGCCACACCACACCAGACAGGTTGCAGGTGCTGCCTAACCAGCAATGCTTGATGTGGCCAGTGCTTAATTTAAGCAGGTGGTTTCCAGTGCTCGGCACCAGCACTTAACTGTCAGCGCCAGCACTTGGGACAGCCTGCCACAAGGTGGCACTGTCTAGGTAACTTAGCGATGACCACAACAACAGTTAATTATTAATGCTATATTCATTAACAAGCATTGGAAATGCAATAGGTCTCGCAGCATTAGAGTTAGTGCTTTTAGAATTGTTTATGGGTTTTTTTGTAAATCTTTAGCATTTTTGTTTCCTGTAGCCAATGCTAAAGAATAAAAAAAAAAAAGCCATAAACATTTCTAAAAGCTCTAACTCAAATGCTCCGAGACCTATTGCACTGTGTGAGGGTGAGGGGTTGAGGGTGAGTGAGGGTGAGGGTGAGTGAGGGTGAGTGAGGGGTTGAGGGTGAGTGAGGGTGAGGGGTTGAGGGTGAGTGAGAGTGAGGGAGGGTGAGAGTGAGGGAGGGTGAGAGTGAGGGTGAGTGAGGGTGAGGGTGAGTGAGGGTGAGGGTGAGTGAGGGTGAGGGTGAGTGAGGGTGAGGGTGAGTGAGGGTGAGTGAGGGTGAGTAAGGGTGAGGGTGAGTGAGGGTGAGTGAGGGTGAGGTATTGAGGGTGAGTGAGGGTAGAGGGTGAGAGAGGGTGAGGGTGAGTGAGTGTGAGGTGTTGAGGGTGAGTGAGGGTGAGGCGTTGAGGGTGAGTGAGGGTGAGTGTGGGTGAGGGTGAGTGAGGGTGAGGTGTTGAAGGTGAGGGACGGACCCATATCATATTGTTTAGTACCTTGTGTATTTCCGGAAGCCATTCATATGCCCTATGTGTTTATTGAATGATCTGAAAAACCCACTGATGTCTTATGCATTCTTTCTTGTCAGTGAGTATCGTGCACCTAAATAGTGGTGTTAGGTTATCTTAAGAGGAAGTTGATTCCTAGGACACAGTAATATAACATAGCTTAACTCAATGGCACACATAAATGTTTGTATTGTCAATGAATTAGAGGCTTTTCACATTAATAAGCGCAATGGGAATCCATCTTTCTCTGTTCTTCCGTGCAGCTGTTCTACCCCATCCTATGAGTATTAAATAATGCGCCATTTTGTAACAATGGCTCACAGGAGGTTCAGTTTCTCTCTTAAATTGAAGCACATGGCACTTTGAGCCAACGAAAATCAGAACGTTCGGGGACTCGTGATTGCTTTGAACTTGAAACACCTGTTGAGTTTGTCATCACGTATGTTTGAATAAAAACAATTTCACAGCTTAGATAGCAAATAAACATCTTTGTATATTAGTTGCTCTTGTCATCATCACTACATACTTGTAAGTAGCGGATGCTGTACGCAGAGGTTAGCGAGTTTGGGAACTTCACGAGGACAGAGCTGTGCAACCTGCAAGAGCGCGCGGATGAAGGAAGAGAGAAAGAACAAAAGACGCAAGGCGTCGGAGCATTAATCATGCTCAGCTGCGAGAGCTCGAGTATGCACCGGCATGCATATATCGTAATTAAAGCGAGGCTTCCCCTGTACACCAATAAATAGAGTCAGCCCGGTAGCACACTTTAGATGAAGCTTCCTTCTGAGAATAGCGAAGAAATATTGCCGGGTGGCATGCGCGAGGCAGGAGGTCAAGCAGAGCTCCCTGTTCCCCACAGTGAATCCTATATCAAAAGTAAACTCGACCTACTTGCAGCGTCCCTGTTTATTTTTAAATGAGGTCGCAGTATTGATCCGGCAGCAGACGGAGAGCAATGGATGTGTGCCGGGCTCGCGGGGCGATCGGCATTCGTTTAGTGCTTTTGTCTCTAAGGTTGTCTTTTTAGGCAGTGTCGTTTTGACAAGCCTCCCTTTTGCATTACTGTCTTACACTTAGGAGGCGGAGGCACCGTGCCAGCTAGGTACTCATCCGGGAGACTAAATCATCTTGAAAGTGTTCTGTATGTGTGTGCTCGCGCCACGGTTGGGTCTGTCGTTGTTAAACTGTTGTTTCCTGCTGCGCGTGTGATGAACGGAGGGAAGAGAGGGGAGGGGGGAGGAGAAATGCGACACGGCGGGAAGGGGAGGGGGCGGAGCGGGTAAAATAAACAAACAAGACGGAGGGAAGAGAGGGGAGGGGGGAGGAGAAATGCGACACGGCGGGAAGGGGAGGGGGCGGAGCGGGTAAAATAAACAAACAAGACGGAGGGAAGAGAGGGGAGGGGGGAGGAGAAATGCGACACGGCGGGAAGGGGAGGGGGCGGAGCGGGTAAAACAAGACGGACGTGCACGCGCTTTTAAGCTCAATGCGCATGCGCATTGAGCTTAAAAGTCACGGGCACTGCAAGGAATCGATTCCTTGCAGTGGATAAAGAGTGGATAAGCCCCCATAGTCTCGCTTGCTCGATGCGCATGCGCATCGACAGGCGAGACCTAAAAATGACTATTACCTGCTGCCCAAGCTATATTTATAGCTTTGGGGGCCTGAATAGTCAGAATTGTGACACTTGTAGGGAGGGGTGTGACCATTAGTAGTTGTGTTGTTGCTATCTTTGGCAGCATAGAAGGGCAATGTGTGGTTGAAGATTTAGTGGCCTTCTGATGAGAGCCCTGGCACTTATATTTTTATAAATTAAGCACTGCTAGGGGCATAGCTTTAGGGGGGGTGTTTGGGGTGCTACAACGCCCTAATACATGTATTTCCTGGTTAATAGTTGGGTACAGCTGCTTTCAGTCGAGTATGGTGTTGTGCCAGTCGAAATTCACCAGGAAATTTTACATACACACAGACAAAAACGCACAAACATTTTCTCCCTCTAAGTTTTGAAAGTCTTCAAAGATGTTGGTTATTTTACAAAATATTTTGTTTTCTTTCACTTAGTACCCCTATCACTGCTCCTCTTCCTTTCCACTGCCCCTTAAGCCCCCCTGCTCTGCTCGTCATGTAATGTATTTTAACATGATATGCCAATATGATTGTTGGAAAATCTGACACTCGGCGCTCCTCCGATCTTACCGACTAGGCTACACCCATGGATGTGCAATGCCGTGTGAGATGCACTGAGAAGGTAGAATTTGAGCATGAGTAAGGAAGAGTTTTACCCGCACTCCAGACTGGTTAGCAGCACATAATGCACTGGAGGAGGGGAGGTTGTGATGTGAGGGAAAATGGCGTAAGACATTCAGAAAATCAATGAGCTGGAGAAAGCCACAGGATGGGTGGAAGCGCAATCACTGAACACTAGAAAGAATTTGGTACAGAATATGTGCAGCAACTTGATGTCTAAAGGGCTGATTCAAACCGGTTCATTTGCGGACAATCACCATGCTAGTGAAGCTTCATCTCAGGATGCAAATATTTGCTGGACCTGTCTCCGCGCAGCCTGAGATTAAATTTAGAAGAGCAGTTAATATGGCAACCAATCCGCAAGTGTGGTGGATTGTCCACAATACTAAGTTTGGTGATGGTGATAGTAAATGGTGTGTTACAGGGTCTGTTAGCCGCGTCAAATCAAGTAAACACCCAGTATCAAACTCGGGAAATGCACATAAAACTTCTCGTGCAGGAGTAAGGGCTTTAAAAGAGTGGTAAAGAGAATGGGGCACAACGCTATTCCATCTGTGCGGTTAGGGATTTCTATAACCTGGGAAAATGTTCATGCAAAAAGAAAAGAGTAATAAAAGTGCAGATGTAAATTTACATTATTCATGTTCCAGCAGAAAACCCACAATTGAGAACAAAGAGGGGAGTAAGAGTATGCACAGTCCTCAAGTGGCCAAAAAAGATCCTATGGAAAGATTCCTTTCTCAGTACTGAGGACGGTGATCCGAGCCTTGTGATTTCTAGACTGGATTATGGCAATGTCCTGTATTTGGGAGCCAACAAACCCACCATCGACAGCTTGTAACTTGTACAGAACACAGCCGCTAGGCTTCTTTATCAACTTCCCAAGTTCAGGTCGGTCTCCAACATTCTTCGTGATCTACACTGGCTGACCGTGGCAAATCGCATTAAGTTTAAAGCAATTTTCTAATTTAGGGTCAAATCTGGTTCTGCTCCGAAGTACCTCCAGGACTTAGTTCATCTCCACCATCCCTCCAGTCCCTTGAGATCCGCTCTGCAGACGCGGTTTGTTGTACCAAAAACCAGACTGGCTCGCATGAAAGGCCATTCCTTTTCCTACTTAGGGCCGTTACTATGGGACTCCTGCCAGCCTCCTTGAGAGACTCAACATCCCTTCTTGTTTTCCTTAGGGGTCTAAAAACCAGGCTTTTCTAATCTGTGATACAATCTCACCCACTATGTTCCTATGTCCGCCCTGCGGGGGGTAGCTGCGCACATTACAAGTCTCGCAATAATAATCATAATAATGTGCAACTTGCATCACCTACCAAGCTTCGTCCCAGGGTATCTTTATGAAACTCCAAAAATACAGAAATCAATGTAAATTGCAGACATATCTATAACGTGTATACTTCAGGCTTTTAAAACGATGTATGTATTTTAGACCAGGCAACGAACAATTAATGAAACTATTACTGGGGTGCACCAGGCTGAAGAAGTAAACTGTTATATTGGCCAGAAATTACTCAAATCCCCACTTGCTTCCCATTTTGAATGGACTTTTTTATAAAGATGACTGTGCTTGAAATTCTTTGCTATTGAGGGAAAATTACAGATAATGAATGGGATTTCCTTTAAGCCTCTAGCTTCTGTTTTGCCCTCAATCCTCAAATTCAAGCAGAGCAAGGCTGGCCTTGAGAGGCACTGGGGGATTTCAGAAAGGCTGAAACTTCTAAAAACAAGCATTGGGAAAGCCAATATGTCTGGCTTGCAGTTTGAAATCGGGTTAAATATTTAAAAAAGTGTGCAGCAGTAAAAAAAAAAAAATGTAAGTTGGTCTTCTATATATATAAACATTTATGAGATAAGGAATTGAATATATAAAGATTCAGCACACTTTTAAGCTGTAATATAGTCCCTCTTGCATGGCGATGCAAGCACTCCACAGGAGGTGGAATGGTACACCAAACAGTAGGTGGCATGTGGTGAGGGAGTGATACTCTTCTGGATGGAGCCAAGGACTACTCTAGGTATGTTTTAGAGATGTGTAGCAATAGGTCATAAGATACTAGCGTTGTCAAGTCAGACCGAAAAACTGCAAGTCTGGGGCAACAGTCAGTCACGTTTAAGAGTTTTGTCAATCCCTTTGGCACCACAGAGTGGAGGAAAAATATGACTTACAGATGAAGTGCACTAGCTTCAAGTCTTCACATCTGTCTAATGTGAACAATTATGCAAGAAAAAAAATTAGAACAATGTGAGCTTAGGTGCAGCCTATGAGGGAGACGATATTGAAAAAAGGTGAAAAAACGTATTTCACCCTGAACTGGTGATTATGTGTTGAATGGAAGCAGAGATAGACATACACTTCAAGTGACACAGAAGGCCACGCTCCTACACCTGCGGTTCAGGTGGGCCGCTTCTTTCCGGGCTTTGATGAAGAATGTACGCATGTCGCATGGATACTGGACTACCATGCATGATGTGTGTGTGACGTGGAACAAGCAGCCTAGCCACCTATCCCGCATGAATACATGCTACCTGTTGAACAAAGGCTGGATAACAACTGATGCGCTGAGGTGGCTTCGGTTTAAAGCAGTCACTTTTCAACAAGAGCACCGCTAGCGTGTGTTTTTTACCTTCAGCCGGTGCCTCGGGGCAGCAGTCATCGGGACTGCACTGGGATATTTCAACCACTGTACACAATATAAGGGACATTTTGACTCCCAACAATATTCTAGGACTGGAGTTAGAACAGTAAATGAGTCTCATGGGTGACCTTGCATTTCCCCAAATATTCTAAGAGAAGAGTTCGAACAGTAGTTTCCCGAAAATCGGCTAAACCTCTGTGGAAGGTACGACATCCACCAACGAGGTGTGGGGGTCGTACCACGTCACATCATCTCATCACAGCACAATCTAGTGGGCTGATGTGCCAGGCAGGCCGTCGTATAACCCAGGGAGGAGAGAGGCGTACACTGACTTCCCTTCCTACTGGTCCCAGGCATAAGGTTTTTAATTGTACGTGTTGGCCTGCAAAAATACCCTGCCAAATCGGGAAACTAAAACGCGTCCTTTCATTATTTCCCCTTATGGCTGGTACCCTCCGCCTCCTGGAAGAGCCTTTACATTTGCCTAAGTGCAGGAAAATGTATGCATGAGCAGCGTTAATAATTAAACAGGCCCAGCGAAGCTCTGAAAGCGGCTTGACATTTATCTATTATGGGGCAGATGAGACAGCCAGCTTTATAATCACAGGCCATCAACGAGGCCCGAAAAACAGCCACAACAACAGGGAAGAGGGGGGAAAGCCCCACCTAGAAACAAAAACAAATTTATTGGCAGGATCCCAAGCGTGGGGTTTAGGGGGGCCAGAGGAACCTTAGCCTGAACGCAGAGCTTGTTTAAGGCAAGCCTCATCCTAAAATCCAAATAAAATATTGTGTTTCGATTCGAAAAACAGAATCCTGCACAATCACCACTGAACCGGAAGTATTCGTGCTCTTCCAGAACCGATTCAGGAAGTGAGCATCTTTACTTTTGTAGGATTACTTTGCTAGCACGGTACAATTGCTGGATTACCTGAATAATTACTATAACTACTGTTTCTATTGTCTCTAATAACAAATTATATATTTCTATGTAAATACGTTTCAAGTAGGATCTCTATCAGTATACCAGCAAACTAACAGCAGAGCCAGGCCACCTGGATCCTAACCATACCGCAACACGTATCTATATCCCTGTATTATAACTCCCATACGTGTCCAAATCAGGAGCCCTCACACACCGACCCAATGGCATTAAGCGCTATGTTGAAAACAGCACCCTCACATTTAGACAAAGAGCTAAACAGATGTTAATCCAAGGGCTATGAACACCAGTTGTTGTTTTCTCTGCCTGACCTCATCTCTGTATCAACCTCGGAAACATGTACGGGGTTGGTGTCATAAGGTATTGGTGTCCTGCTGGGATTTGAATCCGTGACCTCCAAGAACAAATGGACACTGATATTAAAATATGGTGGGAATAGAAATTCCTCCAGTTTGCTTAAGTGCCAACTCCGACATAGAATGTGCTGAAGGAATTTACCAAACTCTACTCACAAGTGGATTATCTGCTAGATTGACCACTCCCATCACAAGTCCGAGGTTGTTCCAGTACCAGCAAAGGGAAATCAGACTCTCACACCTTTTCAGCCTGTGAACTAACTCACTAAACTAGAGCAGTGGTATTTCAAACCATCAGCAAATCTCTCCCACGTCTCTTCGCAACCTATACAACACGAGAAGGAGGTAGAGGAACTCACAGAATTTCAGAATTTGTGTATATACATTTGCTTTACATTTTAATTTATTCTATATCGATCGATATAAATCTCCCAAGTTAACATGTTGGATAGGGAATAATCGCTAATGGTGACTGGTTCTAGCAACCAGATTTCCTAGGCCACGTCGGACGAGCCTATTACAACCTTTTCCATCTCCCACTTCAGTCAGTCTTCCAGAATTCCCTTAACAGGTTACATGTAATTTTAACTGCATAAATACTAAAGGCAGATAGAAAATATTTTCCACTAAAAGGATGGGCACGGGCATATTACTTTTTTTTAACTCCAGTCCTGGAGTTTATGGAGCGGAGTGTTTGTCATTCATTTTAGATAGAACAGAGCAAAAATCTTTTAGTTACAACTATGTAATCTTGCATAATTCTTGAATTTCACATAATGAGAAATGTCCAACATATTTACCATCTAGCATATAAAAAATCATACGAGTTGTGTATGCAGTCAACTGGATTAAGAAGAAAATGTCTTGTAGATATTTTCTCCTTGAACCAGTCTCCTGCCTGTATCTTGTATGATTTTTTGAGCAAAATATAGCCTCATGTATAAGTTACTCAAGATATTGGCGAATTGTATTTCACATGATATGTGTAATTTCACAAACATTACGGGTATTCTACAAAAAAAATTCTCACATTTCACACACTCATATTTTTAGGCAAATTAGGGGTATACACTGAATAAAAAAACTGTATATGGGAAGTCTCATGGGAGGGGTGAAAGACAGGCAGGGAATGAGGGCAAAGAAGAGGTGGCAAGTGGCTGAAGAGGTCGCAGTGGAGAGAATCGCATCCACATGGACCCCGTGAAGAAATCTCCCCTGACTTTAAAACAGAGATGTGCTATGTGCCATGGTCCTCAGATGCACGCTGACACAATTAGCAACCTATGCTTTGCACACCAGTTATTAGTGCTCCGTTTGGTCGTTATCTATCGCTATCAGCGGGCTGTCAGACATTAAGACTACTGTAGCGCCGTTATTCATAGACAAGCTGGTAAGTTTCTATTAAAGTTTAATCCCCCCAAAAATGTACCCACAACTAGAGAGCGGACAGGTCTGAGCAGGAGACTTCCTGCAACTGAGCAATAACGTTGCTCAAAAGCTTCTGCACTGACAATTCCACATAATGAACGTGGCAAATGGAAGGAAGTATGAATACATAAGTGTATCATCGGTTGCCAGAATTGCTAGAGCAGGTATGTAGAATAAGTCGGCCGAAGTGCGACACAGCTCTTATTAGTAACTTTGCTTTTGCTTTGGCTGGTAATTTAAAAGAACTACCTGTCCTCCCGTTGAAATGCAGACATGAAATGCAGGGGGGGGGGGGGGGTCAATCAGGAGACAGGCCTTAAAATAATGGCATCGCTGACAGTTTTTCAAGAGCGTAGATTAAAAAATGTATTTAAGTGGTGCAATCGCATTTGCAGGTAGTGTTTCGTAGGTGCATTGGGGGATAGTGTGTACATAATGTATGTGGATTCACTTACACACTCACCTTGGTTGTGTATCTGCGCACCGGCACTGCTGTGTGTGTATATTTCCTGTGACAGCTGAAAAGAAAATGTTTATCCCCAATAACAATATGGAGGGGGGGGGGGGGGTAAAATAGTCCCTCAGTCGCGCAGGGAGCAGTGGATGGGCGCGGATTAACTTAGACTCAATCTGTGCTTGGTCCCTGCTCCACAGAAATGACCAGAAACTGTGTTTTGCCTGGACTGGCCAATGAGGGGGGCTGGTAAAGAAGAGTGAAGCAAATCCAGAAAATAGTAAGCAATGGGCGGGCTCCAAGCCCATTGTTTGTGTACAATAGTGTCTCGCAAACAAGACGCATGCACTAGCTCATGCTCTCACAGGCTCAACCCCAAAAAGATACCTTTCATCTACCTAGACATTGCAACCTGTATCTCCTAAAACAGGCTCTGCCCCCATTGCACTGTCTGAAGCTTGAGTAGTCAAACTGAACCATGGCTGTGCTACGTAAGGTTCAGGCCAGGCCTAGAAGACAGCAGTGATTTACAAATGCAACCACGTTCACATATATCGTGTAAAATTAAGCCCTACATTTCTGTTGCCTCTTAATCTCCCACCAAGACGTAGGATGTGCACAGAGGTAAAAAAGCAAAACATCAGCTCATTCTGAGATAAAGCAACCCTGATATGGCTCTTAACTCAAATAATAGGTCAACAAAATTGTGTACAATTATGTATATGCTGCTCACTATTGTGAAACTAGTATCAAGCCCATATACCAGACCTCATTGCCCAAAGGGGAAACAAAAACCTGTGAAAGTGGGGGATATATGCACGACTCCCCGCTACAAAGGGATCCTGCACACATACCACCAATACTAGCAATGGAGCCCTACCTCAGCTTTCATGTTGGCAATGTCATGTATCTGAATCTTCAAAACATCACCGGATGATTTATCCTGCACTGAATTCTTTACTATAAGAAAGAGGCACATTTGTAAGGTGCCACATTCTGGCAAGCAGAGCACTGGACTAGTTACACACTGCGAAATACACATAGGTTGGGATGCATCTGAGGGGTCTCATTGACAGAACACATTGATTATGTATTCTAAAATGAGCCTACTCTTTGTAGATACGGATATCCACAGCTGTTTGGTTTAAACTGAGAATCCGGCAGTTTATTATTTTTTCCCTTGAAAGTTCTCTTGTGTTTTTATGGTATGTCCAAATGCCCCCTAATCTAAAGGGTCTTACACATACCCACTTTAGAGCCATGGACTCCTGCTCATAGCACTAGAGACACAAAAGAGTCCTGCATTTGTTTTCAAGATGGCATCGTTCTCAAACCCAACAGACGGACTAGCTGGGGGTACATCTTGATTGTATCCCAGGTGTGAGATACAGTGATACCTACCTGTAAAGACAAGATGCTCTAGCAAAGAGCATAATTCCCTTTGCACCCAAGTATTTTGTGGGGAGATCATATGAATGTGGACTGAAGTGTGATCTGTGAATAGGAGAATCTGAGAGTGACAAAATGGTTCACATGTAAACAGGAAGGCAGTTTTCTATTTCTGCAGGTGACCCCCACCACCACTGGGCTTCTGTTCCTGTTCAGACTGCTATGATGTACACTGGGCTCATGTGTACCACTTTGAATAATACTACCCAGTGTCGGTTACCTTTTCCTGCTGTCCTGTCTTGGGGGAATGAACAAACTTTCTCACCATGGCAGCTGAAATAAGGAATCTGTGTTATCTGCTAAGCATCAGAACGAAGGGAAGCCCTTTTGAGGAGTAGTCTTCCTCCTATCTAGCTAGGATTTGGAATACACATTGGATCACACTCAAGCCTCTGACACTCAGAGAGGGAGCAAGCCTGTTATGAAGCGTTTCAACCCCAGTAACTGAAGCTTGATTGTCTGAAAATTGGCAATAACCAATGGCAGTGATATGCTGCGAACTGCCTAAAATGAGAAATACAAACTGAGCACCACTCCAGAAAGTTGAATAACACACTGAGCTTTGCGTGCGTGAAGGTTTGTGTGTTTCCTAGATTCAAGCAGCTTTCCCCCGAGAGGATCCGAGCCTGGCGTTCTTTCCTTGACCATGTTGCTCTCAAGCCTGCAGTTTAAAAGAAGATCAGTAGCCAGCAACAATTGGGATAGGAGGTAAAGCCCTTGCCCTGTTGACATCATTCTTATCGTAGAGGACTCAATCAGTGCACTTGGACAAATTCAAGTCGGCACCTTTTTCTGTCCCATGTGGTATTCCGCAAGGCTCATCATTGAGCCCCACACTCTTTAATATCTATGTGGCGGAATTAGCACCACTGATAAGAAGCTTCAATTTGATTCCGACATCTTATGCTGACGACACCCACTTGGTGATCTCGACAGTGGATAAGGACATCAATCACTCATCAAAACTTCACAACTGTATGCTGTCCATAAGCCACTGGATGAGCACTCATTGCTTAAAGTTAAACTCGAGCAAAACAGAGGTGATTATGTTCAGAAATCGTTCCCCTCCTTGGTCCCCAGCTTGGTGGCCAGACAATCTGGGCCCTCCCCCTACGCCTGTAGATAAGGCAAAAAATCTTGGGGTTATCATGGATGAAAAGCTCAGTTTTAAAGCCCAAGTCTCCAAGGTTGTTTTGTCCTCATTTTTTTATGATCAAGACTATTAGAAAAATGTTCCCTTTCATTCCCAAGTTGTGCAGAAAATCACTAGTAAGCTCCTTGGTCTTATCTAGGCTTGACTATTGCAATGGATTATACATTAAGGTGCAATCCACCCTTCTTAGGAAGTTACAGGCAGAGCAAAATGCGGCGGCTTGACTGATTTTGGATATTCCAAAATATTAGTTGGTTATATCAGCATTGCGAGAACTCCACTGGCTGCCAATCTGCCAGCAGATAAAATTTAAGACCCTCTGCATGGCATATGAGGCATTACATAAAGAAGGGCCGGAATTTTTAGAGGACCTGCTCAGATGGTACATTCCGAACAGAGCGCTGCGTTCAGCTAATGCCTATTTGATGCAGCCAGTTAGGATCAAAAAGATGAACTGGGGGGAGGAGCCTTACCTTCAACACCGTCAAGAAATGGAATTCTCTTCTGTTACACCTAAGAAAAATTATTCCCCATCTGGAACTTAGGAAACAATTAAAGGCCTGCCTCTTTCAGCAGTAGTGGTATTCAGTACAGTATGATATTCCGTAAGCGCCAAGACACCCGAGGGTATTCGTGCGATGTACACATTTCATTAACAATAACAAAGTGTAGGTGTGCTAAAATACCGGGCAAGGTTGTTCCTCCACACAACAGTATGACCTTTTTTTTATTAAAAAGTGGAGTCAGCCTCATACTCACCACCCGCCTTGATACTCTGGCTCACAAGAGCCACTATTCACAAAGGAGTGAGCACAGTTCTCCACCAGCTTTGGGCCCGAGTATCAGAGGAATCCTCAACAGCCAATGAGGGTGAACAACACCAGACTGTGAAAAGGTATAGCACCCAGCTGGCCACTAAGCACTGACAGAGAGAAATATTTCATACCCATCCAGGCTGGTATTAGAATTTTGGTGGGCTTGGTAGTAGTCTGAACTTCCAGCTTTCTCAAGGTCTCCCACTGAATCAAACCTGTGACTCTGTATGGTTATAGTATTACCATGGCCAAAGATACACACTCCTAAATTCTAATGGCCCTTAAACCTAAGAGGGTCAATGTCCCCCTTGCCAAAAACCGTGGAAAAGAACCTAATGTGATTACAGACTGTGATACAGGACCCTAAATCTAAAATTGCTTGAACAATTAAGTGTAAAGAATTGAGATCGCCACCGTTCTTCCTTTCTTTTAAGTACTGTAATTTTAATGCTATGATTAAATCGCTGCTACTTTTTTAATTCAATAACTCTGGCTGGACAGTTATGTTTGGGAGTAATAATTCAGCTATAGTTTTAACTTGATCAGCCATCAAACCACCTCCAATGAGCAAGGCTGCCAAGAAACCAAGAAGAGTCACAGCTTTGGAGGAGAAGCTTTATCTCTCCAACATACACAGCATCCTGGTGTGGAGGGAAGACATGCAGTCTCACCTTTGACACCACTTGGTGGTACCGCCTTCTGCATGCATCTGAAAAAGGTCCAACACTCTTTCATTCATAAATATTTGTCCATCCCAAAGGTACGTAGCCAGATGGGGAAATTGGGAATGATCGAAAATCCATTAATAACCTCTAGTGCCAATGAAAGGGCGAGATTTTGATCGATACCTCATCACTATTGATCCAAACCTCGATCTGGTCGACTGAACCTTTGTTGCCTGTCTTGGAGGATGAAAGTGCCCCTGTACCAAACCAGTTCACCCAAGAAAGTACTCTGCTCCCAAAGATCACAAACAACTTCTAGCTTTCAAAAGTTTATTGTAAAGATATGATAAGCTGCAAATACAGGCATCTCAGAATGAGATTCACGAGATACACAGGTCCAATTACATACATGTGCTCTCGGAAAGCCCTCAGACGAGCAACGGAAATCACTAACACAAGTTCTAAGAATAATAAAGCTATCAGCATTGACGCATATCTCTCCTTCATTTAAGCTGGAGGAAAACGCACAGGTTAGGCTGTCCCTACCCTGCTCTAGATGGTATCCCTACTTAACCAAAACCCAACCTAACAAAGGTGTCAGCAGTGAATGACCCCCAAGGGAAGTCACTCACTCTAAGTCTCTTGGTGAAAACCTATAGTTCTCCAGTCATGACCCCTCTCTGCCTACCCATCCGCTCTCTAAAGGGTCCTCAGGTATCTGCTCTAACTCCACCCAGGGGTGCTGTCCCTAATACAAAACAGTCAACAACATTTGAGACGCCCCTCGCAAGACGCCTCTCACGTGGTGTAGCTTCTGGCTTTTTCCATGCTGCTTTGTGTTGGGCCTCATACGTTAGAGTTGACCTTGCTTCTCAGACTCTTCTCCGGCCCGCTGATACCCCTTAAACATTCCGAAACCCTCCTCCATGTCTGGGCCGCCTACTGAACAGACCTCTATTCATTCATTTATAATTGGATCCCCCCTTTCCTTTCAGACAGACATCTGCTGCCAAGAACCCAACTCTCATAGACTTCCAAAAAGGCCTGCAACATTTCTTGGCCCAGACATGTACGTGTAAATCAATGTTAAAACATTTCAGGCCTATAATATTTCTCATCATGATTATAGCATTCAACTTCTTCATTAATTAAAGCATGTTAATACTCTTATTCTATTATTCAGTAAACATCTCTATAAATCATGGCCCATTTAATGCAATGACCAAAACATTAATACAATCTATGTCGTGAAAAGAAACACCTTCCCTTTTAGCTCTGGCCCTGAGGCCTACCACATTCTGCGTTTAACCACATACCATCTTATTTTTTAACAGCTACACGACATGGATTCAGAAATAATCACATCTACTAAAATCATATAGTGTCACACATTTCTGTATTAGTTCCACTTCTATTTAAATCTCTACATTAGCTATACATTCAGAATATAATTATAGATACTATTAGCACTCATGGCATTTCTCCTCATGATTTGTGCTTACTACAGGTAAGTGTGATGCACTCATACATTTAGGTCAGTTTGCGCTCTCTCAGTTCCCCCCTTTGATGACCTCTCGGGGTCATCACTAACATTTAAACTGCAGTTATTGGTAGCATAACTTGTCTCTGCGCTTCCAGAGCCCTCAGACTCCTGTACTGATTATCTTGTATGGCAGCCAATCTCTGCAGCTGTTCTCTTTGGGCCCTTTCTGACCTTCTTGCTCTGTACCATTTGAATACCCTCACCAATCCCCACAATATAATCCCACAGATCAATATTATGATGATAGGTTTTAGTATATACCACACAAAGCTTTTGCCTAAGGTGGAAATCCACCCTCCAACTGCACTCATTCCGTGGCCCACCTTTTCCCAGACATTTTCTCTACTCAAATCTTCGATCTCTTTGTGAATATTAGTTATGTTCCTAATAACTTTCTCAAGGGGCTTCGAATTGTCTGGAATGTAAGTGCAGCATTCCTGGACCTTCAAAGCCTTACAGACTCCGCCCTCTTTTGCTAGTAGGACATCTAACGCAAGACGGTTCTGAAGAACCATAGCCCTTATCGATTGCATCTCTCCTTCTACCAGCATTAAGGACTGAGCAGTGCTGGCAGACAACCTGTCGACAACTGTTGCCAGTCGTCTAATTTTAACATCATTAAGGATTACTCCCAAAAGAGGGAACATAGCTCCAAAGACATCTCCAACCATTTCTGCATCTCCTATATCCCTCCTTCCCCTCGATGATGTCTTGCCCTCAATGATCACTAAGTCTTGTGCATGATATATTTTGGGGAAGACAATTGCTAAGTAACATGATCCATACCAGTTGTCAGGTAGTCTCACGTAGGCATTTCTTCCACATACAAAATACACATTTGGAATTACTTGCATTCCCTTCAGGAAATCTTTAGTATAGTACTCTATATTGAAAGCATGTTCACAGTCAACTTCTCCCACGTATACATTTTCATAATACGTTTTGGCTCGGTGA
Source organism: Lissotriton helveticus (assembly GCF_964261635.1). Classification (NCBI taxonomy): domain Eukaryota; kingdom Metazoa; phylum Chordata; class Amphibia; order Caudata; family Salamandridae; genus Lissotriton; species Lissotriton helveticus. The sequence continues at coordinate 1,374,555,505 of NC_136068.1, forward strand.
AGACATAGCTTTCCTCTCTGCGTCTTATCTAAAGCTATTGGACCACTACTACCCTTTCTCTTGTGTGCCTTCTCTTCCTCGGTCCAATCTGTTTTCCATTGTCCTGATTTTTTCAAAATCTTTTGTCTCCTGTAACGATCATCCACCTGCCCTATGAACTTCTTCTCGACTTCTGACACCTTGCATGTCAGGTTATTCCTACGGGCATGTGAAGTATCTAAGGTAATCCAAGGAATGAAGAACTTGGCCAATCTGTCTTCACTCTTCCAGTAGTCCCATTTGTTCATCTGCTTATAATTTGGGACTTCTGGCAACACTGAATCATAATTGGAGAAATAATATTCAAAACTATCTCTCTCATAAAATATACTAAGCAATAAGCTACATGTAATGCCATATGTCAGCGGGAGGTGATGATATCGAATGCCCTCATCTACAGACGCCGGCAACTGCATGCAGACGTAACAATCCTTAACCTCCATGGCATCCACGTATTCATATAAGAGTTTAGCATAAGCATTTGACCTAAAGTCTCCTTGGGACTCATCTACGTGTAACCTACGGGCCTCTGCAGCTAATAACGCCTTCTCTTGAGTGTTTTCCCTTTTCTCACCAGCAACAGTAGGTGTAAGCGTTTCTACAGAATTCACATCAGTTACCTTTGCCTCTTCCTCATGTCCCTTTACATAAGAAATTGTTACCACTAAAGCTATTAATATTATCACTCCTACTATTAGTGTACCTATTATACATTTAGCTCTGCGGTTCTGGGTGCCGGCCTCCATTTCGTCAGACAATGTGGCTCTCTCTTATCTTAGCAAAAAGTTCTTTTCCTCCTTTTCCTTTACAGTCTCTTTTTAATCCTTTTGTCTTTAGAGTCCACACAACTGGAAGCTGACAACCTTCTTCGCAAAAGTCCTTTAACAGTTCAATAAAGACAACCCTAGCCCTTCTCCATCAACTCAAGGGAAGTTCCCTAAAATTCTCTGCTTCCTGGGCGCTAGGTAATCTTCTTTTTTCTGTTCACTTTATTTACAAAGTCCTTTAACAGTCTACTATCAAGCCTGTGCCTGCAGCTTCAATAGCATAGTTCAGTATTTCCAAACGAAGATTGTGCTCTTCATGTGCTGTTATCGTTGTACCAAAGTCGGGGAATTGCAATTCTGAAAGGAACATGTGTTTTAACTTGCTGAGGCGGGGAGGTCTGGGGAGCATGAATGTTAGTGACCCTTCTTGTTCGACTCCGGGTACCAACAGTCGTATTTCCACGGTGATAATGGGCTCAGAACTGGACACCACCACCGCTCGGATCCTCCCTGTCTCCGGTTTCACAGACATTTGTCGCCAGATATGTCCACTCAGGTGTGGAGTATCTTCTGTTAGGCACACGCACTCTTCTTGACCTTCTTCGGTCGGGTGCTTCAGCGCCCTGAGCACCTTCTTCTGGGTCTGAGTCTTCTGATATCGGAGGAAGGGTTACCTCTGGAGTTGACCTCAGGCTAGAGCTCCTTCTTTGCGGCCAATTAGCTTCTCCACGTGCCCTTCTACTCCTTCTCCTTCTTGTCTGTTCTCGCTCTCTGTCAGACCTGTCAGTGTCTGACTCGTATTCCCAGCTACTTTCCCCTTCTGTAGCGTCTTCCGTTTCGCTGTTGTACTGACCGTCCTCAGCTTGGTCAGACTCGTTCCCTGCTTCCGCTGGCACCTCTACAGCTTGGCTAGCCCCCTCTATGGCTTCTCGGTCCTCTTCTGGACGTCTATCCGAGAGAGGAGCTGTTTCTTCCCGAGGTGCTGGAACCCTTCGCGTATGTGACGCGTGGATCCAATTGGGCAGGCCTCCCACCTTCACAGCTGTGTTTGTGATCAGGATGATCTGGAAGGGCCCACGCCAACGAATATCCAAACAGCTTCTTCTCACATGTTTTTTCACCAGGACCCAGTCCCCAGGGTACAGGTCATGGCACGGGCCCTGGCACGCTGGAACCTCGGCAGCCTGCACCTGAAGGGACACAGAACGAATGGCGTCAGACAGCCCCTTACAATAGTCCAGGATCATATCATCTGTGATATTTAACAGTGCAGTAGTTGGGACAGATGGCAGCCTCATTGCTCTCCCCATTAACACCTCATGTGGTGATAACCCCGTTCTTCTGTCTGGGGTACTACGAAGGCTCATGAGAACCAATGGCAGGGCGTCAGGCCAACTCAGGGTCGTTGAGGAACAAACTTTGGCTATTCTGGCCTTGATCGTGCCATTGATCTGCTCCACAATTCCTGAGGCTTCTGGTCGGTAACTGCAATGCAACTTCTGATCAATATTCAGAGCTGCGCAAATCATTTTCACAAGCTCGCTGTTAAAATGGGTTCCCCTATCTGATTCCAAAAAGGCCGGCACCCCGAAGCGCGGAATGAGTTCCCTGAGCAGTAACTTGGCCACTGTGAGGGTGTCGCACCTACGTGTAGGGTATGCCTCAACCCATCTGGAGAACACACAAACAACCACCAGGACATAGCGGAGGCGGTTGCACCTTGGCATTTCAATGAAATCTATCTGCATTCGATTGAATGGACCTCCAGACCTTCCTATGTGGCTCAGCGCAACTGGTGTTCTTTTTCCTACGTTCAGCTGCTGGCAGGTTACACAACGCTGGCACACTGCTTCTGCTGCTATTCTAAACTTAGGATTGTACCAAGTCTGTCTAAACACTCTCAGCATAGCATCTCTCCCTAAGTGTACGGGACCATGTATGAGTCTAGCCATTGGACTCACCATCTCATTGGGCAACACTGCTCTGCCGTCTGCTGAGACCCAAAAATGGGACTCACCCATTACACATCCTGCCTTTTCCCATGTTTCTTTTTCAGAATCAGGAGCATTTTCTTGCATGTTTGACAGTTCATCCCAAGTATCAACAGTTTCCAGTATCATGGCTAATTCAGTCCTTACATTTATTCCACCCACTTCCACCTCTGTGAAAGAGTACCCTTGTTCCGCGCAATACCGCGCAACTTCATCGGCATATCTATTGCCTTTTGAAACGAAGTCCTCATTTCTGGTATGTGCGGTGCACTTTACAACTGCGATACCTGCTGGGCATTGCAACGCCTCTAACAACAGGCGCACAAACTCTCCATTGCGAATGGGAGAGCCTGAAGAGGTCATGAAGCCTCTTTGAGACCATAACTGTCCGTAATCATGAACTACCCCATAACCATATTGGCTGTCGGTGTATATGGTGACTCGAATTTGATTGCTTGCCAAACAAGCACGTGTCAAGGCAATAATTTCGGCTACCTGAGCGGAGTGTACTCCTTCCAGGCACCCAGCTTCCACAACTCCAGTAATTGTACACACAGCATAAGCTGCTCTCAACTGCCCAACTTCGTCTCTTACACATGAGCCATCGACAAAGAAAATTTCGTCTGGGTCGGTCAGTGGCTCATCTACGATGTCGGGTCTGGGTTTGGTGCATAGTTCAGTCACATCAAGGCAGTCATGGTCTGTACATTCATCATCATCCTCGATATCATTTGGGAGTGGCATCAAGGTAGCAGGGTTCAAAACAGAGCATCTCTTGAGGGTCACATTCTCTGCAGCAAGAATAACTTGCTCATATCGCGTGAGCCTGCTGTTGGTCAGATGCTGTGTTTTGGTCCTGGTCATCAACAGTTCAACAGAATGGGGCACGCACACCTCTAACGGGTGCCCCATGACGATATTTTCACATCTCTCAATGCTGACACCCGTTGCAGCAACGGATTTGAGACATCCGGGCAACGCTGCGGCTACTGGGTCTAAAGTAGCCGAGAAATAAGCAACTGGTCTACGGGCATTCCCATGGATTTGGACCAACACAGACAACGCGCAACCTTCTCTCTCACAACAGTAAAGAAAAAATGGTTTATTGTAATCAGGCATTCCCAATGCCGGAGCACGACACAGGTCCTCTCGCAGCTGTAGGAATGCCATCAAACAGTCTTTGTCCCATGGTACCGGATCGCTCACCTCCTTGTGTGTCAGTTTTTGCAAGGGCTTTGCTTTCAGTGAAAAGTTCACGATCCACTGTCGGCAATAACCCACCATCCCTAGGAACATCCTGACCTCTCTCTGTGTCTTAGGCGCATTCATTTTCATGATCGCCTCTATCCTGTCTGGTGACACCTTTCGTTTGCCTTTTTCTATTCTGTGTCCCAAGTACTGCACTTCTGTCAGGCAGTACTGCAATTTCCCCGGGGACACCTTGTGCCCATTGGCAGCTAGGTGATTTAACAAAGCAATGGAGTCTTCCCTGCAAGCTTCTTCTGTTTCTGACGCCACGAGGAGGTCGTCTATGTACTGGACCAGAACTGACTTCTGGGGCAGTACTAGACTTTCAAGATTTTTCTTCAAAAGCTGGTTAAAGATCGATGGGCTCTCTGTATACCCCTGAGGGATACGACACCATGTTAGGACGCGATTTTCCAGCTTAAATGCAAAAAGAAAATGGCTTTCTTCGTCCAGAGGGATCGAAAAGAAAGCCTGACAAAGATCGATCACAGTGAACCACTCAGCTTGGAATGGAATCTGAAACAGTATCACTGATGGATTCGGTACCACTGGACAACACGAAACGACTATGTTATTAATCTTTCGAAGGTCCTGTACTATCCGAAATTTCCCATTTGGTTTCTTCAGACCCATAATCGGGGAGTTGCATGGACTACCCACGATTTCTTTCAGTATTCCCTGTTTAATCATGGACTCAATCACGGGTTTTATGCCTGCAATCGTTTCTGGAGTCAATTTATATTGGGGTGTTCTTGGGAACTCAGCATGCGGTTTCACTACAATTTTCACTGGGTCCACCCCTTTGACCAATCCAATCTCCTCCCCAGTGAAATCCCATACTTCTGGTGCCACTGTCCCTCTCAAGTCCCAGGGGAGCTCGTCTACTGTCAAAGTAGGGTACAGCTCCACGCATATTCTTGAGTTTGCAACCTTGAAGTCTGCATCATCATCATTGGTCAATACCTCCACTCCCTGAGGTGTGCAATATATAGTACAATTCAATTTACACAACAGGTCTCTTCCTAGCAGACACACAGGACTTGAATCGCAAACCACAAACTGGTGCTCATCGCTGTACTTCCCTATTTTCACCTGTACTGGTTCTGTCAATTGGCTGGTTATTCTCCTGTTTGCGACCCCCACCACCTGTATGGTCTCTCCAGACATGGGCAGGTCTGGAACTGCAGCTGATCTGATCGTGGATCTAGTGGCTCCTGTGTCCACCAGAAATGTCGTAGGGCACCCTGCTACTTCTGCTTCCACATAGGGTCCCCTCTGGTCCACCTCCAATGCTGCCCCGAGGGTGCAGTCTTCTCTTTCCACTCTCTGTCCGGTTAATGGGTCCACATAATAGCACTCTTCCCCTTCTACAAACAGGGGCATTTGTCTATAGGTCTTACCCATAGTCCCTACTCGAGGAGGTTGCGGGAACTGGGCTCGGGGAGGAGCCCCCCCCCCTTTGAGCACCTTTCCTTGGTATGGCGTCACCCCTCTTGTAGGCGCGCTCTGGACCTCTTCCTCCTCTATCTCTTGTTCTCCTATCTCTACATTGTAGGGGCACTCGCGTTTCCAATGCCCCACCTCGTTACACTGGTGGCACCTCGTCGTTTTCTTCAAGGCAGCTATATCTAATCTGGGTCTAAAGGTGGAACTCTCCTCATTGCCCTTGTTCTGACTGTACTGCTTCTTTCCTCCTGTACCTGTTCCTTGCTGCTGTTGCTGTTGTCCCCCCTTCCCTGCTGCCTGCATCTGTACCACCATCAACTTTTCTTTTAATTTCTTAGCCTTGGAGTCTATCTCATCACAGCAGTACCTGGCATATCTCAGTATTTCGTCTAGGGGTTTACTTTGCCAACAAATCGAGTGTTGCTGAATCATTAAACTAATATCCGGTCTCAGTCCCAGGACGAACTTGGACACAAATTGCCCTATGTCTTTTGGATCCATTACATCCAAGCCGCTATACTGTTTAAACGCCTTCAGCAATCTCTCGTAATATTCGTGGACTGTCTCTTTGGGTTCCTGTCTTGTTCGGTCTATTCTGACCCAATCTATGTCTTGCATTGGCACTTTCTCTTTCAGCCAAGTCATCACTCTCTCGAATTTTGCCATCACAGTCTCGGACGGCCCATTAGTCTTAGCATCTCTCTCTGGCTCCGTTGTGGGCCACTCAGCGCTAACCTTGCATGCGGTCCACAGATCTCCTGGTACTACAATGTCAAACAGCGTGTTCAGATCTATCCATAGGACCTTTGAGATTTTTACAAATCTCTCCACTTGCTTGTACCACTCCACTGGGTTTTCCCGTAATTTGGGGAAGGAGGTGGTAAAAGCAGCTAAATCTCCCCTACTCCAAGGGACATGTACATAGTTCCCATTTGCGACTTCACGCAAAGGGTAAGCTTCTATTCCCTGCTGTCCTCCTGGTGTCATACCAAGCGTGCTTCTCCTGCCGGTCCCTTTCTTGGACCACCTCTCTTCCCACTTATCTAGTGCCCTCCATGTCCTTATTCCAGTGATCAGTTCCCTTATGTGCGTTTTCAGCCCAATCGTTCTCCTCTCATCTAGGTCCCGATCTGTATAATGTAGCCTGTGGTTACCCTGTAATGCTTTGGTTCTTGACAAGTCCACCATATATTTGCCTGCTAGTTCGACTAACTTCTCATGGACTGCTCTCGCTTTTCGAGTAATGTCCTTTGCCATATACAGTATTTCATCCTGTTCATACATTTCCATTCTTTCTAAAGGCAGGGTACCATCTACCATATCATCCAGGTCTGACCTTAAACTGGCGACATCGAGTCTCTTGGCTTTTATCTCAGCTCGCAATATGTCTTTCGAAGGGGGCTCACTGGTCTCCCTACCATCCCAACTTCGAGCTCTACGTTTGGGCTCGGGAGAGTTAAAGGGTGCCCTCCCTTGCTCCCATCTCTCCAGGTCCCATGCTCGGCCATCCGATCTTGGAAGGTGATGGAACACGGGCCTGTTACCCCTACTCTTGCTCTGCCCACTCTCTTCTTCTTCTCTCCTCTCACCGCACACCTCTCTGTTATTTTCCCTCTGGTCGCTACTCTCTCTTTGCCTAGTATCGCTCAGTATCCGATACGATCCTTCCTGGTTCCCCATATTCCCTGGGCTGCGCTCATTTCCGTCATCACAGGGACTATGGTGCGACCTCTCACAACTCCCATTCAGTTCTCTGGTGCCGGGCACACAGTGTGGACACTTAAAGCTGTTTCTGTACTCTTGCGCTCTCCTCTCCCCTTCACTGAGTATTGGGCGCGCCACCCCTCCACTCCCGGGGCCCCCGTTTTCCAGGTCTGTTCTATCTCCCCTCCGGGCCCAATGGGTGACTCCCCTACTCTCTCTCTCTCTACAGTCCCACTCCGGGCTGCTCTCCCCAGCCCCGCAGTGAGTCCGAGCTCGGCTGTCCTGACTTTCCCTTTCAGCTTCCGCAGCTATGATGCTCTTTTGAGCCTTCACTGCCTCATCCCACTGCTTCATGTACTCATTTAGCTCTTGAAAGGATTTTCGTCCAGATCCCCTCAGATCCATTGGCCATCTAGGGCCCCCAGGATCTCCTCCTGGGTCCCCTGCTGTGTGCATCGGGGTGCTCCACTCTCTCGGTATCGGCATCTGACTTGGGGAATTGATCGTATCATCCCTTCTTGCCTTCTCTGCTCTTTCTCTGTCCTTCCGTACCCGTTCTTCCCCTCTTGCTCTCTCTTGGTCATATATCGATATTATAGGACCTATGGTAACAGGTACCTGTAGTGCATCTGGTAATGCGTAGGATGTGGCGCTTTCCGTTTCCGGCGCTCTTTGTACCACAAACCTCCCGACTACCTGTTGCACCTGACTAGGCTGGGACAGCTCTTTCTTTGCCTCAGGATCCCACTCTGAACTGGGAAGCGGTCTATGCTCTCCTGTATTGCCCCCCTTTTCTCCTTCCGTATGCTCGACCTCTCCCCCTGCTCTATTATACGGGGGTGGCCTGTCTGTCAGTAATCTGTTTATCAGGCTGTCCTCTGTTTCGCTCTCATCATCTTCTTCTAGGGGGCTTTTATTTACGGGTACCTCTAACACTGGGTACAGTTTATTTACTTCCAGGTTATGCACTCTCCATCTTTTAGCATCCGCATCCCACCTGGCATCCTGTACTGCCCTTACCGATCGTTTCACCCTTTCTTGTCGTCTGTTCATATTCTTTTCATGCGCTGCCCTAACCCATGCTTCAAGAGCTTCAAACTGGGTCGGTCTAGGCAAGGGTCTCATTGAGGTCATGACTGATTTTAATCGATGTAACACCTCTAATCTGAACGTCCCGTACTTCGGGAACGTCAGTTCCTCATTTCCTTCAGTAATCTTACTCCACTCTGATATCCAAAGGATCGTATGCAGCCCAACATTCACTGCCATATAACGAGCTGGCGTACCCTCCGGCGGGGCTTCTTCCCCTTCATACGATCCCCGCTTCTCTTTTTTAAACACCGCTCTCAGCCATTTAAAACACTTCATAATTATGCGCACAATATCCAGCTTCGCTACTCTGTTTACTTCCTGATGACAATCCACCAATCCTGTCGCGGCTTTGCTAGCTTGGCCTATCGCAGCGCGGTCTTTCTCCGGTCGGCCAATCACGTCGCGACACTTTCTGACGTCACTTTTCTCCGCTTCGCAGCAGCACCCCTCCTTTCTCAACTCGTCTCCCGGTTATGCATGCGTCCCATTCATACACCGAAAAATGACTACTTCCGACCAAGCGGTCACTTCTCTCGACTGTACGTCCACAGTCTATATGTAATTGTCAACACAACTGACGAAATGTCTATCGTCTCTCTGATAGGTTCCTTACGCACACAGTAACTTCCGACCAGCGTCCGTTACTCACGCACTCACTCTTACGGTCCCCCTATCTCGGTCTTTCGGGTGATCAATGGTACCTCATGACCCCCTTCACACTAGTTGACAATTACTCTGGGTGTCCGATACACCCGAACCACTTAAGCTCTCCTTGAACTTAAGATTTCCACCGGTTGCGCGCGCTCACAACCTGTTCCGCAGTCACTCTACAGACATTCAACTCCGCCAGACATTACAACATAGATACAATACAAAACACCGCAATCTAACACGCATAACCCTTTATACTCACTCTCGACCGATACTGCTGCTTTTTCTGTCTCACGTCATCCAGATCTTCTTCGGCGGGCGGTTCTTCCGATCATCGATCTCTAGGGGCCTTGGGGTAAGCTAACCTGGCCTAGGTCACCGTCCTCAAGAAGGCAACCATCCTCTGCTACCAACTGAAAGGGCGAGATTTTGATCGATACCTCATCACTATTGATCCAAACCTCGATCTGGTCGACTGAACCTTTGTTGCCTGTCTTGGAGGATGAAAGTGCCCCTGTACCAAACCAGTTCACCCAAGAAAGTACTCTGCTCCCAAAGATCACAAACAACTTCTAGCTTTCAAAAGTTTATTGTAAAGATATGATAAGCTGCAAATACAGGCATCTCAGAATGAGATTCACGAGATACACAGGTCCAATTACATACATGTGCTCTCGGAAAGCCCTCAGACGAGCAACGGAAATCACTAACACAAGTTCTAAGAATAATAAAGCTATCAGCATTGACGCATATCTCTCCTTCATTTAAGCTGGAGGAAAACGCACAGGTTAGGCTGTCCCTACCCTGCTCTAGATGGTATCCCTACTTAACCAAAACCCAACCTAACAAAGGTGTCAGCAGTGAATGACCCCCAAGGGAAGTCACTCACTCTAAGTCTCTTGGTGAAAACCTATAGTTCTCCAGTCATGACCCCTCTCTGCCTACCCATCCGCTCTCTAAAGGGTCCTCAGGTATCTGCTCTAACTCCACCCAGGGGTGCTGTCCCTAATACAAAACAGTCAACAACATTTGAGACGCCCCTCGCAAGACGCCTCTCACGTGGTGTAGCTTCTGGCTTTTTCCATGCTGCTTTGTGTTGGGCCTCATACGTTAGAGTTGACCTTGCTTCTCAGACTCTTCTCCGGCCCGCTGATACCCCTTAAACATTCCGAAACCCTCCTCCATGTCTGGGCCGCCTACTGAACAGACCTCTATTCATTCATTTATAATTGGATCCCCCCTTTCCTTTCAGACAGACATCTGCTGCCAAGAACCCAACTCTCATAGACTTCCAAAAAGGCCTGCAACATTTCTTGGCCCAGACATGTACGTGTAAATCAATGTTAAAACATTTCAGGCCTATAATATTTCTCATCATGATTATAGCATTCAACTTCTTCATTAATTAAAGCATGTTAATACTCTTATTCTATTATTCAGTAAACATCTCTATAAATCATGGCCCATTTAATGCAATGACCAAAACATTAATACAATCTATGTCGTGAAAAGAAACACCTTCCCTTTTAGCTCTGGCCCTGAGGCCTACCACATTCTGCGTTTAACCACATACCATCTTATTTTTTAACAGCTACACGACATGGATTCAGAAATAATCACATCTACTAAAATCATATAGTGTCACACATTTCTGTATTAGTTCCACTTCTATTTAAATCTCTACATTAGCTATACATTCAGAATATAATTATAGATACTATTAGCACTCATGGCATTTCTCCTCATGATTTGTGCTTACTACAGGTAAGTGTGATGCACTCATACATTTAGGTCAGTTTGCGCTCTCTCACCAACAAGGGTCATTGTAACTCATGCGTCCAACGGCCCTTTATAGGCAGCTCCCCGTCATTAAAATCTTCGGATTCCCTGTAGGTCCAACTTCCACTGTCAAAAAAGGCCTCTAAAATGATAAGTTTTAACAAAACCCCAAAAAAGAGTTGTTTCTTTATTTTTTTTATTTTTTACAGTTAATGAATCAACTGCACAACAAATTGTGGTGATCTATGTAGACTTCTTTTTTTACGAAAAGGCAACTCGGAGTTTGACCAGTAAGTATTTTAAAACTGGTCTTTTGTGGCTACCTGTAAAACACTGTTAGGCCAGGAAAGCGGCGCTGGTCCTTGGTGGGGCTCATAGATACCCTTCCCGGTGAAGCAGTTTGCACATCTCTCGGGTTGGTATATACCCATGTCCATGAGCCATAGCATCTGTATTTCCCAGTTTTCTAGGGGCCGCAGCTCACACTTAGAAGGAGAGTAATTTTGCGGTCGCAAATAAACACAAGGGCATGTTGGCAAATAGAGCTGAAAGTAAGTAATACATTCCCGTATTCAGGCCTATCTATGAAATTCACACAGCCCAGATCACCCCGATGCACGCGCGCGCAGCCTTATCACCGCTTCACAAGCCTCCGACTTTCAGCCTTTCAAGAAAAAATGGATGTGTGGCCCTACAATGGAGCTACGGCGGCAGGAAATGTTCTCCGAATTTCAATTTCCCGTCATATTATTACCGTATTAGTTTTCCTATTAGAAGCCGGCGGTGAGCATGGTTCCTATTACCGACGGTATAAACAGGGGGGCACGGCTTGTCTGGGGTCTGCTTCTGCTGCAGCCGCCCCACCACGGCAGCCCACGATCCCATGCAGCCCTGCCTTTGAAAACTCTGATTATTTTCTCTGGGGTTGGACGTTATCAGCTGTTTCCTTTTATTGTGAAAACCAGCAGAGTATGTTCGGTGATATAAAGCAGCCTGTACACCAAGCCCTCTTTAAATGGCGCGCTTTGCATTCGGAGTATAGGTATGAGCCTACATTCAGGATTAGTAAAAAATCTTAACTCCTGAGCATGGCTCGAGTCGGGGTACCACACGGGTGGACGGTGTCCCCCTACTTATTTTACCGGGCTTTTACCAGTTGAACGCCGTCCCCCCTACCCAAAAGCTGGACTTTCAATTATGGCGTTACTTGCCCGCACGGCCGCCCCATCGATTTCCCTTTACCCAGTGACTCGAGAGATCCGTGCGACTGGAATTTAACCTGCATTATTACTATTATAATATTATGCATAACGCAAAGCAAGGAGAGTTGTAAAACCAGGACTGGCTGACATCACCCACATGACAGTGGAAAACTTGAGAGCTCGATAACTGGAGCCACACATTCACTCTTTGGTCTCTCTGGGGCGAGATCGGAGCTCATTCAGAACGCTGCTCACGCGCTGGCTTCTCTGATGCCATCGCATCTAAGGAGTGAGCGAGGGGAGGCAATGAGTCTGATGGTGCAAGCCACCCTTCGTGATGTCACTTCCTGTCGTGATGTCACTTCCGGTGACACCACCTAACTTGAACCGTCCTCCCACTTCTTTTTTTAGGACTTGTGCCCTGCTCCTAAGGAAAGATCTAGCAACTATTCGCAAGAGTTGACTGACTTCTGTTTGTCACTCGGACAATTTGAGACGTTCTCCCATTTGGAGATCCAGGGTTTATTTTCTTTTTCTTTCTTAAACCCTCCCATTTCAGTTGTGTCCTTTTTTTGAGGAATACCTCATCAAATAAACTTTGTTCTCATTATCTCACCTTAAAGGAGGTGCATTGTGTTGCTGCAGAATGCTTACTCATGCGTGCGCATTAAGGATTGTGATGAAAACTCTTTACACCTTATGATGAGCAAAATGTAATACAACATTATAAGCTAGGTTTCTCTTGTCATTGGGCCCTGGTTTAAATGGCCTAATGACAAGGCACGTACAGAATCAAAAACAAGGCAACTAATGTGCAAATATACATAAAATCTGCCTATAATGTGTTTTATCACTCCAGATGATTGGGTCTGATCCTAGGGACTGTCCTGCCATGCTTCGGGCTGGACAGAAGACCATCAGCAGGAGATTCACTGCTACAGGAGGAGACCATAGACCCTTCCCCACTGCTCTGAACACGGAAAGCAAGACAAACTGGGATACGAGGTTGAAATCAGACTGGAGGAACGTAGGGACCTCAGAGTTTATCACATTTCTGTATTGTTGAGCTGTGGAATGTCCTTGTTAAAAGTTTTCAAGTCAAGCACATATTGTGAGAAAGACCATTAAAGAAATATTACTCGACGAGTAGGAGGTCCTCGAATAACATCAAGGGCATCTTTTCATCATTAGAACCATAAAAGAAAATTACATCACACATGCTATTCTTGACACAACTCAGGCAAGTAAATGGAACCAAGAGCCTTCGATTACAGTGTATAGAAAGAACCCGAGGATACACGTTGGTGAATTCATCCATACAAAAACAGAGAAGTTGCACAGTTTATTTCTGTGAGTAGGGATTCTCTAAAGAGTGGACTTCACATAGGAGGAGCGACTGCTAAAGTAATCCGGTTTCAATTGGCCAACACTGTGGAGAGTTTGGTGAGCCCTCACTATGGATCACAGAGATTCTGGAAACATTAAACACTGAACATACACATACAATACATGTTCACTGGAACCGAGAACAAGAACAGAAGACTGAGGGAAAGAAGCAAAAGTCAAAAGTTACAGGAATTAGGGACATGGGCTGAGGTAGAAGACCCAACGGGGTACCGTCCCAGGCCAAATTTACTGCAGGAAGAAACAAGGAGCTGGATATTGCAATTAACCCCCACAGAAAAGACTGGTCAGCTACTAATCATCCCAGTTCAGAACATCGGATAAAGAACAATGAAACCAACATCACACACATTTTAATTTGTAAACTCACACTCTTCCTGCAACCTACACACAGAACACAATAGTAATCATGCTGTCCAGCTTAAGGCCCGACAAGACACCAAGTGACGGGGCCCACCTCCATGTAGGTTAGGTATATGGTTAGACAATTCACACTACCAATTAGCTGCACCTCACAGACACAACCCACAGACTCGGCAGACGGAACTAAACATCTGGTCGTTCATCCTAACCCTCATCTGGAACAAAACCATAGAAAAAAACCCTTCATCCAACACCCCTCCATGTTGTACCACATTGAACCAGTGTTTGTCTGTATTCTTCTACGAAATTTTCCTCAGCTGCAGAAGGTTATCTGCTCCCTTAGCAATAAGAGGCCAAGTCATTGGAAAATATGTGATCTACAAAAGCTCATGTAACATAAGAAGTCAATTTCAAATTTCATTAATTTAATTGAAGGCAGGTGCAGCGGTTCATGATCAAAATCCACACAATTCTGTCAAGTCTATCAGATTCTCTCAGCCCGTTAAGCATTTCAAAAGTGCCAGTTTATCTCTGAATCCACAATTTCACCACAGCCAGTGCCCGAATGTAACTGATATGACTTACTAAGTATCTGCTTAGATCGCCTTCGAAGTTAGGTACATAATTACTTACATCAGGACCAGGTTTAGAAAAAAAGAAAGCGCAAAGCAAACATAATTTATCAGTTACGTACGGAAGAACACTTAAACCACGCGATAATTAGAAGCCACGATGACAAACAATGCCTTAAAATTCAATTTCCATTTTAATTAGAGATACGGCGAGCATCTAGCAAGTGAGATATTTCTTACTAATTAAAAGAAAAATCACTGGCAGAAGAGTGGAATGAAGATGCTGCAGTCAGGTTCAGTCTTCCTTCGGGAGCCAAGGGGCAGATCTTTTTGTGAGCTTCAACAAGGAGAGATCACAAACTTTACTCAAGTAATAAAGAGATATTATCGTCCCGCATTGCGTTACAGTCCTCTCAACTGGCCAGACTGATGTTGGCTGTTATTATCTTGTATGGCCCACTTCGTAGGTTAATTAAAACTGGGACATACATCAATGAGATAAAAAAAAATTCTCCTCACGTGGCAGATTCTAGTTTAATGATGTCTGCATCGCACCTGGGAGAGAGTTGAGGGGTGTGTTGATCAAACTCACAATAGTCCCTCTTAGGATGCAGTTCCACTCACAAGTGTTGAACCTTTTCATTAGACAGAAGGCCTTTTGAGGTATTTAAAGCTTTCACTCTATGGTGCCAAGCCACTGTAGGGGAATTTATGTACTGGCTTCTGGGTCTGAATTCTAGCTACCCAATGACAAAGCACCGATTTATCTCCAGGGATCGTTTAAAACCAATTCACCAGCTGAACTGCCTCACTGCTGCCAACAGTAGAGATAGCAGTAGGACATCACCACCCCATCCCACCACCACCACCACCACTTGGAAGTAAGTCTCTAGGGGCCTAAACTTGAAACTAATCAGAATCCTTCCGCCATTGCAAACACAGGATTTCTGACTACGGGATGCCTATGGGGCTGAGGGTCTGACAGCTCAAGAGGCTCCTCAACATATTTTGTAAGGGAATCCATTTCGCATTATGATACTGCAGCCAAACTGGCCCTCTGCTGTCTATTGAAATGAACGGTCAAATCTAACCACATAAAATCAGCATGAGGGAGCGGTCACTAAAGTGCAGGCGTTTAAGTCACTCAGCCTACTCCACAGAACATATTGGAAATCCAGCACTGGGCAGTGGCGGCCTCACCAACAGAGAAGGCAGCTGATATCTCACATGGAAGATGGCTGCAAAAGGCCAAGAGTGATGATTTTATTTTATTCAAGTTTTTTAGAGCATTCTTATGCTGGGAGGTGTCTTGGCGCTAACCTATGATCCAAGAGGGAGCCCTAATTAAATGCAGTAAAGCCAGATTTTTAAAGTTTTTCTGAAGGCCAAAGGGACTTTATGGAATGAGGAAGACAGTTCCAGTGTTGGGCAGTACCTTTTAAAACTTTTGCCCATGAGCCCCCAACCCACCCCGCTCCCATCAACTATGCAGAGTCGCTTGTTAAAGACTAACAGGCTGCAGTTCATCAGCCATAAGTCATCATCACTTGCTTGCAGACGGGCCAAAACATATATATAATTTTGCATTAGCAATAAAACAAGCATATTAGAGAATGATCCATTGCTGTTATAACCCCTGCTGGTGACTAGCCCTGGGGTGAACTTTGCAGTTTTGAGGTTTACCTTGCTGGCCATCTGCTTTCCCTTACTAGCCGGCTCCAGCTGTGCCTGGGTTGCAAGTGCTATGTTTGCACTGTGCATACCCATGTCTTCCTTTCTTTTGAGGTGAAGTTCTGCAGTGTGGCTTCATATGGCTCATCGGGTTGAAGACCACCACCAAGTGTCAGACTCTCTCGTGACTGGGGAATATTTTGGTCCACAAGGTGTCTAGAGCCCTGCACCCTTTTGAGCGCCGGGGTCCTGGCCAGGACAGGCTCATTCAAAGGGTGCCAGTCAATTTACCCAGAACTCACTTTTGCGCGAGTTTCACCGGTGTTCCCGCTGCCAATTTAGACAGACTTCTTGGTGCCAAGGCTATCTGTCCCTACCGTCCCAATGCCCCGCAATGTGCTCTCTCCCTGATACACTGGCGCACTCTAGCTTATAGTGCGTGCGCCCAACACACTTCCATGGGCCAGCCCCCAAACCCACAGCCAGGTAAGTACTCTTCGCTCTTCTCATGGTAAGCTCTAATAGTTGTCCTCGCTCAAGAAAATAGTACTCATGTTATTGACCTTTAAGGGGTAAAACTGTGTGGATCCCACAGGAACTCTGAAACAGTGATTTGCTGGCAACACATACTTATCTACAGAAGACATATCAAACCTGCTGGCAATGCTTTCAGCTTATGTTAGACACTTAATAAATCTCATTACAAAGCAATTAACTCTGCTGATTGATTAGCCTGTAAATGCAGGCTTCTGTACACTAACCGTGCCCTCTGAGGTAAGTGCTAGTACTGGACCTGAATTCTGTATTTAGTTTATGCTTCGTGCTCAGTTGTCCAGCCATGTACTGTCCTCACGTGGCAGGGGAGAGGCTTAAAGGCCGATCCCTTCTCTATCTCAAACACCTTAATTACGGATGCAATAACCTCATGATCCCCCTGCCCCCCACCCCCAAAGCTCCCCATTCCGATGGGCTAGCCGCAGACTTGTGCCTGGGGTCCTTGTCAGCATTGATCCATTTCAGAGCTCGTAGCTGGGATTTGACATAATGAACCATCACCATGCGGGCCCTGGGGAACGAAAGGCCTGTACTAGGAGCTCAAGCGGTCCAGGAAAATGTGTACATTTTCACATATTTACATTTACATGCTTACAAGTTCAACCTGGGTCCGGGGAAGGGCAACAGTGGTGTTTGGAAATAATGCGGTAAGTTTATTGATCTTGTCGCTGTAACTCTTTGAGCTTAGAAACCCAAATGAACCCATTCATAGAAGTTTACCCACAATTTTCATTTTCTTAGGTTCTTCTGACCTCCAGCAGTGAGGCTAAATGGCTGCGGATGTGTACAGGGGTACCAGAACTCCCAAATCTCTCTGTTTCCGAAGGAGACGCCTCTATTTCTGATCAAATCACACATTTGGCTGGAGAATTTAACGTTTTTCGTTGTTCTCATCCAGACCACTCAGATTGCAACACTCCAATAAGAGGAAAGTACCCACTTTTGTTTACATCAAAATTATCATTTAATGCTGGTGCAAAAAACACAAGCACGGTAATTATTCACACCTGTTTTTACACTACCGCTGAATAAGAGCTGAGCACAGTGCAAATGGAATAATGAATGCTAAATTATGGAATATAAAAGAGGACTGTGTGTACTACATAAACGGAGACTGAGGGTGCTACATAACATCATGTGTGTACTACATAAATTCAAAGTGAGTGAAATACACAAAAGACTACATAAAATCTTGTATGTACGACATAAATGAAAGATGTCTGAACTACATAAAAGAAGCGTGTACAACGTCCGGTCCTATGTGTACAGCATAAATGAAAGATGTGTGAACTATATAAAACACTGCGTGCACTACATAAAATCCTGTGTGCACCAACTACATCAATGAAAAGTGTATGAACTACATAATAGACTAAGTGTACTACGTAAATGAAAGATGTGTGTAGTTCACACATCTTTCATTTATGTAGCACACACAGGATTTGATGTATTACATACTATTCTTGTATGGAGTTCACACAAGAATAGTATGTACTACGTAAAATCCTGTGTGTGCTACATAAATGAAAGATGTTTGTTCTTTTAAGCAGTTCACATATCTTTACCTTTACCATTTCAGATATATTACTCTGTTTCAGCCATATTTAATTAATTTAGGGTTTTATCTTTACCAAACCTGCTGTGAGGCTGCTCCCAGCATTCCTTACCCTTTCTGTGAAACATATTTTCTTACTCTAGAGCATTAGTCTTCTACTTCATTCCAAGACTCACAATGTCACCTCTACTGGATGCAGTCTTTAGTTACTAAATTCAAACTCTTGTTCTATGTATATCCACTTTGTAGAGGTAAATGACTCTATTATATCCCCTCTCACTCTCTTCTTCAGCGTTCGCATGTTTAGATCGTTAAGCCTTCTGATTTAGAAGTCTATATCACGGAACATCTTGCTCATCCATTTTTGTAAGTGTTCTCATATCTAGCTTTACCCAACATAACATGTAACTTTCAGAATGGCAGACAATACTCGCAGACTTTGGAACTGCCGACTGTACTACAAAATCGCAAACAATAACCCAGAAATAGACAGCAGTATCCAAGGGCAGGCGTTCAGGACAGCAGACAATACCCCAAATGTTTTCGTCCCACATCAAAGGGGCTCGCACCCCCCCACAAGCCGTGTGATTACTTTTTAACTGTTAATAAGTTTCCTCGAAAGAGAACATTTCTTTATAGAAATTGGGTCCACTGCGAAGGGCCAGTACTTCTAGAGAAGGAATACCCAAGATGTGCCCTACAGAACTTAACAAGAAACTCCAGATGATGTCTTAACAATGAAGTTACAGTGCGAGTGTGGGGAGGGCAAGTGCTCTATGAAGGCTGGGCACATTGGCACCAAGTTAAGAAATGAAATACAAAAATACCATAATTCTGAACAATACAGAAGAATATATTTAAAACATCTGAGGACCTCAGTAAGCTGAGCAGTTAAGAAAAAAAGTTATCCTTCAGGTTTTAGGCAACTCCATCATGCAGAACAAGCACTGGCAATGCACAGTCTGGCTCATAAATGAAATAACCTTGTTAATCATTCATGGGTAAAGGCACTCAATAAGTCAGATATGCACTCTGTCACTCATCCTTTTACCGATGCATCTATTTACTCACCCACTTACACAACCACAATAAAACACACACACACAAACTCAACAGCATATGTATGGCAGGCATCTGCTTGCAATACAATATATTATCAAACACGACAGTAGGTGAGTAAGTTGCAATGGTATTGTACATAGTGCATTTACGTTTTAGAGGTCGAGCATTGCCACCATGTTTTGAACCAACACACTAGTCATCTTGGAATGGTAAAACAATGATACACTATAGACAATACCATTTCATGGTCGTTGCCTAGTTTAAAGGCCGTAGCCACGTGGACAACACACTGCACATGAGCAGCAATGAAGATGAAAATTAACACTGTTTGGAGAGATGTAGTATGCGCTAAAAATAACTATAAAAAGGAAAGATGAAAATAAATGAACTGGAGCTCTAAAGGGAGAACACTAAAAACTAAAGAGCTGGCCAACCAGCCCTGGCACTGAAGCGCAAAGATTTTCAGGTGAATGCACATAATTGATCAGAGAAGTTCGGTCACCTTGCAAGAGGGCCAAATGCTGAAGTCGGCTGACCCATTGCTCCATTCATTATGCTACAGCAAACAAATGATGGACGGAATGCAGACAATGCAAACAATTTCCCATAATCAAAAGATCTGGGTTAAATCAATCGTTCTTTTGCCCACTATGTCACCCCAGTTTGGACCCAGTAAATCAGTCTTGACCCTGTGCCTCATGGGAACAGTCCAGACCGCTGCAACGAGGGGGGAATTTTGTTGCAAGAGTCCCGGAGTGGGGCTCTTAAGGCACTGTAGTGCCAAGGCTCATTTTCTCAGCTGCACAGCGAGAGCGCGGGCAGCTGCAATAATGGGGCATTTCTCTTCATAACAAGGAAGGGGTGAGACACCCCCTCACCCCCAGTGAATTGCACACATTCGTTTTGGTTGCATTGGCAGTCGGAGGGCCTGGTGAAAGGCCCTATGTTTACAGCGCCCTGATTTTTGGACAGAGGGCATTTGGGACAGCCCAGACGGGCCCCAAGGAAGGCCAGTTGGCCTTGAGTCATTTAGTGTTGTGGGGTGGCGTAAGGCCCCCAGATGACGTGTGCACCTTCCTAGTGTTACTGGGGTGCACGGCTAGTTAATAGGATGTATGCCTAATGTGATGCGTAATGCACAATGCGTTTATGTCTAAGATGATTCTGCGTACTGTGTTTATGCATAATATGTTTCCACTGAGGTCATTATTTTACCAGGAGTCACTGGTTGTGTTTTACTACCTGTTCTTATGGTTCTGACAGTGGGTCGATTGGCCCTGTCACGTAAATAATCCAGTGTAAATTACTGCCTAGTGCCAGTTGGCACAGTGTATATCTGTGATTATGATTCTAATGTGTTTTGGATAATACAAAGGCTATTTTTGATATAACCTTGTGTGAAGTTTCTTTTGTAGTGTGCCTAGTGTGTCGCGGCTGTGTGAGTATGTTGCGCAAACGCTTTACACATTGCCTCTGGGATAAGCCTGACTGCTGTGCCAAGCTACCAAGGGAGTGAGCAGGGGTTATCTTCAGCGTGTAACTCCCTTGCCCTGCTTAGAGTGGTGGTTTCTGCCAGGCTTAGGCGCATGCTCTAGCCAACCAGAAATCCCATTTCTAACCAACGTTTATTGGATTTAACATAAGCCTTTTATAAAAAATAAATCAGGCCTACTGCCTTTGTTGTAACTTTTCATAATAAAACAGATCAGACCCATGGCATCTGAAAGAACTTTAATCAATGAACCATTCAAGCCTATAGTCTTTATCATTGGCTTATAACATTAACCAACTCAGACCTACTGTATTGAGGTTAAGCATTCCCACAAGGCAACTATCAGGTATACAGTAAAACAATTAAAAATATGTTAACAGAGACAGGAGCCAAAACAATGTAATATCCCTCTAAGAGGATTTAATAAGGTTGATCATAGTGCAAATTTTCTATCCTCATGGTTTATTCAAATGGATCACTAACAGCGAAATCACTGCCTACTATGTTATGGTCAGTGAGATTCCATGTAACAAAATAGCTGCTTACAGGCTTTAGCACAGTTTAATAAATATTCATCCTTAACGCCTTAACCGCGGAGGCAATTCCGCCGCAGTGCGGGCGTTCTAAAAGGTGGGCGGGGCTGCGACGGCCGTTGGCTGTTCGCAGCACCAGGGAGGGAGTGCCCCCGTCGGCCGACGGGAGCACGGAACGGGTTAAGAGCCTATTGTCATAACTTTTCATAACAAATAGATCAGAGCTATTGAATATGACACAACTTTTCTCAATGATTAATAATGCCTATAGCCTTTACTAATGTCCTGACACCATAACCACTATAGGCCTAGTGAAGTGCACATAAACTGGCAGTCATTATACATATAGTTATACAACTACAAATATATACAAAATTACGTTTGCCAAAACAATGCACAACCCCTTTCAAATGCCCTAACAAGGACAATCCTAATAATATCTTCTCCCCATGGGTTAGTCAGAGGAGGTGACCAAAATCAAAACCGTTGCCTACTGCGGTAATCTGTGAAATTCCATGTTCTTTGTGCATAGCCCTTTATGAGAAAATAACACACCCAGGCAAAAATAACTGTGCTGGCGAGGTTCAAGTGGCGACAAATTGGTAAAAGATAATCAGGCACAAAGTTAGCATTTGAGGATTTAGTTTAATAAAATTGATAAAAGGAGTCATGAGGATAATCAATGACATAGAAGCAAATAAAAAATATCAATAAAAATTCTTTCATTTGAAATTCGATATATACAGATTATTGTGTGTACAGATATTCCCAATTATCTGAAGGGAAGATGGTTTTCGTCTATGCGTTTCAACACATGAAAAGTGTCTTCCTCAGGACGCTACCATCTTGTAGCTAAAAATAGATAAAACATATTTGAAAGAACTGTTTATGTTTATGCTAAGAATGTGCACATGATCAATACATCAGCTTAAGCATATAACTTGAACATATTAGCCAGAGAAGAATGATAATATCACATGATGTACCGCTTCATGACAATACATTGTATAAAACTAATTGTGAGATATAGTACAGTGCATAGCCCGTCACACACTGTGATAAAAATCCACCATTAATTAAAAACTTGTCTTTAAAAAGGGCTTTTCAAAATAAATGAACTAGGTTAATTGCCTTTGTGAGAACATTTCATGATAACCAGGCCAGATCTATAGCAGCTGGCATAACGTTTCTTAGTGATACAAGCAGGCCAATAGGCTATAATTGATTTATCACCATAACCACGCAATATGCTGAGCTTAAGCTGTCCCACAAGGCAACCATCATGCATACTGTGATAAAACTGCAAATGTATACACAATTATAGTGTGCAAAGCAAAACACCATCTCTCCTAAGAGCAGCCAACAAGGATTATCACAGTACACATCGATCCCCATGGTTTGTCTGAAGGAATAATAAACACCAGAACCCTAATCTTCTATAGTAATCTGTGAGGTTCGATGTAACAGAAAGCCACTCTACTGTGTTTAATAATAATAAACAGATCAGCCCTATAACCTTGCTTATTGGCATGCCACCATCATGCTGTATGGAGCAAAAGCATTCCCACAAGGAAAAAAGTGCAATATATCTAGTCTTTTTTTGAGGAAGGTTGGAAGTGGGTGCAGTGAAGCTGCACATGGAGGAAGAAGGCTTCAAGTGGGCCAGTCAGGCTGTGTGTGTGGGCATAGAGGGAGAAGATTTATAGCTGCTTAGAAAACAAGCATTTCAATGAAATAGGTCTCGCATTAGGAAAGTTTGAGCTATTGGTATTGTAAATGACACATTTTTTATTTATATTTTGTTTTTGAAAATAGCTAAATTAATAGCTTTGTCATTTACAATGCCAATAGTTATAACTTTCACAAATGTGACACCTATAGCATTTGTAATGCAATATGTGTTGTATTTACGTTACTTACATGTATTCATATTACAAATAACAATGGCTTATTTTTTTTCTCCAATAATTAATACTTAAATAAAAGTTATTGTAATTTATAATAACAATAGCTTAAAGTTTTGTAAATAACTTTTGTGAAGATTATGTACAGTGTATTTTATTGTGAAGAAAATCCAAGAACAGAAGTGAAATATTAACATCTTTTTGTTACATTTGTAATAAAGCTTGAAACATTGAGAGAACATATTTGAACCAGGTGTTGTTGAATGGTTGCAAAGATTGATGCTGTGGTGGTGCTGAGTGATGTTGTGATGGCAAACAAGTGATGCTGTGGCGCTTAGTGATGCTGTGGTAGCACATAGTGATGTTGTGGTGCCCCTGAGTGATGCTGTGGTGGTGCGGAGTGATGCTGTATGCTATGCTATGTTTTGTTTTGCTATCTATGTTTTGTTTTGTTATGCTATGCTATGTTTTGTTATGCTATGCTGTTTTGCTATGCTATGCTTTGTTATGCTATGCTAGTTTTGTTATGCTATGCTATGCTATGTTTTGTTGTGTTTTATTATGCTATGCTTTGTTTTGCTACGCTATGTTTGTTATGCTATGCTATGCTATGTTTTGTTGTGTTTGGTATGCTATGTTTTGCTATGCTATTATATGTTTTGTTTTGCTATGCTATGTTCAGGTCACGAGGGAGGCCAGTTCGAAACCCTGGAGAGAAACAATATAAAAACAAGAACTATACCGGTCTCATCTCTCTCCCCACAGCATCCCGAAAACTGTAACCGGGCGGAAACAACACTCTTCCGACCGGAGGAGGAAGCCGGACCGTGTTTCTTTAACTGGGCCGAGTTTGTCCCCCTGGGACATCACAGGGTTAGATGCACCAAAACCTGGAAGCAAGGACACGGAGGTGTGTCCGACAACCGAAGAAGAACGCGAGCGTGGAGGAGTTGTCGAGCGAGACGAGGAAGGACCGCTGACGGAGTCCTATCGACCTGCGACAGAGACAGGAGGCCAACGATTCAGCTCATCGCCAGCCACATGTCAGGAGACGCGTGGCTCACTCAGGTAGTGGCGCGTATCTCGGGTAGGGCGGGGAGGAAGGGTTTTAAACTCCCATAACTACACCGGAAGAAAAAAAAGTCACTCCCCCTGCCATAGCACTATCGGCACGGAGCACCCACTTACCTATTGTTTCGTTTTGAGCACCGTGTGACTCCTCACTACCCTTCCCTACCACTGATTGTAGTGAGACCTCCGACTGAATCCAATTTTTTTTTTTTTAAATTTGTATTCCAGAACGGCGACTGCCCCGTGAGCACACCGGAGTGGAGGAAGAAAGGAAAACCCCTTCTGAGAGGATGTCTATCTCCCGACAAGGAACCAGAAACAACCTTACCCTATTACAGACTCAGCCCTAGGCAAAAGAAACTGTTAAAGCCAATAAAAGCCGGGTTAAAACCATTTCCTGTCTCCGAGAGTTCCTCTAACCCGCTAACACTGGTGGAGAATGCGGGCATAAAGGCAGCCATCTGTACCGAAAAGATGGAAGACCTGTTGCAGCACCTAGAGAAAGGCCAAGAGCAACTAGGATGGGCCGTTGAGCAACAGTTAACCTCCGCCCAAGCAGACAGAGAAACTTTCAAATCCACGATTTTCGCCCAAATTGAGGGGTTGCAGAAAATGATAGTAGAGCCTCTGACAAACCCCTACTGGGAACCCCGAGCCCCCATCCCAGTCCCTCGGGGTATCCCTCCAAAAATACATACCTAGATACCAACGCTTTCTTATTGAACTTTGAGAGGGCTGCCCATGCTTGCGGTTGGCCCCTGGAGAAGTGGACACTTTTTCTTGCACCCCTTTTGTGTGCTGAGGCTCAGGCTGCATATCAGGTGGCCAACGCCTCGGGGAATGTCACTTAGGCCACCATTAAAACAATCATCCTAGACCACCTGGGCCTAGATTCAGAGGCCTATCGAGTAAGGTTTAGAAAGGAGAGAGGTACCCCAGGAGAAAACCCAAAGACTTTGTTTTTTCGTTTGAAAATGGCTGCTAACAAATGGCTCACCCCGGCAGTGTCCTCCAAAGAAGAAATTATGGACAACATTTATTTGGAGCAATTCTTAGAGGCGCTGCCATATAATACCCAGAAGTGGCTTCGGCAGCACACCGGTTTAACAACAGAACAAGCCGTGGAAATGGCGGTTACATTCGCCAGAGCTCAACCCCGGTTGCCACCCCGGGAGCCAGACAAATCCTCCCAAGGATCCGCGATAAGGGTGGAGAAGAAACTGCGACCTAGCAGTGAATCATACCAACCCCGCCCCCACACACCAGAGATTCCCATCTTCCGGGGGTCGCAATGTTTCGAGTGTGGGACATGGGGCCACATCGACAGACTATGCCCCCAAAGAAAGACGCCGGAAGAACCCATGGAAGTGGGATATCTCCCTAAAACTGTTCTGTACTCAGCGGAATTAGAAGGAGCCTATCACGTGAGAGTAAGGGTGAACGGGGAAGAAGTCAGGGCACTCCTGGATTCAGGCTGCAAACAATCTGTAATAAAAGGGGTATTTGTGGCTAACCAGATCCTCCCCAACTCCTGGGTGTATATCAAGTGTGTCCATGGGGATATAAAAGAGTACCCCATAGCCAACATAACTTTGGAATTGACTGGGGGAAAGGCTTGCTCAGTGAAGGTGGGTGTTCGAGACTCTCCCTGAAGAGATAATTATAGGGACAGATAACCCCAACTTCCTGGATTTGTTCACCCACACCCTCAATCTATCTGCTTCCCAGAATCAAAAGGAAAGCCAAGACCCCCCTCTGTACCAACGTTACTTTCCCCTGAACCCTGGGTCATCGATAGAAGTTTTAAATTTGCCCAGACTAATGACACCACTCTGTTCAATGCTTGTGAACAGGCACATGCGACACAAGATAACCCTGACCCCAGATTTCCTCGTTTTCTTATCAAGGAAGGTCTCCTCTACAGACAGGGTGATAAGGAGGCACCCCATCAGCTTATCACACCAGTGTGTTTTAGGGAACAAATCATGTTCTATGCCCATACACATCTGCTAGCTGGACACATAGGGAGCGAGAAAACAACTCAAAACGTATTGAGGCATTTTTATTGGCCAGGAATATATAAAAACATCAAGATCCATTGCCAATCCTGTGATGTATGCCAGAGGAATACCCACCGTCCACCTGCTGTACCCCTGCAACCACTCCCGATAATAGGCACCCCGTTTGAAATGGTTGGGATGGACTTTTTTAGGGCCCCTACCTAGAACCAGGAAGCGTAATCTGTACGCACTGGTCATCGTAGACTACGCCACCAGGTTCCCCGAAGCTTTTCCCCTGAAGGCCCCTACATCCCTAGTCATAGCTGAGAAGCTAATTGAACTGTTCTCCCGGGTAGGGTTCCCTTGGGAGATCTTAACTGACCAGGGCACGCCCTTCGTCTCCAGGCTGATGCGGGAGGTATGTAAAGTGTTAGACCTCCGTCACATTAAAACATCAGCGTATCATCCGCAAACGGATGGACTGGTTGAGCGCTACAATGTCACCCTCAAGTCCATCCTCAAAAAGATGCTGTCAGTGAACGGGACGGAGTGGGATCGCATACTGCCCTTAGCCCTTTATGTCATCAGGGGGCAAACAAAAAGTAGTCTCGGATGTTCGTTATTTGACTTGTTGTAGGGCCACCAACCACGAACACTCAAGCATGGGAAACCGAAGAAGCTGAAGAAGATCGCACTGTCCTGGAATACAGCCAAACCTTGAAAAACCAACTGGGCAAAATAAGAGAGCTGGCCTATTCCAACTTGGAGAAGAGCCAAGAGAAACAAAAGAAAATCTATGATAAGGGGAAGCTCTGGAGAAGACTAGAAGTGGGTGATTGGGCTCTAGTCTTGCTTCCTTCTAGTACAATAAAATGTCAGGCAGAATGGATGGGGCCATATAAGGTGACTGGAACAGTAGGAAAAACGAGCTATAAGATACAGCTCCGCCCAGAAAAACCAGATCTATCATATCAACTCCCTGAAAAGTGGATAGGTCCCTTACCCGAGAACACTCATCTTGCTATACCCATGAGGTCTCCCTCTACGTCAACACTAGAGATGCTAGTGATAAACGACAAACTTAGAAAACAAGAACAAGATGATCTGCAGAAAGCTCTGCTCCCTTTTCCCCCCTTATTTTCTGATCTCCCTGGGAAGACCTCAATCATTGAACACCGAATAAGGACCCCGACTCGGGCCGTGGTGAAACAGCAGCCATATCGGATACCCGCAGCTAAAAGAGCAGACGTACGTAGAGAAGTGCAGGAGATGTTGCGTTTGGGGGTGATAAGACCATCCAGGAGTGAGTGGTCCTCACCAATAGTGATGGTTCCCAAACCTGATGGGAGTACAAGGGTTTGTATGGACTTTCGGGCCTTAAATCATATATCGTCTTTTGATGCCTACCCGATACCCCGCATCGACGAGCTCATAGAGAAACTCGGAGAAGCCAAATATATAAGTATGTTAGACCTAACCAAAGGTTACTGGCAAGTGCCTTTAAGAGAGAAAGACCGGAAAAAGACGGCATTCATAACTCCTGACGGGCTCTATGAGTTCAATGTGCTCCCCTTCGGTCTACATGGAGCGCCCGCAACGTTTCAGCGCCTCATGAACGAAGTGCTACAGGACCACCAATCTTTCAGCTCCGTGTACCTAGATGACATCATAATCTTTAGTCCATCCTGGGAGAGCCACCTTAAGCACCTACAGACCATTGTAGGGTCCTTGGAAGAGGCTGGCCTTCACGTGAACTCAAAGAAGTCGCGCATTGGCTATTAGAAGGTGAAATATCTGGGGTATATTCTAGGTCACGGAGTCATTGAACCACAGATAGAGAAGGTACGAGCAATTGCAGAAAATCCCTTTCCCCAGAATAAGAAAGAAATGAGGGCCTTCTTAGGCCTTATTGGATATTATCGCCGATTTATCCCACTTTCTCAGAGATAGCAGCCCCTCTAACAGACACGCTAAAAAAAGAGTCCAAAACCACCACCTATCATTCCCCTACCCCTGCCATGTGGAATGCGTTCAATTCCCTCAAAAGAGCCATCACTACTAGTCCTTAACTTCTCCCGACTTTACCCGTCCCTTCATCCTACACACTGACGCGTCAGACTACGGGGAGGGGGAGGTCCTGTCTCAGTTAACGCCCGAGGGGGTAGAACACCCTATACTCTACATAAGTAGGAAACTGTTCCCTCAGGAGTTAAAATATCGAACCATTGAGAAGGAATGTCTTGCGATCAAGTGGGCAGTGGACAAGTTAAGATATTATCTGGAAGGACATCCTTTTACCTTCTACACAGACCACGCACCCCTTAAGTGGATGAGCCAGAACATCTCCCAGAATCCCCGAGTCTTAAGATGGTTTTTATTGTTGCAACCCTTATCCTTTACCGCCTGTCATCGGAAGGGAACCGATAATGTTAATGCTGACTTTCTCTCTCGGTTCCCTCTCCCCAATTGGGAGAATCCAGGGGGGGTGGTGTGTCACGAGGGAGGCCAGACCGGAACCCTGGAGAGAAACAATATAAAACAAGAACTATACAACACTCTTACGACCGGAGGAGGAAGCGGGACCGTGTTTCTATAACTGGGCCGAGTTTGCGGAAGGCCCCGCCCCCTGGAAGCAAGGACACGGATGTGTGTCCGACACCCGAAGAAGAACGCGAGCGTGGAGGAGTTGTCGAGCGAGACGAGGAAGGACCGCTGACGGAGGAAGCCAGCAGAGACGAGTTCTATCGACGTGCGACAGAACCAGGAGGCCAACGATTCAGCGCATTGCCCAGCCACATGTCAGGAGACA
The DNA here is from genome assembly GCF_964261635.1 of Lissotriton helveticus. Taxonomy (NCBI): domain Eukaryota; kingdom Metazoa; phylum Chordata; class Amphibia; order Caudata; family Salamandridae; genus Lissotriton; species Lissotriton helveticus. Next base: position 1,374,584,415 of record NC_136068.1, read on the forward strand.
CGTGGCTCACTCGGGTACGGGCGCATATCTCGGGTTGGGCGGGGAGGTAGGGTTTTAAAGTCCCATAACTACACCGGAAAAAAAACAGTCACTCCCCCTTCCTGAGAAGTATCGGCACGGAGCACCCACTTACCTATTGTTTGGTTTTGAGCACCGTGTGACTCCACACTACCCTTCCCTGCCACAGATTGTAGCGAGACCTCCGACTGAATTCAAGTCTTTTGTTTTTTTTAATTTGTATTCCGGACCGGCGACTGCCCCGTGAGCACCCTGGAGCGGAGGAAGAAAGGAAAACCCCTTTTGAGAGGACGTCTATCTCCCGACAAGGAACCATAAACAACCTTACCCTATTACAGACTCAGCCCTAGAAGAAAGAAACTGTTAAAGCGCCAATAAAAGCCGGGTTAAAACCATTTCCTGTCCCAGAGAGTTCCTCTAACCCGCTAACAGTTTTGTTGTGTTTTGTTAAGCTATGCTATGTTTTGTTGTGTTTTGCTATGTTTTGTTATGCTATGTGTTGTTGTGTTTTGTTACGCTATGTTTTGTTATGCTATGCTATGTTTTGTTATGCTATGCTATGTTTTGTTTTGCTATCCTATGCTTTGTTTTGTTATGCTATGGTATGTTTAGTTTTGCTTTCCTATGCTTTGTTTTGTTATGCTATGCTATGTTATGTTTTGTTGTGTTTTGCTATGCTTTGTTATGCTATGTTTTGTTATGCTATGTTATGTTTTGTTATGCTGTGCTATCTTTTATTGTGTTTTATTATGCTATGCTTTGTTTTGCTATGCTATGTTTTTATGCTATATTTTGTTATGCTATGCTATGATTTGTTATGCTATGTTTTCTTATGCTATGCTAAGTTTTGTTTTGTCATGCTATGCTATGCTATGCTATGCTGTGTTGTGTTGTGTTATGCTATGTTTTGTTGTGTTTTGTTATGCTATGCTATGTTTTGCTATGCTTTACAATGCTATGTTTTGTTAGGTATGCTATGTTTTGTTGTGTTTTGTTATGCTATGCAATGTTTTGTTGTGTTTTGCTATGTTTTGTTATGCTATGCTTTGTTTTGTTATGTTATGCTATGTTTTATCTTATGCTATGTTTTGTTCTGCTATATTTCGTTGTGTTTTGTTATGCTACACTATGTTTTGTTCTACTATGCTATGTTTTGTTTTGCTATGCTTTATACTATGTTATGCTTGGTTTTGTTATGCTATGTTTTGTTATGCTATGCTATGCTTTGTTGTGTTTTGCTATGCTATGTTTTGTTTTATTATGCTATGTTTTGTTTTGCTATCCTATGGTTTGTTTTGTTATGATATGCTATGTTTTGTTATGCTATGCTGGTGAGGGTGTGTGAGTGTGGGTGAGTGAGGGTGAGGGTGAGTGAGGGTGTGTGAGGGTGAGGGTGTGTGAGGGTGTGTGAGGGTGAGGGGGTGTGTGAGGGTGAGGGGGTGTGTGAGGGTGTGTGAGGGTGAGGGGGTGTGTGAGGGTGGGTGAGAGGGTGTGTGAGGGTGAAAGGGTGTGGGTGGGTGAGGGTGGGTGAGAAGGTGGGTGAGGGTGGGTGAGGGTATGAGGGAGGGTGAGGGGTGTGAGGGTGATGGTGTGTGAGGGTGAGGGTGAGAGGGTGTGTGAGGGTGAAAGGGTATGTGAGGGTGAGAGGGTGGGTGAGGGTGGGTGAGAGGGTGAGTGAGGGTGAGGGGGTGAGGGGATGTGAGGGGAGGTGAGGGTGAAGGGGTGTGAGGGTGAGAGGGGTGAGAGGGTGTGTGGGGGTGAGAGGGTGTGTGAGGGTGAGAGGGTGTGTGAAGGTGAAATGGTGTGTGAGGGTGAGAGGGTGAGTGAGGATGTGTGAGGGTGGGTGAGGGTGGGTGAGGAAGAGAGGGTGTGAGGGTGATGGGGTGTGGTGTTGATGGGGTGTGAGACTGAGGGGGTGTGAGGGTGAGGAGGTGTGTGAGGGTGAGGGGTTGTGAGAGGGTGAGGGTGAGTGAGGGTTGTGAGGGTGAGGGTGTGATGGTGAGGGTGTGGGTGAGTGAGGGTGTGAGGGTGTGTGAGGGTGAGAGGGTATGAGGGTGTGTGAGGGTGAGGAGGTGTGAGGGTGAGGAGGTGTGAGGGTGAGGGTCCGAAGTAAATGGTGGCAGGGCAGACATCATAGGACAGAGAGAAGAGACTGCGTTGGTCAGTTTCAGAATCAGGAGGGGCAGAGTCAGCACAGTCTGCGAGGGATCAACGTGTCTAGAGGCAAAGCATAGCGGATGTAGCATTGCAGGTAGCAAGTCAAGTGTTTTCAAGCTGAGTGTCCCTAGAGACAAGGCAACACAGCAACAGCATTTGAGAAGCAAGGCTACTGTAAACAAGCAAGGTAGGCTTTCACTTTCGTCCAGAAAAAAACCGAGAAAGGTGCAGAGAACGCCGAACAAAACACGGCTTCCCCGCAGAATGGATGCAAAAAAAACCAAGCTCTCGGCATTGCTGTGGCGGGGCGGGGGAGCGCATTCCTTTGAAGTCTGATGCCAAGGCTCAGACAAATGGTGGTGTGCGATGTGCACACAGAGGGCGGGGGAGCGGCAGCCTTTGAAGTCTGATGCCGAGGCACAGACAAATGGTGGTGTGTGATGTGGCTGGCTCTGTGCACGCGCATAGCTCAAATGAACTGTACGCGATCCGCAGGCTAGGTAGACTTTTCTTTTCCGCTTACTGTAATCTCGCCTATTTATCCCTGCGGGATATAATAGGTGAGACCTAAAAAAGAAGGGCCGGGGCCCTTGTCAGGAGGCCACTGCAGCTTGCACCACCATTTGCCCCTGCTTGCGCTGGCAATAACGACTACTAACCATGACACTTCTATACAAGTGTAACAATTTGGTCTATTCAAGGCTTCCCAAAGCTATAAGAATGGCTTAAGCGGCTGGTATTAGTCATTTCTAATTAGGGCTGGGCAGAGTTTTCGGAGTTCTGCAAAGCGGAACTTCCTGAACTGCCCGAAAAACTCTCCCACGCTTTAAATAATTCTGCAAGCTACGGAGTAAGGTAAGTAAGTTTGCTCGCACTGATTTTAAGAGCCAGAAGTTTGTCCCACTCTGTTAAATCAGCGTGAACGGCACCACATGCAGCTCAAGAGGGCGCTGCTTCTTTCTGCTGCTCAGGTAAATGTTCTATTTGGGCGGCAGCTTCTGCAGCGCAAGCAGCAGATTTCTTAAAGTGAGCGGTAGCGATCTGACGCGACTGCCCGCATTGACAAATCTCGCCACGAGATGTTTTAGTATACGATTTTCCTCGTTCGCGCTTGCATACTTAACTTAACAAAACACAACGAAACATTGGCGAGTCTCACAAGAGGAAAAACACAGCCATGCTGAGTTTTTTGTGACTCTGTGCTCTACGCAGAGCGCGGAGTTGGCAAGCCGAGCGGAATTTTACGCCCTGGCCTATTTTTACTGTATAAATAATTATTAAACAACTGTTGGGCTCATTTCAAAATTAGACCATGTGGTGGACTCTCCTAAGTACTGATGCTGGCAGGTGCCACCGGCTCAAATTAAGCACTACAGACAGGGAGAGGGTTTGAAGCAGGTATGGTCATGCTATATGTGCACGGAGGAAGAAAGCTTTAAGTAGGTTCAGTCAGGCTATCTGCACATCAACCAAAAATTCTTGAAGACGGATTGCCCGGCTGGGTGTGCATGACGGGCTAAAGGGGGTGGGGTAAAGTCAGGCTATGTGCAAATAGAGGAAGACGCAATGAAACGTGTGAAGTCAGGCTATCTATAAATAGAGGAAGACGGCTTGAAGCGGGTGCAGTCAGGCTTACTGCACATGGAGGTAGAAGAACTGAAGCAGGGGCAGACCGGCTGTGTGTGGATGGAAGACAAAAGCTTTAGATCGTTTAAGGCAGGCTACATCCACATACAGGAAGAAGACTTGAAGCGTAGCACAGAGGCTGTGTGTGCATGGAAGGTGAAAGTTTGAAGTGGGTGAAGTCAGCCTATGTGCACATACAGGAAGACGGCTTGTAGGCAGTGAAGTGAGGCTATGTGCACATACAGGAAGACGGCTTGTAGGCAGTGAAGTGAGGCTATGTGCACATACAGGAAGACGGCTTGAGGCGGGTGCAGTCAGGCTAACTGCACATGGAAGAAGAAGGCTGTTCTTTTTTTTATTTTTTTTAAAGATTGAGTCAGGCTGTGTGCGGACAGGCCCTGTGTTTTGCCTGCTAAACCTACAATCACCCCTCTCTGTTCTTTTAACCACTTGGATGCTAATGACAAGGGTAACTCGTCATGGAGTTTCCATTGATTTCAATGGAATTTACATTGACCCCATGAACATGCCTTAGCATCCAAGTGGAGAGCCTCGGTGGTTTTTGAATAGGAATGTTCCAAAAGTCAGAGTTTGTATGCTTCGCACCAGGCGGATTGTATTTACCTCTGAGGTCAATGTAAAGCATGTAAATCACCAGTACATACATGCTGCACGGTTTGCCTCTGCCTGGAGCCGTCATTTAAACTCCGTGGGATGTTCTCTGGAGAAGGAAGAGGGCCGCATGGCAATGCCTGTGTTTGTTTCAGATTCCGCCGGTGTGTTTTCGTGATCCGTCTCTTCTGAGTGCCCGATGACCGGTTGTTTACACTGGGGCCCTCCGTGGGGGGCTCTCGGGCCGGTCCAGGTGCGGGCCCTCAGAGTGCCGACGGCCGGGGGTCAGCTCAGAGGCACCCCCCCACTGCTGACCATACCAGGCTCACCTAAACAATGTACCCTCCGCTATCATCTGTTTAAAATGCCGACGTGTTGAATTTCTCCTGGTGTTTACAAGCGTAAGGCCATTTATTTGTCTTGGACCAGATAAGACATCTCAACCTCTCGAGGACTCGGCCAGCCTCGCCTGCCACCTCAAGTAGGTGAAAGCATCTCCTTAGTATCTGCTACCAAGGAACGTTTCCTGAAAACAAACTATCCTTCTCTTCCATTGGCCGTGATACCCTCCATAGACAGCCCTCTGTGGGCACCCACAGAAATTTTTGTTGTCAAGATTTTTGTCCGGAAGGCAGTTGCAGCCCGAAAAAATATCGCATTTGCACAGGCCCAAAACAGTGATGGAGATGGGTTTAAAACCAAAAATATAACTAATAACGTCCTTGGTGCTCCAGCACTTCAATAGTTTTCATTGTATATAGTTCTTTCAAGGAAAACGACTTACAAACAACTTTTACACACACATATAACACTATTGAATGTATTTCTAATGTTAATGCCTTCAAAAGGATAAACGCTGAGGCAACATTGCTATGGATCAGACCAGGAACCTGCATGCAGGCGCGTAAAGATCTCTGCAGCAGCAAGTGCTGAACTCACTGCGATATCCCAGCTTCTGTGCCTAACCTCAATACAGCCTGCCTCGCAGAGCATGCGCTGCCCAGGCTCGACCTAATGATATCTCCAAAAAGGAGCTTTTAGCCCGCCCATTACTTACCATTGGTTGGCTTCATTGCAAATCTTATTTTCTTTCGTTCCACTAGTGAGCGCATCTCAATGCCTGTGGACTTCTCTTCATCTCAGTTTATTTTTTTCCCTTCTTTCCTGGAGAATGGACCAAGTAATCCTTGATTTCTTCTTTACTGTTCTTCTGGCCTGCTTGCGCTCGGATTGTGGTACTTTTTTTGGGGTGGGGGTGCGGTGGGGTTTGCTTGAAAGACAAAATTCTTTACCACTTCCCTCCCCTGAACCCTCAAGTCATCTTCAGCCCCTTTACCTCGACCCATCTCTGAACCCTAAACTCCTTTACCTCTCCTCACCCTGAACTCACAACTCACTCTCACCTCCCTTTACCTCTAGCCACTGCTCAGCCCTCAAGTCATCCTCACTTTCCTTTACCTCTACCCACCCCTCAAACCTCATGTCACCCTCATCTCTCTTTATCTCTACCTACCCCTGGATCCCTAAAGTCACCCTTACCTCCCTTTAACTCTAACCATTCCTAAAGTATAAAATCACTTTCTATGATATAAAAATTATGTTATTTAAAAAAAAACTTGACCGCGTGGTAAAGTTACAAATATTTACCTCTGTGGTACTTACTTGTGTGGTACTTACGTGGGCTGTTTCCCTTCAGGCAGGACACATTGGTTCCCCTTCCTTAAACACTCTCCTGCCTTCATGCTAGCACCACTTAATGTTTTATGGGCACTGTCAGATGTTTTATGCCCTTAAAAAAGTTTGCCAAGGACCTTTATCTCTTTGGCAGTTTGCTCATTCCTCTCCCTCATTCCCGCTATCGCATGCAAGATGATTTGTTTACTTTCAGGGGACGTAGAGCCCACCCACTGCTTACCATTGGTTGGCTTCATTGCCACTCTCATTTCCTAGTTTCTCTCTGGCCAGCGAGTGCCAGTTTCACTTTCTTTTCGTATGTTTGTCCTGACCATGGAGCACGGACCATGTATTGCTTCTCTTGCCCCAGTTTCCTTCCACTGCTTGCCACTTTCAGAGGAACTTTTTACCTTTCACTTGCACCCCTTGCTCCCCCCCTCCAGCATTGTCGGTTGCTAAGGCCCCCCACCCTCCTCCTGTGTTGTTGCTTGTCTGGTCCACTGCTCCCCTATTGCAACTTGCCCCGTCCACCCCCACCTCGCCCTCCCACTTTGTTGCTTGGAAAAGCACCCAAAACCCACATCAATGGATTTTAAGATGGTAAAAAAGATGCAAACAATGCAGCGCTCCCTGCTCTGCACAGCCTTTTTGCAACAATCTTCACGTGAGGCTGATTAAAGCTTGGACGTAGGATAATTTAAAAACAAATTGCGAAGACAGAGAATAATCCCATAATAAGAAAATTGATCACTGCCCCTTGCGGTCAGCACTGGCTGCATGACAGCCCTTTATTTTGTGACTTTCACCTACGGTGCACAGCAATGGCGCTGGAGTACTACATGGCTAAAAGAAATTGAAAAAGTCAATAGTTTTTCCATAGGCGAGACACATTGGCTTTGTCTGGGCTATGTTGGGTTGTACCTATGGAAATTCACACACCCAGACATATGGACCTATGGAGAATCACACACCCAGACATGCAGGAATTCACATTTTTTCACATGGCCATTGATCATACTCTCAGATTGAACTCTTATGGGGTACACCAGTCATGGTGGAAAGTACAGAAGTAGTCACACACATTAAGATAACAGCCACAGACCATGCAATGGTGATGTGGGAGGAAAAACGGCAGATGTGTATCAGTAGGCGTCCCTACTGGATATCTGACAAATCCTTACTCACAGATAGCCTAACTCACCAAACCTTGAGAAATACCATCAAACACTGTTTTTACAAGAATTACACAAGCAAGGTTCTTCCTAATGTGGTATGGGATACCTTTAAGGCAGTCTTTATAGGGCAGTGTCTTGCTGAGAGGGTGCGACCAACTTTATCTATGGGGACTACAAAGCATCCCTGGAAGTGGAGTTCATGTTTGCATTGACCCGCCATACAGAAACAAACTTCTTAAAAGACTTGCCTGAGGCTATTTCCCTTAAAGGGAAAATTGATCTCCTTGCTACAGAAAAAGCTGAGACAGCCTCACTGTGCGTTCGGCTGAACTTCTATGAACAGGCCAATACAACAGTCTCACTCGTAGCGCGGTGGCTCAGAGGGCAGGCAGCCTTTAGACAGGTTCCCGCTGTGCCGGGGGATATCAATCACCCTCGATAAAACTGAAGACAAGCTGAGGGCCTTTAGGGACTTTTATGCAGCCTTATACTGGGAGGAACAAGTTCCCCCAAATGAGGTGCAATCCTTCATTGAAGGGGCAAACCTCCCAAAACAGCAACAGAAATAAACTAGAGAAATTGATAATGAGGGAGGAGGTCTCCGCTGCAAATTTAGCCCTCCCTTCAGATACGTTTCCTGGCTAGGATGGACTCACCAGTCAATTTTACAAGCACTTTACCAGAGCAACGGTTTCCTATCTGGCCTCCCTTCTTAACTTCTTTCTTCCTTCTCCTGTGGTGTCCCCCTCCATAGCAGAGGGCAACATAAATTTGAAGCCAGCTGATGAGTATGACTCTTATTGGCCCACTCCTTGCTAAACTCAGACGCAAATATTTTCACAAATACCTTAGCAAAGAGACTCCTACCCCAGATGCCTTACCTCACTGATCCAGACCAATCAGGCTTTGTCCCAAAAAGTCAAGCAGAGGACAACACCAGGAAGGTGCTTTATCTCATAGAGAAGGCCAATTATAGGTCTATTCCCACAGTGGTCCTGATGTTGGATGCCAAAGAGGCCTTTGACAGAGTCAACTGGTTGTTCCTGATCAATGTCCTGGAGGTATAGGTTTTTGCCCCATATGCTAACCTGGATAGAAGCTAGTTATATGTTTCCGACTTAACAGGTTATTATCAACGGAGATGGGTCAGGAGTGTTTCCATTGTTAGGGGAAAGAGGCAGGACTGCCTGCTGTCTCCATTGCTGGTTGAATTTGCTGTGGAACCATTCGCTGTAGCTTTGAAATGGTCCACAGGAACATTGGGCATGCCTGTTGTAGGGGAACAACACCCTATCCATTTATTCACCAACAATATCCTTCTCACTCTGACCGTTGCACTGTACTCCATAGCCAGGGTGATGGAAATCCTTGATATTTGTAAAAAGGTGTCTGGTTTAAGATGAACTTAGACAAATCATACATATGTAGTCTGCACTTGTCATCAGAGACTAGAACCAAGCAGGCAACTATGCTTCCTTTCCGCTGGGCCACCAATTAAAAAAATAAAATAAAATACCTACCAGTGTATATTACACTGCAACATCGCCTGCTTTCCGCAGCAAACTACCCTTCACTCCTTAATGCTATCAGAAACGCCCTTCTGTGGTGGAAACCATTATATATCTCCTGGTCGTGAAGGGTGGCGGTGGTTAAATAAAACACTGCCCGTCAAGCTTCCTAAGGCTGACAAAGAACTTTCAACAGTCTATAGACCATTTCATCTGTGGAGGGAAAGAAGCACAAGTGTTCAGGAAAGCACGGAGGGCATCCAAGGGGTCAGGAGAGCCGGCCCTTCCAGACATTCGAAAATGATATCAGGTAGCGCAGCTCTGAATTTTCTTTGAATGGTCACTTTATGAAACAGAGTGTCACTGGGTACATGTAGACGCGGCAGTGATGGGCTTGACACCCTGGGCCATCCCTTGACTTCCAAAATATGTGTGGCCCTCAGTTTGCTATTTTTGGACATCCTCACGGCTACTTTCGAGATCTGGGATTCCCTCACTGGAAATCACAAACGTACCTATTTCCCATCCCCTTAAAACTCTTTGCAGGGAAATATGGATTTCTCTCAGGACGCTGTAAAGGAAAACGTTCTTCGACGAGGAGATGGGGAATGTAGCATGTAGCAAGACCTTTTTCGGGAGAGAACAATAAACGATTTCATTCAGTCAGTCAAAATCACTTTATTCGGTTACTTTAAAACTATAGAAGTATACTACACAAAATATGAAAGAACCATTTAAAACATATACATATTTCTTTAGGAACATCATTTTGTATACCAAAGACATCAAAATAAAAATCATTTACCATCATTACAAAGGTTTTCACACGATTTTGGAGTCCTTGAAGTCAGAGTAGTCTGCAATACTTCAGGCTATGTCACAGGCTATGTCATCAAAAGACTGAGGAGAGTCGGTGTGGAAGGCTCCGTCCTTACCTGGCTCTCATCCTTTCTGGCCCAACGGACCTACCAGATCTGGGAGAATAACACCTGCTCCTCCGAAACTCCCCTCCAATGTGGCGTGCCTCAGGGCTCATCCCTGAGCCCCACATTATTTAATATCTATATGTCCCCATTGGAGGAGGTCATCACCCCGTTCGGAATGAGCGTCGTCACCTACGCCGACGACACACAACTAGTTGTGTCACTATCCCACCCCAGACATCAACCAGCAGATTTATTTAACTGCCTTACGCAAGTCCAATGTTGGATGAACAGTTCAGCCTTAAAACTGAACGGGACGAAAACTGAGGTTTTGCTCCTCGGCCAGAAAGGACTCACACTCTCCCCGAACATCTGGCCAGCTTGTCTGGGCCCCCCCCCCCCTGATCCAAAGGAAGAAGTAAAAAGCTTGGGTGTGTGGCTCGACACCGATCTTTCATTCACCGTGCAAGCAAATAAAGTAGCTGGGACTTGCTTCGGGCTCCTGAAATCGTTGAGGAAAATCCTGTCCCTCTTGCCCCCCAATTCCCAAAAACTGCTTATTCAAGGCTTAATACTCTCGAGGCTCGACTTCAGCAATGCGATCTACCTGGGTGCCCCCGAAAAGACGCTGAACAAGCTTCAGAGAATTCAGAACATCGCGGCCCGGATTCTTACAAATACCCCAGCCAGAGCCTCGGCCAAACCGGCATTAAAACTCCTCCACTGGCTTCCTATAAGGGAGCGGGTCAAATTCAAGGCCCTGTGCTTAGCTCACAGACTACTACAAAACCAAGGCCCACCTGTTCTCAGGAAACTCATCAAACCCTACAAATCCCCAAGACCCCTCCGTTCTGACATGGAAAACTTTATCACTATCCCCAGATTTAGGAAAGCCCGCTCAGGCGGAAGACGTTTTTCAGTCCACACCGCACGGCTCTGGAACTCACTCCCCCGCGACCTGAGACTCGAACCACAATATCTTCGCTTCAGGAAGCGGCTTAAAACCCACCTTTTTCCTAAATGAATCATGCCTGTCCGTAACCCTGATCTTCTGTTTCCCCCCTATCCTCCCTTTCCTCCCCCCTTTCTTCCGTGCCCCACTGACCCGAAGAGATAGGATCTTTTAGCGCTGGGATACCTCCGGGTGACTACGCGCTCTATAAAAATAAATAATAATAATAACAGGGCCTTATCGCCCAAGAACAAACTGGTGGCCAGCAGACCTTTGATGGGGTGGGAAAAGTTGTTTACTACCGATTCAGGCCCAAAAGACCTAATTTCCAACATATATGTCCTCTCAGCAGAGGTGGCACAGGACACAGATTGGCCCTATATGACACACTGCTCCCAGATTCTAGGTCCTCCTATTACACAGTTAAAAAAACTTCAATTAAAGTGAGGACCATCAGAAGTCCGTGTATAAGTTAATGATGTTGCAGCATGTTACACCTATCCATCAAAACAATTGTATGGGACAGCAGATGGGCAGTTTTGTCGTTTTTCATATTTAGTGGGTATGCCCAAGGTCAGTCATTTGGAAGGAAATCCTTAGCCATAATTGGGGAGTAATTGGATACTCACTGCTACTTGACCATGCTACCACCATTCTGGAGCTCTGGCTGGCAGGCTAAGACCACATGACACATGGGGAATGGAGGATTCTTTTCAATATGCTCCTGGCTACTAAACAGGTAATAGGGCAGAAATGTAAGACCTCAGTTATACTGACAGTCTTCGACTGGGCGGGTAAGGTCTGGGCGCTGAAAGCCATTGAGAGACTAACTTGGGGGCTTCACGGCGTGGACTATAAGCTTACCAGCCAATAGCAGGCCCTGGTGGATTACCTTGACAATACAACAAGTGGTGTGGGTTGTCCTGAGTAATTATGATCCCTCAGACTGACGTCTTAATGGGGGGGCCATGTGTACATTTTATGGTAATTTCTTAGGGTAACCTTTATGCAGGAGTTGGGGGGGTTCTAGGGCGGGGAGGTGGGAAGCGTGATCCTCTTTTTTTTGTTTAAATCACTGTCGCTTTGCTTGTTTGATGCATTCATTTAGAGTTAACTGTTGCAAACTGGCAATCCATATTTATGATTTATCTTGCAATATTTCAATAAAATAAATTTAAGAAAAAAAGAGAAATTCTTTATTGGGTTATTTTTTGTACAGGCACCTTTTTAGTGCAGATAAGCATATTTTAGGAATTAGCTGATTCTCCAAGTTTGGACTGTGCTTTTCCTTGCGATGCCATTGTATCCCTGTTCATTCCACGAATACCTCGCACCAGACCTTTGATACACCAGGTCCTGAAAACTTTCCATTGTTGATCAAATGATCCAATATGTTTCTCAAAATTGTGCTATTCATTCAGAGGATGCTACCATATGTGTGAAGCAGTGTAAGGGAAGGGCTGCATACTATGCGCCATTCTGTCAAGGCAGTATTTTTAGACACAGTTCTTGTGCTCAGGAAGAGTATACACTTCACTACACAATGCTTCTGGGTCGAATGCATATACGTTCTTATTTAGGAAGTTTTAATCCAAGGAGTTGGCATTTTTGAACTTTTTTACATTCTTCTCTAATCTGTTGTCCCAGAGTGCACCCGACACCCTCATCGTCAGTATTTCAGGGACAAGTTTCTATCCTTCATGGCGCTCCCCCTCGCAGCAACGCCAATCTGCTTCTAACTGGAACTAGAGCTCGATGCCAGCAATACTGGATGCCACCCCAAACAAATGCCAAGGAAGCCGTGTGCTCTTTGGGCAAAAAGTTAGAGCTATTCAATTAAACCAATGCCTGTATGACCTTGTTGCATATTTGGGTTTTACTGTCGTCCCTTTGTACTTAACAAAAAACAACTGAATGCGAATGCTATCAATTTCCTCATTTGCTTGTTGCTCTTGAAGAACCAGCTTGTCTTTCAAATCCTGATTTTTTTTTGCAGATTTATATAGCGCGCACTCGACCTGAGGGTATTTGAGCGCTTTACAGTTACGTTACAGTCAGACACATTCAATTTCTGGTAGGCATGGGGAGATTAAGTGATTTGCCCAGAATAACAGGATGTTGAGCGTCCCTGCCGGGACCACTGTCTTAACAGCATTATAGGCCCCCACGCAAAGCAGTGCACCAGACCCCCCGACTAAACAACCACTCACAGGAATAAAAATGTTTAACAGAAAATTTGTGGTAAATTCTAGTCTGCATGGGTCCCCTAGGCACTTGGGGCCCGAGCAACTGCCCAGCATGCCCATGCGTTAAGATGGCACAGCTCGAAACCAGTTCCCCATCTCCACAGTCGGCAGCTCTAGCAATGAGACCACATCCTTTCCCCCTGATTGGCAATCTCCACGACATGGAAAAGTTGGCTTTCCAATCCCTGACTGCCTTATTCCACTCTCAAAACTACTGACTCCTATTTGCCCAAACGTGGACTTGGTGGATGCCTGAGACTTTCACCTGGGTTTCTAGCCACAGCAATCATTTGTACTGCATGTTTCTATAGGCCCGGAGGTGAACCGCGAGGACAAAACTGAAATTAAGTGGACCACCAGCAGAGGGGCTGTAATGTAATGATACAAATCACTCTCTATGCGTCAGGGTCAAAACATCGACACTTTCCCCTAGGGGGCTTGTACCCTACTTCACCCCTTTTTACAGATGATTATACTCTGTACACTATCAAGAAACAGAAAATGACATACAAATCCATGAGAGACAGGCCCCACTGTAAGACTGGTGCTACTGTAAACCACGACCAGTTTACTAAGGACATTACTATACATAATTGATTGTTTAAATTACTCTTCGATTTCCCTCCCTATATATCTGTTCTATTCTCAAGAGCACACTCCTTTTTCACACTCCCCCTGGAGCAACCCTCTTTTCTGTTTTGAAGCATTCTCTACAGTGATCTGTTATAATAACTGTGAAAATAAAACAATAACTATTGGAGCTATTTATAGTGTTGGTGTGTCATTTTGAGCCTATACTTAATAACATTGAGACATAACTGGGGTACATTTAAGATGCAACTTGATTTCTATGTGTACCATGTTTATAGATTTTGACTTAATGAATACCTTCCTAAAGAAAATAGTCTAGGACCATTGTTTTCTATACCGATCATTAACCAGGTCCGTGGACTAGTATGGGTCACGGCACGTAGTGACGCACAACCGTACTGCCTATGGTCATTTATGAGTGACGCCTCTAGCTGTCGGGAAGAAGATACAATGAAATGTAAATATGGAATACAATGGACTCCCATAAGACAGTTGTAATGCATCGTTCAGCAAGCATGCATCTCGGCTTCCGATGCACTCTTATATCCCCTCAAAGTCCGAGAAGCCCGCTTTGTTCAGGAGGCAGCCACGGACGTATTCACCACCCATGACACGCAGCTCTGCACAAAGCTGCGGTGGCCTCAAGGACTGATCACATTACTCAAATGAATGTCTCCAAATGTGGGCAATATTCAGGAGCAGAGCACCTGGACATGACAAAACTGTCTGGATGAACCCTGGTACTCAACTATAACTAAGGCTCCCTGTTTTCCGTTTTTACGGATTTTTACAGATAAATACAGACAGAAAACAATGTTTTTTCTGTCTGCATTTATTTTTAAAAGAGGATAAATACAAAAAATTGTGCTTCTTTTAAGTAATTCTCCGTGCAGTCTTTCATGAATTATAGGCCAGCAGTTGAGCCGATGGACAGCAAGGGAAATTAAAAACCAGGATGAAATTTCATTAAATAACAGAATATGTCAACACATTTATTGTACAATGCTAGTATTTACCAGTAGATGTACTGTTATGTAATATTTGGCAGCTTAAATATATAAAAAACGATAGACATCATAGTGTGAGTGCACGTCTATCAGTTAAATAGATACGGAAATCCACAGTTTTACAACTTCATTTATACGAAAAACACAATATAAATATGGATAACATACAGATAAAATGGGCAAAAAAGAAATATGGATAAATACAGACGTAAATGGCCCAAAAATAAATACCATAAAACTTGGAGCCCTAACTATAACCCACTGAGCTGGACACTGTTCAGATGAAGAACCCTGATATTGGCACACGAGTCCAGAAGACCCCAGAACCGAGCATGCGCTTCCAACAGCACCCCTTACAATACAACAGAACACAATGCTCAAGGTCTGGCCTCCAACTGGACAGGACACGCCAGAGGCATGGAAGAGAGAAAGAGCGAAGAGAAATATAATATCTCATTTAAAAGTCAGGACAGATGAGAGTCAAGTAATATTACACACGATGACATACTAAACCTGTACAGGGAGGAAGAGTCCGTGGATAGATCGCTCAGGAGCAGAAAAAAGGAGAAAATAATATAAACAAACCAAATGAATACAGGTCACCCTCCCCCAAAAATCTGCACTTCAGCTCCTAGTTTCAGAGGGAGAAATCCAGCATTAACAATACATCCCTTCGAGTTCGACACTACCTCCACGCACTGCTCTGACAGCTCTATTATACGCTCTCTGCTGGGGATGCAGAACTACACCTGGAGGGCATTACTGGATGATAATGTCCTGGCTGTCAAACCACGCTGGCTAATTAATGCCCCTGGGATCTAACTTCTGATAGGCCGAGGGGGTACGATGAATCTTATTACAGCAAATAAGCATTACAAAGGCCCAGACAAAGAAAAACATGATGCCGTAAAATTAGATTACAGGCGGAGGGCTTCTCTCCCCTGCTGGGGTGTCCCGAGGACAGACAGAGACTTTATGAACATCCTGGGCTGTCATAGGCGTCTACTATTATGGCTGGGATAGACTGCCTGGAGAACCCATTACAAATGTTTACGTCATTACAATTCTAAGATTAATGCCCATCATAAGGACAACAACTATTCACAATTTTTGTTACAGAAGGCAGGGACGGGTCTTTGTTCTGTCACTGGACTAAGTTATCTGCTTAGAAACAGTGCAACATGCCAAGAGATAAGACAGCTCTGTGGGTTGAGGTCCTACTGCAGATAGATATCTGTGTACTTAGTTTAAACTGCACATCACAGGATTGAATCACCAATGAGTTTGGTTATAATAAAAACCTATCATTTAAGCACACGCATTATTATGCTTTTATGAACTACTCAAATTCTGCCTACTCAAAGTACAACCCTAAACAGGTAGAAGAAAACCCACATTTGATGGATTATGAACCTTCTTAAGAGTCCGATATCAAATGAGAAATTTGTTACAGGAAGTCTTTTTTTTCCCCTTTTTTTTAAAGAAGCATTGATTTTAATTTTCTCCAATTTAAATAATTCTTGATTTTAGGATTGGTTCGAAGCGGACTGTCCCGGATACCATAGCTTTTACTTGATTTGTTATCTGCATTATCTTTATTTTCATATTTTGGCATTCACGATCAAAACAAGCTTTTCCCTGCATCGTGGTAATGAAACATACATTCTACATTGCCATTTTAATTACAGAAAAATAGCTACTCCATTAGAAATAAATTGGATTACTCTTGAATCGCCCTCTTATTGATAAAAGCCTGCGGGGGTTTCCTCAGTGCTTTAGAATAATTTAGTGAGCAGAGAAGAAGAACGAGGGCGAATATTAAATCTGAAATTGTACTTGTGGCGCAGACAGGGATAAGCAAAAGGATGAGGAAGTGGTATGTACAATCAGTCAATACAGTTTATTGCGGTACGACACCAGAAAATCGTACATGTCATATTTCAGTTATTAACAAACACATAAAATAGCCACAAATTCTTCTACAATATTACATCATCAAACGTTACATAATAATAAAAAGGTAAAAATTATCCCCATCCCTACCCAGCAGCTACTATATTTCATCTCCAAATTCTCTTCTCACTTTAAGAGAAGCACTAACACATCTAGAAATACAATAGTTAATAGGGCATTCATCATTAAGAGAATTAAAAAACGCAGCTCTGCAGGATCTATGACCAATTGACCGCAATAATGATCATAGAAATCTCTTCATAGCTTAGTCATATGTCTTACAAAAGAAGAGAAATGCATTTTTTTGTGTATTGACAAGCCATCACAAGCAGAAGGCAGGCACATTTCTTCCGGACAGCTAGCTTATAGGAAACTCAATATACCCGTAACCATACCAAATCGATACCAAACCTAAAGATTGCTCCAACCCCGTCCTGTTGTCAGCAAAAGATTTTACAAATGTTTTCCATAGCTCCTCAATTTATCAATTAGGTTAAACACTTGTAAAATATAACACAACCATAATCTTCTTTTGAGAGGAGGCAATTCTATCGAGGCGAGTTATGCCTCTTCACATCCTGGATTCTATGGAGTTTGTTTGACATAAAATAGCGACGGAATTAACAGTGAATTTTCCAGGTAGGTTAATGTCTTCTAGGATTAATCCAGTAAATTTTAGTGGGACCCAGATTATTATTTTCTCTAAAAAAACAACCCAGACCCATCTCCTGATAACTTTGGAACCCTCCTGAGGCACAGCCGGGAGTAGCAAGGAAAACTGAGCATAACTTCTGTTTTAAAAACTGTAAAACTGTAAAATTTCACTTTGTTTTTAAAATCACTCACCTTCTCTGGTACACAACTACAGTGTGCAGGCACCCTTTCCTGCTGAAAAACGAGCACTGGTAAGGGCAAAATCACCGTTTTCCCGCCAACTTCATTCCCCGCTCCCTGACTGGGACACGCCCACTTCGAGGCCACGCCCCCTTCAAAGTTATAATAGACGCGCTGACTACTAGTGCTTTAGATAACTTTTGAACCCTCCTGAGGCACAGCCGGGAGTAGCAAGGAAAACTGAGCATAACTTCTGTTTTAAAAACTGTAAAACTGTAAAATTTCACTTTGTTTTAAAATCAATCACCTTCTCTGGCACACAACTACAGTGTGCAGGCACCCTTTCCTGCTGAAAAACGAGTACTGGTAAGGGCAAAATCGCAGTTTTCCCGCCAACTTCATTCCCCTCTCCCTGACTGGGACACGCCCACTTCGAGGCCACGCCCTTGCACTGTCCCCTCCCTACAAATATGTGCATGTTCCGGAAGCGCAGCGGACGAGCGCAGCGGGCGCGACGATTGCGCGCCGAAGGCGCGCATAAGGCAAGCTCGTCTGTGCTCGTTCGTGCCGAGACCGGGCCAAGGGCCA
Organism: Lissotriton helveticus; assembly: GCF_964261635.1. Lineage (NCBI taxonomy): Eukaryota > Metazoa > Chordata > Amphibia > Caudata > Salamandridae > Lissotriton > Lissotriton helveticus. Next base: position 1,374,602,279 of record NC_136068.1, read on the forward strand.
GAACCCCTGATCAATCCCCGCGACTGGCTCCCCACATCTACCCCAAATCCACATTGATGGCATTACGCACGCCTAACACCGACTGTGCTCAATACAATCCACACCTATGGTCAGATACCACAAAATTTACATGTCCTCACTGCAACGTGAAGTTACAGATAACCAATGAAAAAATCAAAACGCATGCTGTCACTGCATCTATGTCTACCGACATCACCGCTGCACTAATTAATGCACGATCCCTTGTCAAGCACCGGCAAGAAATACACGATCTTATTATCAATAACAACCTTGATTGTCTCTTTCTCACGGAGACATGGACGGATGGAGCATCCGATCCTGACATGGCAGTTGCGACCCCCCCAGCCTATAACGCCTATCGCCTAGATAGAATGGGGCAGCGCGGAGGAGGACTAGCCATCATCGCCCGCGGCCACATAACGGTCAGAATATCTAACATCCACTCCACCTCCTGCGAAGCCCTTCTTTTCGATCTTAAACTCACCCCATCGTTTCATTTTAAAGGCATCCTCCTATACCGACCACCAGGCTCTCGCACCAACTTTCTAGCAAATCTGGGTGCAATACTAGAAGCTCCATCGCTGGAAGACTCATTTACATTATTGGGCGACTTGAACTTCCATCTTGAGAATACATCTGACAAAGACACCTGTTCCTTGATATCAGACATGCACACCATGAGTCTTCGGCAACTGGTAATCACCCCCACCCATATAGCCGGTCACACGTTAGATGGCATCTTTACTAATATGCAAGGCGTTAATATAATAGATACCTTACCAATGCCATGGACCGACCACTTCGCCATTTTAATAAAAATATCAGTCACATTAAATAGACTCAGACCCCACTCTGTACTGAAACCACAAACCATCAAAGTTTGGAAGGACATCGATCACTCTGAGCTAACGACCTTACTTGAAAAAACCCGTCCTGATTCAACATTTTATCCAAACTTGGCCACCCGACAATTTCAGGAGTGGATAGGTACCGCCACCCACTCCTTCGCCCCAACTAAAAAACTCTCTAGAAATAGAGCAAAGCCATCAGCCCCATGGTTTACAGAGGAGCTCCGTATTAAGAGGCAATTCTGTAGAAACAGGGAGAGACACTGGCGCAGATCCTACAGCGCTGAAAGCAAGACCAGTTATAAGGAAGCACTCAGACAATACAAAGCCCTTATTGTCGAGACAAAAAAATCCTATTTCACTGAACAAATCAATTCTGCTAAAAACTCAAGTAAAAAACTTTTTGAGATAACTAAGGTCTTAACGGGAAACGCACCGGACCTGAATCCTCCAGAATCCCAAGTCTTTTGTGATTCTCTGGCTGATTTCTTTTTCACAAAGGTGAATGATATATATCAAGCATTCTCCACAAAAACAGTAATCAGCTCCCCCACATCTAACAACGGGATCAATAATATCGAACTATCTCAGTTCTCAGACCTTGGAGAAACACAAATCAAGGAAATAACGGCCACAATTAAATCAGGTTTAGCATTGGATCCCTGTCCTCTAAAAGTCATTCGTCCGATCATGGACTATCTCTCCCCTGACATTGTATCAATCTGCAACACAATGTTCAGAACTGGGATATACCCAGACTCCCTTAAAAACACCTTGGTCAAACCCTTATTTAAGAAAGCTAATCTGGACAAGGACCAACCAAAAAACTACCGCCCCATAGCCAGTCTTCCCTTTTTAGCCAAGGTAGTGGAAAAGGCTATGAACTTACAACTCTCGGAGTTCATAGAAAAACATCAACTACTGGACAACACTCAATTTGGTTTCCGCAAGTTCCATGGAACCGAAACTGCCTTAATAAAAGCTACAGAGGACATAAGAGTGATACGGGACCAAGGAGGTACAGCAATACTCGTATTGCTCGATCTGTCGGCAGCCTTCGACACGGTCGACCACAAGATCTTGGTCGACCGTGCCGAAAACCTGGGCATCCGCCACATGGCTAGAAATCTGCTTTTCTCCTTCCTGTCCGGTAGATCACAGGTGGTCACACTGGGGCCCTTCCAATCGCACAAGCTGTCACTACCGTGTGGGGTTCCTCAAGGCTCATCCCTCAGTCTGACACTATTCAATATCTACGTGTCGGACCTGGCCTCTGTCATCAAGGCCTATGGGATGAGCCTTACCTCATACGCGGATGACACCCAGCTTGTGTTGGCCATCAACGGGAATGGAGACAAGGTAGCCGAAAACTTCCAAGAGGGCATGCGGGCGATCGGTGAGTGGATGGCCTCTAACTGCCTAAAGTTAAATGCTGAAAAAACGGAGGTCGTCATATTTAGACATCTCTCCCCCGGATGGTCAAACACCTGGTGGCCCCCTACGCACGGAACACCACCTACACCAGCCATCACCGTCAGAAATCTGGGGGTGATTTTTGACGATAAATTAAATCTCATGGCCCACTCAAATAAAATAGCAGCAACAGCCCATCATAAACTCAGGCTGATCAAGAAAATCATGCCGTTTCTACCAACCTCAGCAGGTAAGACGCTGGTAAGCGCCCTCGTGTTGTCATCTCTTGACTACTGTAACGGCTTATTCATCAATGCCCAAGCAAGAGTGACCAACAAAATGCAGACCATCCAGAATGCTGCAGCCCGTCTCCTGTCTGGAATCCCAAAGTTCTCACCAATCTCTGAGACTATAAGGGACCTGCATTGGCTCAAGATTCGAAACAGGATCAAGTTTAAAGCGCTGTGCATACTCTATAAAGCATTGCACAACTGTGGCCCACATTTCCTAAAATCCCAACTCAGATACCAGTCCTCCATAAGATCGCTCCGATCTAACAACCTTAAAATCCTACAAATACCACGAACAAAAACAGTTAACTGGGGCGATAGACGCTTCCTTGTGGCAGCTCCCAGATTATGGAATTCCCTGCCAGCTTCCATCAAAGACAGCCCATCCCTGATGCATTTCCGCAGAAAGATAAAGACCTTGCTGTTTGATCAAGAATAGTTACCGGCCTAACCTCGGGAATACATTCAAAGTTTCTAGCGCCGAGACACCTACGGGCAATTGTACGCGCTGTATAAATCTAAAAAATAAATAAATAAATAAACAGCAAAGGTCACGCTGTACTGAAGTAAGCTCAAGGCGTGTCACATAAATCTGTCCTTCTCCACTTGAAGTAGGTGCACACTCATGTGACATCATACTGCTGTCCAGCAGATTGCCCCAGTAGCAGGGTCCCAGTGTACACATGGAGCATCGAGAGAATATGACTATCCTCTATGAAACTAAGAATGCCACCATTAATATTTGCAAGATTTGTACGTATACAAGACCCCACTCACCAGCATTATCTGATCACAAGACATCACCGTAATATCCTACTGAGATGACACCCAACTCATCCTCGCCCTAACGGACAACAAAACAACCAGCAGGACCAAATTCACAACTGTATGACTATGATAGCCGACTGAATGCGAACCAACTGCCTGCAGCTCAACTCCAATAAGAATGAAATACTGGGCTTTGGCAACAAGACCTCACTATGAGACTCCCAGTCGGAGAGAGGACCCACACCCACAGACCATGCAAGAAATCTAGGGCTCATCCTAGACGACAAACTCAACATGAGGGCTCAAGTCAAAGCAGAGTGTGCCTTCTGCTTCCACATCCTATGCATGCTACGAAAGACATGTAAATAGTTGCCTCAGAACACCAGACGGACTGTCACGCAAGTACTTATCACCAGCAGATTGGACTACGGCAACACTTTCTATGCCGGACTCTCGACACAACGCGTAGACAGACTCCAGACCATCCAGAACACCACTGCAAGACTCATACTCGATCTCCTATGCCACACCAACATCACACCAAATGTCAAGATGCTTCACTGGCTCCCAATTTACAAAAGCTGTCAATCCAAACTACTCACATACACTATAAATAAAAATACAAAGCCCTACACAACAAAGGACCAGAATTGCTAATTAGCCACATACACTTTCACCAACCCACCAGCCGCCTATGCTCGGTCTCACTATCACACATTCTCGGCATCCACAAAAGCAAAACTGGAAGTCACTCATTCTCCTATATCACACCCAAGACATGGACCGACCTACATCAACATATCAGAGCCTCATCCTCACTTCTTGAGTTCCGCAAAAAGCTGAAGAACCTGTTCTTCGTATAGTCACCTTGGGGACATCACACATACACACCAGCCTAAGCGCCTGGATACCCTCTCGGGTGATTAGTGCGCTATAGAAATCAATATAACTTAACATAATATTAGACAGGTGAGGCGTTCATCTCAGTCTGTCATTCAAAGTTGCTGGATCTAAAATAACAGACACAAATGCAGGAAGCAGTAATTCAAGGCAGGAGTGTTTGATCAGCTTGGTCTTCTACCGAATTCACAAAAATACGGGAGCCTTTTGACATGGGCTTCTCCCAAACTCTCTTGTGTTTGGAGAACGATCAAATCTTTGCCCACAAATATAAATAAAATACATAAAGATGCCAGACTAGGAGGAGGAGTTGCTTAGACCTTTAGAGGACATGTATATCCAGTTGAATACATCTGGGAACATCCTAAAATTGTGTGCATAATGAACACACAGCATACAGGGCACTGGATACTGCTTTTCCTTGGGTTCCCAGGGCAATCCATGCTTACTGGTCAGTAGTCTATATGGGCAATTTTGTTTGCAACTTGTGTCCCAGGGCCACAGCACTGCTGAACTCCAAGTTATTCCTTTTGGGCATTTGACTCTCTCACAGTAGTGAGGGCATGCAGACAGAACATACCCCAAGAGACAGAGTGGATTAGAGACTCACTCACTAGGTAACACTTAAAATGTTAAATGTTTCTGTTTTCAAAGCTAAAGTTCTCATTTTCTTTAACGGGTCTGTAGATAGTTTAACTCAAAATAAAATAGACACAAAGATCAGAAGGTGCAAACTTCTTTTGGATCGGATATATGGCCCTAAACATTATTATAGTTCCGTAATGCCTGCCACTAGATTCTCAGCACACTGGCCTGCAGTCCAGTCATAGTAGCTTGATTCTGGTCAACTCTGCGATGTTCTGGAGTGCTTCAGTAAGTAATCTGCTGCAAGAGCTTTTCTCGCAAAAAGGCACTTAGGAGGTTGCAAGGATACAGATGTGAGAAATCTCTCACACATTTTTTTACCTGGATCAGTTTTGGGTACCACCCCAGGATAAGTTAATGGGCTGAGGCTCTTCAACCAAGTTTTCATAACCAAAAACAAAAGGCACCACACTCTATAAGAAAAGGCCCCTTTATCATGGCTACTCTTTTTTTAATGAATTTTATTGCTGGTTTTTAGATTCTGAAAATTGAGGCACCGATGTCCAATGCCCAGCACGTGTTCTAACTCTTAAAACATGTAAACATAGCTAACACTGACTGTCATATTCAACTCTCCTGAACGTCCATACTATATGGTGTAAAAACGAAAGCAATGTCACATGTGGACTGCTGAACTTACTGTGTAATCCACTAGTGTGTCAAAGAGAATATGGCTTTAGGCTTACCAATGTAACCTGACTGCAGCAGTTCGCATTCTGCAGTCAGCCAGTCAAAATAAAAGTGTGACCGAAAAGCTTTCTTTTTAAATATGATCTAGTCACCCCTATCGCACCTGGTAGGGGTCATGTGATTTTAAATTGGGGCATGTAGAAATGTAATGCTGCCACATCTCTACATTAACAAGCCCCCGAAAGTTATGTTCACTGAAGAAGGCTCTAACTGCCCCCTGTGGAAAACGTAAGTGCAGATTAATAAATTCATGTTGCTATCTCTGGCTTGGGAAAGTGGGCTGATATATATATATATGCAGAAGTGAGGCCTGGCCATTCACAGTTTAGTTTAAGAAGAGACAGGGGGGTAGGTGGGAACTCCTTGATTCAAGAGCACATTATAGTCAGCCTGGCTCCGGCCCTGGGGGGCAGTTTGCTGACATTCTTTGTGGCTACAGGGGCATCAGACGATGCAAGGGACCTTTTTACTGGAGCAACCAGAGATCTGTTGCCACTGAAAGAGGACTGGACCCTACTGGTGGCCTCTATGGGTGCGGGCACTGACCCGTAAGTACATCCCAGCGGTTCTTGGAGCCTTAGAGGTGTCCAGAGCGTCTCATAAACTCTGAAAAATGTGGACTTAGAAAATTTTTGGGACTTCTAGTCCTCTTGAGGACCAGGGTTATCCATCCAAGGCGCGACTTTACTGGTAAAGAAAATCAGTTTGGTCTGCTCAAAGGTTTCTGCCACCTGAAAATCAAGTTAAGCGGACCCTCTCTGCAAGCCTATTTTTGACTTTGGTGCGTTATTCCTCACTATTGAGGGTCAACCTGAAATTGAGCCTCGGTCCCAGTCACACGATAACAGTACTTTCTATTTGTGGTTTTTGCTTTTAAATCTCTTAAAATTCATATTTCTGGTTACCTTATTGCATGTTTTGTCTTTTTGGTGTCATTCTGTTTATTACATTTTACTCTATTTTTATACATTGGAATAAGATTTTTATAGTGTTGTGTTTTTGACTTTTTAACTGTTTTGCTACTTCTAAATGCTCTACACATTTTCGTTTGGTGAAGCACGTCTGTTCCCTCAACATAGAAGGGGTAAGAGTGGGTACCGTATGTAGAGAACTGAATGAAAGTGTCATGCATGAGTCCCGCACCCTGCCCACAATAATTTCCACATCAAAATGGATTCGGAGGGTTATCAGATGTCCACAGAGGCTATTGTGAAGCCAAGCCTGAAATATAGAGTTAACCAAATATAAGGCATATTGTGCATATAGAAATGAAATCAGTGAGTTTTTACCAATTGGTTACTATATATGTACCTTAACAACTGTATCATCAATATAGGAAGATGTGAGAGATACTACTGTACAGTGTGTTACTGTTAAAAAAAAAACGAAATATGAGAGAGTGATGATATACACTTTAAGCTAGTGATACCCTGTTTTTCTCTTCATATACCTGCAGAGAGGGTGCCAGACGCCATTTATTCAAGTGATAAACCCCGAATAAAGAAGTCCTGAAGAAGGTGCCAATATATCAGTTGTTCTGCACCGAAACGCGTCGACGCATTCTTGTACATACAGAGAATCCAACCAGGGCCCAGTAAACAACTGATGTACATGAAATACTGTTACTGTTGTTTAAACTGATGTAAGAGAATTGCAAGCCTTTGGATCCAGTGATAGTAGTGGCAAATAGACCAAGTAGCCACAATTAAACTAGGGGTTAGATACTATTAGGCTTTTGTTCACCGTTTTCATATATGAGTTGTTGAGATGCTTTATGTGTTTTATTTTGTTTTTAATTTCAAATTTTTGAGTTGCACATTGTGATGAAATATTGCGATTTATTGTCTTTTACCGATTGTTTTTATAAAAGAAATGTGTTGAAATTTTAAAATATGATGTCTAAGCGCTTATATTTTTCATGTATATGGTTTTATTAAAAACAGATTGTAAACGATTCAATTTGGTTGTGGAAATTGATATATTTTTCTCGAGTACGGCCAACGGGCCATTTATATTAAGGTTTGTGAGTGCCCGTAATGGTATGAAAGTATAACGAGTGCTCCCCAGGGATTTCACTTTGACTTACTGTCTTCTGTACCCTGTTCCCTGGAGATAGTGGGGTACCCTCTCTCTCGAGATACGTGCACGTCTGTTCTGTGCCATAGCTACCAGGAATTGAGCTCAGGTTTAAATGATTGAATCAGATGTCTGGACCTAAGCGGCCAGTGAATTTACTACTTATGGGGGACGGTAGTCCACCCAAATTAATAAACCATTTTCTTACACACTCGAAAGTTAAATATTCCCAATAGCATTTGCCAAGTAACAATGCCACCACCCAGTGTGGCCAACAGTGATGCCTTTGTGATCTAATCGTGAAGGCAATGGTGCTTTGTAATCATTTTACAGCGGTCTGGTTAGTGATAAAGTCCAACATCTACTAAAGTACAGGAACCAACTAAGGGCTCAACTGGACTATATTCTTTTCAATGGGACACATGTAATGGTGGACAAGTTCCCAACTACCCAACTACGGAGACCCAAAGGATCCTTTAATTATAGGGGGCTGTATCTTGAAATTCAATGGCCATGGTCTAGATTCTAACATGACTGGGCATCTGCAGGACCCCTTGGTACCGACTTCAGTCACTGGAACTTGTTAAGTTAGGCTTGACAACAAATTCAAGAGTTGATATCTTCAGAGCTGTATTAGGTTGGAAGCATGATTCATATGGTTGCGGAATCCGTACAATCTCCTAAAGGCAACAGTGTCAGACCCCTTGCCAGGGTTGCAATAGTCAACTGCATTCTAGCCCTTGTGGGACAGAGAAATCTGGATACAGACACCTTACAGGGGCACAGGTTCACCTTCGAGATGACAGAAGGTGATGATGCAGTTTTAAGACAAAGATGATACCCTTGCTTCTTTCTGGTCAGGTGATCTGAGGAGATCTTATCAATTGGGATGAGCTCAGTTTGTTGCAATGTCCTCCACGTCTTTGGCTTTGAGCCAATCTTCCAGGGACAATGTCAGTTTCTCCTAGCAGGTGCAGTCTAGCTCTTCGTGCAGGCAAGTTCCCCTTCTCTGCACAGGTCACTGTGTCACAACGGTTGTCAGGCTTTCCAAACGTAAGCTCCGCCTCTAGGGAAAATGGCAGCAACATAGAAGTTCCTGTCCTGGCCCTATTGTCTTCTTTCTTACACTACTAAGCAGACATCATCAACACACAAGCCATGAGGATGAGCCAGGTGCTGTCTGAGGGGATCTGTACTGGTACCCCTTTGGTTGACAAAGTGGGAACATGGAGTTAATAAGTGGGTAACACTTTAAAAGAGAAGCTTATAATGCATGGTGCGGGGTGCTCAAAGCTATCCAAGATGCTAAGCATATACAGAACCTTAGAATAAATAATCTGTCAAGGCAAAGGTAAATGGTTTAAAAAAGTGCATCTTGGAGAAAAAAAAATATTGTACTGAAACTGGATACTATTGTGGCACTGGGAGTTTCTGTTGATGTCAAAGTCATACATTGGCAGTATACTGACAAAAACTGGTGGAGTATAAAGTGTTATCATAAAACTCAGACTACATTCCCTGAGCCATGCCCAGGCAGTTCTGCATTAGTCTCACAGCTATAAGGACGATTAAAATCTGGCAGCCGCACAAGTATGTTTAATTGCCTTGAATCAAAATGGCCCACAGGACCTCCAAGCAAGGTCACACCGTGTATGTATGAAGTCACATTGGAATGGTTGTCAAACAGGTGAGTCGGATGCACACCTGCATGTGGGGACACTGTAAATAAACAAAGTGGAAGACACTCAAGGTGATGGTGATCCCTAAAGTGATGGGGAGACACACAGTGTTGTTTAAATGCCCCTCACACACCAACAGGCCCCTTGGTGTCATGCTTCATCATCGGGGCCTTCGCACCCCTCTACGGGATGCGGCGTGCTACGACTCGCGGGTACGCAGGAGCACTTTGAAGTGAACCCTGTGTGGGGGTGTGTGTGTATATAACCAAGATGTGAGTGAGGTGAGGTGAAAAAAGTGAAGAGTTAAAAAATACCTGGCACGTGGGAGAAAAACAGGATTTTATTAATCCCCGGCTGGTATTGTTAAAAAGAAGTGCAGAGCGTGGTTAAGTAGATACGAGTTAAGGTATCGAAAACCACTGTGAAAGTGTCAACATGTTTCGGAGGTCACAGCCTCCTTCTTCAGGACAAGGGTTATGCACTTACCCTCCCCTTACTCACATGCAGAATGTAAAAGTGTTTCATTAAAAAAATGCTAAATTACCACAATGTGTAATATTCCTAACAATGTTATTTAGTGTTAGTGAATGTCGTTGCGCCCAGTTGGCGAGAGAACTTAGAGTTCTAAAATGTAAAACCTCATGAGCCTAAGCGTATATTGGGGATCCCTCCTTCCTGCTCAGAAAGACGGTTACTGCACTCCGATCGGAGCCGCGTTGAGGGAAGGCAGGCGAATGGCCAGTGCAGTAACCGTCTTTCTGAGCAGGAAGGAGGGATCCCCAATATACGCTTAGGCTCATGAGGTTTTACATTTTAGAACTCTAAGTTCTCTCGCCAACTGGGCGCAACGACATTCACTAACACTAAATAACATTGTTAGGAATATTACACATTGTGGTAATTTAGCATTTTTTTAATGAAACACTTTTACATTCTGCATGTGAGTAAGGGGAGGGTAAGTGCATAACCCTTGTCCTGAAGAAGGAGGCTGTGACCTCCGAAACATGTTGACACTTTCACAGTGGTTTTCGATACCTTAACTCGTATCTACTTAACCACGCTCTGCACTTCTTTTTAACAAAACCAGCCGGGGATTAATAAAATCCTGTTTTTCTCCCACGTGCCAGGTATTTTTTAACTCTTCACTTTTTTCACCTCACCTCACTCACATCTTGGTTATATACACACACACCCCCACACATAGTTCACTTCAAAGTGCTCCTGCGTACCCGCGAGTCGTAGCACGCCGCATCCCGTAGAGGGGTGCGAAGGCCCCGATGATGAAGCATGACACCAAGGGGCCTGTTGGTGTGTGAGGGGCATTTAAACAACACTGTGTGTCTCCCCATCACTTTAGGGATCACCATCACCTTGAGTGGATTCCACTTTGTTTATTTATACGTATAGGGAGACTGAATCCACTGACTCTCTCTCTCCCCCCTTCTGTTACAATTTGTGGGGACACTGTGCCAGGCATCCATACTGTACCTTCCCATAGATAGCATGTCTTTATTTATTAGAGCAATGCCAGGACTCACACTGTCTCCTCTCTGCCTCGGCTCTGTGAGGCTTTCGCCACTGTGCTGTCATGAAGAAAGCAAGGTGGCTAATGTTTTCCAGCCCATAAATGCAGGTGTGCAGCATGTCTCAGCTAGGGTATAGGAAACAATTTGGGTCTGTTGTCAGCTTGTAGAGGACCCACAGATTCCGTCCTATTCACAAGTTGTTGTCACTGCCGGAGATGGTGGACTCCACAGCTACCTCTAGTACACCAGCTGCCCGAGTCTCCATGAAGACAGAGAGCCGGCAGGTGAAGCGGTATGGAAAACAGAGGACACACTGCAGTAGTCCCCCTTCCCCGGTGAGGTCTATGCAAGCATGGCTAAATGGTGGAAGTTTTTTTAAGTCATTTAATTGAGAACTACTTTCTTTTTATGTGTCTTTGATGTAAAGTTTAACGTAAACATCTCCAAAATACCCTCAGCAGATCCAAAACATGATGGACAGCCCGTGCATGCAATGGTTGAAGAGGGGTGACCTAATGCTCCATTCTGTATGCTGAGTGTTATGAATGTTGTTTTGATGGGTTTGCTGATGCACAGCAGCCATCTTAGAATGCTTTTTCCTAAAGTTAGGAAAAAGCTGGTAAAGATGACCCTTGTGCATGTGTGACGGACATCTAGGGGAAAAAAAACACTGGCAAACTCAAAAGCTCTGCACCCACCTTTAAAAAGTGAGACCTATTGACTTTTACAGTGATTGTTCATACTGCTAGTAGACAAGAATGCTAAACTTACTTCAATACAGCTGCAGAGAGAACACTCTAGGTTGGATAATTAGTAGCCATATCTGGACAACCATGGGCTAAACATAGCTTCTAAGGTGTATTTTATAATATATTGACACAAAAAGTCTTCTTTCCGGAAGAACAAAATGCTCTGTCCTATTCACTTGTGCATGTCATCAAAACACAGGTTATCATGTATGTTAAAAAAATATTACTTGAATGTAATATTAGTAGGTTAGGGGCATTAACAACGCTAACTTCAAATATTGTATTGCTTACAATTCTTTTTTGTGTGAAGAGTTGACTGCCTTCCACGTTCCGGTTTTGATCATACTTGCATAAAGCCAAGATCCTAAGATCACCCCAGCATCTAAGGTGGTGCAGTGTATGACGGTACAAGATGAAGAAGTCATGATCAGGGAACACATTTGCTGATTCTAGACACAAATCTAAATGAGTGGGCTCGAGCAGCTTGGAAATCGCAACCTCTAGACACGTTAGATTGCCCACTCATTCACGTGTCATATTTAAATCCCTTGTCTTTCAATCCGGATGTCAACCAGGAAGAAAAAACTTTGGGAAGACTGGAAGACGACACGTCGTCTGTCATATAAAAGGGACATCCAATTTGGATGCATGCGAAAAAACAATTTGACGCAGTCTGCTGGGCACCCGTGCAGGTCCTTGAGATGTGGCTGACTGAGAACAAACCCAGGGGATTGGCAACACCGTGGAAAGCAGTATGAATTAACCCCATCCAGGGCAGGGTGTGCCGCTGCTCACTGCAGGTGCTGGATTCCAAGGTACAGTAGGCCATAAATGCGGTATATTGGGGTACAGTAGCAATACACAGACACTGACTGTTAAATACTTGATATCTAATTATTTTCAGTTCTTCAAGCGTATAACCATTCCACACACAGGAATTGGAGAAGGAAGAAACCTACACTTTGAGAGGTCCATTGGTGAGAATGCGGTAGAGCAGACATTTCCACCTATTACTCCACGCTATCCACAAACTAAGAAGATTTCACTAACCACTGTTAATATTAGGGGGCGCTTATTAGGACTACAACCAGGTATATATCCAAATTACATTTGAGGTAAGAATAATAAAGTTTCTGTGTGTGTGTGAGTGCATGTGTGCACGCGTGTATGCGTGCGTGTGTGTGTGTATGTATATATCACACATACCTCTCGTTTGGGTATTAACAAACTATGTAAGTAAATCTGAGGCCCTTTCTATTGCAATGTGTATATTTGTGTAAGTGTAATGGCATTTACATAGTGCTTCCTACCCTTGCTCCGGAACACAAGGCTAGTAGTTATTTCAGTAGTTTTAGTGATACCATTCCATGCACTTACCATAGTATTTTGTAGTAGATTACATTTGTAGGAGTTAGGAGTAAACATTAGTGGGGGTGGAGGCACAAATGTGTGTGGCGAGTTGTCATTAGAATAATGTACAGAAGGTAGGAGCTACTTCATGGCAAGACAGTGCAATATTACCTTTCTTGGATGCCTTGTATTTTGCCCTGCGGAGCCGAGTGACACTTGAGATCTTACCCTGAAAATGCCCCAAAGTGATCATCAAAATGACTTTGGTAATGCCAAGTGATAACTCCGTTTTCTTCTCCAGCATCCTGTGTCAATACACACTTGCCAGTTGAACCTAAGAGTCCAAAATGCTTAACACCATGATGTTCTCACTCATTGGAGTCTCTAATTCAAATTGGAGTAGTAAAATTGCGATACTCTTTCACTTATTGTTTCACTCCATTACTTACACCCCAGACACAGGCATAATTAAGCTTTAAAGCTCATCCATGGATGGACAACACCCATGGTAACATACATTCCTGGTTATCATTTGCACACTACGCAGCCACCTTGTGTCCTTTACTAAGGGATTTCAACTCAGAATCAAAGCACATGCAGGGAAAGAAAATGTTGAAAGAGAAATGCTTGTATTGTAGCCTCAAAGATTCCAAGATTACACTCAGAATAATGCCACTATATAGGATGGTGGCAGTGGATTATGGCTAAAAGCAGAGTATACCAATGCCAAACTACTAGTATATTGATATGAAAAGGGTAGCACTTATCAATGACTTCACTTCTTCATCGCACCATGTATTAGAAATGTATAATTGGCTCATAGCACAAGCCGTCCAACAATACAACAAACTTCCAAGTGTCTTTATGGCACCCAAATGCATCTTGTCCTTCAGAGAGAGCATAGATATCCGTCCACGATCACACACAGTAACTCGGCCATAGCTTTCATTGGATGAAAAATAGCTACCTATGACTGACCTGAGCAGAAACAGAGGTTACCCGTTAGGTAAAGCCCTAAAAACAGAAAGTTTTAGTGTTGCACACTTACATGCCACTTCAGCCAACAATGCAAGCATATGTCCTGCAAATTCACACAGAAGAGGATCACAGCAGGAAAATAGTGCAGGTCCAGACAATTAGTATGTCTAAGCTTAAAGAAACCAGGCACACCACAACAGCATCGCTAAAAAGCTTGCTTGTCCCCCTCAAGAATGTTTAACCTGGTCGGAAAGCTATTGGATGATGCACGGGTACCAAAATACATACAAAAGCTGGTCTATACATTGGGCCGGCTCAGAGGACTCTTTAGAAGTCAGAGCTGGAGTTCACTATATCTCCGTCTATGGACAAAAGCAAACGACTCCTTGATCACTGAAACAATGAACAGTTCAGGAAACACTTGACAACTCTGGCCATTAAACAAGGTTGTGCCACTTATGTCAACTAATAACAAAAAACATGAGAAACATCATGATAAGGCATGATCACATGTACCACTATCCATTACGTGTTGTCTTTAAAAGACTGTTCGTCCCAGGGCATTTTGAGACTGTCATAATTTAGGCACTATATCAAACAAATCAAATATAAAACATGAATTTGGGGGTCGTTCAACAAATTCTTTTCGATAAACCCTTGCACAGCATAAGGTTCCTGGGGGCTGTGACTGGTGAAAACTGAAGAAGGAGAGACAGTGAGGGTGGCCTCACCAAGCTCGATGACTCTGGGCCGGCACCGCCCCGCCCCCTCCCCCGCCGCGCGGCGCTGACAGCAGAGGAGACGGCTCCATTAAAAGCCGGGCCTGCCTCTCCGCCGCGCTCCCGGGAGCAGATGGAGAGGCCATTTTGCCAAATGCACCGTGACTCCTGGTTTATACATGAGCATCTGGGGCGCTTCCTAACGTGACGTGATGTACAATGTCCTGAAATTTATCAACTGTCCCCGCGCAATTAAAGATTCTGATAAATAATTCGTCCGGGATGGCCCGCCGCCCGAGAGAAAGGCAGCGGGGCGTGAGGGGTCAAATGCTTCCACAGCACGGATACTACAAGACGCCGGGGCGCGCGGGCTACAGAGGAATGCCTCCATTCAAAGCCGGCGAATGACCGGCAGACAGCGGGAGAGGGCGATGCCACACAGACTGAAAGGGCCACCGCCCTCCCCGGCCTTGAGAATTCTTGTAATGAAGTGAAACATGGACTGTGAGAGAACACTGTGGGTTTTGTTCCCGCGTTGGGGGACAAACACAACACGAGAGCGACAAAGGCCTTATGAACATCACCCAGAAGAAGCCTTGAGAATCAACCGGTAATATGCTGCGACCTTGTTAAAATGCACGGCTCTGGGGAAAAAGAAACAACGTGCAAACTCTAATCAGCCATTCGATGCTCAGCAGTCGGATGCATATGCAGCACGCGTTGACAAATAAACAATAACATGATAATGCTCCGAAAACTCTCTAGCAGAATAGAATTTTAGTAATCTATCTGAGCCACCGTATCTGCCCCACGCGGCCCAAAGCACCTCTTGCAGTGCCAAGCAGGTGCATGCGCAGTAGATTTATTTATTCATGTATGCGTTATTATATAGTGTGTACTTTACCCGAAGGTGTCAGAGCTCTTTACAATAGAACCAGTTACATTACATAAGTACATGGATTACATATAAGATACAAACCAGAGATACATGAGTCTGAGCACAAAAGGAAAACGATACAATGGTGTTTACGAAAGATGTGCAATTTAAACTAAGAGTGTAGATATAATCTGCCAGTATAGGCAGGAAGTGACTACACAGAATATAGACATAACATGATATTATATAGCATAACTCTATGATCTCAAGTGGTTGGTTAGATCGAAGATAAGTTCAAACAACATCCAAGGGCCCCAGCCACTAGCCCTGTCCCCACGGTCGCGCTACATAGGGGGGAGCAAGCTAGGCTGTAGCCAATGTGCCCTATTTATTTATTTTATTTTATTTTAGCTGTTTTATATCGCGCTCAAATACTACCAGAGTGTCCTGGCGCGTAAGAAGAAACAAGCATGTGGCCAGAGGGAGAGAAGAGAACAGAAATTAATAAGCCATTCTGAAAAGATATGTTTTAAGTGCCTTTTTAAATGTCACAAAATTTTCAGTTAATCTCAGGGAGAGAGGGAGGATATTCCAAGTCCTGGCCGCGGTGACAGCAAGTGATTGGCCTCCCAAACGAACTCGCTGAAATCGAGGTACTCTTAAGAAATTACCATCTGCAGAACGCAGAGCCCTAGTAGGGACATAGCGGGAAAATCTGTCTCTCAAATAAGAAGGACCAAGGTCATGAACTGCTTTAAAAGCTATAATAAGAATTTTAAAGGTAATCCTCTGTGCTACTGGCAGCCAATGTAGTTCCTTCATGTGAGCCCGAGGACTTTCTCTATATGGCACATTGCACAGTAGGCGAACAGTCGCATTTTGGATGATCTGGAGCTTTGAGACCAAAAAAGCCGGAGAGCCACACAACAGAGAGTTGGCATAATCAAGTCGTGATAGAATAAGGGCTCTTGCGACCGACTCTCTTGCTGAAGAAGGTAGATAAGGAAAAATCTTCCTCATGGCTTTTAGGGACCCGAAGCACACCCCAGTGAGTTTTTTTATGTGTGCCTCGAATCGCAAATCCTCCCCAAACCAGACTCCCAAATTTTTAGCAGGGATATTGACAGCGCCTGGCTGGGGAAAATCAGAAGGCCATAGAGTTTCTCTGAAATTGGACGGAAACTGGCCATATAGCAGGATTTCTGTTTTATCTTCATTGCACTTCAGCTGTGCTGCTGCTAACCAGTTAAACACAGCGGAAAGGCATGAACGCACTACCTCAGTGTCAGTGTTCGCATCTGGCCACGTGAACAGGAGCTGCGTATCATCCGCATATGCTAATATTTTCGCTCCCATTTCTTCAGCTAAAAAAATAAGAGGGGTGAGATATACATTAAAAAGGAGGGGGCTCAAAGTAGAGCCCTGGGGAACTCCTGTAGTAAGGGATTTAATCGAGGATGAATAAGGAGGAATCCAGACCTGCTGAGATCTTTCTGTAAGAAAGGATTTCACCCAATCCAGAGCAGAACTCACTATGCCGAGATCGGCCAGTCGTGCCAAGAGAAGTGTGTGTGGGACAGTGTCAAACGCAGCAGAGAGGTCCAATAAAATTAGGACCGCTCTGCCGCCACTGTCCAGGCACCCTCTAATCGCCTCTGTAACCTCCACCAGCGCTGTCTCCGTGCTATAGGCTGCACGAAAGCCAGATTGGGCAGGATGTAACGCCCCTGAAGTTTCCACAAAGGCATTAAGCTGGGAGAATGCCAGCTTCTCACCAACTTTAGCCATAGCTGGTAAAAGAGAAATAGGTCGATAGTTATTCGGCACAGCTGGATCCGCGCCTGTTTTCTTAAGCAGTGGCAGAAGCTTAGCCTGTTTCCATATTTTCGGAACTGTTGCAGTGGAAAAAGATAGCCCTATTATTTGGGAGACTTCGGAAGCCACAACTTCGGCTACTTCGGCCAACACCCGGGCCGGACAGACATCCCCGGGAGCACCAGATTTTAAAGATTTAATTGCTGTCAGGGTGTCCTCGACCGAAGGAGGAATAAGTCTCTCCATGATGATGGTGGGAGGAACCTTAGTTTCGTTGTTACCTATCATGTTATCGCCTCCTCCAACTGTTCTCAAACTGTGTTGAATATTAACAATTTTCGATAGGAAGAAGGAGGAGAGCCTTTCACACCATTCAGTAGAAGGACTCATGGATACCTGCTCAGCACAGGGAGAGAGAAAGCTCTTCACTATCGAGAAAATTTCCCGACTATTGTTACTAGCTCTCTCAATTCTTTTAGAAAAAAACTCTGTTTTTGCATGTTTAATGCTAATATAGTAATCTCGCTGCGCTGCACGAAACACTGTTTTAGCCTGTGGACAATAAGCTAATCTCCATGCTCGCTCCAGTTTTTTGCAAGCAAGTTTCAGAGTACGGAGGTGGGGCGAATACCAAGGTTGAGATGGCGTCATCCTATTTCTGCCTGGATCGGCCTTCTTCGAAGAAGAAGTCACCGCTGCATTCATCCATCTGTCGTAAACCTGTAGCGCAGAATCCATATCTGCCCCTAGGATGGGTCTGTTCAAATCAAGATGGGTCATCAAATTACCCACATTGATTTTTGGGGGGCCCATTGTTTTAGCAGACTTAGGGGGATCTCTCAAGGCGGACCAGGAGAATCTAATCAGCTGATGATCGGACCAGGTAACTACTTGTGGGGCCTCAACCATCAGTGGGAAGTTGGTGCATACAATGTCTAAGATATGGCCACCAGAGTGGGTAGGGGAGGAAACCCATTGGGTAAGGGAGGCCAAATCAAAGTAGTCATATAGCAGCTTTCTTTCTCGGCAGTCTTGAACATCAACGTGGATATTGAAGTCACCCAGCATTAAAAAGCGAGAGAACCTCAATGCACGGGGAACAAGAGTCTCAGAGAGAGCTTTAAGAAAGGGGCCAGAATGACCTGGAGGCCTGTAGATAAGGGAACCGCCCAGTGTGAAATGAGGGGATAGACCTAAGGCAAAATTTAAAAGCTCACCTTCCTCTAAAAAATCTGAGTCTTCCACCTTAAGAACCCAGCATTCTCGAAAAATAATTGCTAGTCCCCCACCCCTGCCATCCTTCCTGTCTTTCCGTTGGATTTTAAACCCTCTAGGAATGGCCAATTCAATATCAGGAGCACAAGACCCATTCAGCCACGTTTCTGTAATAAACAACAGGTCTAAAGTACCATCTTCTAGTAGAGCGAAAATATCTAGAGCATGTTTGCTCATAGAGCGGGCATTAATTAAAGCTGCCGAGATAGAAGCCAGCTCAGGAGCGGGTTCAGGACTGGCAGTATCATGTATACAGCAGGAATAACCGCAAGTAGTGCATGGGTAAAGATTAACAGGGTCGAGTATAGTACAGACAGCTCTTTTGTCTAAGGAGGGGCGAAACGCCATCAAAGACGCACGCGTATATGCGATGCTAGGGCTAGGCAGGAGCGACGATAGTCCGGCAGCCCGTCCTGCGTCCGCCACGTCCGAGGCGCGGACGGGCGCAGACGGGCTGACCTTTGGCTTACCTTCGGTGCGCCTAAGGCGCGCCCGCCATGCGCGACCGCTGCGCGTTAAAGCAGGCATGCTAATTTTATGGCGCGTCCTCTCTCCACCAGCTGCCACCAGTTCTGCTGGGGAGAAGGACTACCATCAAGATGGCCGCCCCACCCTCGCCACAATGGAGATAGCAGCTATGGTGAAGAGGGGGCCAGGAGAGGCTTAACAAAGATGAACGGGTGAGTAAAAACTCATCCGCGATGTACCTGCATAATTAAAAGGGGTTAGGCAAAGTAAAATGCAATTTTTAAAAAAAGTTCGGTCTATGCGCTAAAAAGCACAAAACACACAGTAAAAATCACCGCTGATCTAAATATGGCCACAAACTAAGCGGGAGTAGCAGGGAGCTGCCACCACCCTTAAACACACCGCAAAGACTGTTTCCCTCAGCTGAATTTATGGCGCGTCCTCTCTCCACCAGCTAGAACGCTGCCACCAGTTCTGCTGGGGAGAAGGACTACCATCAAGATGGCCGCCCCACCCTCGCCACAATGGAGATAGCAGCTATGGTGAAGAGGGGGCCAGGAGAGGCTTAACAAAGATGAACGGGTGAGTAAAAACTCATCCGCGATGTACCTGCATAATTAAAAGGGGTTAGGCAAAGTAAAATGCAATTTTTAAAAAAAGTTCGGTCTATGCGCTAAAAAGCACAAAACACACAGTAAAAATCACCGCTGATCTAAATATGGCCACAAACTAAGCGGGAGTAGCAGGGAGCTGCCACCACCCTTAAACACACCGCAAAGACTGTTTCCCTCAGCTGAATTTATGGCGCGTCCTCTCTCCACCAGCTAGAACGCTGCCACCAGTTCTGCTGGGGAGAAGGACTACCATCAAGATGGCCGCCCCACCCTCGCCACAATGGAGATAGCAGCTATGGTGAAGAGGGGGCCAGGAGAGGCTTAACAAAGATGAACGGGTGAGTAAAAACTCATCCGCGATGTACCTGCATAATTAAAAGGGGTTAGGCAAAGTAAAATGCAATTTTTAAAAAAAGTTCGGTCTATGCGCTAAAAAGCACAAAACACACAGTAAAAATCACCGCTGATCTAAATATGGCCACAAACTAAGCGGGAGTAGCAGGGAGCTGCCACCACCCTTAAACACACCGCAAAGACTGTTTCCCTCAGCTGAATTTATGGCGCGTCCTCTCTCCACCAGCTAGAACGCTGCCACCAGTTCTGCTGGGGAGAAGGACTACCATCAAGATGGCCGCCCCACCCTCGCCACAATGGAGATAGCAGCTATGGTGAAGAGGGGGCCAGGAGAGGCTTAACAAAGATGAACGGGTGAGTAAAAACTCATCCGCGATGTACCTGCATAATTAAAAGGGGTTAGGCAAAGTAAAATGCAATTTTTAAAAAAAACCCTAGGTGGGACAACCTTCCTGGTTGCCCCCGGCACTGCACCAGGCAGCAGCGCGACCTCTTCACTGAGGTTCAGTTGAGCGTTGCAGGCTGGGGGAAGCAGAATCTCAGAGGTGCGCAGTGATGTTTTCTTCACCTCCAATATGGCCGCCATACTCTCACCATACCCCGCACTGCCAGCATGCGGTGTCCCGGAGCCTGTAGAGTCAGCAGCAGCCCATCCCCACAGTTGGTCCCGGCTCAAGTTCATCCCCTTCCTGTGAGACAGGGACTCGCCTCTCCCCGGGGGGGCGTAGCGGGAAGAGCAGAGGAAGCAGTGCTGGCGGCCATCTGTAGGCACTCAGCATTCAGTGGAGAAGGCATTGGTGGACTCTCGCAATCCATCTGGAGGCACCCATTGGCCCGGGTTCCTTCTTGTCTCACCGCTGTTGCATGGTCTTAGCCGTGAACCCCGCCTCGCTCATCTCGGCCCTGCAGATGCCCCTATTGGGGTTGCTAGAGAGGAAACAAGACTACTTCTACCATATTGTTTATCCTGTGGGCAGACGAAGCACTGCCTCAGACCATGCACAAGAATCACCAATACCCACCATGCAGAGAAACCCTCCTCCTTCAATCTCATGCAGCGGAACCCTTACCAGGGCAGAGGCTCTGAATAGTCCAATAATTCACCACCCACCCTTTCCCACACATGCCACATCGACTCTGTTCTAAATGGAGATTGGACAAGTAACACGCAAATAAAGCCTGTACCTCCGACTGCAAAAGGGGTAACAAAAAAGGGGTAACCCAGTCACCCCATGGACCAAATTAAAAGGAAGAAAAGAATTTCACTGACGGACCGCTTCATCTTTTTAACTTAAACCTCAAAGGGTCGACCTTAAAATGCCCAGTCTGAAAATAAATCCCACTTGTAAGTTATATGCTTAGTTAAGCACATGTTTTCCACAAGGCATCTCATGTTTAGCCCCGATTATGCTCGCAATGCTCACCTGGCCTAGGAGTATAATCTGTGTACTCAATTAAGCACAGAGGGTGCAGTTACATCTACCGTAAAGTTAGGATCAGTGTTGCAAACTGTAATACTACAAAGGGCCCACTTGTACTAAGATGTTTTTCTCCATAAAGTGCTTACATTCGCCACACAAAAACGAATTTTCATGCTATATTTATGTGTTTCTCTTATATTTATAAATATATCAATAAATTAAATTAGAACAGAATCCAAATAAATCAATAATGAAAAGCATACAAGAGATTTGGCCTTCAATCTCAGGGAGTAAGGGATTTGAAGAAGAGAAACAATAGGCCTGAGTTATTAAATAGTCTTGTAGTTACAAAGCCTGCAATTTGCAAATTCACAGTCTTATTTTTTACTTAAAAACTACTAGTCACAACGTACCATAAGTGCACTGCGAGGCGGAAATGTCTTTCTGATTCAAAACGTTCACTCTGCAAAGCACAGCAATTTGGAAGGAAGAGGGAGAAAAACATGATACCTTGTTAAAACTGCAATGCAGTGCATTATTGGGTTGCAGCCATAATTGTAACCACAAACCACTGATTGGATACCAACATCCTAGACGTGATGGTATCCATTCAAAAGTCGAAATTGTCCTTGATGGACAGCTTCCACTGGGTGACTATCCACTTTCTGCATTGTGGAGCGCAAATGGCGCATTACCACCCCGATGCTATTCAGAGAATTCCTATTTTATATTTCACTTTTTAATTGTAGCCCCTGTCCCTTTGGTTTGCCAATCAAGCACTTACAAAGCAAGTAAGTCTGGCTGATATTTTAATATAAGTGCTCCAACAATGTTGATTTTGCTTAAGTTTTTTTGTTGACAGTTCCCGGGGTGAGTAAGAAAACTAGCCAACGAGTAGATGGATGAGTGATTAAATGAGTAGCTGAATGGGTGACTGAGAGCATACACAAATGGGTGAGTGAGTGAATACATGGGACAGATGGCTGGATAAACAGATGAGTTATGGATGGTTGACATCATAAGATGAGTGAGTGAGTGAATGGGCGGCTACCATCATCTTAGGGGAAGGAAGATATTTTCCTCTTTGGCTGCTGCTCACTCCTTTCTGTGCTCAGGTATTCATTGTTCCATTTCATTAGGTATCCTTTCGTTAGAAGTGTCTGTCACCCATTTATGCTCATTCATGAATCAGTGACAATAAAAACACTGAATATGGACTCGCGCAACTTGAGGCCCTAATAACCAGACATTCACTGACACCACATTTCTACTTCTATTTAATTTTACTCTACCATGGTAAAGAGGGGAGTAAATACAGTGCACAACACAACAACATTTCTTTACCACATGCTCAGAAAGGACACCTTGTTCTATAGACCATGCTCAAAATACAAGGCCTGGTAAGTGAACAAGTCAAAATAGTAGCCTGCTGCCTGCTCAGAGGCTGCAAAGTAACAGAAACATTGCTACATGGTCAGAGGGCAAACCGTAATCACCAGCAAATGGTTAGGGAAGACATAAAGCAATGGACATTAACAGCCATTCTACAGTTCCAGAAAATGTTCATATGTTTCGTGGGAATGCTCTTTCATTAGGCATCCTTGTGTGATCAGTGTCTGTCTTCAGCTCATGCTCATTCATTCCTTTCATGAATCAGTGGTAATGAAAGTACTTAATTGGCAAACTCATACAATCACTACAAGGTCACTGATGCTGAACGTCTGTTGTAATTTCTCTTTGCTATGCTATTGACATACATCTTTTTTTTATTTTAATTTTGATAGTTTTTATTATTGCAAGATACGACAAACCAAAGTAGTACAGATATACAAGTTCCATAAGTCTGAATTAACATAGGATTAACATCGGTATATTTTAACAGTTAGGAGTAAAAGTTGGAAGAAAGAGGTAAAAGAGGGGTAAAGGGAAAGAAAAAAAAAAAGACAAAAAGGGTTGTAAAACAACAGAGTGTTTCTCACTAAAAAAGGAGTTAGCAGGCACTCCCCACTTCTTGTACTTCAAAAAATTGTTTCCAGATCCTTTCCTTTCTAGCAAGGGCTTTTGGGCCTCTATATTTAGCTAGTGTAATTTCCATGGTTCTGATTTCCCTAACCAAGGCTAGCGGCTGCGTTTGGGGGATCCTTAGAGATCCATGCCCTAGCTATGATTAATCTTGCACATGCGAGCAGGATCGTTATAAGATCCCTGTTGAGACAATTAATCTCTTGAATATCTAATAAGACCAATTGTGGAGAAAGTTCCGGTATCGTTATCTGATTAATTTTTAGATGGTCTGTTATTCCTTTCCAATAGGTAGAGAGTGCGGGACAGGAAAAAAACATGTGCTCAATTCCAGCAGCATGTATATTGCATTTTGCACATTTAGATTTATCTGATAGTGAATTCCCTTGCGTCCATAGGGATATTCTTTGTGGTGTGTAATACAACTCAGTAATTGGCTATTGACATACATCAATGCTCCAAAAGAGCATATGCAATAAAAACAGTGGCACTAAAAACAGTCATTACCACATGCTTAGTGGATAGACACTAAAAAGCCGATTCCTAAAACATGTGACCAGGCATCCTGACAATGAAAGAGCTCTATAGGCAGACTCAGGCAACTAACCACCTCAAATGCCTCAAAGCTGGTACAGAAGAAACACATGCTCGGACGTAAAACACAAATCACTAAGTACATACCGAGGCTCATGAGCAGTTCTAGAATATTTTCAATTAATTTAAAAAAGTGTGCTTCAGTGAAAAATACTACCAAGCTTTATGCATAGATTGTATGTAGGGCGAATAACCCCCTACACCTTGAGATACACATTGATCATAGTGAGCACGAGAAGCGTACTGTCTCCTGCACAATTTTCATTGATCAGTGAAAATACAAATACTTAAGTAGATTCATCATCCACAAAAGAAATGCTTGAAGGCTGATGAAGAAAAACACATGTTCAGAGAAGAATCACTAATCTCCAGTAAATATTCAGACTAAGCAACAGGACATGAGCTACTGAACATTTACAGAGCATTTAAAAAGGCTACTTCAGTAAAGCATATCTCATAAAAGATTGGTTTATGTACAGAATGCTTGTATGACAATAAAAACTGAATGTGTGATGTATGAGCACACTTAGGCGATGTAAAAATGTCCTTCGCGCATTATGACGTAAACATTACATAGGAGATGAAACGATATGCTGCACAACCAATAGCATGTGAGAGAGAAATGCTCTTCTCCATGAGGCCAAATCCCAATCAATATGTGTATTTAAAAAAACCTGGAAACAGTAGGTATGCTCTCACTGTGCAATCAAGCCAAACTAAAAAGTCGGCATTCTTTAAATGCTAATGCTGGGATGGCGCATTTTGCAGCCTTCCACTTGTACACGGGCATCTCTACCAAAGGATTAAGAAATAGAATCATATATCATTAATATTAATGAGGAGGTATTTTGTGTATGGTGACTGGTCAGTTTGTGCTGAAACAGATTTGTACAACTGTCACAGAACAAAATGAAGGTCAGGTTACAGAGCAGTTGCTTTTTATTGCACAGCAACTGCTTCGCAAACCAATCTTTGGTACATCAGGACACAATCAACCTCATCTGCTGAGCTCCACAATCATCCTCACTAAGCCAGACTCCGTTCAATGCCTAGCTACCCACTCACCAATATCATCCGTACCCACAGAATCAACATCATATCCTATGCTGACAACTTCCAGCTTATACGGGCCCTCTTTGACAAGATGCCAAAAACCCAGACCAATTTCTATGCCAGCAGAATCGAATTCGCCTGATGGATTAAAACCAATTGCCTCAAACTTAACACAGAGAAGATAGAAGTAGTAGCCTTCGGCAAAGACAGCTCACTATGGAACTCCACCTGGTGGCTTACTTAACTCAGACCAACATCCCTCTCAGCAACCAATGCAAAGAACCGTGGAACAGTAATACAACCAACTCAACATGACCGGCCAAGTGAATGTAGTCTCTGTTTCCTGCTTCGAATACACTCAAGATGCTCAAGAAGGTCTTCAAATGGCTCCTCACCAACACCTGTGGAACCGTCACCCAAGCCCTTATCACCAGCAAGCTTGAGTACGGCAACACACTCTATACTGGAATCAATGCTCAACTGACCAGAAGAATCCAGACCACACAAAACTGAGAAGCCAGACTTACCACCAACCTCCCAAGCACACATCACCCACACCTTAAAGAGCTCCACTGGCTCCCAATGTATAAACGTGCACTCTTCAACCTCCATACACACATCCAAAGCCTTACACAACATTGGCCCCAGGTAACTTAACAACCGCATTAACTTCTACATACCTACTAAATACCCCCACTCAGTTGGAATTCTACTCGCACACACCGAGGCATATGCAAAACCATATCAGGCAGTCAGGCATTCTCAGACCTTGCTCCTAAAGCCTGAAATGACCTACGCCTGCACATCTGAGCCTTCTGCTCAGTTCTTGGATTCTGCAAGAAATTAAATCATCACCTAGCCCCGACTCTTGCTCGGTCAATAAAGCTCCTGCCTCAGTTGCAAGATACCCTACAGGGTGAACTGTGCGCTATTTAAATGCATACAATAGAAGTTTTCATTTTTGTTTTAAAGCATACTCATATGAGGTTCATTTACATACTTCCTCTTCCAAAGTTGTCACTTTATGAAATACACCACTTCCCCAACTAATATGCTGAAAAGCTAAAGCGAAGGATGTGAGGGCACTGTTGTGTCACCTCCTATCAGCTCTAATCACATCTGTTGGCCTGCTTCTACCCACAAATAACCAAAAAGGGTCCCTTCCGTATCAAAAAAGGAAGAAAGCACCTCTTGCATGAACTTGAGGAAAAAAAAATATTATTTCCAATAACCCTCAAGCACCTGGGTTTCCCCTTAAAATAAAGATGGAGTGGGTTTTATTTGAAGTGTGACAAACAAAGGTTAAAAATACCAAATTAGTGGGACCACAACAATTTTATTTCTTGCCCTTAAAGTGGTATACTAAAATCTCGGGATAGGCAGGAAAAACTCTAGGCGTGAATACCTATTTTTTCCCTGGTAGGCTAACTAGTTTTAAGCTCAACCCCAAGGCTTTTCATCAGGACCGTAAAGGAGAAATGATGCTCCTACTCCGTTTGTTACTGTGAACATAATAGCAGTAATAAAAATACAAAAACAAATATACAGCACCTAACAAAAATTCTGCAGGGGTATGAAAAGAAAGGAAAACGTTAAAAAATATACGACCCATAGCCCTATATTGAGTTAAACATCAGTGGTAATTCAGTGGTTGTGGTCATGAAAATACCAAAACCACGCCTCTAAAGTGCTAAAACCAGTGATAATGAGACTCACAAGACAGTACAAAGTCGTAATAATATAGAGGTTAATTACATACATTATATGTGACCATCATTTGGCCCCATGAGTCCTTCGAGGAGTTGGAAGGGACGCCTGTAGTCACACCCTAAAAATTACAGCCACAGTGTGAGACAAAATGGAACCTGCCAATCACAATACTGTCACAAAAGTGTGTGAGCGAACGCTGACGGAACGCAGGGTAGTGCACATCTACTTACTCCGTCAAGGTTACTTCCTCTCGGCAAACCTCTCTGCACTCGATCGAGGCTCCGATCTTACTGGAGCCGTGAGTGGTATTCCTATTTAACTGCGTGTGTTGCAATGCCCTTGTTGGAGTGAGCGACTAGACTGCGTGCTTGTCCTCGCTTGGGTTGCCGGCTGACGAGCGTGCTATTGTCGGTGCGAGAAAATGTTTTTTGATACCATAGCTATCATTTTAATAGTGCCTCGTATCAGGAGCTAACAAGTATCATTAATGCAATGCTATTGTAGAGCCACTCAGTAGGGGTTCCAATGGTAGCTGCAACAATAACGTATTTCATGTATTAGAGACCTTTTTACATATTTGGATTGCAAAAAATTGTGAGACGAATAATGTGCATATTATCCATCAAATTACGCTTACTGCGCATTAGATCACAATATATTTGTGAACCCAAAACTTACCATTTGGTCAGTGGCGGAATAGTGAATTATGAAATGAAAAAGAAACCGCTCCAGATGTGATGAGGGTGGGTTCTACTGTACGTACAAAGCTAGTAGGACGTAAAATCAGTGGGCATCAAAAAATGTCCTGTTCTACTCAATGGAGTGCATCAGCTGGGTGTTGTATGCTAGATTTGAATCACTAACAGTACATATATGATATCCTGCTCAGAAGAGAGGGACGCTGTGAGCGCCCTCTTCCAAAAAATGCCCGTTGGTTGTTGTGTTTCATAAAGGTGTTAAGTTTATATAAATTAGTCCCATGGTATATTTTCGTTCAGCCTGTTCTCGTGTGATTTAAGTCTGTAAATCCATCTCTGCTCTTTTTCAAACAGATTGGATTCATTACTGATTTGTTCGATCACTGTCCATCTCAGATCCTTCAGTGTGTGTTTCTGTTCCAAGTTATGAGTTGTCATTTTAGTCGTAGCACGTTGGCATTTCAGGTCGCTCCGGTGCTCGCATATGTGTGTTTTTATTTTCCTCGATGTCATGCCCATGGCCACCACAAGTGTGGAAGGGTATGCTCAGATGTGAGTCCCTTGCTCACTGCACCATCAGGATTCAAGCAAGCCGGGCCGAAGACGGCTGTAATGCCAGAAACCGGTCCCCGGAAGCTTGTTTCCTTTCCAGTAAAGAATTGGCTTGGTAGTTTGGTCTGCCCTGTTCCCATGATGCACTGGGCCAGGGCCAGACTAATTTGCATGTAGCCAGGTTCTGAACTGGGATGGTGCAGTAAGCTAAAAAACGGTGATGGATCAAGCCCTGATCTTTTGACTGGGTAGGAGTGTTCTGCTTAATTCAGATACTCTGTCCATCACCACCCCCTTTTTGAATCGTTTTAGCCACCACAAGTGTGGAAGGGTATGCTCAGATGTGAGTCCCTTGCTCACTGCACCATCAGGATTCAAGCAAGCCGGGCCGAAGACGGCTGTAATGCCAGAAACCAGTCCCCGGAAGCTTGTTTCCTTTCCAGTAAAGAATTGGCTTGGTAGTTTGGTCTGCCCTGTTCCCATGATGCACTGGGCCAGGGCCAGACTAATTTGCATGTAGCCAGGTTCTGAACTGGGATGGTGCAGTAAGCTAAAAAACGGCGATGGATCAAGCCCTGATCTTTTGACTGGCTAGGAGTGTTCTGCTTAATTCAGATACTCTGTCCATCACCACCCCCTTTTTGAATCATGTAATGGAGGTCAAATGGGCAGTTGATCATGTTCTATGAGTCGCAATTTGTAAATTACAAATTGCAGCTCGAAGAACATTGTATACGTGATCATGTATATGACGTTCTTCGAGTCTCAATGGTATCAAAAAACTTTATTGCTCGCACCAACAATAACACGCTCGCCAGCCTGCAACCCAACCCGGAAGTGAGGACAAGTTCCACGGTCAGCGGTCTAGTTGCTCACTCCAATGATGGCATCGCAACACACGTAGTAGTAGATGCGTGCTGCCCTGCGTTCCGACAGGGTTCGCTGACACTCTTTTGTGACAATATTGTGATTGGCAGATTTCGACTCCCATTTTGTCTCACACTGTGGCTATCATTTTTAGGGTGTGACTACAGACGTCCCTTCCAAGTCCTCGAAGGACTCATAGGGCCAAATGATGCTCACATATAATGTATGTAATTAACCTCAATATTATCACGACGATAACAAGATGATGTGCCAACAGACTTTATATGTTACATGTTTTTATACTGTCTTGTAAGCTCATTGTCACTGGTTTTAGCACTTTAGATGCATTGTGTTGGTATTTTCACCACCACAACCACTGAATCACCCTTGATTTTTAAATCAATATAGACCTACTGGTCGTGTATTTTTTTAACCTTTTCCTTTCTTTTCGTAGCCCTGCAGGATTTTTGATATTTAACACAGACCAATTAGGTGGTGTATATTTATTTTTGTATTTTTATTACTGCTATTATGTTCACAGTAACATCATGATTGGGAGAATCATTTCTCCTTTAAGGTCATGACGAAAAGCCTTTTGGTAGGGCTTGAAACTAGTTGACCTACCATGGAAACAATAGGTAATCACGCATAGAGTTTTTCTCGCGGATCCCCAGAATTTAGTATACCACTTTAATGGTAAGAAATACAATTGTTTTGGTCCCACTAATTTGGTATTTTTAACCTTTTTTGTTTTGCACTTTAAATAAAACTCACTCCATCTTCATTGGAAGACCACATAGGTGTATAGGGACACCCTTATTTTTCAATTAAGTGCTCCTGTGTATTCGTTGGTAGCAGCACGCCCCTGTCTGTAGAGGGCAGGGATAGACCCTATGATGAAGCATGCCACCAAGGGGAAACCCAGGTGGGTGAGAGTTATATGAAAGACATTTTTTTTTCTTTCTCTCATGTTCCTGCAAGCGGGTGCTTTCTTCCTTTTCTGATACGGAAGGAATGCTTTTTGGTTATTTTGCATAGTCTTGTGGAGGACGAGTCCCTTCTTTTTCTACCTCTACTATCCCTCTTCTGTTTTGATACTCCTTCTACCCACCCCAAACTGTTTAACGGCCACATCTGTAGCATTAAGACTCTTGAGACCTTGGTGTCTGACCACTCACCTCAAAACATGCTCTTAGCCCTGCACCTTTCCCACGGCCTCCGTCCTGCACCGCCACTGAAACCCTACCACAGAATATGAAGCAACTCAAGACTCCCATCAGACAAACCATCCACTCAGGAATCACAGCCACTCTTATGTGTCTTCAAGAAAAGTGACGTAGGCAACTAAATAAAACCAGATAGAATGCACCAGCCTACTCCTGCCATTTAAATAAACATGTGTGAACTCCCTCCTTCACCTGTGACTTTAGAATAACTGATAAGGTCTCAGGGACTTTACACCTGGCGACATTTTTCTTCGAAAGGCGCCATGAACAGGTCCCCTAAGACCGCAAAGCACTGAACCGACATCCTCTGCCAAGGAGAACATTGAGGCCTAGGCACTGCCATCCGTAGCCCCACTGGGAGCCAGGCACGGAGCGCTCTTATTCATTAGCCAACTCTTTCATGTGGGTTTTTCCTTATTAAATATGTGTTCGCCCGCAGGAGTTTGCTTTTCATTCCCCCTAACACGGTTACACGCAAAGCCTTGACATTTACTATGGCGGGGCTACAGTTTTGCAAGTAATTTCACATGTCAGAAGAAATTGGGAGCCTGCGAGCCTTGGCTTTTATGTTAAAATGCGCCGCAGCCAACTCTTTATGCTAGAAAAGGCAAAAGATAAAACGCGAGGACGAAAGCGAAAGGGATCTGACAGATCGGCTGCACTTCATTTCATGTGGAAACACACTGCTGGCGAGCAGCATTAAAACGGGAGGACCATGAAGTCTGCAAATTGGATTCCCTGGCTCCGCTCATCTGCGCCCTGACGCGCGCACGCACCAAAAACACGTATGCGTGTATCTGTGCCAGCCTGATGGGGCGCTGGCGGATCCAGAGCCACGTGCAGAAGCAGTGTGCAGGCTGGAGACCATGTAGGCTTAGTGTGAAGACACTAGGGTCACCGACCGCCAATGTTTATCAGCCAGCAAGATGGATCTGTGCTTTACCGCTCACTGCTAACATCTGCTGTTATCTTGATATCACACATTTCAACCCCAGCAAGCTGACCTGAGTGTTGCAGATTTCAGAAGTTTGTAGATTGAGTTGCATTGCATTTAAAAAACACATATCTCCTATTTCCAGTCCTTAGAAACAACACGAGTATGGTAAGAAGTGAAATATAAAAAGCAAGTGATTATTGTTATTACAATGGAAAAGGCAAAACTACGAGGCCCAGCTCGAAAAGCTGACAGAAGATGGGCCATCACTGCATAAAACCCTCATCTACTGCTACATTCAGTTTTTCTGTTCTACTAAAGTACTGATTTTGCAAAATGATTCCCATTTGGATTACATGAATGTAAATTGCATTCCATATGGACCTCCTGAATATCTGGCACTGATGGAGCGTTCATGGCTCAAGGGTCACCCTTGAACCTAGCTACAGAAAGACAGATTCCTTTCAACACTGGGAACACCAGTTAATGGTGCAATCGTCGTGAACAATAGCATATTAAACCTTTAGTTATGGGCCGCGCTCCCTGGTGGGAAGTCCACCTCAGTGAGCGAAAGGAAAGATCAAGGCACTTGTTCACAACAGGGCGACATAATAGAGTAAGATTATAGTTGCAGGAATAGCTACAAAGAAGAAATGAAAGGCATGAAGAGCGGCTGACTGCATGGAGATGAAGAGCCTGCGCATGGCACTAGACCGCAACTTAATGTACGCAACAGGCCTGCGGAGGGATACTTGTGGGAGACATGGGATAACAGACCTTTACGCGCCAGGCAACGTAGTCAATAACACATCCGTTCTGTAAATTTGCAGTGTTAATCATGGCGATAAAAGCATCCTCACTTCTGCAAGATTAAAGACAGATCACCATTAAAAACGAAAAGTAGCTCCATCCACCCCCCTTACAGGTGTAGAGTTGGGATGATTTTCACTTTTGTGTGGTAGAAAATAAACAAGATCTATGATCATTAGTAGCCCAGGCAATGTCCATATTCCATCTAACCTGGTTATTTGTACCTGCCTGCAATAATGTATTCTGGCAATCCTTCTGTGTTGAAAAGAGTGCCAGGAAGAATACAGGAGCAAATTATAAACAGCAAATCATATTCTTAATGACTTTACATCTAATTTAATTATGTCTTGCAGAAAAGCAAATGAATACAAATAAATTAAATTAGTGAATGAGCATAAGCATGGAATGATCTTGAATTGAAATTCGTTAGCACGAGGACTAAAACAGCAGTTGCAGATTTTGACGTTTAGATGCTTGTAATTTGTGTGGAGGGAATACTTTTCGGGTCACCCTTCACTCGCAATGGCCAACAGAAATGGTAAGCCGATACACGACACACACTCATACGGAGAATGTGTGTGTCCAAATAGGAGGTTTGTCCTGTACTACAGTAGCTGCTTATCATGAATGAATGAGGCGGATCTTGACTGAAACCTTTGCTCTAGTATGGCATCTCCAGAAGAACAGAATATTCGCTGTCACCCGTTAGAGAAAATAACAAGTTCAGACACCCTGACTCAGTAACTTGGCTTTTTGGAACTATCCCGATATAATTGTTGGTCAAATGAAATTGTCTTGAAAGAAAAAAATAGCTACGTTTATTTCCATTATATTTTTATTAATGTGAAAATGGATCAAGTGTTGAAAGAAGATGGATGAAGCCAGGCCAGGAATGTTTGGCATACACACGTAATCACGTAACTGGTTCTCGACACACCTGCAGCCAGGACACCATCAGACATCAGACTAAGAACATTAAAAAAATTAAAAAAAATTGAAAATAGCAGACCTTTTCCATCTATGCACCCAGAGTTGAAACAACTTCCCCATTTCTAAGAGGACCTCCCCGATGCAGCTCCAATTTAGGAAAGACATGAAAACTCACCTCTTTAAAGAACACTACAACCCAGCTACCTCTCCTATCACTGGTTGACTTTAGGCTGGTCTTTGACCATGTACAGCACTCGGCTGCATTTTGGCTAGGATCGTGCAATAAAATGCCATAGACATACATACATAATACTCTCCCTTATCTAGATTATTCACAATGATGAAGAACATATCTGAAATGTATATTAATTGAGGACGGAATTACCAATTCTCTTCTGTTTCAACTACTCAGCTAGCCTACGCCAAGCGACGTGCCAAGACCGCAAACTGATTGTTAGTGGTAGCAATAGATTGATTTATAATCCAAGTTAAGAATAAACTGATTTAACTTGTGGAAACTGCTCAATGTCTGCTATCGGGCTATGGCCATAACATTCTTCTTCCACATCAGATCCTTAAGACTACAGTTTGAGTAGAGATTTGCAGCTTGGATGTAGGTAAACCGATTCACTGCACCTACAGAAATCAAAGGTTCTCCAGTTTTGCAGCACATCTGCCGAGGTCATTTGGAAGATTCGGTTATTATGAAAGACAGTCAAGAATGTTCTCTGTCTTAAAGTACTGAAGTGGACCGGCTAGGTTTGGCATCACTTACAGGTAAAAGGGATCAGGGTGCAATAAGCAAGGCATGCTTTCACACTAGAGCCGGATGAAGGGTTAGTTGACCATGAGACTTGGATGTGCTTTCGAACAATTACCTTTGACATGTCCCGAGCCTCTTTCTAACCACTTCTGCATCTGCATTGAGAAGGGATAATTGTATGTGCAGGCATTTAAAGATTGAAGCCCGCCTACGCTCAGAATGCTGCACTCTGCAGCACATACCCTATGGGATCTTCAGAATTTGGAGACTGAGCACCATCTCCTGAACTGCAGCCAGTATTATACGAACATGGGGTCCCTGTTTGTTGTCGATATCTGCAATCTTATTTTTAAATAAAATGATGATTGGAAGGTTGAAATAATGAATTGTGGTTAGACACAAAATTCCTCCTAAGTTCAACAAAGCCACTGGTTCCTCAATGGAACTATCACTTCAGACTGAGACTTTCTCCATCTGTTCTTTCCTTTAATTACAAACACAAATAGAACTACTGCTAACAATGCACTATACCAACAGATATGTGATATAAATAAATGTGTGCATGTGTTGTTAATTGCATGTAGCACCCATCTGCTCTGCTCTGAATCCATATGGCAGAAATCAACTGGAGGACCTGTGCTACTGATGGGTAATGATGGAAAATTGAGAGGTACAATGTAAACCATCTAGGCAGGGCTCTTATTGGCAATGGACACAAGAAAGTTGCAAAGAAATCTCCTGGGTCGTAACTAAATATATATAATTTGAAGTGTTTACAGACTAAATTTTGTGAACTCAAACAACTATAACCAGCAGGTATCCACTGCAAGAAGAGAAAGAGTACAAAAACAGGCATAGAGATCTGGACGCTGAGGCTAGGGCAGACTCAGCAAGAACAGCACCAGGATCCATTCCACTCTCTGAAACACTGACGCATTTTGCTTCCCTGAAGCCTCAAGACCCGAGTGAAATGAAGGGTGTTCTTTTGGATGTCTCTTTTTTGGTCTTCATTACCAGACAGTGCAGGCTGTTTAGTTGCGGAAGATCTATAGTATGCTTACTAAAACTTACATTACGGTTAAAACCTGCACGTTGCTTACCATTGGTGGGCTTTACTCTCACTCTCATTTATTTGTTTTTTTGTAAAAAAAAAATAAAAAATGCTCGCCTTGTCCATTGTGTGTAGTTCCCTCCATTGGGGGATATCCTCTTTACCATCCTATTGCTTGGCTGACTTGCAGTTTTCCACTGCTCTCTTTTAGGGAACTTCTTTTTTTTCTGTTTCTTGCAACACTCCATAAGAGTGTTTGTGTTTTGTAGCTCTTTCCTTCTTGGGCTATTTCCCACAACTGGTGTCTGCGCTCTTTGTATTGTTCTCTCTCTCCATCATATGCTTCTCCCCTACGTCCTCTGCGTTCTCTCACTCCCTCATGTGCTGCTTTCCCCTACTTTACCCACATCTAGCTAAATTGCTATTTTTTCTCCCTGTTGCTCCCCCACCCTCTGTGGGCATATGAATTTTTTTCCCCATTTTTGGTGGGCTCAACAGCTGCAATTTGCTGTTGGGTACTCTTCTATTTAACAAAAAACAATGAAGCCTTTTGCACATCTAACAAACATTTTTTTTACCAATTTAGTTGGCATACACCATCTGAGATCTGATCAGTAAAAAAAAGAAAATGGCGCCTGCATCATTCTATAGGCACGCACATGTGTGGTAATCGATTTTCGGCTTCACGCACAAAAAGGTGTACTTAAGTCACATCAGCGGAAGAATTCGAGTTAGGCCTAAGCAAGAAGAAAAGCAGTTTAACATTTCCAGTGCTGTTCCATTAAAGATAACTTTAAGCCTTACTGTGTGATTCTTCACGGAGACCCACCTTTGGAATGGGAAATGAGCATTCAGTACTACGGCACACAGACTGTAGGACGACATACCAAAAATGTCTAGACAAGAACTAGGAGTCCAACATTCTCTAGCACAGCAGCCAGACTATGAGACAGCCTATCCACCACTGGCACACAACGACCAGGAACTGTGTCATCGCTTTTTTTTTTTTTTTAGTTTTATATTCAGCGAACTAGCCCCGAAGATATCAGGTATCAGAGCGTTTTACATGAGCACCTGTTTCGTTGCACAAGGACACATTCATTTTTTGTTAGGCAAGGGTAGATTAAGTGATTTGGCCAGAATCACAGAATATTGAGCATTGTTACAGAGACTCGACCCCTGTTCACCAGCTTCAAGGTAGACCTCTCTAGCCGTAAGGCTACATCCTCTCCCATCTCTTGTAAGCATCTAGACCAAGGAGCAACCTAGCAACCACATTGACCACTCCAGATAACAAGCAGGAAAGCACAGGTCCTTCTTTACTGCAGCATTCATTATTCATGGGGAAGGTAAGTTGTGAAACAACTGCTGCTCTGAGAGAGATTTGTCTTCAAGAATTACAGAAACATTCTAACTTTCTGGATAATAACCGCAAGTCCAATAACCCCACACCTGTTTCAGAGATATTTGAAGCATTTGACAGTCAGGAAAACTCTGTTATATCACCACTTTCTAACTAATTTTGCTTACCACTGGAACGCTCTCAATGGTACACAAAGTGAACTGGTCAACATTGGACTAGAATAACAACCAAAACCCTCCTAAAGAAATAAGAAAACTGATTCTCAGTTGCAGGTAACCACTAATGCCCTTCTGCAGCAACTTTCTTTTGTGCAGTTAACCATGGGTGGTTAGCATGGTTCTCCATGCAATGCATGTAGAGTTGAAGACCATGAGAGAACAAGCATTGGCAATGCCAAAAGGTCTGGTTTTAAAGGAATTGTATATGGAAATCTGGGGCTTTACCAGCAAATAGCATGGGTGACTATGTGTGTGTGTGTGGAAGCAAAGAACTGTAGAATAATATCGTTGTAGGTTAAAAGGTTAGATGACAGTTCCGCTGTCAAGCCAGAGCTAAGCAGCCATGCAGGTTAATGGCTGCCCTCCTCCCATCTGTGCTGCATCCAGAGGAAAAACACCATACATTATCTAGTTACCTATGACACTTTACTAAAATTATATTGTCAAGTAAGTGCCACTAAAGTTTTAAGCTCAGGCAGCTGCATAAATAAAGATAATGATCAGAGCTGTGAGGAGGGCAAACACTTATTTTGTGGAGGCACACAACTTCTGCCCAATCAAAACATGTACTCCTGGCTCCCAATTTGTTGGTGAAGCCAAAGCCACTCTTTAGTGATGCTCACACAATTGTCGGTTTGCCAGGTGCGCTGTCAAGTCAGATCATAAAAAGCTATGTAGAGACACCCACCTAAAAATAGGGGGTTCTACAGACAAATCAAAGGCAGTTGCCCAGTGTCGGGTGGGCTGCAGACGATGATTGCGCATTGGTAGAGCGAACACTAGCAGTCCATTAGAGGTTTCCCCACCACAAAGCAGGGCTATGGAACTGCAATTGTGATGCAGCGTGAGCCCCAGTGATTTACAGCAAGGCTCATACTCCTGCAAACTCTAAATGACCCCCTCCTTCCATACCACTGTTTATAGAGGAGTCGCTGCCAGAATTCTGAATTTGCCTTTCCAATTTAACTTGGAGAGTCATAAAATGCACACAATCAAATCTAGAGATGCAAGTCCATAAAATGTGCTGTAAATATTTATAAAATGTCTACTGAGCCACAAACATACTCAAAACTCTCCACGCAACCAGCAGTGTATGAGTGAAGCAAAAACAAATGTAATTCAGGCAAGGTGGAAGAACAATTCCCTCTTTGTAATGAAATTGTTTTGTTTCACTATTCACACAAATTTATGTTGATATCATTGACACAGGCCTCAAAGAAGTAGTTATTTCCAGAAGGCGTTCAAATTTTAGTAAGACTATCAAATATGTTTAATTCCTTTTAAAGGCTTGTTGTCTTCAATATCTTTCTCTCCCAGTGAACGACATAGATGATAAATATGAATGTACTACTCTGTTCTGCAAAGCTGTTTCCTAATGGAAAAAAGATGATCCCAGTGGTCTTACAGTGTGCACGCATGGTAAATCCGAAATGGAATGCACGTGTTCGAATATAAACGTAATGCAACAAATAAACGAGGCCCTCCTTTTATTAGGAGTCGTGTGAATATGCAGGCTTGCTGAGTGCTGCAACATACATGTTCTACCAATCTATTTTACTTTGGAATTTAAAAGGACAGGGTCAATAAAATAAAGTTCCCCGGTTACCAATTGATTGTGAATAACATTTAGAACAGGATTTGCTGAATTTGTACCATTTCCTAAAACACCTCTGTAATTTTACAGCAGAGAGATCCATTTTGGATCTGGTGTTAAAACATAAAAATTGGTAAATAATAATGGCACATAATAAGCTGCATAATGTGCTGAGAGGGGCTGTATTGGCTGTATCTGGTAGAATTAGAAGGTTTGGGGGATTCTTAGTACTTTTATGAAGCAGCGTTTGGAGGGAGTCAGTTGGTGGCTGGCTGGCTGAGGATGACTATGCTCTTGTTGTGGTGTCTCAAAAAATTATATTTTAAATAATCTACGTGTAAAGAATTATGCTTCGCAACCGATTTGGCGACGAGAAGCCAGCCTCAAAATCCACAATGATCAGAGGTAGTCCAGATACCAGGAATTGCTGTGGATTGCGGCGACAACTATGAGTTACCTTACCTGGGATTGTGCTGGGTAGCACAACCACTACATATCACCAGAGAAGTGCGGTCACAGCTGGTGGCGAGGTTTTCGGGATTCTACTATTGTATTTGTGTAATTTCACTTTGGTAGGGCCATTGTGTGTGCTGTATGCACGAGACAGTTGCCTCAGGCAATTTGCAAGAGATGTGATATTCACTTTTCATGTTGGAGTGACAGCTTCGGCGTCTCTCACGCAGATAATGTAGTTACGTCAGTGGCGGCAGCATCTTGCTTTGACCACTCATTGGTTGAAAAGCACATCTCAATTATTTGTACGCTTATCACGTGAAATCATAATCATGTCAGTGGCAGTGCCATCTTGTTTTGAGCACTCACGTCCATTCGGTGTTGCACACACTTGTACTATTGCCAGTGTATCATTACTATGCTCAATTGACACATGGACACTTATTCGGTGGTACGCACACATATCGACATAATAGAGGAGGCATGATCAGGCACTTTCTCTGGATGCGCACATCACACAAATCTTTAAGTGTTTATTTCTCTCCATGTTTTGGGGTGATGCATACATTAACTTCTGCATCCATTGCACAATATAGTCTGTACTAGCATTGCTTTCTATTTCTCCTACTTTGTTATTTCTTCACCATCAAGTCATTCAATTCTATTAGTACACCTCCTCTATTTTTATCGCTAACTGGACCACCAGTCATAGAGTGGGAAGATTGGATTGGAATGTTCAGAAACCATGTGAAAGCTTTGCGTGGTCAAAAATGTGCGTGGAATTGATGGTGGATTCGGGTTCCACATACACCATTATTCCACAAAGTATGTTTTAGGAACACAAGGTCCAGAGTTGTGTTACTACCCAATGATATCAATCCAGGTGGATATCACAGGAGGTCTGTTGATATCATGGGGTTTAAGTCCTCTACCATTGAGTTTGAGGAGAGAAAGATTGAGCATAACGCGTACACAGCAGTTGAGGGTCCACCTATTTTGGGTTGGATGCATCAGTATGATCGCAATATAGGTATTAACCCATGTGCACTCAATCAAGTAATGGCTGTTGAGGAAATATCTGTATCTACCATCTTGGATGAAACATAGGAGGTCTTCAAATAGAAGTTGGGGTATTTGAAAGGATATGTTCACAAAATTGTTTTAAATCTGGATGCTATTTTGATCCAGTACACACTCAGGAGGATTCCTTTAGTAGGTAGGGCAGCTGTGAAGGAAATGACGAAGAAAATGCTTGTGAGAGGTGTGATTAAACCCATAGTGACATCTGCTTGGATATCACCTGTGATTATTACAGAGAAGAGTCATGGTCTTTTCGGTTTTGTGTTGATCTTCGGTAATTAAATTAGAATGTGTTGGTAGATATGTATCCTTGCCCAACAGTAATGAGCTAATAATGTTGCTGCCAGGAGGTAAGTATATTATACACTTGACCTAAAGAATGATTTGACCTAAAGAATGAGTACCATCAGATCAAGTTACATGTTGATTCTAAACCTTTGACAGCGTTCAGTACTATGGAAGGTACGTTCCAGTTGACACGTATATTGTTCGGCTTATGTTCTGCTACAAGTGTGTTTCAACTAATGATATCGGAGATTTTCAAAGGATTGGCAAACATCTTGTATCTTCCAGAGGATATTTTGGTTTATAGTGAGACTGTTGCACAACATAATCTGGTACTTATGCTAGTTCTGCACATTTTGAAAGAAGCTAGTCTCATGGTCAGACAAGATAAGTGTAAGTTGAGCAAGTCTGAGGCACACAATTTCAGCGAAAGGTGTTAGGCCTAAAAAGAGCTTATTGAATGCCATTAAATTAGCACCACCACCTTCAGACAGGGCGATAACAGAGAGTTACAGGGTATTGTTGAGCAAAAGGTTGTAATTTTGTATGGGGTGCTGATCAACAAAAGAGTTTTGATTACATAAAATCGGAAATTTGCATGCAGGTATCTTAGTACGTTCATTTTGATGGTGGATGCCAGCGCCACAGGAATTGGAGCTGTGTTAACTTAACTTCATGGTAAAACAGAAAGGACTGCAACTTTTTTCTTCAAGGACATTGACCAGCTCAGAATGCAACTGTTCAGTTATTGAGCAAGAGGCATTAGCAGCAGCATGGGGTGTGGAGTATGTTCAAACTTATTGTGGAGAACAAAGTTCCTGTTACGTATGGATCACAAACCTTTGGTTAGGATCTTACGACCTTGTGGTGTGGATATAGGGTCTGCTCGGCTAGATAGGCAGGCAGCAAGTTTACAGGAGTATTGCTATATCTTCGAATACATTCAGGGGTGGAGAAACTGTCAAGCTAATTGTTTGTATTGGCTGCCTCTTGATTGGTATTTGGTGGGTGGTCCTTCTGTGATGGAAAGTGTAAGTGAAGGGGCTGTGACTTCAGTACAGGATTTTGTAGCTTGGAGTGATGGTGCTATTACTGTTGGTAATGGAAATGAGAAATCGAAGCAGACTGTACATTGAAGGAGGTG
This sequence comes from Lissotriton helveticus, assembly GCF_964261635.1. NCBI lineage: Eukaryota > Metazoa > Chordata > Amphibia > Caudata > Salamandridae > Lissotriton > Lissotriton helveticus. The sequence goes on from NC_136068.1 coordinate 1,374,643,102, forward strand.
ATGCGTCTTGTGGAAGAGAGAGTGCAGTTTCACCTTCAGTGAGGCCGTTTGTTAAGGTGCTAAAGTAAGTGACAGTCACTGATGTAATGCTATTTTTGAGAGGAGAATGATTTGTCCCTTCATTTGGGTTACAATCTAAACTAATTAGCATAGCACATAAAGGGTATCTGGGTCAAACTCGTACAAAGAAGATACTGAAATGTGAGTGGTGGTGGCCAGGGATGGGTGAGTAAGTCACTTTGTGGGTCGAAAATTGTGGTATTTGTTAGAGAAGAGGTAGAAGGTGGGTCATGGGTCACATATAGGAGCTGGGGAGATCTTGCCACACCCTGTGTATAGATTTTATACAACCTATGAATGAACTGAGGCAGGACTTAAGGTTTGGTATGGTGGTGGTGGGTGTGCACACCAAGTGGTTAATTGTGAGTATGTACGAGAGGTAACAACCCATTCTACCATTGGTCTTATGAAGGCCATCTTTACTGAAAAATGTTTTCCTTCTGTTATCATAACAGACAATGGTACTGAATTACTGTCCAGTGAAATGAAGGACTTTTTGCTGTCTTGTGGAGTTAGAAACAACTATACTTCTTTATATAATCCACAAGACAATGGCATTGTTGAGGGGGCAAATAGGATGGTCAAAGATATACAAATGGCGGTGGCAAATGGACAAAAGGATGAAAGGGTAGTTTCAGATATGATGTGGGCTTACTGTTCAACTGAAAATTTGAATACTGGGAAGTCGCCCTTTGAGATGATGCATGGTAGAGTACCAAGAAATGAGTTAGTTCCAGCATGGATAATTCAACAAGAGAATGGTTAGAAATCCTGTGTGATGGAACAGGGTCGTGTAATGGTTGGTGACTGGGTTAAAGTGAGATCAGGATAGACTGGCAAAGGTCTGACAAAGTACAGGGGGTCTTTCAAGGTAATCAAAACTCACATTTATTCAGTGGTACTTGAATATCGGGAGAATTGGAATCTTAGGAGGGCAATGCAAGGTTGGCAAGGAAATGTGTAGCAGTTTAATGTTGATGTCCGATGAGGTGTTATGCTCCCTAGTGCGGAAGGGTGGAGGACATGCAACTTCAGGTGGGGGAGATTTTAAGGAAATGGAAACCAATGTGTGACAAGGAATCAAAGGTTGTGCAGACCACCTGTAGTTTTACCTGATTATATAGAGTAAGAACTTTATGTTTTATTTTACCAATTGGTACGCTGGCATTTGTTTTTGTTAAAAGAAAGGAGATGTGTTGTATTGGATATATCTGTGGATTTAGAATGTCTAGGGGATTCTATGTTGTTTTCTGAGAGAGTGTTCTAAGGTGACTGGATGGCTGGGGATGACTATGCTCTTTTTGTGGTGTCTCATTAAATTATATTTCCAATAATATACGTGTGAAGAGTCGTGCTTCACAGCAAAAAGTTTGCATTTTCATAAACGTCAACACTGCTGCAAAATACCATCCTCCAATAACTCAATTCTAGTGGCCCTGAGCACAGGGCAACATAATTTACTGAACTAGAAGGACTTTCCACCAATTACAGGAAATGCTACCAAGTACACCAAAGCACCCGAGAAGTAAAAAAAAAAATACCACCCTGATACCAAAGATTCCTGTGACAATGTCATGACATGTGACCAACTCAGGTACAATAGGAAAAGTGTGCAGCAAGTGTCTGTCCAAAACCAGGAACACAGTATTCTAAAATCATGAAATACCCCCTCTGCGACAAATCAAGCACTGCTACAAAATCTTTGTTAGGAGAAGAACAGAAAACTCTACACATGGAAATTATATAAGTTCTTCCTCTGGGTATAAAAGGGGTCAGTAAAGAACTTGGTTGAACTTTTTCAAATCATATCTTGTTAGTCAAAATATGCAAGGTATGGTAATTAGTTTAGTGATCAGCACTAAATACCTAGGATGGTAGAGATATTTGCATTACAGGTGGGTATACACATAGATGTATATAAAATATATTTGAGATATATTTTTAGGTGACGACACATTTTGAGCTAAAAGAAGTAGCGCTAAAAATACAATTAACCATTATTACAGATTTCCTAATAGGATAAAGTTATCTTTACAGTCACTCAGTTACTCTTAGTTCTAGAAAATCTCCCGTTAGCAGTGTGTGGATGTCCTATGACCTAGTTCATGACAGCAACCTGCTGTGACCTAGTTCATGACAGCAAGCTACAGTTAAAAAGCTATTAAATCAGAGAGCTACATGCTGATGCTGCTCACGCCTACATCATACACTGAATGCCCTCCTACTTGAGCATGAACAATTGTTACTTACCTGTAAACAGGTGGTTCTCCAGTATTGGTGTCTTTCATAGATTCACATGCTTGAATATTCCCCGTCTTCGAAGTGGGAGTCCCACGGTAATAAAATAGCAATAAATGCTAAATATATATATATATATATCATAATGATAATAATACAAGAAAGAAAGGAAATACACTGAAATCCTCTAAAAAACATTCCTACATAGGAATGCAAGGCAAAGAGAAAAATCATTTGTAACACATTAGTGTCATTATGTTAGTCCAAACTGCAGCCAATCAGGCGCCAGCACCCTCTAGAACCTTCTCCTCAGAAGCTCAAGCCCTCAGATTTTCGTAGCACAAAGTAACTAAGAGCGCATGAGGAGAAAAGAGCCTCTGAGGGGAGGAGGGTGGGTCGCATGTGAATCTATGAAAGACACCAATACTGGAGAACCACCTGTTTACAGGTAAGTAACAATTGTTCTTCTCCAGTATTAGGGGTGTCTTTCATAGATTCACATGCTTGAATAGAATAGAAAGCAGTAACCTCCTAGAAAACTGAGATTGCTAAGCATAAGAAGTATAAAACCATACAGTACTATCATAAAAATAATACAGTACATACCAGCAAAGCAATCACAGGAGATAATAAGGAGGAGGGAACAGAGGCTCACCTTACTGAAAAAGATGGCGAAGCACTGCCTGCCCCACTGCGGTATCCGCTTCGTTGATGGCATCCAAACAGTAATGTTTGGTGAAAGTGTGCCTGCTGGACCACGTCGCTGCACGGCAGATCTGATGAAGTGGTACACCAGCAAACAGGGCGGTGGACGAAGACATCGCCCTCGTAGAATGAGCCCTCACTGAAGACTGCAATGGTCTGCCCGCTTGCTGGTGGCAGAAAGCAATGGCTGAGGAAAGCCACCTGGCAATAGTCGGCTTGGAAACTGGATGTCCTTTGCGCAATCGTCCATATGCAATGAATAATTGGTCGGACTTGCGGAATTGAGCAGTCTTTGCAATGTAAAACTTAAGACATCGCTTGATGTCTAAAGAATGGAGGCGTTGTTCCGCCGGAGATGCAGGGTCCGGAAAGAAAGTCTTAAGGAACACAGGCTCATTTAAATGAAAATCCGTAGGTACTTTAGGTAGGTAAGAAGGGTTGGTGCGCAGTGCCACTCCATTCGGTTTGAACTGTAGATAAGGGGGCTTGACAGTAAAAGCGTGAAGGTCGCTCATGCGACGAGATGAGGTCAAAGCCAGAAGAAGAACCACTTTCCAAGTGATGAATTTTATGTTGGCCTTATGAATAGGCTCAAATGGTGATTTCATAAGTTGAGCTAATACTACACTGAGGTGCCAAGCTGGTGGAGGGCGACGCACAGGTGGAAACTTGCGAAAGAGCCCCTTGAAGAATTGACGTATAACTCGCGATGAACATAGGGATGAAGAGCCATCATGTCGGAAGCGAGATATAGCAGCTAAGAAAACTCTCAGAGTAGCATGAGAGAGTCCTGACTGAGCGAGACTCAAAAAGAATGGAAGGAGCTGTTCAGGAGTGGAATGAATAGGATGGATATTGGCTGAAACGCACCAATGACAGAAACGCTTCCATTTAAGTTTGTAAGTCTTAATGGTAGACGGAGCTCTGGCTTGAGCTAGAATGTCTCTGCACTCCTGGGATATGTTCAAGTACGCGAACTCAAGGTACTCAGGTTCCATGCCCACAATTGAAGTGTTGAGGGATCTGGATGACACACTAGGCCCTTGTCCATCGTTAAGAGGTCTGGACGAGGACGTAGAGGAATGGGCTCGCACTGAGACATCAGGAGCAGTTCCGTGAACCATGCTTGTCTGGGCCAACGAGGTGCGATCAGCAGAATGTGACAAGGCTGCCTCCGCATCTTCCACAGTACCCGCTGTATTAACGGGAGCGGAGGAAAAGCGTAAGCGAATAGATCGCACCAGTTGATCAAAAGGGCATTCCCGCAGGATCCTGGGTGGGGATGCCAACTTGCATAAGACGGGCATTTCCGATTCTCCGGTGTTGCAAAGAGATCCAGATCTGGGTGACCCCATTGGCGGAACACCAGATCCAGAGTCGGTTGGTGCAGCACCCATTCGTGTGTTGAGGACGTGGATCTGCTTAAAGAGTCTGCTAGAAGATTGGACACCCCCGGAAGGTGGACAGCCGTCAGGGTGACGTGATGGCGGAGAGCCCAGTTCCAGATTGACTGGGCCAAACGGGACAAAAAAGGAGACCTGGTCCCGCCCTGTTTGTTTACGTAGTGCATGCTGGTGGTATTGTCCGTTTGGATCAGCACTGACTCTCCGTGAACAACTGGGAGGAATGATTTGAGCGCTAGAAAGATCGCCATCAATTCTAGCCTGTTGATATGCCACTTGCGCTGTATTGGTGACCACTTGCCCTTGATGGAGAGGCCCTGGAGATGAGCGCCCCACCCCTCCAGGGAGGCGTCTGTCGTCAGCGTCAGGTCCGGAGCGTGGTCGAGGAAAGACACACCCATTTTCAGATTCGCGGGCTGCGCCCACCAACGCAGGCTCATTCTCATACGTGCTGTGACGGCAACTAGGTCGTTGAAAGACCCGGAGACCTGGCGCCACTGTAAGTCCAGTTCTTCCTGAATAGGACGTGTGCGTAACCTGCAATTTGGGATCAGTGCGATACATGACGAGGCCAGTCCCAAGAAGGATTTTAACGTCCGGACAGAAATGGACTGTTTTCGTCGAATGAGTGCGACCAGACGAAGTATTTTCAGACGTCGCTCGTGAGAGACAAATGCTTTTGAAAGCTGCGTGTCTAGGATCGCTCCCAGGAAGGACCTGATTTGCAGGGGTGCAAACTGTGACTTTTTGACATTGATGGTCAACCCCAGAGACTGAAACACCTGTTGGCAAAGGCGTGTGTCCTGACCGAGTTGAAGGTGGCATTGAGACTTGAGAAGGCAATCGTCTAGATAGGGAAAGATCTGAATGCCTTGTAGACGCAGGTGAGCCACCACCGGGGCCAGTACCTTCGTGAACACACGAGGAGCTGAACGCAGTACGAAGGGTAGGACTTTGAACTGGAAATGCATGGTTCCCACTTTGAACCGTAGGTACTGGCGATGTTGTGCGATGATGGGGACGTGAAAGTAAGCGTCCTGAAGATCTATGGTGCTCATAAAATCCTCGCTGGACAGAAGACGCAGGACCTCCAGCAATGTCAGCATACGGAATGACTGAGACTTTAGAAACTGGTTGAGAGCCCTCAGATCCAGAATGGGTCGCCAATCTCCGTTCTTCTTGAGTATGAGGAAAAAATGAGAGTAAAAACCCTGTCCTCTTAGATGTTTCGGGACCACTTCGACTGCCCCTTTCAGTGCAAGAAGACGGACCTGATGGTAAAGCTCCTCGAGATGCGGAGGAGGTGGGCCACGAGGTGGAGTGCAAGGAGGAATCTCTGTGAATTCCAGGGAATGACCCCGTTTGACGATGTCCAAAACCCATTGATCCGAGGTGATCGAGGACCACTGGGAATAAAACAGAGAGATTCGTCCTCCAACACTTTGTGAGCGGCAAAAGTCATTGACGTTTTTGATTTGCGCCACGATAGGACGACTTTCCTCTGAATGTCTAGGCGGGTTGTTGGCGAAACTGTTGATTGGAGGTGTAACGTTGGCCGCCTTGATTGTATGAACGGTATTGCTGACCACCTCGAAAATTTGAGGAAGTGCCGCGTCCGCGCGCACCTCGAAAGGACTGCTTGCGAAATTGTAACGTGCCTAAGGACTTTGCCGTATCGGTGTCCTTCTTGATGGATTCAAGGGCATCATCAATATGGGATCCGAATAAAGATTTACCATCGTATGGCATATCCAATATTCTGGCTTGAACTTCCTGCCGGAAGGAGGTGGACTTCAGCCAGCCTTGACGCCGAAGTGCAGCTGCACTTGCCAGGAGGCGGAAGCCAGTGTTCGCAATATCGACAGCACAGTCGATGATTTCTTCCGCAGCTCTTTGTCCATCGCGGAGGATCTGCTGTGCGTCTGCCTTTGAAGCATCAGGAACGAGTGCCACATAATCTGCAACGTCCGACCACATCTGTCGGTCATAACGACCCAAAATGGCCACGGCATTGGCAGCTCGGACAGACGTGGAGGCCATAGTCGAGAACTTGCGGCCAATTGCATCCAGGCGCCGACCCTCTCTATCCGGAGGGGCTGTGATTTGGGACGCCGGATTACGTGCTCTACGCTGTGCTGCTTGAGTCACGACAGAGTCTGCCTTAGGATGTGAAATCAGGCAAGCTGGAGAACCTGCAGGGGCCTTGAACTTCTTTTCAAGGCGCGGAATCTGTGCAGGTAAGGAATTTGGAGCATTAATTAGCTTAACACCCTCTTTCCATACAAAATCAATTATTGGGATTGTGTGCACCTGCTTGAAAGGTTTGTCTTTAAAATCGTATAGAAAACATTCCTCCTCGCGTTGAGAGCGTGGGAGTTTGAAACGTTGAGCCGCCTTATCCATTAAAAGATGGAAGCTGGCGATATCCACTGGTGGAGACTCACTCGAGGTACCAGGTTGCGGAGAGGGCGTCTGCGCCTGGTAATCATCATATTCCGCCATATCTTGGTCGCCTGCATCATCATCGGTGTTGTCAGCAACTTCACCTTCCTCACATTCTGCATCCGCTTCCTCCGCCTCTGCATGGTGCGGATAGATGGTAGTATGGATGCTGACAGATCTATGAACCTGAGAAGGTGCAGGTGGTATAAGAGACGGCAATGCAGGTGAAGGTTGCGCCGCAGTAGCGGGTGTCGCCTGCTGTGAGGCAGGAAAACGGCGATTATAATCATCCAGCATACTTTGGAGATTAGATATTAAAGACAAAGGAATGGCAGCCACAGGAGCTTGATTGAACTGTTGGTCTTGAAATTCTGGGCCATTGTCATCATTAGAATCTGTGTCCTGACATTTTATAATCAAGTCAGAGGGACTATGTGCTGCTCCAAACATGCCCTCTTCCTGATCCGACTCAGTGTCATGCTCTGTACTTGTTGCAAACATTGGAGAAGGTGGTAGAGTCTCTGGATCAGAGATCTGTTGGCAAGGCACCGTAGTGCGCAGGTGCGACGATTTCGTTGTCTGCAATGGCACCAACGGGAACGACGTAAACGACAGTGGTTCCACCGTCGTCGGAACTGTCGTCGGTAGTGTCGACGAGGCTGATTTTGGCAATGCTGATGAAGTAGAATTCTTCGTCGACGGAGAGGTCGTCGACGATCCACTGTAGCTGTAGCCGTCGACGTGTCGATCGTCGACGCTGGCACTGACTCCGTAGGCGAGCCAGTCTTCGTCGACGGGCCAGTCTTCGTCGACGGGTCAGTCTTTGTCGACGGGCCAGTCTTCGTCGACGGGCCAGTTCTTCGTCGACGGGACTTTGGTCGACGGTGGCTTCGTCGACGAGGCTTTCGCCGACGGCGTCGTCGACGACGACATATGGACTTTCGTCGACGTAGACTCTCTCTTCTTCGTCGACGAGATGGGAATCGTCGACGGGACAGGTGCAGACGACGATGAAACCCTCGTCGACGTCGAGGCTGTCGACGAGACCGTCGGCGACGAGGAATATGCTGAAGAGGTAGTCAGCGTCGTCGTCGAAATTGCAAGTAAAGCTGCTCTCGTCGTCGGAGCGCTCGTCGACGCGTCCGTCGACGGTGAAACTTTAAGAGGCGTGAAAACCCCTCGAGAGGTTGCCAAAGACGCCTGAGAGCCAGGTCTCGTGGGCGTAGCTGTGGTAGGAGTGGCAGAAGACATCACAGGAGCCACAGGCAAAGCCAATTTAGGTTTCTTGAGGAAAGGAGAAGGAACCTCCTGAACACTACCACGCTTTGAGGCTGCTGAGGAAAAACCAGAATGCAAACTTTCTGCGTCGGACACAACAGAGTCTTTGTCCTTAAGACGCTGCAGCCAAAGGAGAAGACGGCCTTCCCTGTCCTTCAAAGTCTTAGTAGAAAAAGTTCTACAGTACTTGCAGTTGGCAGCCACATGATCAGGATATAAACAATAAATACACTTCTGGTGGGGGTCCTTTTCAAAAAGGCGCAGCTTCCCACAAGAAGAGCAGGGTCTAAATAAAGACTTCTTACTTGACATGTTTGAAGAAATTTTTGAAAGTAGAGTTCTGAAGAAGAAAACTGAGCAGAGCTCAGGGAGACTCCCTTCACACGACGTGCGGTAGAAAATCTGAGGGCTTGAGCTTCTGAGGAGAAGGTTCTAGAGGGTGCTGGCGCCTGATTGGCTGCAGTTTGGACTAACATAATGACACTAATGTGTTACAAATGATTTTTCTCTTTGCCTTGCATTCCTATGTAGGAATGGTTTTTAGAGGATTTCAGTGTATTTCCTTTCTTTCTTGTATTATTATCATTATGATATATATATATATTTAGCATTTATTGCTATTTTATTACTGTGGGACTCCAACTTCGACGACGGGGAATATTCAAGCATGTGAATCTTTTAAAGACACCCCTAATACTGGAGAAATATGTGTACTCTTCAGGTCTCTTCTTATAAAGGAGACAACATTTGAGGGCTCAGCAGAGGTTTATCATGGCGCTGTATCATTCTCAGTGTGAAGGTAGATTCCAGAGGACTAATGATGAAAAGGGCCAGGGAACTAGGAAACTTGGGAAAGTTTAGGCCACGCTGTGCAAGTATCGCTCGAAAGCACAACATAAGTGGGGTTGTCCTCGTAGAAGCCCCAATTAGGCTTCCGACAGGCACATGCATGGACAATGCCACATAAACAGTCTTAGCTCTAGTTTAAAGTGCTCAGACACCAGATGGAGATTAGGCCATTCGCAGATTATAGCAACTGTAGGTGCATAAGCAAATCCCTCTGGCAATGGTGGCTTTAACAAATAGTCACTGTAGGAAAGTGCCTCACTGTATGATCACCCCCAAATTTGTGGTCCAATGCTGATGGTTATGCCTCTGAAGGTGGACTGAAACTTGCTGCCCAGGCTCCAGTGTCAGTGCTCTCTCTCTAAAACAGATATGTGTGAAGCGGTAATCCCAACTGGCAGGGGCTTTAACCCTCTTGTAAGTCCATAGTATATGGTACCAGTGGCACCCAGGGCATGGGTGTTAAAGGGGTCGCCAGGGCCTGAAACACTGTTTGTGCCATCCTCAGTGACCCAAGTAAACCTCTGATAGCAGACCTGCCATTGCAGACTGCAGGAGCAGTGCAAACTGCTCCAATTCAACTCTGCCCTCACCATGTGTGGCAAGGTCAAAGCACTGAGCAAACACAGTTCCCATGAGGCACAGGATCAAGACTGATTTGCATATAGCTGTGTCTGAACTGGGGTGGCAAAGTGAGCTAAAAAACCATGATGGATTCAACCCAGATCTGTGACTGGATGGGTGAGTGTCTGAAAAGTTTCAGCGGTCCATCCAGCATCTCCTTGTGTTTGCTAAGGTCAAAGCACTATCTTTAATATATGTCAGTCACCCCTAAGGAAGGCGTCTTCAGCCCAAGAGGCAGGGCGCATCATATTAAGGGTTACAATAAATATGTGCAAGCCTACATGTCTCTATAGTTGCATTTTCAATTAAAGGCTACCATAAGTGTACAACGGTCCATAGGATAACAAGGGCTGGAACCTGGGCAAACTCGGGGTTGCCAACTCCATTATTGAACTGCCGTAATATGTCATGTTTGATATCAAACAACTTGCCTCTTCGCCCCTGACATGATTCTCATGCCAAAGGCGATATGCACCCAGATTGTTACCTTAGAGGTTGCCCACCTGGTTGCCCTAGCCTTTCTGGTGCTCAGTATGGCAACCCGCAGCTGCTGCTGCCAAGACAGGAACGTGACTCCCAGCCAGGATGTGTGAACTCTCCCACATGTCAGAAACAATGGCCTGGAGGTCACACCTTTACAGGGTGATTAGTCAAGTGGCACATCAAGGTGATGAGCTTCAAAGACTGCACCGCCTGAGATATACGACCAGATGGCCTCACAATGGAGGAAACAGCCTTCCCCCTGCCCCCAGGCACATTTGCACTTGGGCATGTGGGAAAATTAGGTATTCAGGACTTGTACACCCCAAAAGGCTAGCCACACCTCTAGGGTGGATTACCAGGGGCCATATAACACAAAGTGCCCCAGGGGCGAGACAGGTGTTTGCGCCCACTTTGCATGCCCCCGGGGCACTTTGGTATTACAGAAGGGGCTGCAGATGCTTGTGCGGACCTTCTGCAATAACGATAGCGATGGCACACAAAGTGCCAGCGCTATCTTCAGGAGGTGCTACCTCATTTGCATGGGGGCATACCCAATACAAATGAGGGAGTCCCTTTGTCTCTGCTCACGTGCCGTTATTATAGACGCGGGCGCAGAGGTAAAGAACCTCTCAGGAGGCGTACTGACAGGGCTGGCACACTGTCAGTGCACCCCCTGAGATCTGCCATCTGGAAGGGAGATAGTGGGTCCTATGGACCCCCAGACATCCTCTTGCAGGCGGGTGCAGGCGCAAGGGGATCTCTAATCTTCTTTAAAAGTGCTGGGGGGTTGCCGTCCGCACAGTGAAAATACAGGGCGACTTTATAGCAGCAGCTCCGTTTTTCACACAAATGTGCTGCCCCAGGGCAGCACGAGTTCCCGGATGCCCTGAGGGCAGCACATTCATCATAATACGGCGCGCTTGCCTTCAATGCACTGGGTGCACCTTTTAAAAGTTGCTTCCAGTGCAATGAAGGTAAATGCGCTGCATACATAATGCGGCCCGTGGTCTATACAGCTTAGGAAGACTTCAGCGATTTTTAAAAGCAATGCAATATAGGGTTCTGGGTATTCCTACCCAGAAACCTCAACTCTATCACTTTTAAAGATGCCAAAACGTCAGATGTGGTCACATCAGAGGCGTGTTAGCCATAGGGGCTAGCAGCCCTTTGGCGACTTGCACCCATACTCCTAATGCCCCTAAATCTACGATTTAAGGGCCACCCCTGACACCAGAACCTCAGTTCTGATCTGACTTGCAAGAGGACAAAGGAAATAATTGTGCTTACGACAACAGAATCTGCACAAAGCAAAGGCGTGATACTCTGCACCTGTGGCAACCTTCCTGGAAGACTGGTTACCCAGACAGAGGGACCCCGCAGAGAGCCAAAGGCACCTCCATTCTCCCTTGGACTGGTGGTACTCGTCCCCTGCACACCCTAGGTCGAACAACGTCCCGGAACCAAAGAATAGCTGACATCTGGCCCTCAGGGATAACCCAAAAGTAGATGGTCCAGTGTATTGTGGGAAGCGTAATCCTGACCTCCAGGAAGTTTCAGGCGGCTACCGTTTTCCCATGGACCTCCGGACGTTGAAACAACTTCTTGCTGACCTTACCGCTGTCATGGCTTAGAGGTCCACAGTCCGACAACCAGCACTTCTCGGCGCTGCACCTTGAGGGAACTCTGCAAAATCTTCATCCGATGTCAGCAGTGGCTTCTTTGTTAACTTTTTTAATCCATTTCTCACCAGCACCGCATAAGAGGTAAAACCTGCTCCCCATAACTCCCATTCAGCATCTCGGACATCCAGGACAACTCTGCACCCAAAAATGCAACTGACTGTTGAGGCCTGGTCCTGGGAACCGCTTCACCTTCACCTTCCTTGGTTTCCATGCAAATCCATCTGCAAGTGACCGATTTTCACAAGTATTTTTTACCATTGACCGCAATGAAAAAGTCTTGCAGTATTATTTTGTAATGATTTAATTTTGCTTCTAATATCTATAACTCCAGGTATACATATCTGATTGACTTTGCTTTGGTCTCTAAATTGCATAGAAATAGGCTTTCTTTCTTTAAATCGGTGTTGGATTTCTTTCGAGATTTCATTACTTATTGTCAATGTTTGTACTCTGAAATGGTTAACACATGTTCCTCTCTTAAAGCCTGAATACTCTTTGCCACATTACCAGGATTGAGCTAAGGATTTATTTTTGTGAAGTCAAGGACCATCTTTGGGGTATTAACACAGTATTGCATAGTGAAGCCTAACCACGATCACTACTTAATACTCTCCCTTCCTACACTCACTAGCATCACTGTCACTAAAATGTATCCAATCAGTGAAAGCTTTTAATCAAGACAAGATATCAAGGTGTGACTAACGCTCAAATGTTATTGTATTGCCTTAGCCAAAAAGGTATGGAAACATTGCAAACATTTTGTAAGATAAATCTGCTCATTGAGGAGAAAATCAATCAGCTCTTTATTTATTTATTTATAAAGGAATGAGTCCCCAAGGGCACCCTCTCCCAATTGGAATACAGTGCAGAGTTCTGATCAGTGCTTACATTGTTTAAATTTTTAAAAAAAAGTGCAAGGGTCCTTGTCAGAGGGCCACTGCAGCTTGCTTCAACCGTTGCCCCTGCCAGCACTGCCAATGACAGTACCAACACAACTACTAACCATCACACTCTACAAGTATGACCATTCAGACTATTCCAGGTCCAAAAGGGCCAAGAATGACTTAGGTGACAGGTATTACTTCTTTTTGAATGAATATTGATTTTAATAAACAACTTTTGTTGTGCTCATCTTTTAATCCGATAAAAACCACTACCTTGAGCACCAGAAAATACCAGCTCAAATTAAGCATAAATCACTGGTTCCAGTGTGCAGGAAGTGTGTGCAGCTCGTTAACAGGTCTGGTGGTTTAGTGGATCCACTGTAGGGGCCTGTTTTTGACCTATTGGTCACAGGTTCAGATTCTGATGGGTCCACTGAGCCTTTCATCCTTCTGAGGTCAATAAAATGAGTACCATTGAGTTGGGTAACAATAAACATCTGTTATTCAGCGCCAAGATACCATTGGGTGAACGTGCGCTTTACAATTACAAGTTATGCTACGCTAATATATTTTTTGAAGTTATGGCCACTAGCAAAACCGCAAAACATTCATCCAAGAAAGAAACTTTAGGACAAGGCCCTTGTGCCAGTTACCCCTGCGACAGTTGCCCTGTCCAGCTTGCCCACGGTCCGCTACCCTCTGCTGCCTGTCTACCTTCTGCCCTCTGTTTGTGCCTACTCTGCTTGTTTATTGCTCTGCTTTGACTTTTCTATATGTTTTTCTGCCCTCTGTTTTGCCTGATTCTGCTCATTTTTCTGCCCTTTGGTTTGTCTTTTCTGCTCCTTTCTCTGCCCTCTGCTTTGCCATTACAGCTCGTTTTTCTGCCCTGTGTTCTGCCCTCTTCTGCCTTGCCTGTTTTGCCTTTTCTGCCAGTTTTTCTGCACTCTGTTTTGCCTATTCTGCTAGTTTCTTCACTCTGCTTTTCCCTCTTCTGCTCTCTTTTGCCTTTCTGCTAGTTTTTCTGCCGTTTTGCCTTTTCTTCTCATTTTTCGGCCTTTTTTTTGCCTTTTACTGCTCGTTTGTCTGTCCTCCGTTTTGCCTTTTCTACTCGTTTTCTACCCTCTGTTTTGTCCTTGTATGCTCGTTTCATCCTCTGTTTTGCCTTTCTGCTTGTTTTTCTGCCCTCGGTTTCGCCTTTTTTGTTCGTTTCTCTGCCCTGCGTTTTGCCTTTTCTGCTAGTTTTCTGCTCTCTTTTTTGCCTGCTTCTGCTCGTTTTTTCCTTTCCTACTCATTTACCTACCCACTGTTTTGCCTTTTCTACTCATTTTTCTGCCCTTTTCAGTGTGTCTTTTGGTCCTGTTTTGCCTGTTCTGCTCGAATTGTCTTTTTCTGATAGTTTCTTCCCTCTTTCCGCCGTTTCCTCAAGATTTCTCGCAGCGGAGCAGACATGACGAAGACCTAGCACCCAAGTGCCCAGATAACCCCAGGGGTGACAGGGCAGCACTCTATAAATGCTGATTTATTGATTACAGGAGGCTGTAGTTGAATAGTTTATGCGTTTATCGTTTATGCGTTTATATAGCCAAGAAAAGACTCTGGTCCCTTGAGACCTTTTTGCATCTCACCAGAGAACGGACTGCATCAGATTAATTAATTGTTGTTTGACGACCTCATTGGCAGTGAAGAATAGCCTGTTGGGACAGACCCCAATGGCCACTAGGTAGATCTTGCATCTCTTCACCTACAGACTTGGCATAGTCGGATGTAGAGAAAAGGAAAATATCTTGCCCACATGGCAAGATAGTGCACTTATAATCTAAGAAAAGGCCCTGCAGTAGAACCTCGCCTACCGGCTACTATAGTAAGCTTCAGTGGAGCACTTGTTGGTGCGCACAAATAGTTGCCAGTAGCAACAACATGGTGAAAGGTACGAAAGAAATATTTAACTTTGCTACCAAATTGGGTACCAAACCCATTAAGGAAATGTTGACCCTTTATAGTGCAAAATCAGTCTCAGCAACACTGGATGGCCCAGGTGTATGGGCCCTAGGAAGTAGTTCATGGCTTCAGAGACAAGAGAATATATTCCTCAGGCAACTTCTAGCTGTTTTACAGTCAAGTAATGAAACAATAAATCATATAGAAGTTTGCTTCCCTTATATATCAGAAATAGTATATTCTAAACCTTTGATATTATGACACTCGATATGGACCAAATCTGAAATTGTGTTTCCGAGGGCAATCCTTAGAGATTGTTTAACTTTAGACCATATGCTTAAAACACCTTGGTTTGCAAATATTGCGGATATGCTGAAGAGAATTGGCGGCTAGGTAAGGGTTCTTCCTCGAGCAACGACCCTTCATCTTTCTAAAAAATTCTGGCATACCTGAAGTTTTTCCTGTTTTATGTGTTTTTTTAATTTACAGGGCAGTTTTTATTGAAGAGTGTTTTTTGGGGGGGAACTGTACTTTGGTGTAAACTGTTTGAAGAAAGCAGGCGGCACTTACATGACCTTAAAAGATCCTTTGGTTGATCCCCTTTTGTGCACAAAGGACAGTGATTCAAGCTGTCATCTCTAGACCGAATTACAGCAATGTGTTACACCTGGGAACTGACAAATCCACCATACACCGACAGCAGCTTCTGCAGAATTCTGCCGCTAGGCTTCTTTATCGGTTATTCAAATTTGCCTCCGTTACTAACCTTCTCTGAGAGCTGCACGGGCTTACTGTCTCAAATCGCATTAAGTTAAAAGCTCAATGTTACATGTTCACGAAAAAAGCTGTAGTTAGTCCCAAATATATTTTGGATTTGGTTCGTCCATATTACCCATCCTGTCCTCTAAGATCCTCGCAACAGACCCGGTTTATTGCACCGAGATTTCATCTGTTCCTTATGAAAGGCCATTTTTGAGTCTATCTAGGCCTGCAACTTTGGAACTCCCTTCCAGGGTAATTGAGGAACTGTGTCTCTCTCCCTGCCTTTCACAGGGGCTTAAAGGCCTGGCTCTTCTAGCCCACTCTCTTGGCTCTCTGCATCCTCTCTGTCTGCCATGTGCCAGAAAACCCTCAGGGTTGCTGTGCGGATTATAAATTCACAATAATAATAATTATTGTACTTTAAATGATGACTCTTGGAAGACCCCTGAGACAATCACCCGGTTCTCTAAAAGGGAACTTAATGAGAATATTATTGATATGAAAACTCAGGACAGAATCCAGTGAGACGGCAATAAATTCACTATTGTGAGTTGTATTTCCATTTCCAATCACATCATACATCTCATATATATCATTGCTATATTCTTACTCGTTTTTGATTATGTACCGCCCACCACTTAGTTGCATTCGGTAACAGGGTGCTGGGTACCGGATGGCTACATTCGCTCGAGTGATAACAGATCAACCTAATCAACTATGCATTAGGCATTTGTTGTGTACATTTTATACTGTATATAGGAAGCGTTTTTTAAAGTTATTACTTCTTATTATGTTTCTGTCCGGATTAAAAGATAGGCTAGTATGTAAAACTATTGTTACATATATTCTATACGTTTTACAAGAAGGAAAATGTTTGTCACCAGTAGAATCTTAATCAATTTTTTCCTTTTGAAACTTATATGTGATTATAGTTGTGAAATTAATTTGACCTTTGTCTGAAACTACTTTTAAGTAACTATGTGTTTTTAGGATGTGTGCTTTTATTGTTTTATTTCTTTTAAACTGAATAAAGTTTTACTGACTGGTTATTACTTTCACCCAGGCTGCTAGCAGATTCCCCCCACCTTTCTTCCATTTTCATGGCTGACAAAGGAGGACACCCAGGGCTGGGCCCATTCTTCAGTGAAGACAAGAGGACGAAAAAGAGCATTCTGGAACTTGCAGAGACATTCGCCTTGATAAATCTTAGACCCTTAAATATTGGTCTGATTTACAAAACGGTCAGCAATATTCCAGGCGGACTAGCAGTAAGGAGAGAACCCCATTAATAGGCTAGAGAAGATCTTCTCCTCACGAATTTCGAACCGGTTTTCTGTAACCTCAATGTTTTACCCAAAGCCAGAACCATCTTTTGTTGATGCAACACTACAGAGGGCTAGGAAAATGGAGGATATGAAGGAGTTGACTCCCACATCAAAACTGCCTAGATCGATGGGAAGGTCGGGAATAATACTGACAATACACTCCTGCACTAAAAAAGATACCCCAAGCCCCCAGGGTAATGCTGGTTAGCTTGGAAGCAATGTCACGCCCAAGACCAAAGAGTCCTCTAATAATCCCTCAACGAACCTGAAGGATGTGGCAACTCCATTAACATCTGGCAGCAGAGCAATGCCAACATTGGTCCCACCGACAAGGACAGTTAGACATCCAAACAAAACTTCCTTGAGTAACAAGCTGGAACAGGAGGCGAAAAGAGAGTCATAAGTGGAAGACCCAGGGGGATCTAACATACCTGGCACAACCATCAGGGACAATATTAGAACCTTGTGGAAAACTAAACAATCAATGCCCCTCCATAAAGGATAACATGACGTAGTCACTGGTGAACAACTACAAATATGTTCTTATCACTAGGGTAACAAAAGAGGAGGACAGGAAACCGAAGGATACCCATTGGCATAAAAGCCTTGACAAGCTAGGCTCAAAGGTGGGCCACACCCGAGTCAGGGGAAGCAGGATAAACACCCCTGATGGGGACAAGACCACTGAATGCATTGTGTTAGGGTGTGAGAACAGCAACTGTCCAGACGTCCTCAGAAGACGCCAACTCCAAATGTCAGCTAGCTCTACAATGAAGATGATTGTGTGCGGTTACCTTGAAACGACACCCCCATCTGTAGAGTGATCCTGAAATAATCCCACAATGGTTTATTTTTCACATATACATATGCTTTACAGTGCAATTCACATTCCACACATGACTTGTATTCTGTTCCTTTTCTTGGACATTTTCATAATGTAGTACAAAAGGGGGTGGTGATGGACGGAGCATCAGAACCAATCAAACACTCACACCCAGTCAAAAGATCTGGGTTCATAATGTATACTTTATTTGTGAAAGGCTGATTAGTTAAAAGGAAAAAATCAATAAACACTTATCTTCTCCTTGTATTTAAAAACGGATTCATGTGACTATGTACTATTAATTTGTACTTTGTATTGTGATTTGTATTTTCCTTAACAACGTATTTCTGAACTTAAAAAATCAATAAACAAACGCAAAAGCAACCCTTGGTAGTGGGTTAAAAGACTTCTTAAATTTAACAATGGGCAGTAAACTCTTTTGGTGCTTTGTCAATGGAGACAAAGGCCCTTATAGGCGAAAAACTACGGATGTTGGAACAAATATTCAAGAAAGGCCAAGCAACACCATAAACTAGAGAAATCTTTTGAAGCACTAAGTAGATTTGTAACGCTCCAGCTTTCTCATTTCTTGAACCAACTCACAAAGACCTAGTAGAACGTTGATAATTTATGTTCAAGGTGTGCAGCTGTGTTTCAGGTACAAAAACAACAAACACATGGAAGGGAGGGGGAAATATCTGCTTCTCAGCTGGAAAAAGAAGACAATTTATTTTGGTATATTTTTTAACTAGAATTTAATGCAAATAAAAGCTGAAACTGGACTTTGATTTCTGGCTCACATTTGGGAAAACACAATTTCAGCTTTCGTTTTGTGAGGACTGGCGAGTCCACGGTGATTTCTCGCACTGTGGCTCAAAGATGAGAAGGTGCTCCTCGAACGGAACTCTGGCTTGAAGGATTATTTATAAAATATGCTAGGTATCCCTTCACAGTACTATACTCAGGGCCATTGGAATTATGCAGCAGGAGAGGACAAAATTATGCAGCAGGGTTAAGTAAATTATGCAGCAAAAAAAGGCAGATTATGCAGCATTATGCTCCACATTTTAGGATAACATTGCTTCATTATTATGTCATTTTTTAATTTATTAAGGCTGCCTGGGCATTAGTTGCAACTCATTATTACCAGTTTAACACCCAAACCCAGCAATGTACTACAGAATGGTGACAAGTCAACCATTGCAAAGGGTCTTCCACTGAGCGGCTACACGTGTCGCTGCATTTTTAGTAACTTTTGAACCGTTAAACCTAGATACAATTGTTTGGGGGTAAAATCTGCAGATTATCCAGCAATTGATGGATTATGTGAGAAATGCGACCAATTTATTATTATGCTAAAATCGCTACTGCCGCACAATCGCATAATTTCAGTGGCCCTGACCATACTCTACCGTAGTAACACCGAGGAAACTTCACAATGAATTGATCTTATTGCAAAACGGATTAATGTGAACAATTCTACATGTTTCTTCCAATTGTAGTCCCTTTGTAATTCAATAAAAACAATGATTAAAACGTGCGCTGTGGGCATTGCGTAATGTCACGTTTTCATTTGCTTCCTTGACCCTGCAGTAGCTCTGTGTGATTACAAAAAACCGAATACATTATCTGGGTGCCCTCATTTTTTACTGTAAACGGTACTGAAAAAAGGTCACTGAGGCATTCCATGACCTCGGAGGGCGCAGGCCCAGAGGTCAAAAACTCAAAGAGGACTACTGAAGCGTCCCTAATGTTGATAGCGTGGGGTATATAAATATCTCCTTAATTTCACGAGCATTATAAATAACAACTGTTTGCTTGAGTAATAAGCATCTCGTGATCACAAAAAAAAACTGTTTAAAATTATGTTTTGAATTAATTCAGATGAAAATGTGTGCGTGACAAAACAAACAAGAACGCACACCACCTCTTTGGGAAAAAAAGCCTAAGCAAAGCAAGGCTGCGTGTTTGATCCATGAATATAATTACAGTCAATGTATGTTTACTGCAACATAAAAGCAGTTTAATGATTATGAACGCTGTAAAAAGACAGAGCAGAAAAGAAAGGGCATAAAAAATCAAAAGCTGTCGGGCGGGCATGACAGATGCACTGAAAAACAATGCATTTAAAGATATGTTTTGAAACAAAATGTGTTGAACTGGAGAATGTATTATTAGCACTTCCGCACCGAACGATTCAGAACAAGTTTGACGAAGCATCAAAACTGTTTACTAACTAATTGCAAATTTGCCCTGCGGACTCACTTTGCTACTTTGTAGCAATTTTCTTATAATTTTATCCATCGCTTCCTCTACCCTCATACCCCCTTAAATTCAACCCCCACCCCTTCTTGAAAAGATGATGAATAAAACACAGAAACAACTGTTGGCAGAACCTCCAGGGGCCCTTACAAATTACACTCTACACTAATCACCTAAATGTTCCGCAAAGCGCTTCTGCTTCGATGGTTTGCATTTGAGCAGCTGCTGAAGAAACATTTGGAGAACATGGCCGCTCAGTTGGATCAGGTGGGTGGCGGGGTGCACGCGGAGCGGACCCTTGTATGTGCTGCAGACTGCATGTTGGCATATCCACCTCCCATACACCTAATACTGTGATGTCAACTGTTCCAGTCTTGGGAACAGGCTCCACCATCTGATTGGACCATACATCCTCCTCTGTGGGGTCACTGGTTATCTTAGTTTGAACCATCTCTGCTTCTGGGTAGATCTCTTAAACCCACTACTTCTATCATCATTGAAGCCCGAAATCCATCACCGTGCTTGGGAGACTGCGGCCGAAGACTAAATGATATGGCAAGCCCGAAGAAAGCCTCAAACGATAAAGCTGCTTTTATAGTGACTCCAGAAATAGTAGTCACAGACTGGCTTCTGTCTGCAAGCTTTGGAGGTACACTTTGCAGTAGTGTTACTAGAAGGCTTCAAATATGCCAAGCCCAGTACCTCTACCTGCAATAGATTCACAACCTCCGCGCAAATACACACTATTAGCACAGCAGATGATAAAGCGAGTTCCAAATAAAAGTACCTTATCCAACTCTAAGTCAGAGTTCGTAGAAAAAAGGAAAATCAGAATAGAGCAGTCACGTGACTATCCTAACACATAGGATTAAACAGGATTTTTGGCAGAATCATGCATATCACTAGGAGGGTGCACTAATGTGTAAAGATGGGAGATGAGATGAGGCCTGAAGGCTGCAGCTGTGTATTCTGGAACTGGGGAACAAGCATTGATTCCCAGCCTCGGCCCAACATCTACAGAGTCTAAGCAAATCACTTAATGTCCCCCACGCCTAAAAGAATACCATAGAAATACTAAGAATTTGAAACGTCTGGTCTTCTTGTAAAGCGCATTAATACCTTTGAGTCAGATTCAAGCCTTAAAAAAACTGCATGTGTGGCGGCTCAGGTAGCTATCCTACAGCTGTTCTTGATTGGCACCTGACCGGAAAATGCAACAGATGGTGGCTGGTTTAGCATTCCTGGTACATTTACAGTGATGATAAGTGTAAATGATATAAATTATATATGCAAGAGACTATCACACAGTGATGGCAATGGGGGGGAGCGTTACTTCAACAGCTGCACTAATTTCAAAAGAGGAAGTGAGTCAGTGAGCTCAGCAATAAGCAGCTTGTTCTTACAACTGGCAATGCCTATCTTCTTCCTCCATCAATCCCTAATAGGTTGTAGGTGGTTGGAACAGCTCTAAATTCCCACCTCGATTAATGCAATGATCTGTATGCCGGGCTACAAGCGAATTCGCACTACCAGCTATAGAAAATACAGATCCTTTCAGTTCTTGTTTCAGTCCCAAAAAGTGAGAACATATTTTAGCTGCCAGAAAAGCCTTACGCTGGCAAAGAAAGGATCTCCTTTATGTTAAATTGCCTGATCTGGGACTATCTTACCGTCTCAGCCGTAATTACCCCAACACTCCTCCCAGGTATCTGAAATGTTCCCATTTCTAGCTGTTGGCTAAACCTCGCTTTATCGTGTTATCCGAAGGGGACAGGTCTTTTTCTATTCAGGGTCCCACTCCCTGAAATAAACTGCCTCTGGACAGTAGGAAGAGTCGCTCAGCTCCTTTAAGAAAAATTCAAGATTTGTTCCACTAAGACCTGATTAGTGTCACGTCAGAAGTCCATCCTTGGCTTACTGTGGCCATCTTGGGCAAAATTCTGGCCACCTTTGGCATAAAAGAGGTGAAAATCCTTGCCATACAATAACTATTGCAGGTATGTATTGATGATGATGATGAAGGTAAACAGGCATGAAAGTCAGATTCTAGCCATGTGTTCGAGTACTGTATGTGAATGCTTGGTGAAAGTAACAGATACTTGAATGAATCCTAGCCAAAGGTAACTCTGGGTCGCATCCCCGTCCACCATTATTTTGGCTCAGCATGCCACCTCAGATTTATGCAAATATCGCATGGTCCAGTACCAATGGGGACTGTCCCGCCCGATTTCTCAAACCAGGTTCTCTCTGAACCAGAACATAAACAACCCAAGATTGGTCTCGCGCTGCCTGTGTTCCGGTTCAGGGGGGACGGGCCTGGAAGTCCGGGCTGGACCGCTCCTATTGGAGCAGGGCGGGTCAGACCTGCCTCAAGCGCGCCATGGCGCAGCACTGCGGCTGAGGTTCAATGTGTAGCCTGCCACAGGCTGGTCGGCACATCTGGTAAAATCGGCGGGCCTTCTTGCTACATCTCTGCGCCTCAATGCGCCACTGAGGAGAAGATACGCTCGGTGCTGCAAATTGTAACATCCATTGTGAACATATTTTTCATTTTCGCTTCCAGTTTCTGGTCTATGTATTTCTTTTTCAAATAAGATCGCTGATTTTATTAGCGGCGCTTTGCGTTCCTGCTGTTCCATAGCGATTAGGAAATGTGTTCATATTTGATGCTCTGTACAAAATTATTAACATGAAAATGACACGGGGCCATTCATTCGCCGCTCACATGGCACACAATACCTGCGCGCGGCAGCGCGAGCCTCCACTTATCGCAAGGGATCAGGGTGGGCTCGCGGCATCAGCCAGCCTTACCTGATCTGTCCTCGCACCAGAGGCCTGTTCTTCGTTCTGTTCATGTTGGAGTCAAATGGAACCTCGAAGTACTGCAAGGGAAGCAGAAAAAGAGTCAAAAGGTGGACGGGGATGTAGAAACCACAATGGTCGCAGTTCAGTTCTTATAGGATCACATATATGTAGGTTTCAATTTGCGATAACCTAGTAGCACATTTTTGCGATTCGCTATTAGGTAAACACTTATGTACTAATGTATCTTTGACACATTTAGCGATTCCAAATTGTACTGTATTGTAATTGCATTTATATTCTAATGAGGTCGCAATTGACCTACCTCATTAATATTCATGACGTGGTACCTATTTGCGACCCATTGGGAATCACCAGAAACACAGGGATGATGTCCTCCTGGGTACAGCAGACAACCATGTCTGTGTATGCTTTTAAATAGCGCAATTTTTTTTAATGCCTGCTCTTAAAAAACATTTTTACATACATTCACAAAGGGGGAGGGGTCCTCTGGGGACCCCTTCCAGTTTGTGTATGGACTGGTGGTGGTAAAATGAAAATGTTTTGCGACCGCATTTCGGTGGCAAAATATTCTTACATACCACTGCGAGTCGCTCTTAGGAAGGGATGCCCTTAACACGCCCCTTCCTAATACCAAATCGCTAACCCATTTTGCAATTCAGTAATAGGTTACCGGATCACAAAATGGGCCTTTGTACATAGCAAAATGCATTTTTTCCAGCCGAAAACAACCTGATTGGCATAAAAAAGCTATGTACATGTAGCCATTTATCCTCAAGCTAGGGACAGGTGGATAAATGTACCGACCTGCTGGAGTTGGAACAGTCACATCACCAGCGTAGCCAGAGATGCCGTACATATGACTTCACCAACACAAACAGCCTTTCAACAGGCGCCTAATCCCAAATATTCAACAAGTTTTTATTAAAATGTATTCATTGCATTATTACACAAAAAGACACAATACACACATACATGAGTCTAGAAGAATAGTTGACGAAAAATAGTGCATTCATAAAAATACAGCCTCCTTATAAGGTTCTTTTTACTTCCGATGTGGATGGTAACTATATTACCCCTGCTGAAAAGAAGAATAGTCTCCAGGAAAAAAAACGAAGTGGAAAATGAGGAATTACTAGGAAACTTTAGACCCAAATTACTGTTTTGCTTGTAATTCCTCATTTTGAAGGAGTCGTTCGGGGTCTCACTTGTAATCCTCAGTATATCCTGCCTTGTCCCCTTTCCCAGGAGTTACTGGTCACATGGTACCTGCAATTCTAGGGCACAATTATCTAGGATTACTTTGGTGCTCACTAAATGAGGCCCTTAGACTCGAAGAAAAATACAATTTGAGCCTGGCCAGAGTTGCCAGCCCTAGGGACAAAAGTAAAAACATGGCCACAGAAACCTGAAACAAACTAGCAACTATATAGCTTTCCTTAAATTACCAAAGTGGGGCACATATGTAGTACCCAGCCCTAAACTAAATAGAAACAAAAAAATAATTAGACACAGTCCTCCCACAGTCAATTAAAGCCAAAACCTACTCCACTTTTGACATAATTACAATGAAAATAATATATCACTTGTCTTTGTGGTACCGGTCAGAATCGGGATACCTTTTGCAACGGTTAAGTTTGGAGGTGACTGCTCGACATTTAGACTTTCTCTACATAGTTGGTTGGCATCTCTATCAAAAACTGTGTTATTGCTGCCCTCTAATCAAAAGGCCAGGGCAGAAGAAATGTAACAGAGGCCAAAAGTTAGAAGGGGAGACCTGAAATAAACCTGCCTCATCTCCTTCAAACCTTCGCACGAGAATAGAATTTGGACCAATGTCTCTGCATCATCGACTGACTAAAGGAAGACGCTCATATTTTTCGCCCACCTGTTACCATTACCAATGAAACCTAAGAGTCAGAATATATTATCTAGTCTTCTCAAAAAATTGCTGCACAGATATTTGCACGACCAAAGGTACTTACAACAAAACAAACTTTTAGAAAATAAGCAATTTCAAACCCATCCAAACTCGAGCTCTGCTTGATAGCATGTTGATCTGCACTACTGTCCAATTGTCATATGCATTAGTAATCTAGCATTTTTCAAATTATACTGTTCTAGGGCATTAGAGAGTCTTTTTTGTGCACCAGTTTTAACACTGGTATCCCTAGTCATATGGGCAAGTAATCTCACTCTTTATACAACCCAATAACTTCAGGCATGAGTTCATGATGTGACAACACAGTGTTGGGAACAGGATTGTCCCCTGCACTGTAAATGGGCGTTTACCCCTGCCCTAGATACCCAACTGATTTACTTTTGTTTCAGTTTTTTTCTCCAGTTTTACTTTGGCCATACGGTCACGCTAATCTGGGTTGTCACAGAGGCCTAGATCTGTCCTTCAGAATACTAAGTCCCAAACCTGTTCTATGCCCTGGAGGGGTGCGCCAAGTGGCACTGAAATGCTGTCATGCTCTGGGTTCGTCACATAAAGCAGTGGGACAGAGTTCCTTGGTCTATGAATCTATGATGTGAACAGACCCATTTCTCTCTGTGGAGGAGAGGTAAGCCTATGGGCTCCTCTGGTGTAAAATACCACTGTTACGTGAAACTCAGAACGTTGTGCTGGCATCTCAAGGTCATGTCCAGTGAGTGCACAGGCAGTGAGTGTGTAGCACATATGTGGTAGAAGGAGCCTGTGTCGTATCAGTTTGAGTACTAGGATCTATTTTGCATGCACCTGATTTTAGCCATGGCGTAAAAATGGAGAATTGGGACAGCTTCCCCTATTCCAGTAGATGGAGGATAGAGGCACAACACTGAACTGAGAGTGAGTGGAGACCGAGTTACCTTAGAAATTAATTAAGGAGCTTGTAAGAAAAAGGCTGCGGATTAACTCTTCCTGAGCACTGCCACTTGGTGGATGATAGGAGTGAGGGGCTGGACTACAGATTCTACTGTTCAAGGTGAAAAGGTTTCGACAAAGGTCATTCTCTTTTGTCTTTACCTGATTACTTCTTCGGAAAGGCTATTGACAGACAGACACCGAGACCACACATTTTACTGTATCCTGTTTTTGCTGTCCCTGCTTGGTGCCATCTCCATTGCTAATTGCGGTGGGAGTATTCACTGTGGACAAAGGACGCGTCCGGAGAGCAGGCTGAGAATGATACTTGAAAGAGAACCAACCCAAACTCATTCTGAAACCTTAGAGAGTGGACTCACACCTCTAGTGCACAAAATGTGTTAAAAAAAACAAAAAAACAATGTGCAATCCAAACCATCCCACTTTATTCGAGTACCAGGTTCTTTTTGACCATGCTAGGGAGTGCTTCGCAGAGTACTTGAAGCGTTTCTGTGCAATGGAGGTGGCTGTCTGTCAGCCAGTCTCCAATACGAGAATAGACATCATCTGGTGTCTGTCTGCACAATCCGCTGGAGGGACTGACATACCTAGAAGCCTGCCTGCCTTCTGAGAGAGGGAAAGAGCGAGTCTGGCTCTACAGGAAGAGAGACAGTCTAGAAGGAGGAGGCCAGCATGTTCAAGGCATGAGGAGCACCGAGAGAAAGTGGACTTATTTATTTATTTATTTATTTCACTTGTATCGCGCAACAGCTACCCAACAAAGGGTTTCCCGGCGCTACTGATTCCGTGGTTTTCCTGGGAGTTGATAATTTTCAGATGTTGAACAGCCAGGTTTTTAAGGCCTTCCTGAATTTAAAATAGCTAGTCTCATTTCGCATAGAGAGTGGCATCGCATTCCACAAGGTGGGTCCGAGAAATGAAAAAGATTTTCCACCCATTCTTGACAATTTAATTTTGGGAATTACGAAGTGTTGCCCAGATAGTGAAACTAGGAGTGACCTGAGTCATGAAGTGGTCTCCCGGCTTCTCTGCACAGATTCCGTGTGAGCTGCACAACACTGTACAAGTATCCTGTGTTTTCTGCTGCCCAGCAGTCTGCCAGGACCTTAAGAGGCAGCTGCGGATACTGTGACTGAAAGCTGTTTCTCCACCAGAGTTGGAAGCCATGATTGGCCCAGAGGCTGCAAAGGGGATTTGTAAACAACATAAGGACTCATGAAAACTACTAAGTGGCATGGCTGTCGACAGGGGCTCAAGAGCATACCTGGATGTAAACTAAGTGAAAATGCAACAAGACTCTGTTGGCAGTTGGGAGCCATCTCTCTCAGAGGAGGCATGCTGTGAAGGAAGATGGTCCTGTGACCATGATAGACTAATCTGGGGTCGCCTACCCTTAAATCAACCTGCAAGTGGTGTCAGCTCAAGCAGCTGGGCAGAAGGTGCCCAGTGAGGAGGGAGAGCAAGGACTGCCAAGGACCAGGAGCTAGATGAGGGGAGTTACAAAGTGAGGAGATGTATCCAAGTCAATAGTCCTAAGCTTACAGACAATGTTATGGCAACTGTGTTATAAGGGCACCGCTGTGGAGATAGAGCTTTGGAGAGAGAGGGAAGAGACAGGGACTCTTCCCTGTCTCTTCCCATGGACAGGAAAGAGACAGTCTTTCCTGTAACTCTGAGAAGTAAACGCAAGTCTGAAATGACTCATGGAGTGTAAGATAGTAATACAGTTAACGGTGACATAAGGAGAACCATTTGTGAGTGTGCAGTAGGATTTCTCAATTAAGATAACTGTAGCAGAGTCCATGCCTTTGGAGACAGTGGTATTTTATGGCGCTCAGCCAGAATCACCAGAAGAGATGGTGTGGTTCTTGTCCGCGCAGTGGTCAAACGAATAGACTAAAAGTCTTGTGTCAATGCGTAGCACCAGGAAATCACGCACTTTCCTCTTCGGCACAGGTCAGTCGGCTCTGGAAGAAGTGTGTATGGTGTTTGGGGGTATAGCAGCACAACTTGCTCTTGAAAAAGCCTCATCAATGTCTTGAAATCCAGACCTGAATGTCAGAGTGGATACGCTGGCTATGTAGGTTTTGACATCATGCAGGAGGGTATTAAGCTAATGTTTGAATGGAACAGGTCTGGAGACGTTGAAGAAAGTCTACCCAAGGGCCTCCTGGTTCATTTATAAAAAGAAACAGTACAATTTCCAAGGACATGAAAAATGAACTAAACCAGATTGTTCGAGGTAAAACGGTGTCCTTAAGTCCTAAGAAGATCGGGACAGCAGTTTCTTGGCATTCATCCAAGAAAAAACTGCATCCTGAAGTTCCTGGAAAGATTTCAACAACATTTTCCTGGCATATATTAATTTAACAGGAAAAGATAGCTATCCAGTTATTTAATCTGAGGGGATATTTGGCATTATAATTTTTCACATTTTTCATTGTACTTCTGTTAAAAATGTGTCTTGGTTTCCACAAACTGCGGGGTTCATAAGGTTAAGCAAAAGTAAAATGTTCAATTTTCATGTATTAGCATGTGCTCTATACATCCTATTGTTAATGTGCGTCAGGTTAGTAAGCTTTCATGTGTAAGTGGACTGCTGTTGTTTGGGAGTTGCAGTTTGTGGAAGAGGCTGTTGTGTGGATATGTGCTGGCTGTGTGTGCCCAAGTGTCGCTGGTGTGTGGAAGAATAGTACCCCACTGCAAGAGATTGCTCATGTCTCTGTGGTTGGTGTGAACTGGAGGAAAAGCAGTCGCCTGTCACTACAGGTTGCATGGCAGAGTACCCCATAGTCTGCCAAGTTGGGGGAAAAGTAGTATTCTCTCCAAAGAAGTTGCAAGGGGGAGCACCCATGGACTGAAAATGTGGGGAGTGTAGTACCCAGTAGTGTTGTGGGTGATAACCACAAGTTTCACCTGAGTGTGCTCTGGTACCACTCTGCTTTCTGTTCAAACAGAAAGATTTGTCAGGAGGGTGGTACAGGAGGACGGGTACATTAGTGACTGTCTTGTGGAGCCTTTTATTCAGTTGGTGTATAATTAAGGCTTCTGGTTTTCCATTTTTACAGATAAAAACAGACAGAAAACAATGTGTTTCCTGTCTGTATTTATTTTTAAAAGCGGAAATATACTGAAAATTGTGCTTCTTTTGAGATACTCTCCATGCACCTTTCATGAATTCAAGGCAACAGCTGAGCAGACAGCATGGAGAGTTAAAAAACAGGATGAGATTTCCTTAAATACAGGCATATGCTAACACATATTTGTAGTTTAACACTAATATGTACCTGTGAGTGTAGTCTTTTGTTATACATGACTGCTTAATTTGCTAAAACAGCCATCCATTTGATGAGTGCACATCCAAAAGTTTGATAAACGTGTTAATATACCCTTTTACAGCGCGATTCATTTTCAAACCACAAGACAAATATGGATAAACACCAATGAGATGGCAAAAAAATAAATATGGATAAATACAGACAAAAATGTTAAAAAAAATAAATACCATAAAACTGGGAGCCCTATGTATTATGGAGTCAGATAATGTTGTGTTTGGATGGTAGTGTTTGATGTAGCTCTAGTGTGTTGTAGATGAGTGCTTCTTTATCTGATGATGTGCTCTGGTCTCAACGGTTGTAATGCCAGACTATTCTAGTGTTTGATTATTTTGTTGTGTCAATAATTGTTCAGTATGCATCTACTAGAGGCTTGGATCATTGTTTTCGGAAGATGTCCCAAATATTTTCTAGTGCCATTTTCAGAGGGCATTGTACTGGCTGAGACTATGTGCATTCTTCGACCTGGTACTTGGCCATGTTGATTTGACTAGCTAGTGTGACTGGGTGTGGGCCATATCTGTGTGCCTGGCTGCATGTTTGTTTGCAAATGTGTGGTGGATTGTTTTGTTCTTTGTGGGTTTTGTATGTTGTTAGTGAAAATGGCGACAGTGTGAGAGTTTATTGTGTCATCTGTGTCGTTTAGAAATGAGAGATGGATGTGTGGGGACATTGTGCATAAGTGAAGTTGTGGTGACAGTTTTTGAGTTGGAATCCGGTTAAGAGAGTTTTGATTTCACGGGATGCATTATTAAACTTTTCATTTTTGTTTGTCTGAAAAGTGTAGACGAAAAGAAAAAGGGAAACCCTTTGTTGAAGGTAGCTTCCATGCCCCAGCTGTCACATGTCTGAGTGTTTGAGACTAACTTTTCCTGCGTGCATAAACAGCGTATGGCGTCATTGTGAGGTTGCAGACATTTTGTGGTAGGGCCTAATGTCTGTGGAGGTCGCAAGGCGTGCAATGGTAGGCACAAACTAGCCGTTGTCTCCTTTGCTTGTCTGACATGAGGTGTGGGGAGTTTGCCCTCCAACTTCAGCAGACTACCATTGCGAGAATGATCTACCTTAAAAGCCATGTAGATTTCCAGATGTGTAGCACGTGCATGCTTGGCATAGTGACTGAGCAGGGGCTTTCTTATTAGTGATGCTGGAGTGCTTACTATGTTCCTCTCTGACCAGATACGCCCTCTTGCTTTCCTAATCCTAAATCAGCTTCAACAGCCAGTGGACATTATGAGAAATGAATGAGTACATTGTGGAACCTTCAATAAATCATAGGTATTTTTGCCATCTGTCAGTTTGATTACCGTAGTCATTATAGAGAAAGATCAGTGATAGACTGATGTACATTTAGAGATGATTTCAATTGTTTAAAGGAATAAACATTTTAAGTGAAGTTTTTTGTAGTGTACTTGTGATAGGGTAAGTTGAAGGACGTTGCAGTTTGGAAAAGTTCACAAGGCTCAACATGAGTTCATTCATTATGTAGGTGGGGGTGAGACTTTGCGCAGTCAGGAGTCCTCTAGTTAACAGACCCAAGGGTTCAATTGGCTAAGTGCAGGCTGACTGGGTGGGGAATGGGGAGTACCACAGTGGAGGGACTACTTTTGCCAGCTGCATAGCAGCGACACATCGTTATATGCTTGAGGGTGCAAATGGACTGTTCCAATGCCTTGTTTTGTTGTTGTGGGCATTGGGATGAGTAAGGTTCTGCTGCCTGGGCAGCATCGTTTTGCCATCAAATGTCTGTTCTGCCTTGTTATTCACCTGAGTGTAGGTAGGCTGTCTAATGTGCTCTGCTTCTGTTGTCGACAGTGGTACGTGTGATGACTATGATCTCCTGTTGGTGCCATAAAGATGAAAATTAAGGTCCTGGTCCATTATGCCAGTGTTTTCACAGGTGTGTCTAAATTCTCCTGGAAAATCCAAGTTAAATCAGGAGTAACTCAGAACTACCCTAAAAAAAACAGAATTGTGAATGAGACTACAATGCGTTGGAGCAGTAATAAGTACTTCAGCTTAATGGGTGGTACTTGTTAATTTATGTGGAGTTTATTTTGTTATGAGAGTTACAAATCAGGAAATGAAAATGTACATGCCACTTTTTTAAACATTAAAAAAAAAATGTTAAAGCCAAATGGGTGAGGTGGATTTGGCACCGCCACTGCTGGACCACCAATTTGAGTTCCTCATATTTCTGGCTGGTAATTTTCACCAACAGTGCTTTTACCATCATGACAGGAGAGTGGGGACATT
Source organism: Lissotriton helveticus (assembly GCF_964261635.1). Lineage (NCBI taxonomy): Eukaryota > Metazoa > Chordata > Amphibia > Caudata > Salamandridae > Lissotriton > Lissotriton helveticus. Next base: position 1,374,674,140 of record NC_136068.1, read on the forward strand.
GTTTTTTTACTGGCACAGCCATATTGGTCTGCAGTTCAACAGACCGACAGGCAGCTATGGTGTCTATAGAAAAGGGTGGGGGACTGACATATGGGTGGATGCAGTACCTGACGATTCTTGGCAAATGTCCCATTACTGCCCAACTCCAAATGGTACCTGTGGTATTGGAGTTCGGGAATTTGTAATGGGATTTTTGAGTCACAGGGTATGTGAAACACTATATTTTTTAATTTGTGTATAGCTTTTATTTTCTATTGTAATTCTATTGTATTGTAAACATAATGAAAACAACAATTATGACAAGCATATATATACACATCTCAATCAGAGTTAATAATGCGACAAACTCAAGTCTGAATTGTTGACATTGCATTTTTTCCAGTGGTACTATAAATTTGGAGTTTAAATAATTATCTGCGTAACAACTCGTATTTTTTTCTGCATTGTACTGTCAACTATATGGCGTGCTTTGGAGTCCTGGTGTGCGTATGAAGATGCTGCTGTGCTGGGAGGTCTAATGCTCTCTGTTGTTACAGTAGGCTCTGGGATGAGTTAGATGTTTTGTACTTTTAGGGAATATTGATTTGCCAACTATGCCACTCAATATGAATGGTCTATTAACACTACTGGGGCAAGCAGCTGAAGTTACCAGACCCATCTGAATACACAGGCAATACCAGTGCTCAGGGGCATCCCACTTTAGATTTCACCTGACGAAAGCAGGCCAAGGCTCTGGGAGGAATAGTGGGGGTAGCATGCAGGCAGGTATCGATACAGTAGGCCTGATTGCTGCATGTTGTTCCCCCAAATCACGCAATACTGTTATTCTCCCCTCCAATGGAACTGCTGCTAACGGTACTACCAGAAGGGTAGGAACAGGACGAAACAGAGGGCTTGCTCCTCTGTGTGAGTGCACGGTATTTACAGAACTGCTTCACTTGAAATGATGTGTATTGTATCATTAAATAATGCACAAAAGCTTATAAAAATAACTTCCACTTAAAATATAAAATAAATAAAGTGACATTAATCTAAAAGTACCAACAATATTTGAGAGAAGCATCAGATTTCTAATTTAAAAGTAACACTTCTCTCTCTCCGTAATAACGCTCTAAACAGAACGACCTCCTATCGAATTCTCTTTAAAGTAAAAAAAATAGAAATATGGATACATGTTTCACTATATGGTAGAATTGAGCAGGCAATTTACTCCTTTCTGTCCCTTAGGCATTTCCAATGCAAGTCAAATGTATATTTATTTTCACATGTGATTATCCAAGAACAGAAAAATTAAGTTCACTTTCCTACTCCCCTTGGCTTGTCATAACTCCTAGACAGCAGAATCTAAGAACTCTATAAGAAACAAGGATTGGCAAAGCCAATAGGTCTAGTCTAGCCTATGCTAGATATTAGCTTTTAGCCATGTTGCACAGCAGTGTTGCTGTGCAGCATGGCTGAAAATGTTTAACAGCGCCAGGGCACAAGTCCTAAAAAAAGAAGTGGGGGGACGCTGACTTCACAACAGGAAGTGACGTCACGAAAGGTGGCTTGTACCATCAGACATATTGCCTCCCCTCGCTCACCCCTTAGATGCAATTGTATCAGAGAAGCCAGCGCGTGAGCAGCTTTCTGAATGGGCTCCAATCTCGCCCCAGAGAGGCCAAAGAGTGAATGTGTGGCTCCATTTGCTCCAGTTATTGAGCTCCCAGTAAAATAAGTGGGGGAGTGCTGGAGCAGAGCCGAAGCAGGACAAAGACTCCGAGGCCGCCCGATGATGCCCTAATGAGTTTAACATAAGGTACCGACGGACCTTGAAGGAAACTGATTAATATATATTTTTCCTACTCCCCTTAAAGAAATCTTTTACGGTTAACACACATGGAGACACCCACAGTCTCTCACCACCGTTTGCACTCTAGGTCCTGAAGAAAGCCCACTTGAGCCCTAGGGGCAAAATAAGGGCTGAAACATGACAACCTTTTAAGGACACTTTAAGTGCGGGAGATCCATAATCAAATCTCATTGCGCACTAGCACTACATCAAACTTTTAATTTATATCTCGAATCCAGACCTATTAAAACTTCTCTCTGGCTGTACGAGTATTTTCAAACCACCTCTATTTCAACTCACAACCTGACCCCTGTATCACTGATCACTACTGCACTAACCAGGGGTACACCTCCGGGTGGAGGAAGCATGAGAACTAACCCCATGATGATGCTGTCACATTTTTAAGAGTTGGGCGGAGAATCAAGATATACCGCCAATTCCATCCTCTGTACGTGAATGAGGGTTTTTTTTTATTGGTACACTGAACGAAAAATTGAAAACCCTGGTTAGGCAGGACACTTGATTTTTTTGATACAGACTAAGGAAGCTGAATGGATTGCAGCTTCTTCTTTCTCCCCCCCTTTTGATTGTATGAGAATTAAAAGGTGGCAGGGGTCAAGGAACAATACCAAGACAGATTGGAGTTTGCGATGGGGCAAGCAACAACATGGAGAGGAACTGGAGAGTGTGGGGGTAAGCAATAATACAAAGCAGACAGGAAGGAGGGAGGGGGCAAGCTACAATACGGAGAGGTAAATAAACAACACAGAGGGGACCACGAGGCAAGCAACAACACAGAGAGGAGTGGGAGGGGGCAAGCAACAACACAGAGGGACGGGGTGGTGAGACAGAGCAAGCTACAACACAGAGCCGGACTGGAGTAGAAGTACATGGGGAGATCGTCTGCAAAAACAAGCACTATTATTGAGTGCTTCAACTATGAGAAAAAACTAGTTCCGAAAACATGAGCAGGGGAAGGACACAAATACTAGGGGCATCCTCCAGGGCACGGTCAAACACATAAAGAGGAAGTTAAGCTGGCATGCACTGACCAAAGACAAGCAAGGAAATGAGAGTAATGATGAAGCGAACCAATGGTAAGCAATGGGCTGGCTCTGAGCCCATTCTAAGTTAAGAAAATGTCTTGCAAGAGACACGTGCTGTCTCAGGGGAGACTTAAAAATGATCTTCTGACTTTATCGAGCAGAAGAAGCAGAGTTTTGTTCTTACAACAAGTACTGTGCAAGTACTATTTCAGAGAAAAAATATCAGTTAGGAGAATCAACATGATAAATAAGGCAAGGCCAAAAGGTTCCTAGAGAGCACATCCAGCAGCAAGTTATATGGGTGATCAACTGCACAATGAGTTGTCTCCACTCAAAAGGAGTTAAACAGCCCCCAGAAAACCTTTATGCACTCCCTATTCAAAAGCAAGCTGGACTAAGGGAAAACCCGGGATCAACACAAAAAACTCACCAGAAGGCTGCAGAACATTCAGAACTCAGCAGCAGAATCACTCTCAACCTCCCACACCACACTCACACCACACCTGAAGCTCCACTGGCTCCCCATACACAAACGAGCACAATCCAAACTCCTCACCCACACTTTCAAGGCACTACATAACATGGGTCCAGCATACCTTAATCTGCTTTCACAAACCTTCCAGAACACGTGGGATGCGTGCAAGTAAGAGTCCTTATGAGCACTAAGAGTCTGCTCATCCAGGCTCTTTCTTACACACACAGGGCCGGATTTTGGGGAGTGCATCCGGTGCAGCTGCACTGGGCACTGACCTGTGGAGGGGGCGCTAACCTCAGGGGAGGGCACAGGGGGGCTGTGTTGAGCAATAACTTATAATTAAAGAGGTGAGGGGCACTTTTGCCAGGTGGTAGTGAAAGAATCAGAGGAGTCAGTCATGGGATGCGGGGTCACCAAAAAGGATTGTCGCACTGGGCGCCGCCAGTGCTAAAGCCTGCCCTGTACCCACATCCCACACATACGGAAAGTCGATCCTTCTCTACACCACTCCTAAAGCATGGAATGACCTGCCACTGCACATAATAGCCCCATCCTCACCTCTTGAATTCAGCAAGAAGCTAAAGATCTGGCCCTAGGTTTGGCTAGAGTCACATCTGCTCAAAGCAAGGAAAGTGTCTTCTACAATGCTGCATAAGATAACTTTTCAACAGAAACATCCACATTTTTATAAAACAATTTACTATCTAGGCACATCGGACAAATTATGCAAGACTGTTTTTCAAACGCCTAATAATAAAAAGTGTAAGTCTTTAAGTTAGAGCTGTTCCAGAGAGTGGAAATTGTGTTGTAAGGGTCTGATAATTTTCTAAGAATTTTTTTGGGGGAAATGTAATCTTGGATAGGGGTTGTTTTTTCGGCAAATGTTATCAGACATTGAAAAGTTTTTCCAAGGCCCCTGGAGTCTGGACTCTGCCATAAGGGAGCATATTGGTTACTTGGATATTGTCCGCACTTCCCCTTTACCTACCCTCCCTCCTAACTTACCCTCCCTTATGCCCAGTCCCTTCTCAGGGGTTCCCCTTTATAATGACCCTATTCCTATTCCCCTAACCTCAGGGACTTCCCCTCCACCCATTGCTGCTTTTTTGCTGAACACTCGCTCGGCAGTACAACACCAGTCGGACTTGTTTATCTTTTTAGATACTCACAAGCCCGATCTACTGTTCCTTACGGAAACATGGTTCCGTCCTGAGTCACTGCCCAATCTACTGGCAGCTTTGCCCTCCTCGTATTATGCTCTGCGAGCTGACCGGCCTGGAAAATTGGGAGGGGGGTTGCCCTGTTGGTCCGCTCCACTATCCAGTTCCAGCTACTTTCATTTCCCTCTATATTGGATGTCGATTTTTTAGTGGCCCGCTCAACATCGTTCTCAACTCCCATTACTTGTGTTCTCATGTACCGACCACCTAAAAACATGGTTCACTTCCTCCCGGCCTTTCAAGAACTTATAGCTACCCTGGCTGTTAACCACTCAGCGGTCTTGGTACTGGGGGATTTTAACTTCTGGCCCTCCCATCCAGCTGAGGATGTACCTTCCAAAGACTTCACCGACTTTCTTAGTAGTCTGAATTTTGTTTCTCACATTCACACTCCTACCCATGCCCGTGGTCATATTCTGGACCAAATCTGGTCCCTTAACATTTCAATCCCTGTTCCTATTATCACTCCCTGTCTGTGGTCTGACCACTTTTTGATTTCCTTCTCTCTTGACCTGGGCCTAGCAAAGAAGTCCCCTTTGCCCAAAAACATCTGGGCACGCAACTGGGGAAAAGTGGACATGCCATCTTTGTGTTCTTCTCTCTTAACATCAAGCCCTGCCATCAATAATCTGTCCATCTCGTCCCAGGCAGTGGCCATTAACAGTTGGCTGTCCTCAACATGCGATCTTGTGGCCCCCCTTAGGCGTGTCAAAGTGAAGCGCTCCCACGATGCGAACAAATGGTTCGGCCCTGAGCTTAGGGCGAAAAAGCTGGCCGATCGACAGGCGGAGCGCACTTGGAGGCGTAATTACAGCGAGTCCTCCAAACTCCTGTACAACTCCATTCAGGCGGAGTACAAGAGAGCCATCCTCAAGGCTAAGACCGCCTATTTCTCCGATAAGATCCTCCGAGCGGAGAGTCAATCGAGGGAAATTTTCGCCACTGTATTTGAACTGGCCACTTCAGACAGAACTTCAGTTAAACCAGTCCCTTCTCAACCCCTATGTGATTCCCTCAATGATTTTTTTATAAATAAGATTGCAGATATTAAACTCAACATTCCATCCCCTTCCTCTGGTTTTGTTGACATTATTCCACCGCCCAACTCTTATCATTTTGACCACTTCACTCCGTTATCCGAAGACACCTTTCTTTCTATTCTCCCTACTGTGAAATCTGGATCCCCGGTGGATATCTGTCCTGCCCACATCTTGTGTAAAATTTTTCAAGCTTGTCCTCTCCCTCCCTTGACCTTCCTTAATGACTCCCTAAGAAGGGGAACTGTTCCCACGTCGCATAAATTTGGCACAGTTATCCCCATCTTAAAAAAGCCTGGGGCTGACCCTACAGTACTGTCCAATTACCGGCCCATCTCCCTCCTTCCTTACCTGGCTAAGGTCCTGGAGCGGCACATCACCAAAACACTGAGTGCCTTTATCGAAACTAGTAAGTTTCTTGCCCCTTCTCAAGCGGGCTTCCGTCCCCTGCACTCCACCGAGAAGGTGGTGGTATCCGTGATGGACACACTTAGAGAGGGGCTGGACTCTAATCTTCCTCAGGCGCTGATCCTTCTCGACCTTTCTGCCGCCTTCGACACGGTTGATCATACCATCCTTCTTTCCCGTGTCGAGGCGGCGGGCGTCAGGGGTTCAGCCCTGTCCTGGGTTAGATCGTTCCTCAACGACCGCACCCAGGCTGTTCATCTAGCGGATTTCTCCTCCACAGCTCACAAGGTACAATATGGTGTTCCCCAGGGCTCTTCTCTTTCCCCTCTCCTCTTTAATCTCTACATTTTCCCTCTTATTTTCGCGTTACAGCAGATGGAGGTCACAGTGTTTAATTACGCTGATGACCTCCAGCTCATCTTTAATCTATCTCACTCCTCCTCCTCTATCTCTAGCTTCCAGTCAGTGATGGTATTCATCAGGGATTGGATGAATTTTAATCATCTAAAACTCAACCCTGACAAGACCGAGCTTGTCCTGACTGGTGGGCATCTCAACCCTTGGTCCTCTGCTTTCTGGCCCTCTTCACTTGGCCCTCCCCCTCTACCTTCCTTTTCTGTTAAAACTTTGGGGATCACTTTGAATCAACACCTTACTCTCCATTCACATGTGAGCACGGTGGTTTCGGCTTGTTTCTTTATTCTACGCACCATCCGCAAAATTTCACGTTTTTTTTCCTTGTCAGCCCTCAAACTTGTTCTTATGGCAATGGTCCTTTCACGTTTAGACTATGGTAATGCACTCTATAACGGTATCCCCAACTATGCCTTACGTCGACTTCAGCTTGTACAAAACCAAGCGGCCCGGTTGGTCCTTGGTTTATCCAGATCCCAGCACATCACCCCCGCCTTGGGTTCCCTTCACTGGCTCCCAATTAAAGAGAGAGCTTTGTTCAAACTTGGCTGCCTCACTTTTCAAGCCCTGGCCGGAACAGCTCCGGCTTTTATTACGTCCATTGTTCACCCTTATGTTCCCAGCAGACATCTGCGCTCATCCGCCCTCTCCCTCCTGGTGGTTCCCCGCTTTAGGAGGAAGAGATCGGGAGGATGCAAGTTTGCTGTCCTCGCCCCTTCCTTTTGGAATTCCTTACCCTTACCCATCCGTTCCTCAGCCTCCTATATTGAGTTTCGAGGGAGACTTAAAACTTTTCTTTTCCAACAGGCATTCCCAGCCTGAGCTGGTTCCGAGTCTGTGATCTGAATTTGAGCCACCTCCACAGCGCCATGAAACCGTCCGGTATACGTGCGCTATACAAATACGTTTAAATTCAAATTCAAATTCAAGTTCTCGCACCTTTATACCCAAATACAAAGGTGATTCCGGCGCTTTTTTCACCAAAATAAACTGAGTGAAAGTTTATGACAGAAGCTGGAATGAACTATTTGAAAACGCAGAGTTACCTCTTTAAAAATATCAACACAACTCTATGATACGATAGGATTCGAAGCCTCAGCTGTAGTCATATTCCCAAGGTTAGATTGGCCGCGATGCATTTTGGGGAGTGAAATAGTCATTGCGCACTGTTCCCACACGGTTATAATATCCATGCTAAAGTTGTTTTTATTTCTCAAACGTCAAGGAGCCCGGAGCCCCGCCAGGCATCCGTCAGCCATGCTAAGTGCTGCCGCACTGAACCCTGGGAGGGAGCCATGTGGAATGCATGCGGCAACCCAGCTCGGTGTTAAGCACTGCACAAATCTAAAACGTAAACAGAACTAATGCCCGGGATTACTAGCTGGAATAAAACACGTTTTAACATATAGCTTTTTCAGCTGAATTCATTTTCGCCAGGGCGGTATTTTGGGGAAAGCTGTCTGAGTGGAATTCAGTGGGAATTCCATTCAGTGACGGCCAACGCCGAACTGGAGACCTGAGGGAAACCACCGGGGTAGTAATGAAAGAGCCGTGTGTGCCTCGGTTTTATTAAAACAAGATGCCACCCTTGGCAAGAGCAAGCAGAGTCGAGGCAAAGGGGTCTGATCGCATAGGCAGGGTTTGCCCAGTCTTTGCTACCACCCTTGATCTGTTAGACCGAATGTCTCCCCTCGCCAATGAGATGCGTCCTCAGGGCGGTCATAGCGCGTAGACCGGTAACATGTAGAGTGCAGAGGTCAGTCCATGATCAGTCCATGATCAGTCCATCTCCAGGTGAGCAGGCATCGTTTAACAGGCAATGACCCGGCTTTCTACGTACCAAAAGCATTCTGTTCAGTGCTCTGCCAAGGAGGACAGGTGGACACTGATAGTGCTTACTTAACATGACCTGTCAGGACGGATATATGGTTGAATTCAGACAGATTTAAGGCCTGATTACGAGCTTGGTGGTCCTCCCGCGGAGCATCACGCCAGTGCTCCGCGGAAGGACTGCCAAATCTGTAGTGAGCCCGCCCGCCGGATTCCGACTGGAATCCTGGTCAAGGGGACGGTGCTGCAGCGACCCCATATGCAGTGCCTTTCTAGGGCTCAAAGGAGAGCCTTAAAAAGGCACCACCATGAGACAGTCGCAACACGTTCCTTTACGGAAAGGAATGCACCATGTTGTGTATTTCTTCCCGTGCAGGAACTTAGGGGTGCAATACCAGGAAGGCGCACCATGTACCCTCCTTCATACACCCCCAGGCTCCCTGCCACCCATTCCATGGCAGGTTCACCGCCATGTAAAGGTTGGCAAAAGTGCAACCCGTAATATGCGTGGCGGTGCCGCAGTGGCACCACCAGCATATTACTCTGCCTGACCGCTGCGCCATCGCGGTGGGATCATGGATCCCTGGCGGTTGCAGCAATCCTGTGGCGGTCTGACCACCACACTCAATGTGGCGCACAGTGCCGCAGTGTATCAGTGGCAGGACCGCCATCACGGGTTCAGCAGTCCGATGGACAGCCAAACTCTTAATGAGTTCCTTTCTCTTACTGCGGATTCAGAAAGATCTCTACGTCTGCCGTATTTGACTCACTTTACAGATCTCTCCACAATGGTGCACTTACCAGATATACAGGAGCATGATACATGGAAACAACGCCTGCCTGGTTTGGCTACTAAGAAGAGGTTTCTCCATTTTCATAATAGACCCCTACCACTCACAAAAGATTTGTGGTAAGTGAATAGAAACCTTCAATTTAAAATCTTTGGCATGGGGGTTTTGTAGAGAAGAACCTCTAAAGCAAGGGGGTGATATGCAAGCCAGCATGAGAACTGTGGACAGGGGCTGCCATTGACGTCAGTCAGCTCCTCCTGATGGTGATGCTAGGCCTGTACAGAAGATGGATGAAGGGCTCTTGTGAGCAGGAAAAAGGGCTCTTCCAACTCAGGCAAAGGTACTGCTCACAATAATGTCATGATGATGTGTTCCTGTGTGAACTTGCTGCACAAAATATGCTCTGTTGGCCAAGAACCGAACTGAATCTATTGCAGTTGGAAAACTCTGGCCCATGAAAGTGACACAAAAATACACAAACAACCTTTCTTCAGATATCTATTCTGGAGTGCAAAACCACACAAAAGGGACTATGAAGAGCACGTGAAACTGAAACATCTCCTCTGTATGAACAGCCACAAGATTCTTGTAGTTTATCAGACTAATATCGCCCAAAGGCTGACAGTGATATTTCCAATGCCCGACACAGTTAGAAAGATTCATCAATATGCGTTTACCAACAATCTCAACAACAATGTATTGGGCAAATGCAGACTTAAGAAAATAGTACCTTAAATCCAGAAATTCTTGGGAACGGTTTGAGTATGGATTCCTGGCACCAGCAGCAACTGCATGTTTAAATAACTTTTTTTCTTTTTTTTTGCAAATAGTCACTCACATTCTCTGATCAGTTCTTGTGACTATTGTCTGTACGCAGTTGTAATAACCTACGTAGAACAAGGAACATTCAAATATGCAATGTAGATTTTGGAGCAGAAATTGCAGATTTACAATACTGACAGATTTTGTAAACTTCGCATATTTTCTTTGGATTTTGGAAATTCTGGAAAAGATTTGCAAACCTTTCATCTCTTAGGCAGAGAGAAAGGTGAAGAAATACCTCCAAAAGAGATAAATATATAAGGCCAAAGCCATAACTGAAGTATTTACTTTTTAGCAGCTGAGTTGCAAGCTGGGCTGAGTACTGGATCCTGCATGGTAAGTCTTTCCATGGAAATCTGTGTACTCCGTTAGGTGCATAAACGTGCAAAGTGGAGTGAGGAAAACGTTTGACTGTGGCCATGCAGAAATCAGGCAGGAGAAGGCTGGCATTAAGACTTTAAAAAATTGAGCCGTAGAGGGAAAAGCACAAGAGGGACAGAGATCCCATAAATTCAAGTAACTTGTTTTCCAAACGTTAAGTAATGCTGAAACTGAATATACTGAGTGGAGTTTAATGCACTTTCCTCATTATGTTTGGCATATGTCTACGACTTATTAATACGTGGTTTCATTTTATTGTCATGCCTGCAATTTTAGCTCTTTTTCCCGCCGCAGAAATGTGAAAATAGTTTCCACAGATTTTTAGATTTTTTTTGCAGATTTGGACTGGATCTACCGTGCTTCTAAAACGCCTCAGTATACATCCCCACGCCACAGAGTTAAACCTTCAGACAGGTAGTATTTTTAAGTATTTCAAATCTTATGCAGTTAAAGCCTCTCACTTATCGACATCTCTTGCATTACCATCTGTTCTACCTTCTCTGTGGCTTCTCCTTTTAAGACAAAACCTGCATTTCTAGGCCAATCATCTGTTTGTAATACTTCAGCTGATCCAATAGCGGGCACTGCCAACACCACAAAATATCAGATTTTTCAAAAATGATCCGAGATAGACACAGTAGGTTGGCTGCCTTGTGGTTTTCAGAGGACTGATTTATTCATTGCAGAAATCTATGTTTGTGTTATTGTTCCAATGAGCCTTTAATCCTCCCCAAGTTAATAAAATGAGCACCACTGAGCTGGATATGACCAAACAATTATCTGTCAATAGCGCCAAGCGACCCAGTGGGGTGTCGGTGTGCTCTACAGATACTACTGTTCAGTTTTCACAAAGCAGTGTTTTTTAGGTGTTAAAAAGTTGTTGCAGCTCTTTTCCTGCTTGGACCAATAAAGTTATGGTGTGCTTTCCTCCAGTCTGCATTCAGTTGTCCATCTCGTGGATGGAGCTTCACCTACATACTGACAATAAGCAACACACATTTTTGGTAGCATATCTTATTTTCAAGAATGGATTTCTAATCGGATTTGCTTACGCACAAAGAAGACGCAAGTCATACAATTCATTATAGATGTGTACATAGCATTATGTATGCTAGCTGTAATGAAGATGCTGAAATGGTATTGCCCATAAAATATGATCCAATCTCCCCTGCAGCCTCTCTCCTTACTCTGCACCACCACAACCAGTTTATCAGCTCACTGGAGGCAATAACTATAAGAGATGCAAAGTGGGTCACACATGCACCTCCCTCCTGACTTATATTTATATATTCATTTATTTTTCACATCTGGCCAATTATGTTTCTGGATCATACTGCTGCAGACATGCAGTCATGTCTATGACATTTTATCAAGACTTACTCTTTCATACAGAATGCAGATGAGGCGTGTTAAGCATACGCAGGATGAAAGCTGGTACCTTCTGGCAGGTAGAATTGAGGCTTCCCAGAGGTCTAGGCTCTGAGTAAGCTTTAATTAAATGTAAATATGTCTTCTTTCCTGGACTCACGCTGCCTCGAACATCCTGCTAAAGTACATCACCCACTTGCCTGTCACATGAAACAGTAATTCCTGCATTAGGCATCCTGAGGAGTTTATCTCCAGGAAGTCCAAATACATCAATAGAAGTGGCAGAGGGGGGGGGGGGGCTGTGGTGTTCACCTCTCTGCAGTCAGACATCCGAAAAACTGGAGATAAGAACAGTCAGTGATTTCAGAAGCACCTTAAACTGAGAGCAACTGGCACAGTTGCACTCCACATTAAAACCCTTTCATTGAGAATTTAGTAGTCATTTCAGATTTTTGTGGCAAGACAGCTTGAGAATCAGGGATGTTCAGAGGTTGCTGTATTTGTGTAGCATGGGAACTGTGGGACATGAAGGCTGGAGTATGTGTTTTAAGTTGAAATCCATAGACCCAGCAACTAAACTAATCAAATCACTCAACTTCACATGTGTTTAAATAACAGAAGACTCTATTGATTTATTATTATTATTAAGGGAGATTTGTAGAGCGCATGGTTACGCTAAAAGCGTGTCCCCGCGCTAACTGAAGCACTCAGGAGTAGCAGTAGGGGAAGGAGCCCAGCTATTTTGAAAATAGGTGTGTTTTCAATTTCCTCCAAAAACTAGATTCAGAAGGATCCAGACGGAGATTAAGAGGAAGAGCATTCCAGCTCTTAGCCCCCAGGTAACGAAAGGATCTTCCTCCCATGCGAGCCCTTTTCACCCTAGGGACCTTAAGTAGGCCTCCCTGCGAGGAGCGCAGAGCGCGAGATGGAACATACCTGGTGACTAGGTTCTGGAGTGGTGCTGGCGCCTTCTTAGCAAGGATACGGTGGCAGGTGCAGAGGGATTTGAATTCAACTCTGCTCCTTATTGGTAACCAGTGGAGGGACTGAAGGGCAGCTTTGGAGTCAGATCTTCTAGGGAGTTTTAGTATGAGGCGAGCTGCAGCATTCTGTAGCACCTGAAGTCGATTTATTGCCTTACAGGTAGCTCCCAGATAGAGTAGGTTGCCAAAGTCCAGGCGTGATGTGACAAGGGCGTGCACCAGCGTTCTGCGGGCGGCCGTAGGGAGGAGAGCTAGGACCTTCCGTAGGTTTTTTAAAACGCTGAAGCAAATGCCCGTCACCCTATCTATCTGGGGTCCGAAAGACAGGTCAACATCAAGCCAGACCCCAAGATTTCTGACTTCTTGCCGGGGTGTTGGGGCCTCACCTAGGCATGGTGGCCACCATGCCGACGACCAGACAGATGGATTCCCTCCCACCACGAGCACCACGGTCTTGTTGCCATTTAATTTCAGGCAATTTGTGGACATCCAGGTTGCAAGATCTTGCATGCAAGCCCTGAAACTGTCCATGGCAAGGCCGGGTGCACGCGAGAGGGAGACAACCAGCTGTGTATCGTCGGCATAGGATACAATTTGCAATCCATGCCCCGCAGCAATCGGAGCCACTGGGGAGACAAAGATTGAAAAGGGTTGGGCTCAGGGACGATCCCTGTGGAACGCCCTGACCCAGTCCCATGTCTCTGGAGTAGTGGTCACCTTGACGGACCTGGAAACTTCTCCCAGTCAGAAAGGATTGGATCCATTGGAGTGCGGCTCCAGATATACCTCCATTATTCAGACACTGTAGCAAGGCGGAATGAGCTACAGTGTCGAATGCCGCACTCAGGTCCAATAGGATAAGGGCCAGAGTATGACCCTCATCCACCCCCTGCCGTAGGGACTCCACAGCCATCAGTAGTGCCGATTCCGTTGAGTGGCGGGGGCGGAAGCCAAATTGGGTGTCGTGCAGTAAGGCAGCTTTGTCCACGAAATCCATAAGTTGGAGATTGACCGTTTTTTCGGCCACCTTGGCCAGGTAGGGTAAGAGAGAGATAGGCCGTAGGTTGTCTAGTTTATCAAAACTGATATTGGGTTTCTTCCTGAGAGGAAGGACCACCGCTTTTTTCCATTCTTTGGGCACTGTCTTTGTATTAAAAGACACATCCAGTAGATGCCTAATGTAGGGCTCCAGAACCCCTAGGCTATCCACTAGACGTTTAGGTGTAGTAGGGTCCCGTGGAGAACCAGACTTCACAGATCTGCAGATTTTTAAGAGAGCTTCTGGGGGCGGGGTGACAAAATTGGTCAGTCTAAGTGTGTCTCCCCATTCCCTTGGGCTTTCCACAAACTCTATCCCATTCATGGGTTGAGTTGGGAAAGCCGAGTAAATTTTAGATATTTTTTCGGCAAAGAAATCAGCGATTCTGTCGCAAGACTCGGGCGAGCAGTCATCAGGGACAGTGGCTGATTTTCCACTTGAAAGAGTTTTGTAAAGTAGAAACAGCTCCTTCGTTGAGTTACCAACTTTGCTGATCCTGGTCGCATAATATGTGGCTTTAGACTTTCTGATTAAGCCATGGTAAAGTCGTCTCTCTGACAAGTAGGCATCTCTAGTATCTTTTGAGAGAGCCCTACGCCATTGCCTTTCGGTTCTCTTCAATACGATTTTTGCGTCTCGCAATTCATTACTGAACCATGGTGCAGTTTTTTTAACACGGCCACCAGATTTGGCTTTTGACAAAGGGGCTGTAAGATCTAGTGCATCGTTGATGCGCTTACAGAGATATAAGTTAGCCGTGTCTGCATCATCCCCCCCCGGGGTCACCTCCTTTAGTCAGTTCCTGACAAAACTTAGACTGGGAGAAGGTAGCCCATTTTCGCCTGAGATGATACAGTGCAGTGGGTTGCAGAGATCTACCTTCAGGAATTCGGATGGTGAAAGGTACCAAATAATGATCCGACCAGGGGATGGGGATGGGAGTCGTCGCTTCTACTTCCCCCCAGTTAACGAATATGGGATCTAGCAGGTTTCCTAACTGATGGGTGGGACCACTTACGATTTGATTCAGTTGTAGAGCTCCTAATACTTGACAAAAGTTCTTACTAGCGTTGTCAGAAGGGTCATTATTTAGAATGTAGGATCTTTGGAAATTCTTCTTTACTATTCAGTTTCTTTTGGAAACAACAGCGGCACACAGCCAATGCGCTTCGTTCCCCCGTGCCTTGGGAACTTCGTCAGGGCTTGAGAAATAATAATAATCTGGGCTCCCAAATTCGACCCGAGCACAGTATGTATCCGTATTAAGGTACCGGAAAAAACCGTCACGCCTGAAGAGCAATCATGGCCCTTGAGAACAAATAATAATCTGGGCTCCCTCGACCCGAGCACAGTATGTATCCGTATTAAGGTACTGGAGAAAAACGTCACACCTGACCAGCAATCACAGTCCTTGAAAAGTCTTGCGATAATATGTTGGTATGGCAGTTGAAAATTCAACGAAATGGTAAAGTCAAAACTAATTTAGGCCACTCTTCAGGAACCCTATAGTTGGAAAGAGATATGAGGAAGTATATATAAGAGTGCGAATGGTACCACAGATATGCAGTGTCCTTCCCAGTCGCTCCCCTCAGAACAACAGTAACAAAGGGCAATAGATAAAGAGATAAATCCTGGCAAAAATCCTGGCAACGGCAAAGTGGCGGGCGTCTCCCTCGCAGCATCGAGGGAGACGCCCGCTACTTTGCCGTTCAGTTTCTTATCATGGAATTTCCGATTGGCCGTTGCACGAGGATTTTTCTCTTTATCTATTGCCCTTTGTTACTGTTGTTCTGAGGGGAGCGACTGGGAAGGACACTGCATATCTGTGGTACCATTCACACTCTTAAATATACTTCCTCATATCTCTTTCCAACTGTAGGGTTCCTGAAGAGTGGCCTAAATTAGTTTTGACCTTACCATTTCGTTGAATTTCCAACTGCCATACCAACATATTATCGCAAGACTTTTTAAGGACTGTGATTGCACTTCAGGTGTGACGTTTTTCTCCGGTACCTTAATACGGATACATACTGTGCTCGGGTCGAATTTAGGAGCCCAGATTATTATTATTTCTCAAGGACCATGATTGCTCTTCAGGCGTGACGGTTTTTTCCGGTACCTTAATACGGATACATACTGTGCTCGGGTCAAATTTGGGAGCCCAGATTATTATTATTTCTCAAGCCCTGACGAAGTTCCCAAGGCACGGGGAACGAAACGCGTTGGCTGTGTGCCGCTGTTGTTTCCAAAAGAAACTGAATAATAAAGAAGAATTTCCAAACATCCTACATTCTTTCGATTTGTTTAGTGCACCTTCCTTTTGTCTTTTATCCAAAGTGTAATGGTAGTTCATCTGTAGCAACAGCAGGGTTAATTTAATAAAAACTGCCATATGTGATGGCACATTTCATGCATGAATGCTCTAAAAGATGCCTCTATTGCAACATGTGCCATTAACACACGGATAAAATACAAGACATGGAAGTCTAGGCTTAAACATCGAAACACTGGTGGGATGGAGGCAGTGGTCATATTCAGATTTAGACGCTTAAAATGAATTTTAAAAAGTGCTACAGACTGCTTCGAGTGGTGGAGGAACACTCCATGATATAAGACTCTGGATTAATGAAGTGTTGGGGTCGTGAAAAACACTACAGCACATATATAATTGCTGATTGAACCCCTTCGCTGCGGCGGCTATTCCGCCGCAGCGCTAAGTGGGAGGCAGGGCCGCACGGCGGTCCCGCGCTGGTGACGGAACCGCTCTGTCACGGCCCGCGGGTGAGCTGTGCTTGAGACGGAACGGTTCCGTCATGGCCCCACCCACTCTTCAGAACGTCAGCGCAGGCGTGGAATTCGCGCCGCGCAGGCGCGGCGAGCGGGCCATGACGGAACCTTTCCGTCACCAGCACAGCCCACCCGAGGCTCGTGACGGAACAGTTCCGTCACGAGCATGGGAGGGGTTAAGGAAATAGTAGTGAATCTCTCTAGTAAAATAATATCTGAAATTTGAAATGCAATAGTATTGTGAAGGCAAATAAAGAGAAGAGGTAAAGTTGGAAGTAGTCGAGAATAGTCAGAAAATAGCCAGAGTGGATAGTCTAGATAGGCTGCCACCAGATTCTATGTTTCTACAATGAAATACTTTAAACATCACTGCTTGCACTGCGGCAGAAATGCTGTGGCTCCTGAGAAGAACACCGACAAAATTTTACACCGTACACAAACCAAAAGCAAAGATTAATCCTGGAAAACAGAAGATGAACACACGCATCTTTCTGCTTGTTTATGCATTCTAAAGGCTCACAATGACTCCAAGTTCTCAGTTAGGGAATAGCGCCGGTCCACAAATTTGTACTCTGCCACAAAGCAGTCTCGGTTCTTCTAAACTGCCCAGCTCGCTGCCCCAGACCGTAGGACCTCCTTCAAGCAGTAATTCCTATACTAGCACTGAAGATGCTATTCTGGAACCAGGCCTGTGCAGCCATACTCCAGGGCATCTGCACAAGCACTGAAAAAATGTTCGACTTAGAAAGCTGCTCATAGGCTGCTTGTGGTATATTCATTTCTATGTCATGCATGCTCTCCTTAGTTTTATGTCTACAGCTGCTCAGCCAGTGTGAGGTAATAGAATGCTGATGTATGCCTGGTTAAGTGAATGTCAGTTGGAGTGCGTAGGCAGAGCAATAGGGATGCTGGGGCCTTCCTGCTTCCTTCTTACCATCTTCTACCTATAACCTATTACTCTTATCCTAAACAATAATCCGTCAGTTATCACATGTACTACTGGTTATCTTGCATCTTCATTTACCACACTACTCTTTCATGACTGCAGGTCTTCAGTTCGAGTAAGTCTGGATTCAGTGACCAGACAGGTCTAAGCCCTAAAGAATCAACACACAAGCTCAGATACAAGGAAGAACCATAACGTATTCATCGAAAACTTAAGTCCAAGAATAGCTCAACTTTGCTGAGCAGCACATACCTGAATGCTCTTGCAATCATCCAACCAAAGTCTACATCACCCCCATCCAAAGACACTGAGGCTTAAAAGGAAGGCAGACCCTTTGTAGCAAAGGACCTCGGCTACAAAACACATGACCTGTGGTCTTCTGGAATAAGACTAGTCTCCTCCGGAGAAATAGTACAATTCTACTTTTCGAATACGCCACCATTTGTTTAACTAGAAAGCACCCTTTTCAGTGCGTACATTTCACGTTTTGCGAGGTTTCTCTCTTGTTGAGTGTTATTGCTACCCTTGCTCGCAGCTGTTAAGGGCACCCCTACTTCTGTTTTTAATTGTGCACCTTAGGTAATTCCGTTCTAGGGCACCCCCTATTCAGCCCGCTCCAGGTACGCAGTTTACATTCAAAGTTCATTCATTCATTGTTATACTTCATATCTCCTGTTCCTAAGGGCTATGTGTATTCAATGTATTCTGATTTTGAGGGGTTGACGGTGGGGAATTGTAATCTTTACACCCGATGAGTGCCTTAGCAAAAAGGGAAAGTCCTCGTAAAATATTCAAGTTGGACAAAACATGCGGCATCAGCCTCTCTCTCACACTTGCATCAACACAACGGGGTCATGCATCACTAACCTGTATTCAAAATGAACCAAACTTTTCAGGTGGGTAGGAGTTTTTATCTCTTGTGGTTGAACATGGGGGCTTACCTCGCACTATGAACAATGTCCCACCCTTTCCTGCACCTTGATTCCTGACGCCGCAGCTCAGGAAGCAGCCTCTCTTTCAAAGCTCACTCACCCCCATGCATGCAAGAAATATGAAATGGGAATAGCAAAGCAGCTCATGCAGGAGTCTGCGACCAGTCATTTTGTTATTTAATGAGGCTTTTAAGACAATGAGATCCGGCCACCGTGAAACCTAAATAGAAATTTAAAAAGCTGAGTGTGCACACTGGCAAACAAACAGGACCCTGATGGCTGAGAAGAGAAGGCATACCAATAATATATTGGACGCACATTAGAGGCATGACTGAAACTGAGAAGGGACGCTTGAGGGTCAGTAGGGAAGTCGAAATATGGGGTGCAAAATAGTGCGGGGGTAATAGTAACGTTTACAACAGGCATTGACAAAGAAAATTGGTATTGCCATTTGGGTTTGCTAATGCAGACTACTTCCTTTACCAATGCTCTTTGCCAATGCTGTTCAGCATAGTCAAAAAGAAAATAAGCATTGACCATGCCAAAAGATATGGCTTTAAAGGAATACTGTAAGGTAATGTGAAGCATTACAGGTAAATAGCATGAGAATGGGTATGTGGCAGTGTGTAAGCAAAGAGCTATTGCATAATATTGGTGCAGGTTAAAAGGTCTGGTTAAAGTTGCACAGTCAAGCCAGTCCTAAAAATCTTTGTACGTTAATGACTGCCACCTCCCATCTGTGCTACCAGAGAAAAAAAACCTTAATAATTTAGTCGTCTAAGACACAGTAATACAATTATGTCAGGTGTGTGCCTCTGTAAGTCAGGCAGCTGGATAAACCAAAAGATCACAGCTGTGAGGAGGGCAAGCAATTTTTTGTCAAAGCACACAACTTTTGCCCAATCTAAACATGTACTTCTGGCTCTCAAAATGTGAATGGAGTCAAAGCCCGTCTCTAGCGTTGCTCACATAATTGTCTAGGAAAAGCTGCATTGTCAAGCCACGCCATAAAAAGGATTATTGTTAAGGCTGTTCAGCATGCCAAACTCAGCCCTCCTAAAAAGAAAAAGCGCCAGACTGTAAGTGTGACCGAAGATGGCCGCTGAAAGGGAGCCCTAGTGTGGAGCTCCTGGGCTAGGGATCTCCAAAGTCGGATTAAATCCCTGAACAGCCCCAAAGTGCGTGCCCACACCTAGCGGAACTATAGAGAAGAAATCTGAGCCGATCCGAAGGTTGTGAAGGAATGGTAAAAACAGAAGCTGGCAAGAACATCTAGATACCTGATCGGCTGGGCCAGATGCCTCCTCCGTAAGAGCCATCCTGTGGTGAGCGACCCGACGGGAGACAGCAACCGCTGAAGACCCGCTGGACAGGCGACATCCATGATGCAGGGCAACGCGAGCCAGTGAATCAGGGGAATCCGAGAAATCATCGGCGGCGACCCCCCCTCGGTGCCTGCAGACACGGGCTGGTCGGCGCGGAAGGAAGGAGGAGCGGAGAGATCTGCGATGTCCGCCGGACGGGGTGCATCCGCCCCTTGCCCCAGACGTGGCCTCACCGGATAGCACAGGTGAGCGGTGTGTGGTCGCGGAGAAGGGAGATGCTGGGACGACGCGCCTGACCTTAAAATGGCGGCCGCGCGAGACCTGACTACCGCCATCTACCGCTAGTTACCGCTCCCGCCCTACACAAATGGCTTCAGATACTCTAGAGCACTGACAACGAAAGAGGACTGGGGCCTGAGAAGGAAGCCCACAGCGAAAGTGGACTGGGGCCGGAGAAGGAAGTGTACTTTGCCCTAACTGTCCTTGGAAAGCGAAAAAGGACTACCGAGCCTAACAGTGAAAAGAGAGAAGGGGCCTGAGAAGGAAGTGTACTCTGCCCTAATTGTCCTGGAAATTGAAAAAGGACTACCGAGCCTAACAGTGAATAGTGAGAAGGACCGAGGAAAGGAAAAAAGGACTTAAGAACTAGAACTAGAGTAGGGGAAAGAGAGAAAGGCTTCTCTCCTCAAGAGAGTGGAAAGAGAGAAGGGTGGAAGAAAAGGGAAAAGAACTAAAGATCTTGAGTTTTCCAGCAGAGCAGACTTAGGGGACATCGGGTACAGAAGTACTTTCAGCAGACAACCCCTCTTGATAACTAATGACCTCTATTTAACTATTCTTCCATCAGATAACCCGGGATTACCAAAGATTTTAAAGTTAATTAATTAATTAATTACTACTCATGCACCACAGCATTTTTTCGTCAGATAACCTGTGACTACCAAAGATATTTAATTAATTAATTACTACTCAGGCACCACAACTACAAAAGCTTACTGTGAACCACGACAGCGCAACTGCTAAGGGCTAAGTTAGAAGATACCTATTACAGAGCAACCATACCTATACTTCCGAAACTGCAGACCTGGAATAACCCTTACGTCTAGACCTTACACGACCTTACAGTATAAGAAGTATAAACCACACGATATTTTTAGCAGGGAACTATCAAGAACTGATAGACAAAGTCGTCGGAAGACCCACAACGAGAAATGGTTATGGATGGAAGATTCCGATGCTCGACCAGACCCAATGCAAGGAGTATAGAATACCCACCCACCCTATCCAAAAACGCTGCCAAAAAATTTAAACATAACATCTTAAGAAAAAATCCGGATACCTTATTCGTTGACACTTATTTCGATAGAGTTAAAGGCGCTATGATGAATGATCTGATATTCTACACTGACAAAACAGCTAAATGGCATAATGCCGTCACGAAAACGCTATTCACGAAAGCCATAAAAAACATACCTCATGGGACTAAAATAACGACCTCACTAACTAAAAGAAGCAATACCGATCTGTACATTACGCTATATAAAACAGGATTAGTTCTGATACAAGCAGCTAACAGAGAACTTGACAAATTTAAGAGAACTTTCCAAACCCTGAAGGAATCCATAGAAGGTACAAGCCACCAACAACACAGGACCCCATCTGTCGTCACCCCCGACTTCAACGACTCTACCACTAGGAACTCGAACAAAACGGTCGGCCAGGACAATCTAACCTCCAACTCCGGCGATATCACTGAATCTGAAAGCGCATTACCAGAGTTTGAGACAGAAGGGACAACAAAGTCTACTAACATTGGAAACAGAGTGGAGAATCTGGCCCTAAGCGAAGAGCAGAAGCTGCCTGGTCAAAACATCCCCGTGATTGAAGTGACTACCCCAACTCCATGGAAATCCCCCGATGAAGATAACCACGCCCCCCCTCAACAACTTGGGAAGGGGAGACTCGAATACCTTAGCTCCTTACCCATATATCTACCCCCTACACCACTCAACTTAGGGAATAATGAACACACCCGTAATATTGCCAGTAATGCCAACTAAATGAAGGACAAAAAAGAAAGATCGGCGCCAGTGAGAACGAACCAATCATGGAGAAAAACAAAAGGTAGAACACAGACAAGCAGGGCCTCGGCACTAAAGATAACTTCACGAACACAGAATGAAGTGAAAGAGCTCCAGAAACTAGTAGGTAACCTGGTACAAGTCTCGTCGAAACTCTCACAGACAACTGAAAAAATTTGGGAGATGACGTTAGGGACACACGCTAAAGTCTCTCATATCCAGAATGTTGTACTCAGGCTCAACAGACCAAACAGGACCGATCCCTTGTCAGATGAAGAAGCCCTGGCACTACTCCGATCTTATGAACAACCAGTCCGGGGAAGAGAGGAGAGCATTAAATTAGTACCTATTGACTTCAACCGACCGCCTAGAAAGAATGACAGGAAAGCAATCCACAATAACCTACGTCATATCCAGGTGACAGCATCTGAATCTGATTATGGCAATGTCCCAAACTCACATGAACCTCTGAAATGCCTACTACTAAATTGTCGTTCGGCAACGAAACATGCAGCTGACATAGCTGCTCACATCATTAACAATGAAATCGACCTGGCCTTCCTCACGGAAACATGGCTCAATGAATCATCTTCACCTAATATTGATCTCCTTGTTCCTCCACAATATAATATTGTCAGACTAGACAGACCTAAGAAGGTGGGAGGAGGCATTGCTTGCATCCATAGGTCTGAGATTGAGGTCAGCCAATTCCAATCTTACCCCCTAGAGTCTTGTGAATACCTCAGACTTAATATTAGATCAACAAACAACCAAAGATGTAACTTGCACGCGTTCTACCACCCTCCTGGAGATAACGCAAAGTTCACAGAGCAACTCATGGAGATCATAACAGCCAACTCTAACCCTGATGCCCACAATATATTCCTAGGTGACTTTAACCTCCACTGGGAGGACGGCAATGACAAACTAGTTAAATCTCTTAAAGATTTCCTCATCGAGTTAAACCTTACACAAGCCTGCACACATCCCACTCATTCACAAGGAGGGACCTTAGACTGGATTATCTCAAGGAATAAAGAGACCTCAATTCTCACCATTGACCCGTGTGATTGGTCCGACCATCACGCCATAACTTTTGCGATACCCACGATGAAAAAAGGCAGGACCATACAACCCCGCAAGGTAAAAAGACTGGTCCGAGACACTAAAGAAGCTAATATGGAACTATTGGTTGAAAGATGTGAGAATGTCTTGAAGCCACCAAACAACCGACTGAATGTCAACGAATTAACGGAGCACTACTTAACCTCAATAGGAAATATTGTCAATGACACCATGCCACAGACACTGAAAAGAGTATCAGAAAAACCCAAAAATCCATGGTTCAGTGAGTCACTGAATGAGGACAGGCGCAAACTGAGAATGGTCGAAAGGAAATGGAGGCAACACCCCTCCTCTCCTGAGCTAATAGCCCTAAGGAATACCAGAAGGCAATATAACAAGAAGATAATTAAATCCAAAAACGATTTTATAAAAGCTGAACTCGACAATGCCTCAAACAGACCTCGGAAACTCTTTGAGATTTTAAAACAACAGTCGAATAAACTAGCCAAAACAGTTCACGAGAACCCAAAAACTCCCTTAAGTTGTGAGGAATTCTCTACATTTTTCACGGAGAAAACGAAATTGCTTGAAGTGGAGCTCTCAACTGCGGCGATTAACATCTCGACCCCTACCGCACCTACAAAAGAGGCCAATGAGTCCATAGAGAGTCCACAAACTAAAAATAAGGCCAATTGGGACACTTTTGAATGCTATGACCAAGAAAAGATCGCCAAAACGCTAAGGGAAATCAGACCGAATAACCACTATCAAGACCCTCTACCAGCAAAGTGCGTAAGAGAAATTAGCCACACCCTAGTCCCAATCTGGACTGAGATAATAAATGCCTCACTTACACAAGGGACCCTACCCGACTGCCTAAACACTGGCCAGGTGGTGCCCATCATCAAAAAACCGACAGCGGATGCAACCGACCCGAACAACTATCGACCAGTAACCAATATACCCTTACTAGCCAAACTTATTGAGAAATGCGTACAATGCCAATTGAGTCAACACATCGCTAAGTTCTCACTACTAGATGATTGTCAATCTGGATTCAGAGCTGGGCATAGTACTGAAACCGCGATCCTGCACATCGTGGACGACGCCCTACAAGCGCTAGACAGAAATCAAGCATGCCTATTGATTCTCCTAGACCTGTCTTCTGCATTTGACACGGTAAATCATGAAATGTTGACGACCAGGCTACAAGAAAGGACGGGCTTATCGGGAAATGTGCTGAAATGGTTTAAATCTTTCCTACAGAATAGGACTCAACGTTTCCTGGTCAATCAAGCAACCTCTTCCCCTTGTCCTACTGCCGTCGGTGTCCCACAAGGTTCAACATTATCCCCAGACCTATTCAACTTGTATGTTGAACCCCTCACGGAGATCCTTCGGGAATCACAAATTCCCTATCACATGTATGCAGATGACACGCAAATATACATAAAGATCGCCTCCCTTGCTGACATTGACCTAATGAACAAGACACTAAAGAGAGCCCTACAATGGTTAACTATGAACCATCTGAAACTAAATGCCCATAAAACTGAATTCCTGTTAATTTCACAGACGAAGAACCGGCCTGAGGTAAGGGAATTGACGAAACTGGTGACCGCGCTGGACTGCACCCCGACCCTAGTCAAATCAGCAAAATCACTGGGAATTACCCTAGATGAGAATCTGAACATGAAAGACCACATAAACTCAATGGCCAAGAGCGCCCGCTTCCATCTGAACTATTTAAGAAAACTGAAACCGTACATCTCAAAGGCGGACCTAAAACTGGCTGTACAATCCCTAGTTATTTCAAGGATCGAATACGGTTGCACCACGTTAGCGGGTCTACCGAAAACATCCACAGCACCACTAAAAGCCTGTCTCAATGCAGCGGCAAGATTGATCACGGGATCGAGGAAATTTGATCACATATCCCCTCACCTCAAAACACTAAACTGGCTACCCTATGAGGCCAGAATCCAAATGAAGATGGCCTGTATTACCCACCGAGCAGTTCACTGCAACACGCCGAGATACCTGGCCAAGAAAATTAAGCTGTCGGGAGGCAACCGACCAACTAGAAGCGTCAACGAATTGCTACTGAGGCCAGCCTTTTTCCGGAAGAAAAAGGCTTACGACCGAGCGTTCTCAGGAGCCGCCCCCAGAGTCTGGAACGCAATACCTCCGAACATCAGGAAGATTCAAAATCTGATATCATTCAAACGCGAACTGAAGAACCACATGATGAGCAAATACCTTTCATAAGAGTAGCGTACAGATGATTGACGAGAACAGCTTTGCCAAAGAGAGAAGGCCTCAACCTAAACTTCCTGAGGATCAATTATCTGCCAACTGACTGATTTCATGTTTAAACATTGACCACACACATTACTACTACCTCAAACCTATGTGACCCTATATCGATAATCCCTCAGATAATATTATATACGCTCTACCTCATTATGTTTTATTGCCTAGGATCCTGGTTACTTGCCAACACTCCCTACTCCTTAATGCCGTTTACACATATTATTTTGCACTATTAGACTATATAACCATACCTCACCTACCTCCTACTACTAACTGGATGGACGAAAGAACTCTTACTTATAATCTCCCTTACAGCTTATCCTATCGTTTTTATATGTCATATATATTTGGTGTTACAATTGCCTCCATAATGTCTGTAATCTATCCCTTACAACTTACCTCATTGTCTTATACGTCATATGTATCTGTTGTTACAATTGCCTTCATAATGTCTGTTTTTATATTACATGTGAAGCGCTCTGATACCCACGGGTCTTGTTCGCGCTATACAAAACTCTATAAATAAAATAAAATAAAAATAAAAGTGTATGCTTGCATCCTCACCATGCATGCATGCACGTCATGAATCAGAGGCCATTTTGAATTTTTTAACTAACCGCTCCAAGATGGTGGAAGCCGGTTTTAGAGCAGTGCATTTAAAAAAAACACGTGCACAAAAGTGCATTTAGACAAAGGAGTAGCACCGTAGAAAATTGCGGCAGTGAGAACCGCCTAAAAAGTTAGAAATACATTTAAAAAAACAAGACAGGGAAGGGCAGAGAAGCAACAGAGAAGCGGTAGTAAATAGGTGTAAGACATGTATTATTAAACTGAGCGTAAATCAAGCCTATAGAGGTGCTGTTCGTGTAATTAACGGTGTCTCTTTTATTCTTAAAATCCAAGTTATGCTTAAGAAGTGGTCTGCATTCTTCGTTTTACTCCAAGGCACTTTAGAAGCACCTCTAGCAGAAAAATACGTTACATTAAATAAACACAATTGAAGGGTTTCTTTCTAGAAGTCACTGTAAGACTCAACAGGTCAGACATTACAAAGACAAGGTGAATGTTTGGGATTTTTGTTTCCCTGTGTGACACCTTAAAGTACCTGCTGCTTTGCGAACTGACTATAATGCCTGACAATGATTTTGCAGGAAGAATTAAGAACAATATTTCCATGAGAAAGAAGTAATTAATATTTGCATCCAGCTTGAATTGAACTTAAATAGGTCAGAATGTTTTCATACAGCAAACAAAAGGAAAAACCAATGTATTACCATCTTGGCAAAGCTTTTGTCACATTAGTACCTGAGCAACAGCAGAGGCGGGGAAGTCGATTAAGTTAGTGTCAGGGTCGGACCAAATGTTTGGCTCTTGGCCTAAGGGAACTTGCAAGCTTTCACAGAACCAAGCCAAACACTCGGGCATTATCCATCTCCTGCAGTAACACCATTTTGTTTGGAAACTATCATTTTCAATAAATGTCACTCAATGCAGTCCACCGCGGTCCTGATCCTACTTGACCTCTCTGCAGCCTTCGACACGGTCTCCCACTGCACCCTCACTGCCAGATTCTACTATGCTGGCATTGAGGGAACAGCCCTCGACTGTATCTGCTCCTTTTTCACCGGCAGAACCCAAAAGAGTCAGACTTCCCTCCTTCCTCTCCGAACCCACAAAGATCAACTGCGGAGTACCCCAAGGATCGTTGCTCAGCCGCACGCTCTTCAACATTACAGGGCCATCCTTTCCGCCATCGTCAGACAGCATGGACTCAGCATAGTATCCTACGTCGACGACACCCAGCTCACCCTCTCCCTCACCAAGGGCCCCCTCATCGCCAGACTCAGCTTCCAGGAAGGAATGAAGGACGTCGCATCCTGGATGAGCAGCAGCTGCCTGAAGCTTTACTTGGAGAAGACATAAGTCCTCGTCCTTGGACCCTCCCCCTCTGCATGGGACAACACCTGGTGGCCTTTGGCAGCCACCCGACCCCCACAGACCACGCCCGGAAACGACTCCTCCCTCACCATGACCCAACAGATAAACTCCATTGCCTCCACCTGCTTCAACACCCTCCGCATCCTTTGCAAGACCTTCAAATGGATCCCACCCGAATCAAGAAAGACCATCACCCACGCACTCATAACCAGCAGACTGGACCACGGAAACGCCCTCTACTTCGGGATCAACAAATTTCTGCTCCTCAAGCTTCAGACCATAAGGAGCACCGCAACCAGACTCGCCCTCCCTCGACACAAACACATTACCCAACACCTGTGAGACCTCCACTGACTCCCAGTCGAGAAGGGAGTAACCTTCAAGATACTCATCCATGCCTACAAATGCCTCCACAACACCGGACCCCAATATCTCAAAAAAAGAATCTCTTTCCACGTACCCAAGAGAAACATCTATCCCACCGACCTCGCTCACGCCGAAACCCCACGTATCCGCAGAGCCAGAACGGGTGGAAAAGCCTTCTCCTACATCGCGGCAAAGACCTGGAAAGAGCTCCTGATCAACATCAGACACAGCCCCCGCTATGCACATCTTCAGGAAGACCCTCAAGACCTGGCTCTTCGAATGAATGGAGCTGAAACCCCCAGCATCTTGAGACCCTTACGGTTAGGTAGCGTTCTTCACAATTCCCTGATTGATTGATTGATATAATCTAATTTATTAAATTGCAAAACGCATGTTGACATTTTTTTTTTAAGAGCTAGTTTCCTGATTGAATGATTGATTTACTTCTGAGACTCCTTTGTTAATCTGCTGGCTGCCCAACTTCTATGTGATATATGTACACAACGATTAACAATTCAAATCTGCAAATTATGCAGCAGATGTAGGAATATATTTTAAAAAATGTGGTGAATTAGAAATTATGCAGAAAATGCCACAGTTACAGAATCAATCAATCAATCAATCAAAGCATTTGTATAGCGCGCTACTCACCCGGAGGGCATCAAGGCGCTGGGGGAGGGGGGGTCCGCTACTGCTCGAACAGCCAGGTCTTGAGTTGCTTCCTGAAGGAGAGGTGGTCTTGGGTCAGGCGGAGGTGGGTGGGGAGGGAGTTCCATGTCTTGGCCGCCAGGTAGGAGAAGGATCTTCCTCCCGTTGTGGCTCTTCGGATGCGGGGAACGGCGGCGAGGGCGTGGCTGGTCGATCGTAGCTGGCGGGTGGGAGCGTAGAAGGTCAGGCGGTCGTTGAGGTATCTGGGGCCTTGGTTGTGGAGAGCTTTGTGTGCGTGGGTGAGGAGTCGGAAAGTGATTCTCTTGCTGATGGGGAGCCAGTGCAGGTCTCTCAGGTGTCCGGAGATGTGGCTGTGTCGGGGGATGTCCAGGATGAGTCGTGCTGAGGCGTTCTGAATGCGCTGGAGTCTTTTATGAAGTTTGGCTGTGGTTCCGGCGTAGAGGGAGTTACCGTACTCCAGTCGGCTGGTGACGAGCGCCTGGGTGACCGTCTTCCTGGTTTCGGTGGGGATCCACCGGAAGATCTTCCGTAGCATGCGTAGGATGTTGAAGCATGACGAGGAGACGGCGTTGACTTGTCTGGTCATCGAGAGGGAGGAGTCCCGGATGAAGCCCAGGTTGCGTGCGTGGTCCATTGGTTTGGGTGCGCTGCCCAGGGCAGGGGGCCACCAGGAGTCGTCCCAGGCGGAGGGTGATGATCCCAGGATGAGGACTTCCGTCTTATCCGAGTTCAGTTTCAGGCGGCTGTTCATCATCCGCTCGGCTACGTCTTTCATCCCTTCGTGCAGGTTGGTTCTGGCGGTTGCGGGGTCTTTGGTGAGGGAGAGGATCAGCTGGGTGTCATCGGCGTAGGAGATGATGTTGAGGTTGTGTTGGCGTGCGATGGCCGCGAGGGGGCTCATGTAGATGTTGAACAGCGTGGGGCTGAGCGATGATCCTTGTGGTACGCCGCAGATGACTTCGGTGGCCTCTGATCTGAACGGGGGGAGGCGGACTCTCTGGGTTCTTCCGGCGAGGAAGGAGATGATCCACTCCAGTGCCTTCTCCTGGATTCCGATGTTGCTGAGGCGCTGCACTAGGGTGTGGTGGCAGACCGTGTCGAACGCTGTGGAGAGGTCCAGGAGGATGAGTGCCGCTGTTTCCCCGTTGTCGAGCAGGGCTCGGATGTCGTCGGTGGCTGCGATGAGGGCGGTCTCGGTGCTGTGGTTGGCTCTGAAACCGGACTGCGAGTGGTCGAGGGATCCATTCGTCTCGAGGAAGGCGGCCAGCTGTCTGTTGACGGTCTTCTCGATGACTTTGGCAGGAAAAGGAAGGAGCGAGATGGGGCGGTAGTTTTTGAGGTCGGTGGGGTCCGCTGATGGTTTCTTCAGTAGGGCACTGAGTTCGGCGTGCTTCCAGCTCTCTGGGAAGGTGGCGGTGTCGAAGGAGGCGTTGATGATGTCCCGGAGATGGGGTGCGATGATGGAGTCGGCCTTGTTGAAGACTTGGTGAGGGCAGGGGTCGGTTGGTGATCCGGAGTGGATGGAGTTCATCGTGCGGATGGTGTCTTCGGTGTTGATCGGGGTCCAGGCGCGGAGGGTAGTGGTGGGGGGCGTTGGTGCGGTCGTAGGGTGCGTCGACTGTGTGCTGAAACTGTTGTGTATATCTGCGATCTTGCTGTGGGAGAACGAGGCGAGCGAGTCGCAGAGGTCTTGTGATGGGGTGATGTCGTTGTTTCCGGCTCTAGGGTTCGAGAGCTCTTTGACGATGTTGAAGAGTGCCTTGCTGTTGTGGGCGTTGTTGTCTAGTCGTTCCTTGAATGCGGTTTTCTTGGTGGTGTGGATCAGCTGGTGGTGTTTGAGGGTGGCGTGTTTGAGGGTGGTCATGTTGTCTGTTGTCGGGTCTCTGCGCCAGGCTCTCTCGAGGGCTCGGCAGTTCTTCTTAGAGCTCTTGAGCTCGTCGGTGAACCAGGCTTTCTTGTTGCCGGGTCTGATGGGGGGGGTCTTCAGTGGAGCGAGGTCGTCTACGCAGTTGCTGATCCATCTTGTGAGGTTGTTGGCGGCTTGGTTGGGGTTCGTTGAGCTGGAGGGAGGGTTCTGGCTCAGGGATGTGGCGAGCTGGTCGATGGTGATCTTGTTCCAGCTTCTGCGGGGAACCTGTTGCGGGTGGTGGTGGAGCGTGGTCCTTCTGAAGCTGAAGTGGACGCAGCTGTGGTCTGTCCAGTGGAGTCCGGTGGCGTGGCTGAAGGAGATGTCCTTGCTGGAGGAGAAGACGGGGTCAAGCGTGTGGCCGGCGCAGTGGGTGGGGGTGGTCACCAGTTGCTTGAGTCCGAGGTTGGCGAGGTTGTCCAGCAGGGTGGTGGTGTTGCGGTCGTTGTGGTTCTCCAGTTGGAAGTTGAGGTCCCCTAGGAGGATGTAGTCAGCGGAGGGGAGGGCGTGCAGGCTGATGAAGTCGGCGATGTCTTCGCTGAATTGTGTGCGTGGTCCCGGCGGTCTGTAGATGAGGGCGCCTCTGAGGGTGGTCTTGGGGTCGGTGTGTATCTGGAAGTGCAGGTGTTCGGCGGTAGTGAGGGTGTCGTCGGTGTTTGTCGTGATGGTGTTCTTGTGGACGATGGCGATGCCTTCTCCTGTCTGGTTGACGCGGTCCCTCCGGGTGATCTTGTATCCGTCTGGGATGGCGATGGCGATGTCGGGCGCTGAGGAGGCGTTCATCCAGGTTTCCGTGAGGATGGCGACGTCTGGAGATGTGGAGTCGAGGAGGTTCCAGAGTTCGACGGCGTGTCTGTGGACGGAGCGGGTGTTGAGCAGGATGCACTTCAGGTGGTTGCTGCTGGTGCTCGGCTTGGCGGGTGTGGTGCAGGTCCGGATGCAGGAGAACTTGCAGGATTGGCAGGTGAAGGGTCCGTGGGTACGTCCTGGGGTGGCTCGTTGTTGAGTGCGTTGAGGGTGGCTGCGTTGTAGGTCTGGCGGGTGGGCTGGTATCTGCGGGGGCCAGGGGGCCTGGCGCTGGGCGCGGTCCAGGCACGGACGTGCGTAGACGGGCTTGCCTTTGGCGCGCCCACTGCGCGTGAACGCTGCACGTACGCGCGGACTCTGCCATAAATGGAGAGTGGGGGGCGGAGCGGGGGAGGAGCAGCTGGGAGGTGGGAGCGGGGTGGCGAATGGGAGGGTCGAGGGAAACCAGCAGGAGTGGGGGTGGGGGCCGCGGGGGAGCAGCGGCAGGGAGCGGGGTGGGCAACAGCGGGGACAGAAGCGCTAGGGCAACAGGAACAGAAGAGTACAAATCAGGGCAAGACTACGGCGAAACAGGGGGCAGAACAGTACACAGCACAAGGCAACAGGAACAGACAGAACAGTACAAATCAGGGCAACACTACGGCGATCCTACAAACCACAGTGGGGGCACAATCAGGGCAGCGATGCGAGCGGCAGCAGGGAACCGGTGACTTCCTGGAGGGGCCATGCGGCGGGTGGAGCGACCGGCACTAAAGAGGTCAGGCTAGGTCACAGCTCCCCGTCGCTCGGTCACTCCCTTAAGTAATCAGTGGGAGGGAGGAGCAGGTGGGAGCGGGGTGGCGAATGGGAGGGTCCAGGGAAACCAGCAGGAGTGGGGGCGGGGGCCGCGGGGGAGCAGTGGCAGGGAGCGGGGTGGGCAACAGCGGGGACAGAAGCGCTAGGGCAACAGGGACAGAAGAGTACAAATCAGGGCAAGACTACGGCAAAACAAGGGGAAGAACAGTACACAGCACAATGCAACAGGAATAGACAGAACAGTACAAATCAGGGCAATACTACGGTGATCCTACAAACCACAGTGGGGGCACAATCAGGGCAACGATGCGAGCGGCGGCGGCAGCAGGGAACCGGTGACTTCCTGGAGGGGCCACGCGGCAGGTGGAGCGACCGGCACTGACGAGGTCAGGCTAGGTCACGTTTTTTTAAAGTCGTCCTATTGGCATTACTGATTACGCACTTGTCCAGGTAGCTGAAACAGTCAAAGAAGAATGTGAATAAGATGAAGCCTAACGGCTAGGGTGGTCGATCTCAAATCTGGGGAACCGGGTTTGAGCCTCGGCAATGACACTCAACAGCCTGTGATTGTACGAAAAATAACGTCATCTCCCCATGCCTAACAAAAATTAATGTGTCTTTGTGTAACGCAACTGGTGTTCATGTAAAGTGCTCTGATACCAGATACCTTCAGCTCAAGTTTTCGCTATATAAAACTACTAAGAAATTTTTTTTAAAACAGCAATACAGTTTGTTATTCATGTCAAATTGTATGATAGGCAGTGTATGAATTGGGGTATTGGTTGAGGGCGTGTGTACCCTAGTCAGTATGAACCACTACAGTCACTAAATAAACCAGAGCTCAACCCCCTGGTAGCTATGGCATAGAGCAGACAGGCTTAACTTAGAAGGTATTTTTAAAAAATGTTATTGTATTTTATTGATCAGGTAGAAAAAGTCTGTGACAAATCCATTGCCATGATTCCCACTACATGAATCCATCAGTTCACATACATATTATATAAGCTTTTGTATTAAGATCACCTCCGCAATCACAAATTTTAGATAAAACCAGCATCAATGGGTGGGAAAGAACAGTAGGCCTATAAACAAGCCTATGCCGGGAAGGGGGGTGGGAGGGGGAGGCTTCGAGGGGGTAGGTGGTCATGCAAACTTGCAGGCTCTCACTGATCGACTTGCAATATCTTCACCCAGAAGTGGACAAGGGCTGGAGAAAGATATATGGAGCCAAATACGTTTGTTGTGACCACATCTAAAGCATGAAACTGAGCTAGTGGAAAAAAAATTGGGATATCAAAAGGCATGTAGTACACCATTTAGAATAAAAGGCCCTTCTTTTAAAATTTGAGCCCCAGCTGGCTCGGTGAGCCATTTGATTTTAGCAGCCCGAAGTGTGATGATCTATTGTGCACCCTGTAGAAGTTGCGATCTAGATCAATGTGGCAGGGACAACCGTTTCACATAATGGCAGGCAGTACAAGTTGCCTATTCCAGTTAAACCGCAAACGAAGGAGGCTTGGCTGATATTTGCCGCTAGCGAATTGGCTGTCAGCTGATTATTCTGCATATAGTGGTTGATTTGAAGGTAGGAAAAAGAGAATTCAATAAACCGATTTATTAATATTTAAAAGCAAGGTTTAAGCCTTTAAAAAGGGTTCATTTTGATAGGTCGAATTGGCGGTTTAAAACTGCACAACCAGGTTACAGTAGCAGGCCTGGCGGCATGCTTTACTTTGTCTCAGTAGTTGGCGGCACAATGAGTACTGCACCCCACAGGTGATATTTAACTTACAGGCCCTGGGTACCCAATAGGTACCATATGCTAGGGGCTTATTGGTAAGTTATATATGCAAATCAGTATACTTATTTTACCATGTTGCAAGGAGGACCACAAGCAATTTACCCCAGAGTTCTACAGCTAGCAAAAATAGGATTACGCAAAAAAGGCCAAAATATTCAGGTTGACCCTGCAATAATGGCAAATTTCAAATAGGCAGTTACACCACAGGCTTCTTCTATTGCTACAATAGTGCATTTTCAGTCCCAGTTTGTGGTGTTATGTGGAAAGCAGGAGCTACTAGGGTTCAACAGTGGGGGGTTCAGATTGTCTTTAATGTCGGCAAACTGGGCCAGGCACGACCCTTTCAACACTTGATTCTCACGGATAGCAAAGGCAGTCAGACTTTTCAAGAAGGTACTAAAGGGTACTGAAGCCCAGAACCCAAAAATCACTCAACCATGCAATAAACAAATATCTAACCTAGTGCTTATCTTGTATCATGTATTTATTTACGTCTATGATATCTCTAGGGCACAAACCTAGCCTAAAAACAGTGGAGCTCTGTAAAGGGTCAATAACAAGCATAAAGTGAATGCGTGATAGGGGAGGTAGCTGGGCTGGGGACCATTAATGCACTGTGAGGCAGTGTACTTTAAAGAGGTGCATCTTTAATTATTTCCTGATTCAGTACGTAGCTGGGCGGTCTGATGCATACAAGCATGGTGTCTCAGTTCCTGGGTACATAAAGGGAAAAGGCCTACTGCCTTGTTTTTTTTGTTGTTTTTTTTACACTTCTCCATCTCCACTTTGAAACTGTCCTGGCTACGGGTGTGCCGAGGACCACTAAAGCTAGTGAGCTTAGTTGTACAATAAGCAAGAATACTGTTTGTGATGGCTTTGCAAATGATGTCGCTGGTTTTGAAGATTGGGTAGGTCAGCAAGGGGAGCCAACGGAGTTCCATCAGGATGGGGGAGATGTGATCATATTTCTTCAGGCCGTGGAAGAGATATGCTGTAGTGTGTAGGGTGCCTTAAGCGGGGAAATGGAGCAGGACGCTGCCACCATCCAGATGTAAAAGTGTGAGGACTTGACCAGTAGTTCTGAAGTCACTTTACGGAAGAAAAGGTTCTACTTTCTTTAGAAAAGAGA
The DNA here is from genome assembly GCF_964261635.1 of Lissotriton helveticus. Classification (NCBI taxonomy): domain Eukaryota; kingdom Metazoa; phylum Chordata; class Amphibia; order Caudata; family Salamandridae; genus Lissotriton; species Lissotriton helveticus. The sequence continues at coordinate 1,374,708,645 of NC_136068.1, forward strand.
TTATAGATGACAGGAAAAAGTATGGAACCTTGAGACTCCTTAGGTGATTGGCACTTCCAGATCGCAAAGATCCCTATGTAAACAAGCTGGTGTAAAAGTAGGAGGAGAAACAGCGGAGGACATTGCATGTGAACCCCATTTGAGACTCCATGATGCGCACAAGGGTGGGATGGTTGACTGTGCTGAAGGCAGCTGAGAAGTACAGCAATGTAAGGAGGCAGGGAACATGGTCAAAGGTGCACGTGAACTTGGGTTAGAATATAGACTACTGGTAGGTGAGTGCTGGGACAGTAGGAGGATCCGGCTTATCTTGAGAGCTACTGGGAAGATGCTTTCAGTGAGTGAGGCATTGACAATGGTGAGTAGGGGTGAGAGAGCATCCACAGAGATTGCTTTGACTTTCATAAGTGGCTTGAAGAGAGCAGAGTATGTCAGCAAGATCTGCAAGAGATATGGCTTTGAAGACTGACCATTGCGGAATTCAATGAGAGAGGGTGGGCATAAGAGATGAAACAAGCTTGGTGTTATCGATGTGCTGTCCGACCTTCTATATTTTTTCACTGAAGAGGTTCATAACATAATGTGTATTTGTACAGCGTAAGTTCACCCCCAAAGGGGCACCTTGGCACTGAATAACAGATGTTTACTTTTTACCCAACTCAATGATACTCATTTTATTGACCTCAAAAAGGATGAAAGGCTGAGTGGACCCACCGAGAATTGAACCTGTGACCATGAGGTCGAACACAGGCCCCTGCCACTAAGCCACCAGACCCGGCTATAGATGATATTGCACTTTTCTGTGTAGTGAGGAATAGGTGAGTCTGGCATGGGGCTGATAAAGTGACTTCTTTGCTTTCAAGTAAAAAAGTACTTTAATTCCCACGTAATTCTACATACGAACACAATCAAATACAATTTAGTGTCCCTGGGTGCTATCAGGCAGTGCTACGCCTCTACCAGCTATTTTTCCCGTTTCCCATCTCTGATCTATATGGTCCGTCCATTCAAGGTAAGAGATATTTGGATGATTAGAACTCAAGTACAGTTATCAATACTTGACAGGCTTGAGCTCCTTCTCTTATGGTTTAGTTTTACGTTTATTACCAAATGAGTCAGTCCTCAAGGCAGCTCCCTGGCTTCTTACTCAGGGTACTTGTCCTCCTCTCTCTTCTGACAGGTGGTACACTCCTTGGTAGCTCTTCTATCGTGCTCTGTGATGGCTGCTGGACAGCCCATTAGCCAGATGTTGAGTCAGCAGTCCTGATTCGCCAGAGGTAGTTGAGACTCTCTATGTACAGGCTGTTGAAGTCTTGTACAGGCTGGTTCTTCTGGTTACGATATGACCAGGCCCAGGCCAAGTCTCTGGTGATGCTGTGGCCACACACAGGCCGATATGCAGATTTCAATGAGTTCACACTCAGTCTGATACTCAGGTGATGATGCTGCCTTGCAGAAGCCGGTACACAGGTGATGATGAGGCAGGCATGCTCTCTTCATCACAATCACAGTTCTGACTGTGCCTCAGCAATCACAGTTTGCATCTTCACTGTTACCACATGGAACCTCCGAGAAGAGACTGCAGGCCCACATACACTGGGGTCTATAGATCACACTCCTCAGTATTCTTCATCTAGGTACTCCAAAGACACCGATGACACACTGCAACTCGCTTCCCTTGGTCAGTCACTCCTGCAGGGTACTTCCCACGTACACGAGGGCAGGCCTATAAGAGGTTCAGGACAGATATATAGCTCTAACAGCAAAAGGTCACACACGTGTGATAGCCCGCACCCCTGAGCAGCTGGCTATCAAGCAGACACCATTTCTGGTTGAACAGACGTTCTCTGTGGATCACTCCCGGTATTGGCCATAGGGGACTTCGAACTGGAACAAGTAGGGTATGAACTTTTAAGCACAAACATCAGACAGATTGATGAAGCAAAGCTTCGCATATTTTGCGGCTTGCCGAAATCAAGAACCTCATTTATGTGTAATAAGGTAACCCGTGTATGTTTTACTAACGTTTATATTTAGCTTAAGTAAAATTCCCGAAGCTTGCCTATGTGTATTTCTAATGAATTAATCCATGTCCTTTTAAAAATGGCCGTCGCTTGTATTTTAGTTACTGCGCATGCGTCAGCCACACTCACGTGTCCTGACGCGTCTGCAGAAGTGGAGGGAAAGTTATGCGCATGCGTAATTCATAGCTGTGCTTAACATGTGGTACTGCTCGTGCCACTGCTCTTGTGTCTCGTCTAAATGTAGCTAACATTTAAGTGCAATTAAGTTTATTTCTTGATGATGAGTTAAAAGTACAAACCCTGTGATGTGTTTTCATAATGACATTATTATGTATTAATTTGTTTTCGCTTACTTTTCATGTACCGCGGGAAATGGGGGTCTGAGTGAGAGGAGAGCCATATTGGAGGTCCCTTCTGCGCCTGTGCGACATTCGGCAGCACGAGGGACCTTGGCTGATGGAACATAGCCAGCTGGCAGTGATGGGCGAGATGCTCCTGAGAAAGTCACCTCTGCCCTGCGAGAACAGCGAATGTGGCTCCTTATATGATACATTGTAATGTTGCGCTACTGTTAGCTCATGGGAACCCCAAACCCGTTAGGCGGTACCCAAATATGTTAATGAAGGCTTCAATTCGTGTATTGTGATTGGTGTGTTACCCAAACCCTACCTTAGGACCAATCGAAATTGAGGGATTCTGACACTTTGCAACATTGGGGGGTGGTACACTGTCCCCAAACTGTATATCTACCCTGGGTTCACCTAGTGAACCGTCCGACTTGTCTGGTTTAGCTGACCTGTCACTGACCCAACGCACTCAATAGGTGACTGAAGATACAGAGCGCTGCGGAGCACTCTGTCCGAATTTGACCATAGACTAAGGTTTTACTGAACCTTAAAGTGCTGGCAAGGCACTTAGCTGGGAGTTCGCTGACCCAATCGGGGTCTTGATCGATAACTACAGAGCGGGTGGAGCGCAGGCGTTGCTTCCAAACTGTGGGTTCCGGTCCTGTCCTGAAGAGGGTCCTGTCCTGAAGAGGGTCCTGTCCTGAAGAGGGTCCTGTCCTGAAGAGGGTCCTGTCCTGAAGAGGGTCCTGTCCTGATTCCTATTCCGAGGGTATCCTGTCCTGTCCTGGGTGTCCATTCTGCACCTGCTGTCCTTTGAGGGGTATCCTTCCTTGAGGGTTTCCTGTCCTTAACTGACCCGTGGCCAGGGTTTGGTTTCCACACCTTTTTCTAGGTAAATATCACTCTGAACCTCTTGAAATTCTTGCACCTTCTGAATTTCTAACTTTTGCTTAAATAAAGATCAACATTGCATATGTTATATTTCCATGTCTTTCCGCAACTATTGAACAGTCATTTATAATTTTGCAAAGTTATTCCTATGTCTTCTCATTTGTTAGAAATCATATTTTGCATAGCAGTGTGTCATTTTCTGATATGGTCTAGAACTTCGTTGCCTAGATTGTTCAAAGGCCCCTTCACCTTAAGTGAAGCGTGTTATTCATTATAAGCTCTTCTATAGTCACACACACTTAGTCTATCACTGTCTAGATAATACTGACTTATATAGCATCTTTTCTCGTTACATTTTATTAGTACTTTGATGATTACTCTGTCATTATTTCTTTATGCATATGTGTTTTACGTTATCTTGGTTATTGATTGCCTTATTCTACTGTACCTCATGCAAGAAATTATTGAACTTTAGATAAACATTTTAAAACTTCTAGTTGTCCGTGGTCATTTAAACAGTATTTGAATGATATTGGTTGGGTTTGTATTTTGCTGCCTTTCCTTTACAGCTAGCTCCCTGATTCATTGTGGTCATTAGGCACCCGCATCGGTGGATGGTAAGTCGGGTGCACTGAAAATTGGTAGCAGGGAACACACACACACCAACTTGATAGAGCTCGTGAAGTCACCTGATCGATGTATATGGTGGTTTGAAAAGTATATGGGCCCTGAAGCCGGAAACGGCGAAAACTATTGGTCGGGTGGCCTCGCGCGCTCTATCAGTTTTCTGGTAGATCAGAGGATGGTTAGGGACTAGCTAAAGGTTAGGTAGGACCAGTTAGACTAGTTAAGTCGGAAGCTGCTATTATATTAATGCTGCTAAAAGAGCGGCTGTTCTGAGGGAACTGATCACTCTCTTGTGAATACGCTGCTGAAATTTATGAATTACTGTATTACCATTATTCTTGTTCTTATATTGTTATATGTACTAATCCATGCAATTGTCAACCGTCTTGTTTCTTGTTGTCCGAACTCCCCGGGGAATTGAAAGGGCAAGTGGTGAATAGAATCCATTGTCCTGAGGTCACAGGTTCGAGGAAAGTTAGGTGCAGGTTAGGATAACCGGGAAGCACTAACTAGGGTTTTCTGAATACGTGTGTGAATAAATGACAGTAACGGGGTTCATTGGCAAAATTCCCATAGTGGCGTAACCTAGTAAGGGTCACATCGGAAGAGTAGCAGGTTCCTCGGAGCTAGCGTGAAAGCAGAGGGGTCCGCTGAGAAACCTTAAACTCGGAATATATCCCGGAAAGAAGTGGATGAGTTTAGGGGAATAACAGGTTCACCGATGCTAGAGTGAAGGGTAGGCGGAAGAGATCTGCCCGCAGCGAATGAAAAGTAAATGGAAGTAGTTTACTTGCAGTAAAAGAAATCTTTCTCTGTCTAGACACTTGAGCACTGTGGCGAATGTGTATTTGTTGTAAAATAATCAAGCACTGAGCACTTTAAAAGAAAGAAAGTTTCCGTTACCTTGTGAAGGGAGGGAGTCAGTCGCGAAGCGCCTCTGACGTCACTCTGTGCCGCGCTGGGATTGGTAGAAGCAGCGGGCGGGTAGCGGAGCTGAAATTGTAAAGGAGGGGTGAGCGCCGGAGCGTGGGAACTGTCTCACGAAGGGGCCGCGCACCCATTGGCGGAGCTTATTTTGTGTCGCGCACCCATTGGTTGCACGAATTTTCTGAAGCGTATTCTGATTGGAGGTAGTTTGTAAACAAAGTTAGCGCAGAAGTCGTATGTGGCACTCGCGGACTACAGAGACGCGACCTGATCCAAGGCATCTAGGGTTTGAAAGGGATCAGTGGAAGGCTAACAGATACGATATTATGTACGGAGCCAAGAGAAAAATGTCCCTTGTAAGTAGGGTGAAAAATTATTTTAAAACGGACAAACCGATTAAATCTAGGGAAGGTGTTCTTGTCCCAGCACCTAATACTCCTGCCTCATTCATGATGTTTGACCGAGGGTACAATACCTGTGTGTGGTTGGAGAATTGGGTAAAGTACACAAAAGATGACGGAGTATTGGCTTTTCCGTTAGATGGTACTTTCAATGGTAGGATCTTATTTAATTTAAGAACCCGAATGAATGAACTGCATCCCAGACCGAGACTAACGCAGTATGAGGCATTAGAGGAATGGGAGATTGAGGCTTTTGAAAGAGAAAGACCCCGAATGGACAAGGGTTTGACCAAGTGGTACCCCAGGCAGAAACAGGAATCCAGGGATAAAAGGATGAAACAGTGGAGGCAGAGCATGATTGTTGAGGGTCTGTTTCCCATGATGCCGGCATGTCATAACGTTGGAGCGGGTGAGAAAAGTACTGAAAAATGTAAGCATTGGGGGGCCCCGGGGGACTCAGATGATGAACTAATAGATGACATCTGTACCAGAAGTCCGCCACCTTACAATGAGGGAACCCGACCTTCCAGTGTAGGAGATGTTCCCCGACGCCACTTCCTAAAGGAAGAAGACAGGTCCCTGGGACTGGGAGGGGGTGGTCAAGTATTGCCCTATCCTGAAAAACCCGAACTGACGGAAACAAGGGACATATATCCCAAAATGCCCGCAAGCCAGGAAGAAAAATATTCACGTACGAAAACCTTTTTTCCCCGACCCTTGTATGAAAGCGAAGAGAAGCCATCGAATTCAGGACTGCCTTTTGTTCAACCTCCATATGGGGAAGAGCGCAGGTCCTTTAATACTGGAACTTTATTCCCGAAACCAAATTATGGGGGAGGACCAAGTGAAACGCATCCTACTGCCCCGAGTTTTACTCCTCCATTGACCCCACAGATATTACATGACACAACTCTAAGAAGGGTACTAGTGGAAAAGGAGCAAGAGGCTCTAGCTAGACAAAGAACAGAAATAATTCAGAAAATTTCTCAGATAAATACCAGTCCTGAGGCATTGACTATTCCAGTAACTATTGGACCGGTGGTCCCGTTATACGGAAATGGTCAGGGAAATCCGATTACTCCAGTCATGACCCCAGTCATAGCAACCCCGAGACAGGAACCAATCATCATAGATGATCAGTCCAGTGAGTGTGAGTCTGAAGTTGCATTCTTAGAATTGCCAAACAAACAGACTGGAAAGGGAATACAGCAAAGGTATAACCCTTTTAATACAAAAGAAATTAAATTAGAGACAGCAACAGGTACTAGGAATGTCTCTCTGGTAACTCCGGATGAAATTGAGAGTTGGAGTCGTGAATTAGAGAAGCAGACTCCGCAAACAAAGCCTTTAGATCTCTACAAGCTGAGGGTCGAAATAGAAGAATTAATGGCAGGAAATGTGGGGTTGGATCGATTGAATACCTACTCTGAGGAAGAATTGTCGTTCATATGTAAAAGCTTTACAAGGAACACCAGAGTGCTCCATGAAAAACTGACCGAAACAGCAGTTAGTATGGGGGTAGATATCTCAAAATCCAAGCCCTTACAGAAACCGTACAGAGCAGACTTCTCAGACAAAGATATAGAACACCTGAATGTGGCAGGGAAGAAGTTGCAGATTAAAGAATTAATGGGGGTACTGCAGAAATGGGGAGATGTGGAAAAATGGAGAAGCAGGTGGGCGAAAAAGAGGGAAGAAGTTCGCTCCCGACAAGTGACTCCCGAATTTGCTTTAAGAGAGGTAGAAAAACCTGAGCAGTTATGCCCCATGCGCGAAGTTCCAGGAGGGAAATATGTGCATGTCCCCTGGTCTAGGCAGGATATTGTGTCCTTCACGAACGATTTTCCAAAATTACGAGAGAAACCAGTTGACTGGTACCGGCAAGTGGAGAGGTTCGTGAAGGTACAGAAATGCCTGTGGAAAGACCTGGATGGGTTTTTCGACATTGTGGTTCCAGTAGATTTATGGACCCAGTGTAAAATAGCCATAGATTGGCCCAGTGAAGAGTACCCCAGAAACAAGGAAACTGGAGAGCCATCAAAGGATGTCATGCGAAAATATGAGCAGGTAATTCAGCATTTGAAAGAAAAGGTGCCCGCTAAGGAAACTGATTGGACAAAAATAGATAGAACAACACAGGAAAGGGACGAGACGGTGCACTCTTTCTATGAGAGGTTATTGCAGGTATTTAAAACATACAGTGGTATTGACAACATCGACCTGAAGGATATGACGCACTTTATTTACAGGTTTGTAAATGGTTTAAGACCTGAAATTTGTCAGTGGATAAAAGACAATAAAATCTGTTGGCATACTAAGAAAATGGATGAGGTCCTGCGGTACGCTAAGTACTGCGAGGACGAGATGGCAGAAAAGAAAAAGGCCCTTAAGGAGAAGGTTATGTGGGCTCAGGTGAAGCTCGCAGAACAACAGGAAAAACAATTGAGTAACATGGTTAAAAATGCTGAGAACAAAAGTCCTGGGGGAGGGGGTGGAGGAAAGCCCCGGCCCAAATTTAGCAGGGAAGAGGCTATGAAAAAATTTCCCTGCCATCAGTGCGGCGAAATTGGACACTGGCGAAACGAGTGTCCCCAATTAGTCGATGTTAATGAGAAAACTCCTGATTTAATTCCACAGACGCAGAAAGAAAGACCAAGAAAGACTCAACCCCAGGTAAAAACAGTTCAGGTGCCTCGAGCACCCAAGCAGGTATACAGGGGAAGACAGGCAGAAAATGAAGAGATAGAGGTTTGGGAAAGCGGGGAGAACAGAAATACAGCAACTTCGCAGTATCTGCTGAATGATACCTTCCTTTGTAATGATCAGGACTGACGGGGCCTGAGAGGGGAGGACGAGGAGTGCGTACTTGGCGCTTCCTTGCCGGTAGACCAGTCTGGACCATATATTGAAGGAAAGGTTGACGGAAATGATGTCACCTTTCTGTTGGACACTGGCGCTACCCGTTCTACTGTAAGAACAGTGGACGTTCCAAACCTACCCCTCTCGGGAGAAAATATCCAAGTAGTAGGTGTATCTAATCAATTGATTAGTACTCCTGTTACCGAACCAATGGAGATTTCAATTGGAAATTTTAAACAGATGCATAGATTTGTCGTCTGTGACACCAGTCCAGTGAATCTACTGGGACGTGATTTGCTGTGCAAAATGAACTGTACCATCTTTTGCACACCAAAAGGTGTTGAAATACAGACCCCAGATGAAGACGGCATTTATAAATTATTGTTGCTTAGACCTGACTCAGAAATTAAAAGATTGACCCTGCAGGACTTGCCCCAAGAACTACAGGAAGCCGTAAAGCCAGAGGTGTGGGATTTCACTGGAAAAGATGTGGGGTTGATGAAAGATGTGGACCCCATACAAATAGCCATCAAGGACAATGCAGTATATCCTAACACTAGGCCCTACCGAATGAATGCTGAAGTGAAAGCAGGTGTCACTCTGGAAATACAAAAATTATTGGAAGGAAACATCATACAGGAAGTGATGAGCAGCCCATGCAACTCACCGATTATGGGCATCAAAAAGCCTAGTGGCAAGTATAGGGTAGTGCAGGACCTGAGAAAGGTTAACAAAATTGTAGTTCCTTGCTGCCCTATTGTCCCAAACCCTGCAGTGATATTGTACCAGATTCCTTGGGATGCTGAGTGGTTCACTGTGATTGATTTGTGTCATGCATTCTTTTCGATACCCCTGCACCCCGACAGCAAATTTCTTTTCTCATTTGCCTTCGAGGGTCACGTGTATTGCTGGAACCGGGTCCCTCAAGGGTATACAGAGAGTCCCTCTATCTTTAATCAGATCTTGAAAAAATGTCTAGAGACTTTGACCTTGCCTGGGAACTCTGTGTTAGTGCAGTACATAGACGACCTTCTACTGGCGTCTAAAAGTCACAGGGACTGTGTAGTTGACACCATTGCCCTCCTAAATCACCTGTGTGAGAAAGGGCATAAAGTGGCCCCTGACAAACTACAGTTCTGTGCAAAATCAGTGAAATATCTAGGACACCAGATAGAAAAGGGTGTCAGAAAAGTCACTTCAGAAAGAGTGAGAATAATTCAAAAGATGCAGTTGCCCCGTACTCAAAAAGAAGTCAGAATGTTCCTGGGTGTATTAGGGTACTGCAGGCAGTGGATTCTGGGATTTGCAGCCTTAGCCAGGCCCTTGATAAAAATGACCACGAGAGGAATGCCAGATGTTGTACAGTGGGACGATGAAAGTCTAATGGCTTTCACAAGATTGAAAAACTGTCTGTGTACAGCCCCTGCGTTGGGAATGCCAGATTATTCCAAAGAGTTTGCCCTTTTCTGTGACACTCGCGATAATTGCGCATTGTCTGTCCTGACTCAAGAACATGGCACGACCAGAAGGCCTGTGGCTTATTTCTCTGCCACACTGGACCCAGTAGCCGCTGGGTTACCAGGCTGTCTGAAAGCAGTAGCTGCTACCTGTGCAAGTTTAGAACAGAGTGAGTCCATTGTCATGGGACATCCTGTGACCGTGTATGTTTCACATGGAGTGGTAATTCTATTGACCAGAACTAAAACACAGTATCTCACCCCTAGTCGGCTGACTAAATACGAGAGGATTCTTGTGGGTGCAGCAAATGTAAGCATTGTTAGGTGCGGTATTCTGAACCCTGCCACCTTACTCCCCGACCCCTTGGAAATGGAAGGTGGGGATGATGATGAACATGATTGTATTGATCTGACAGAGTTCAGTACCAAGCCACGCCCAGACATAAAAGAAGTACCATTGCCTGAGCATGATAAAGAACTATTTGTGGATGGTTCCTGCCTAAGACATGAATTAGGAGGATTGAGTGCTGCTTATGCAGTAGTGTCTTTCACCAAAATTGAACAAGCAGGTTACCTATATAACATCAAGTCTGCACAAGTAGCCGAATTGATAGCCATGATAATGGCTTGCAAAATTGGGAAGGACTTACGCATAACAGTGTATACTGACAGTCAGTACTGTTATGGCGTTGTGCATGACTTTGGCCAATTATGGCTACAAAGGGAATTCATGACTTCCTCAGGTACTCCCATTCGGAATGCAAAGGTTGTTCATGACCTTTTGGAGGCCATCCAGTTGCCCAAAGAACTGGCAGTGGTAAAATGTGCTGCTCATAAAAGGAGCATGGACAGAGTATCACTGGGAAACGATTATGCTGATCGAGTGGCTCAATGGTGTGCCAAAGATCGGTATATTGTAAATCCAAAACGAGGGGGGCCAGGAACCAGCTGCCAGCTTCAGGTGTTTGAGGAAGTGCCTACATGGGATGAGATTGAATTAGAAGAAGTGAATGATCAGATATACAAAAAGGTGAAAACTTCTCACCCTGCTAAAACTGAGAGAGAAAAGTTAGAACGGTTGCTGGAAGAAATAGAACTTTATAAAGTGTGAAAGAAAGTTGGCATCTGGTTCCATTATAATTTGTGATGATAGTAAATATCATCAAAGAGGGGATTGATGAAGCAAAGCTTCGCATATTTTGCGGCTTGCCGAAATCAAGAACCTCATTTATGTGTAATAAGGTAACCCGTGTATGTTTTACTAACGTTTATATTTAGCTTAAGTAAAATTCCCGAAGCTTGCCTATGTGTATTTCTAATGAATTAATCCATGTCCTTTTAAAAATGGCCGTCGCTTGTATTTTAGTTACTGCGCATGCGTCAGCCACACTCACGTGTCCTGACGCGTCTGCAGAAGTGGAGGGAAAGTTATGCGCATGCGTAATTCATAGCTGTGCTTAACATGTGGTACTGCTCGTGCCACTGCTCTTGTGTCTCGTCTAAATGTAGCTAACATTTAAGTGCAATTAAGTTTATTTCTTGATGATGAGTTAAAAGTACAAACCCTGTGATGTGTTTTCATAATGACATTATTATGTATTAATTTGTTTTCGCTTACTTTTCATGTACCGCGGGAAATGGGGGTCTGAGTGAGAGGAGAGCCATATTGGAGGTCCCTTCTGCGCCTGTGCGACATTCGGCAGCACGAGGGACCTTGGCTGATGGAACATAGCCAGCTGGCAGTGATGGGCGAGATGCTCCTGAGAAAGTCACCTCTGCCCTGCGAGAACAGCGAATGTGGCTCCTTATATGATACATTGTAATGTTGCGCTACTGTTAGCTCATGGGAACCCCAAACCCGTTAGGCGGTACCCAAATATGTTAATGAAGGCTTCAATTCGTGTATTGTGATTGGTGTGTTACCCAAACCCTACCTTAGGACCAATCGAAATTGAGGGATTCTGACACTTTGCAACATTGGGGGGTGGTACACTGTCCCCAAACTGTATATCTACCCTGGGTTCACCTAGTGAACCGTCCGACTTGTCTGGTTTAGCTGACCTGTCACTGACCCAACGCACTCAATAGGTGACTGAAGATACAGAGCGCTGCGGAGCACTCTGTCCGAATTTGACCATAGACTAAGGTTTTACTGAACCTTAAAGTGCTGGCAAGGCACTTAGCTGGGAGTTCGCTGACCCAATCGGGGTCTTGATCGATAACTACAGAGCGGGTGGAGCGCAGGCGTTGCTTCCAAACTGTGGGTTCCGGTCCTGTCCTGAAGAGGGTCCTGTCCTGAAGAGGGTCCTGTCCTGAAGAGGGTCCTGTCCTGAAGAGGGTCCTGTCCTGAAGAGGGTCCTGTCCTGATTCCTATTCCGAGGGTATCCTGTCCTGTCCTGGGTGTCCATTCTGCACCTGCTGTCCTTTGAGGGGTATCCTTCCTTGAGGGTTTCCTGTCCTTAACTGACCCGTGGCCAGGGTTTGGTTTCCACACCTTTTTCTAGGTAAATATCACTCTGAACCTCTTGAAATTCTTGCACCTTCTGAATTTCTAACTTTTGCTTAAATAAAGATCAACATTGCATATGTTATATTTCCATGTCTTTCCGCAACTATTGAACAGTCATTTATAATTTTGCAAAGTTATTCCTATGTCTTCTCATTTGTTAGAAATCATATTTTGCATAGCAGTGTGTCATTTTCTGATATGGTCTAGAACTTCGTTGCCTAGATTGTTCAAAGGCCCCTTCACCTTAAGTGAAGCGTGTTATTCATTATAAGCTCTTCTATAGTCACACACACTTAGTCTATCACTGTCTAGATAATACTGACTTATATAGCATCTTTTCTCGTTACATTTTATTAGTACTTTGATGATTACTCTGTCATTATTTCTTTATGCATATGTGTTTTACGTTATCTTGGTTATTGATTGCCTTATTCTACTGTACCTCATGCAAGAAATTATTGAACTTTAGATAAACATTTTAAAACTTCTAGTTGTCCGTGGTCATTTAAACAGTATTTGAATGATATTGGTTGGGTTTGTATTTTGCTGCCTTTCCTTTACAGCTAGCTCCCTGATTCATTGTGGTCATTAGGCACCCGCATCGGTGGATGGTAAGTCGGGTGCACTGAAAATTGGTAGCAGGGAACACACACACACCAACTTGATAGAGCTCGTGAAGTCACCTGATCGATGTATATGGTGGTTTGAAAAGTATATGGGCCCTGAAGCCGGAAACGGCGAAAACTATTGGTCGGGTGGCCTCGCGCGCTCTATCAAGGATATGTACAGACACTCTTTGCAGCTTCGGGAGATTTGTAGGGTAGTTCTCTTTTCAAGTGTGCTTTCCAGGCTGCTCTCCACACAGCTTTTGTGTGGAGTCATGTGTCTCACAGCAGGTTGGGCCCCAGCCTGAAGTGCCCACAACAGACACACAAAAAGGTGTAAGGTTTCTGCTCTCTACTGTCGTCAGCCAATGGAAAGTGTAGTGAGGGAAAGGCAAAAGGCTGGGACTCACCTACAGTTACCACTCACCTTGCACTACAGAGTCTGCACTCCAAGCCCTCCCTACCATCTAGCAAATGGAAGTGTTCAGAAACAATAAAATGAAATTTCTTGCCAAACAAAAGGCCTAATCAAATTTCTAAATGAACACTGTCTCTACTCCCTGGGAAAACAACCTCACCTCCATGTTGTGCAACGGTCAGGCCTGGGTAATCCAAAACGAATCCCACAAGCCTCCATTACTCTGGTTCCCTCATACCCATCAAGCATGTAACATGCAAGCTACATATGTAAACATGCACAACATTCACTTGGTATGTTAGTAGTATGTTATGTTAGAAAATGTGTAAATCACGACGTATACCGTATGGTTGTCTTTGTGCTAGCTTAGCAGAGCGCACAAGAGAAGGTTGATATGAGTTGGATAAGCACACAGAAACATAACTTTGCGTTAATGATCCAGCAGGCCTCTACTCCAATTATGCAGACAAAAAAGTCTGGTCCAAACATGGATTCACAAAACATGGTACACTGTTACCACCGCTTTAAGTATTAAACCCACAACGGTCCACAAGTAGCCCAGTGTCTGCCAATGAGAGCACACTTGGTGCACTACTCCAGGCCTCAGGACAAGGGCCTGGCCTTACTCATGTTAAGGGTTAGGCCTAGGACTATGTACACATGCTTGATTAGAGTGATGCTAGAGCCCAAAAAATCCACAATCAGTATACCAGGTACAAGCAGGCTGGCACGCAGGGCAGGGGGACATGACTAGACACCATGCAGGGGGCATTCCATTCCCAACATGCTTAAACTACAGAGACAATAGAGTAGTAAGTCCTAAGATATTGTAGTTCACGAATGGTTAAGGATTCAATTATCAAGTAAACTGTTTTATAGTGTGAAATTAAGCCATACAGAGTTTTCAGCAGTATTAGCTGAGCAGTCTCAAGAGGCAGGCAGAAGTACACAGAGCTACTAGGAGCCAAGGACAGGGGGCGATAAGGCCAGTTGGCAGTGGCGTAGCTAGGCCATGACCCTATGTTTGCTGCCCTCGCACCGGCCATATGTAAGAGCGAGGGTGGGGGTTGCTGGTGATTCCCATGACAATCGCAGGTTAGACCGGGGGATGGAGGGGTTGAGGGGCCCGCTGCACCAAGAACGTGTGCCACCTGGGAAACCTTGCTACGTCACTGCCAACTGGCCTCTAAGGAAGGAGGAAAACATTTTGTATGGAGAGTGGGGCACATAAAAATAACATAACTTGTATCTGTAAAGTGCTCACTCTCCAGTAGGCATCTAGGTGCTGAATAACAAATGGTTATTGTTACCTAACTCAATGGTACTCATTTTTATCAGCCTCTGAAGGATTAGAGGTAGAGTGGACCCGCAGGGATTTGAACCTGTGACCATGAGGTCAAACACAGGTCTCTAAATTGGACGCATTAGTCCACTAAGCCACGAGTCCAACAGGACATCTAAATTTCACAGGTTCCATTTGTTGCTTAAGTGGTTCATGAGTCAAAGGGACCTCAGTCTGTTTTTAAAGGAGGACAACAGCGGCTCTTCTCTGATATCTTTGGAAGTGTTGTTCAAAACAAGAGTGCGTTGGTGTTCTCCGGGATGAAATGAATGGCAGAGTTGATGGAAGAAGTGGTCTGCCTTTCCAGCCATGCCTAACACACATGAGGACCTACACACACAGCTGCTCCGAGCAGCAGACAGGGACATGTCATCAATCTCCTGTTTCCTTTGGCCCGCTGTGCCATTTGGGCAAGCGATCCTCACAAGAAATAAGTTCTCCACCGAAAATGGTTACGTCGTGGGTTTGTGGTTTTGGCAATGTTAAAGCACTATAGCTCTGAACAGACATGGCCTGGCTCCCAACAACAGTGACACAGTGACTTTCATGAACACCACCAAAAACATAAGTCTGGGGAAACAGCTGCAATGGACCCAATAAGAGGAGATTAATTCATGAAACACCCAAACCTATTAATTGAACAAACCACATGAAGCTGCCATGTGTTCACGTTAAAACAGCAACACAAGGAGATGAAAACTAACCATATGAAATTAGTTAGACGATTAAAAGAAGGAAAAAAACTTCCTTTGCAAGTCTAAACAGTCTCAGACGGATTCGTCGACGGTAGCCGCAGCTTGGCGTCTCAGAAGAACCGGAGGCAGACGTGTTAAGGAGAGACACTGCCAAGACAGGAATAAACTCCTCACATTATGCAGACTGGCTCTGTTGTGCAGAATTATCGGTATCGCGAGGGTGGAGGTAGCGGGAGGGTGGGCACAAGAAAAATGGAGGCGGCCATGTGCTGGAGGTCGCTGTAACTTCATCAGGATATCTCCTCAGCCCTCAACTTTAATTAGCGCGTCATCTGTCGCGCGAAGATTAATGACATGCATTGTGCTCACAGCTCTAGGCCCCAAGGAAGGGGTGACTTGTTGCTACTTTGCAAACAGCCCGCACCTTCAAGGGCTACGGTGGTGACGTCACGATCCACAGAGGGCACCAAAGCGAAGCACTGCAAAGACAACATGTTGTTCCCAGTTTCCTTGTTTGTACCATGTCTTAACATGCATATTTATTTCACTTCTTTGTAATTATATACAGCACAATCAAGCCCCCAGGTGAAAACAAGACAGGCGTAAAATAGATTTTCTTAGTAACGTGAAGACCATTATAAAGGAACAAACCACAAATGTTAGTTGTTATGTATTCTGGGGTTACAAAAAATAATTTTGTACACATTAATGATAAAGAAAATTACTGTGTTAAAGGAAAAAGGTAAACAATATCAATAGCTTCAAAATCGACACAACAACAGCAAAGGTGCAGGTGTGATTTCACAGTCATAATACACATTATAGGCTAATTCACTCAGAAAGTGGGGTGGGATGGGGAGGGGTAAAGTAAAAAAAATTGACAATCAAATTGAATCTTCCTATTTATTTATTTTTATGAAGGGCTATCTGTCTCTCTTTAGTTATTTCAGCCCGCTGACATTTTTTTTTATGAATGGCTGAGCATTGCTTCTGATGGGCTTTAGCAGGGGCGGTTGCTCCATTGGAGCGGAGGAGTGTCACCCCACTTGAATGCCCCCCAAAGCCTCAGAGGTGAAAAATAGAATGATAATTCATTAACCATTTCCAGCAGCGGCTGGCACTGAACAAGGTATGGAGAGGCGAGGAGGTGGCTGGGTGGAGGGGGGATACAAAATACAAAAAAAACCACTTACCTCCTTGCCACATCTCTCCTTGTCATACTTTTGCTCCGGCCAGAACCAAAAAACACACCCAGGCTCCCCAAAGCCAATCACAACACTGCAATTCAGCGTTGTGATTTGTCTGAGCTCCGTATTTCGGCGCTCAGTCAGGCAGTGGGAGCCTGGGCCTATTCCTCACCAAGCTGTGCATTACAGCCTGGTGAGGAACATGAAAAGTGACGGTTTGGTCGGGCCAGGATGGCCGGCCAAACCGTCATGCACACTTGGTGTGTGCAAACCACTCATCCCCCAGTGGCACCAGGCTCGCCCTAACCCATCCCCCAACATAAGAAAAATAAAATGATGATAACGTTTTCCTTTTATTTTTCCTGCTCTAGGAGCACTGGGATAACGCTCCTCCACCTTAACGGAGGAGCCGCCCCTAACCATTTTATTTTTTATCAGCCTGTCCAGAACCGAGAATCAGGATGGGGCGAAGCCTGCTGAGTGAAAGCAGAGAGGAGTGGTGGGCAGAGGGCTGCCTTTGCACTGTTTAAAGTGAGCATGTCTCTTTGGCCAGCCATGTTGAGACGGCCAGCCAGACATACACACTTTAAACCTCTCAACCCAGAGATTAAGTGCAGTCCTCCAGAGCGCTGGGGAGTGCCAAGAGAGGCTGCTCCAACCAATAAGGGCTCTGCTGACATGCAGGTAAACAGCATGTGAGCAGGCCAGGATTGGTCAAGAGAGTTTACTGGGGCCCAAGCTACATTCCCATTAGAAGACGTTCGGAGTGGCGGTTTCTCGGTGCATCTGAGGAGAACGTATTCTGAGTTGTCACCGTTACAGGCTTATCAAGGCTTGGCTAAGCGGAACTGAGATAGTGATAGCGGATACATACCGGATCCCAGCACTACAGGTTTTTATTGACAAAGCGATTGTGATAGTTTTTTGAATATTCTGACTCTGAAAGTACGGCGTGCTCTACTAGTGTTTCTAGCCTTGAGAAAGACCTTTCGGACTAAACACGTTTCGGGTGCCTGTTTCTTATGTATTGGAATTATTGATATGGAATAAAGGACACACAGAAGGAAATTAAGATCGACTTATGGACTTCATCTTTTCGACTATGGCGGTCAGTGCCTGGTACACAGATTTGGACTAATTTTGGATGTGCCTTGGCATTTGTGAAATAGATTTGTATATCTCAAAGGGGGGTTTCTTTCCCCTCGTGAGTTGGTTTGGTCTCCCAGAGGCGGAGGGAGGCTATATGCCTGGAGAGCACCACAATATACTAAAACAGGAAAAGTACTTCCAGACGAACAAAGGTTGTAGATGTGCATTCGCAACTCGGCAGTTCTGCCTTCGCTCTTTGTGCAAAAAACAGCATGTGAGCAGGCCAGGATTTGTCAAGGGAGTTTACTGGGGCCCGCACTACAGTCTCATTAGAAGAGGATCGGAGTGAGGAAGACATGGTCTCGTCAAGAGGTGGCAAGGGTTTCCTTTTCTATGTATTTTTTTATTTTATTTGCCCGTGCGTGCACCCACCCATTTGTCCACCCCCCTCAGTAGTTGCCAACCTCCACTGGACTTTAGAATCTGAATACATAGGGAAGCACTTTCTGAAATCCTTCAGCCACATCAGTTCTTGAATGAAGTTCAGCTGCATGCAGAATTGAAGAGCCCCGTTTTCAGCAGTTTTCTAAAATAGGTTAATTTGGTTCAGCTCACAGCATTGGGTTGAAGGTGTTCCAAAGATGAGGGCCCTGAAATCCCAAGGACCTGTTTCCAGGCTTTAGCCATTTTAAAGTCTGTTGAGCTGTGAAGTGTGTGGTCGTAGAGCATAGGACAGTGAGCATAGATGCATACATCGAGTCTTTCACCGAGCAGGCTTTGTGAATAATGGAGAAGACCATTAACTTAATCCTCACACCCACTGACAGCCAATGTAGAGTTTTAGGGGTTGGTCCAATACGGTCAACGCTTGTAGAGGTTCAATCAGAGCCTGGTTTCTATTCTGTGAAAGTGGCTGCCCTATGGACAGCCCTGCCCAGGGAACTTATCAAATCCTACACTATTTGGGTTTAATAATAATAATAATAATCCACATTTGTAAAGCGCACAATCACCCGTTAGGGTCTCTAGGCGCTGGGGGCCGTCGGGAAGATTAAGCAAGCTATTGCCCAGAGTCACATGGTGCTGGGCTAACCTGCCGCCGGAGCCGGGGATCGAACCGTGATCCCCAGATTCCAGCGTCAGTCGCCCTGGCCGCGGCGCCACACCTCTTAAAAACTCGTCCTTTTAACAAGCAGGCAAGTGTGACAATGCCCAGTAACACTTAATACTTGCAAGGGCATCTTGCTTAGAGAGGGGACACGAAAAGGACCTTGTTCGGTGAAAAAAAAAATATATATATACAGATGCCTAAAAGCGGGGTAAGATGCTCTCAAGATCCGTCCCTCATATGTAGACCCCCATGACCCCTTTCCCATCTGCCCCTCTGATATTTTGTGTTGTGCTAATTCCCCTCCCTACACAAAAAACAGGGTCAAGTTGAAGGCCGAGTTCTTAAGCTTCTCATGATTTTTTTTCATTCAGGTACTTGTTGTGTTAAGTTTATTATTAGAGAAACAGGACGACAAGCATCAGAATGCACAGGGGAAAAAAAGTAACTGGTTGAGTTTATCATACCTGGAGCTAGGAAGCTTGAAAGCGCTGCTCAGCGACTAACTAACTACATCAGGTGACCAGATCAACTCTTGGCAGCACTAAAAGTGTTATTTTGCTTGTTGCATCTCTAGCCAATAAATATCACCACAGCGAAGCACACTGTGTCAAAAAGCGAAATGGCCCGTTATCTGGTGTCATCATGGATGTGCGTGTTGTTTCTGCCGCAGCCTTCAGCACCATCACCTGCCCGGCTTGTTTGCAAAAGCAGGCACTCCGCCAAAGTCGACTGCAGTGGTGAAAAAGCTCTAAAACCACAAACGCACAATGACATCAAAACGAGGCTGGCCAGGTATTCAAACAGCTGCGACGGTACCTGCTAATAGACGGTTTACTTTTCGTCAACATCATGCTCGGCTTCACAGCAGCCCGCCCGTGGGCGCGCGCGCGCTCATGGCTCCGCCATTTGTTTCCAATTGACCCGAGACACTTTGATATGACTGACGGACAAAGTATATAATCAGCGCGCGCTTGATGTTTTTCGATAACATGCCATCCGTGGAGGTTTAATGAAAGATATGAGCGTCGACTGCAGGCGGCTCTCGCTGGGAGGTCTGCGGCGGCGGGGCCGCCCCACCCCCTCGCCCCCACGCATCACTCAGTCCATGAACACGGGATGGCAAGACGCAGACGAGAACATATGACCGTCCGTGTCTTTTGAAGAAAAATTACACCCCAAGGACCCGGCTGTCATACACTGGAGCTGAGGGGCAGAGAGAGAAAAACACCCAGCCTATCCTGTTGCCTGCCCTGCACACGAATGTGAAATGTGTGTTCACGTGGGTGCTACCAAGGACCTGGGTAAGAAGGTGTGGGAAATACTGCACCACAGACCCCACTAGCATTGTCTGAGCCTCATCAGTGAGGTGCAGCTTGACTCCAGGGCACAAGTATTTCTTAAATGTATGTATTTATTGAGCAATAATAACTGCCCATTTCCAATACCCTGATTATATTATGCGCATCGTGTCCCTAGCGCAGCGGCCCCCACCAAAACGCTATCACTTAAAAGATAAAGTAAAAGAAGGGCTGCCTTACAAGGGGAGGAAGGGTAGGGAGCAAACTGGAAAAAACAACAGACTTTATACTGAAATCAATGCATTTTCCAGATGTGCTGCATCTGCGTGGCGGCGAGTGTATTGGAATAGACACAGCCCCCCATCAAGAGCTGGGCTAAGACCATGAAAGTCACTTCCCATATATACACGGAACACCTCCCAGCACAGGTAGGGGTCGAACCAGTGTGCCTAAACGTCGCAAATTCTTCATCTTACTTGGCACAACCTAAAAAAAAAATCACACCTGGATCTTCTGTGCACAAAATTAAAAACATCGGAAAAAACTACCACTCGAAAGCCTACGCAGAGTGAGACAAACGTGGGCAGTGCAATATCACAGTATACGGTTTCCTAATTATTTTTACAGTAACAATCTAAAGAAGGGTGCTTTTCAAAATGCATATATGAATAAACTACAGCTTAAAGTGTTGTCTTGATGCATCAGAAGTTGTTAAAAACCACTAAGGGAAGGTATCAGAAAGTACTTTCCAAATCTGGGCGTCTGCATAGTGGACATGCCAATAGGAGTTGCTTGTATGCGCACATCATTGGCCTAGGATTAGAACCTTCACATAGACACTGATGAAAGGCCACAAGAACCATGTAGTCTGGCCCACAGGGAAAGTGCAGTCTTCCAGGAGTCAGTGAAATCGTAGAACTGTCTCGAGTACGCCAATTATTTCAGGAAGATGCAGCTCATGGAAAAAGCTACACAAGTGGTTTTAAACCAGGATTGCTCCTTATTAAAAGACTTTTCTGGCACTATTTTGCAGTGTCACGCTGGGATGAATGTCAAGGTTGGCTTTCAGGGCTATGGAGACTCTCCACGTTCAGTAGCTCTACAAGTTAATGTACTAACAGTCCACCCTAGTAGGACCAGGACTTAGTGAGTAGCGAGGAGGCCTGCGATAAAGAGCAAGCACAGCCCAATGGTTTGTGGAAAAACGTCTCAAGCCGCATTGATTTCTACACAAGCAAAATCGTGTGGAGACAATGATTAATAACCTACCTGTAGTTTGCAGTTTCCTGCTTGTCCAGGTTTACGTCCCGGCATAGTTTTTGATCGCAAACTGGTGATGTTTAAAAAAAAAAAAAAAGTATTTCGTAAAAACCAAAAATACAACTAAAACCCCATGTCAGCACTTTGTATCATGCCGGAAACCACAATAATATACCTGGTAACCTCCCTGGATGAACCCCTCCAGACCTTCCCTCACAAGAAAAGGATATACTACATCTATGATGTACAAGAACAAATATACCCTTATTTCATCACCGATGGATCGAGAAGGCTCCTGTAGCTCTCCCACATTCACTGAATTTTTTCCCCACTTTCGGGGCATCACCTACCCTCATAGGCCTGGTGTTCTGCTGCCCTGCACCAATCCATATCCCTTTGCCACTGTTCTACACTCAGTGATTATGCCACCCCCCACATGCATACAATATTACGTTTTGTCACTGCGAATCCCAGAGCGGACAGGAGCAGTGGCGGAGGCTCCCAGGCAGCAGTAGTGTGTGTGTGTGTGTGTGTGTGTGTGAGATATCACCTGCTGCCATTCCTCCGGCCTGCCTTTTCCTTCAGGGTGAATAGGAAGCACTAAGCACCCAGGCTCCACTAAGCCAATCACAATGCTGCTGTCACCATGGCAGCAGCATTGTGATTGGTCTGAACGCAGTGGATCGGTGCTCAGACAGGGACAGTAAGTCTGGGCATATTCTCCAACCAGACAATACAATACAGCCTGTGGAGAACATGCAAAGTGCGCATTACTTTTTGGACTGCCCAAGCCGGCCGGCCGGCCAAACAGTCATGCGCACTTGAGTGCCACCAACCCTTCCCCCAGCTCTGCCCAGTCCAGCCCAGCCCCACAAAACTCCCTCAATACGTAAAAATAAAAATATAATAACATTACATTATTATCATTTTATTTTAGCTTTTTTGCAGTGCTGAAAAGCAGTGGGGCAAAGCTTCTCCACCTTAGCGGAGACGCTGCCCCTGGACAGGAGTCTGGGGAACTTGCCTAGATTTTCCTCTCCCCATATGTTCAAAAGGACCATTTTTACAGTGACCTCAGAGCCAAGACCCACTGCCTGTCCAAGATCCTCCTGAACCTCAGCCCAGAAGTCCCTCAACCTTGAACAGCCCCAAAGCGTGTGCAAGAAACCCAGTCCCCTGTAAACCACACCCTCTGATACATCTTTTGGAGGAAGCCCGTACCATCCTGTGCAGAAGTACCTTCGTGTAGTAGGATATGTGCAATAAGTGTAACTGCACTAGTTGAAAGCTCGTGCCATTGACCACCTCCCTGGGTTACCAAATCACTTCCTCCCACTCATCCTCCATAGCTCCCACATCCACCTCCCAGGCCTCTCGAAGTTTCACCAAGGAATAGGAGCGTTGTCCATCAGTTTACTATGAGAAAGGGAGATCGCACTCTTACCCATTGGTTCAATTAAGAGTCTATCATCTAGATGCGAGTCCTCTTCGATTGGCGTGTTTTGTTCCATATGGATCAGCAAGGTGTTCCGCAAATGATGGTAATGGAGGAACTCACCGGGTGCCATGTCATACTACTCTTGTAATGTTTTCCAGGCAACTAGCTCCCCCCCCATACATCACCCAGAGCGAAGATCCAGATAAACTCCCACCTAGAGAGCGCAAATTGGTAATGTTTACTCATGAGTACTAGTTGGTCCTAAAATTGGATGAGCAGTTTTCTCACAAGTTAATTTATAAACTGTTCCTCGCCATGTTAACATTAGATTGTAGATGGCAACTTTTGTCTCTTCAAAACAACGTAAAAGGAGCAGTAACCTGCAGATTTGAATGTGAAAATTCGACATGCAGAAAACTTTGCAGGAGAAAAACGTTTGAAAAGTATCCACTCACATGGAAGATATGCTATTGATACCCTGACATGACTTAGTTGCCCTGAAAATACTTCACGTTAATTGTATCTCGCTACAGCGCTTTAGGCAGCATTGGCAGTAACCGGTGGCCTAACAAGGTACAGGCCTAGTGCACATTTTCTCAACCTTCAAGTTCCTCAAGCATGCCTTCTGACTGAGGATGGGCTGCCAACCGTTTCCTTCACCCAACAAAGATAGGGGCCTAAGGTCAGCAAAGTACAGGAGAATGCAGCTCTCCCGGAAGGCAGCCAGCAGGGCAAATAAGGATCACGGGACACCAGTAGAACACAGGCAATCAGAAACAAAAGCAGCCTCGTTATTAATAACACTGGCAAAGCCGGAAGGTTATTTGTACGGCATGTTATTGGCTTTGCCAATGCCTTTTTATGTACTGGCTGGGGAACAAACATATAGAAAAGCATCTAATAAACAGGTGCTACTTAAAATATAAGAAGGCTTTCTTTTCTGAAGCATCCTTTTCTGATGCTTTTGTTGGCGCATGCTCACCACTGCTATGAATTAGTCCCACATGCGGCCCAACGGAGGTGGAAGGACAAACCAAAACAGCCAATCCAAGAACGATGAGATTGAAATGATTGTTTGGGCTGAGCCATGGGGTGATGGACCATTTCTCATGGCAATGGCTCAAGATTTCAGAGCAAAAGTAGGCAAGGGCTGAAAAAGGCTGACTCTCAAGGATTGTTAAAGTAGGCATATAAAACTATATTTTCACTATTATTGGTGCAAGTGCCATTAAATGTCAAACCTAAAAAAAGACAAATACAAGCGCAGATATGCTGGAAAAGATAGCATTAGTCTATATTATGTGACTGAATTTCGAGGAAGGACACTTGCATTACGTTTTCAGCTGAAACATCAGTGGGAAAAGTAATAGGGGCAGTAATCTTTTTTTTTTCTAAATAGAAAGAAAGCAACACTGCTCAAGAAGATTGATTGATAAATATAACAACAGGTCTTGTGGAAAGGATAATTTTTTTTTTTAAAGAATTCAAGATATCCTCGTGTTTCTTAAAGCCAAGGAGTCTGATATCACACCATCAGCAAAGAAAATGTGAATGACAAAACAATAGAGCAATGGATCAGGGGGCTTGTTGAAAATCTGTATAAGGAAATATATTATGTATATAACTGTAGTAAAAATGAAAGGTCTTGGCTAACGCCATAACTAAAAATAACTAGGATGGAAACATAATTGTAGCTAAATTATGCATGTAAGACTGGCCCCGAGTAAGTGACATCTGCACAAAACTGTCCAAATATAATCAAGCAAGAAAGTGCAATCTGTAAGTGGCTTACTAAGAATTAGGCGTGTTTCCATCATGTGAAATCGGTGCTGGCGATAGGGTCACTCTGTGCATTTAAATTCCTAATGCCTGATGAAGTGACGAAAGGACGTGGATTTTGAATGCCCAGAATACAAAGTAGATTAATTTACCCACTGAAAGCAATTTCGAAGTGGATGAAGGAAAAAAAAACAAACAGCAAATGCTTACTAGACCGCAAAGAAATACCATGTCAGCCCGAGGATGAGCCCATTACTAACTATCTGTCATCGCTTGTCCCCAGTGATAATGGTCAGATGCTGCTGATGAAAGAGTGACAGCACTGTCCGCCTCCCAAGCACACTCCATCTTACCCTGACATGGAGTTATGTGCACTCCCTAAAAGCGCTAAGTGACTGTTTAGACTGGAAGTCACTGAAAACCGTGACATGAGCTACATCCATCCAGGCAGTACAGAAAATTATCAAAAAGGGTCAGAGTTCAAACATTTGCTGGAATATCATCAGTTACTGTATCAAACATACAAATATGCCATGCAAGAATTTGAAAGGGGTACCACTGCAGTATCACCATGTTTTGGGCTCTTGCATCTGAAGTCTGGTGAGTTGGCTGACCAAGTCCTTTATGTTCCCAGTGGAGGCTCGCAACTCGCTCCCTACCCTTGCAACCCCTGAGTGGCACTAAAGTTAAGGTTCAGAGCAGCATCCCGGTGAAGGCTTGCAGAGCCGTTCAAGGCACGAAGAGGGCTCAAAGCAACTGCAGCTCCCTGAAATTACCATCAATATCTCGGTAATAGGAGTAAGAAAAAAGGTGTTAAAATATAGTGGACTCTGGTGCTCAATACGGAAAACAGTCTTCCAAAAGGAGTGATGGGCTACTACCAACTTTTCAAAAAGACCGAGACACCTTCAGGTGAAAAAGTTTGTGGAAAGCCTAGGCAATGTCAGAGACCAAGTTGTATCCGCTGGCGCTAGAAGTAGGAGGAACATAGGTAGTTTAGGTGGGCCCAGCTCTCCTTCCCAGCCATTACACATCTAAAATATTTCAGTTACATTGCTACAGAAAACGACGAAGTAGGGCACCAATTTAGCATGGATCCTGCTTCCATCGTTCACTTTAATTCTGACAATCTACTTGTTTGATCTAAACTTGTTAAATCTCTTAGCTCTACCCTCAGGAGTCCCAAGAAGAAAACAGATTTCAGGTGGCTCGCCTAGTCCTCAATGCCCCTCCAAGAACAGCATCTAAGCCCCTCCTAGACAAACTGCACTGGCTCTCGATTCGACAAAGGACAACATTTAAAATATGCTGTCTGATTCACAAGAGTGTAAATGGACAAGGCCCCACCTACCTGGAAAAGAAATTTACTACTTACATCCCCCCCAGATCGCTCAGATCCAGTAATAGCCATCTACTGGTAGTGCCTCGCGCCAAGAAGGCTAGGCACGGAGGCAGAGCCCTATCAATAGTGGGACCCACATTGTGGAACAGACTCCCTCTAACTCTCAGACTATGTTCTGAACATCTGAAATTCAGGAAACAACTTAAAACCCTGCTGTTTAAAAATGAGATCTAGTTCCAGCCTTACTCATTCCTCTGTGTATGTCAGCCGGCCCAAAAGCGCGGAGATACTCCAGCTGGAGTCGATTCTAGCGCTATAAAAACTCATAAATAAAATAAATAAATAAATAAATAAATATTTTGACTTGTTTGTTCACTCCCACTCCACACCGCCCAAAAATTCGAATAAAGAGAAAAGCCAGAAGAGCTGTCCACGTGGTTAAATTACATTTTAGGTTCTTCATTTGAAACATAATTATGCTCCTGTCAATGCACAAACATTCAGAAGAAATTAATTCAGCTGAAGGGTTCCACAGCAGCTAGTCACATCATAAGGTTTGAAACAAAATGTCACGCAAGTTGTAGGTCAGATTCACACCATACAAAACTGCACTAGTAGTAAACAGTGCAGAGGTAACAACTGTATTCTGGTTCGCTTAGAAACAGTACTTCACTCCCAGAACAACTGAATCAGGTAGAGTCGGAAGAAATTCTTTGTCTTTTGGATGAAATTATGACAGCTGTCTTCAGCAAAATCATACACCCCCAAGCAATGCTCAAGAACCAGGCGTTCTTTTTCAAAACAAAGTTCGCTGAGGTACATCCAGACACCGAGACAAAAAAACAACAAAAAAAACCAAAGGAACAAGGCCCCGGGACATGAGCTCTACTCAGCCAGGCAAGATTCACATACGTGGTCAAGACTCCTTTCTCTCATTCTCTACTTCTCTACAGGGCACGCTGTCCTATGTATAACAATAGCAAATATTGGCAGTCTGTCCCCGAGGATCCTTTTCAGCTATACTCTCCTGAGTAGAAGATGAGTCAACACCTCTCTTTACGAAACCTCTGGCAGTTCAAGAAGACATGGTAAACTATTGCCTCATCTCCAATAGGCCACTCCTGGATAACTGCTGCAAACAGCAGCAATGCAGCAGCTACAGTTCTACACACAGGCAAGCGGTGTTTCAGATTTCATATTATTGACAGTCCTTGGTGAACACAGACACAAGTAGAGCGGGAGTGTATTGGAGCTGTGGTCCTATAGGAGTGTGTACAGTGTACACACTCTACTTAGGCTGGACAGGACTTATGCCGGTCTTTGGCAGAAGTCCTGTATCCGCCAACACTCCCAAGACATCCCTGTATGTTTACCAGAGTTTGGAATCCTTGCCAGTGGCCTTCCAATTCTATGGTCCTTTCTCTCTGACAACTGCCAAAACTTTTTTTGCTGTAAGGCTTTAGCCCCCTCCATCTCCATCTTGCTGTAGGGTTGCCAATGGGATTACATGTGGCCATTTCTTTTAATGGTATATATTCACCTGCTTGCCTACCTATAAAGATACTAAGATATTATAGCACGACCGTACACAACTATGAAGAGTCTATGCACGCAATGCTGCTATTGAAACGTCCCCCAGCTCTGACTGCATTGCATTAACAGCTGGTTTAGGGAAAACTCTATTTATACTCAAATACACATTTTCGCCATTGTTTTGCGCTTATTTCCAACTTTGATTATGATGGCCAAGAACCTAGTTATCTTCAAGTTCAATGTGATTAAAGTCAACATCTACAATGGACCAAGTCTACACACTACACCTTACTTTTCAATGTTGGTACGACTACAATGTGGGTTTTCAAATTACGCCTCAAGGAAACAGCAGCAAAGTGTGATTGTTTGAGCCCTATATACCACTGCCAATCATGTCACTCCAGTTCTAGCTTCACTTAATAAGTTGCATGAACATGAGGGGGTTAATACTTGGCATTGTGCATTGCCCAAAAAACTGACTGAATTCGACATTGATTTCTTAACAGCAGTCTCATACCAGAGGCCTGTATTCATCAGAACACATGCATGTGGCGCTGCAAACACTGCAGTTCAGTAAAGTTGCCCGGGAGGCTACAGATTTACAGTTCTGGAAGCCTCTCTGTTGAACCCTCAGCATCTTAAAATTCGAAATAGTCCCCACCATAACGACTTGGGGAGGAAAACACATATCTTTACTAAATAACTGTTTTCTCCTCCAAACAAGAAACTGGTTGGCATTAGGTGGCCAAGGCAATGGTAACACAACACTTTACATCGATAAATTAACTTAAGAACAGTCAACAAATTAGCCTGCTTGGAAGCTATTAAACTCTCACACGTGGTGATCCCTGAAAGACCAAGTGAAGAACAATGTTGTTTCTATGAACGGCTCCATCCGATAGCCAAGCCACGGCTCAAAGAAGGTGTTCCATTATTCGGTCTTCAGGCAGAACTTGGAGCTGTGAGGGCTTCGTCCAAAAACCTAGGGGTACGGTTTCCGTTACGTATCGCACAGCTCTTCTAGCTCGCCCACCCACCTTCCTATTTCTTTTCCATTCTCTGATACAATACAATACACTATTGAACACACAAGGGATCTCAGGCCTTTACAAACCCCTTAGAGCGGAGGTACAAAAGTCTGAGTTTATACAGGGTTCTTGCAAAATAAGTGCTCTGCACACGTGTGACCTTTAAAGTGATGCGACTATGGGTTATGACATTATTAGGAGCTTTTTTTCTGCATTCGCAGGGCCTTTGCTCGGTGGAAATTGGTGCAGCCATATTTTTCACGGTTTCTTGATGTTGGGGTACAACTATTCAAAAGGGGCTGGGGGCCAACGTAAAGAATGTTTCTCGTACATCACATAATACAGCTTTCAACATATTAAAAAGAAAACGCATGGAAATACCATGCCTAACATTAAAGCAGCAGTTCTTTGGGGCATGAAACCTCAATTTCTTAAAGCTTGATTTTGTTTATCTGTGTTTATTTTCATTTACTTTCACCATTTTATAAAATGCATTGGACTTCGCAAGGGTATATCATAACACAGTAAAAGGGACCCCTAAAACATATTGTTTAATTTTTAGAACTTTTCTTCCTTCTTCTCCCCAAAGCTTCACGTTTTTTGTTTTCTCTTGCCATTTTCAAGTGGGGGCAAACGAGAGTGTTGACTGCAGGCATGCCCTTTCAATAACAAGGATTCTTTTTCTTTCTCACAGGGAATCAGTGAACGCCCAGTTCTCTGCTGCATCAAGGAAAGCTCCTCCTACGGTAATATCACTGCGACTCTTAACACAATAACATACAGCCAGTCTCCTAGCATTATAATAATGCAGATAAGAGGAGTTGCTATTCCGATCATATACTCTGCTGCCTTACAGCAAGATTTGCACTATACAAGTACCACATATATACATACTATTCCCAAACACGCGACACTCAGACATCGACTTCTGAAGAATAAACGTCTTAAGCAACCCTGCTAAATTCAAACGTGCTACCTTCAGAGTACAGATCGATCTGTGCTGCATGTGCATGATAGATTCGAAAAGCAAGGACAGAAACCAGGCTTTAGGCAAAAAGAAGGGACATTAAAGCCGTGATGTGACTTCTGAGCAGCATAGGAGCGGCTAATAATAATCTATCACAAGGTAAATTCCGAAGAAACCAGCAGACGAACAGCTGTTATAAAACCACTAATCAGCTTGTCCAGACACAATTCCAGAAAAACATCAAAAAACTGATATAAAAGGAGTAATAAAAACACAAAAAAGTAAGACTGCTAGAAATCCCAGATTCTGACGAGACATAATTCCGTTTATGGATTATCTCTATTTCAATTTGCAGACTAAGGTTGTACAATATATGTCCCGGTGACATGGAATGTGAGGGGGATGGATGCTGGCCTAACATATGCGGCTAACCCGTGCAGCACCACCCGGGCTTACAGCATGGCTGGCCGGCCCCTCCAGGCTAGTGCACACCGACTGTCACGCTGTTTGTGTTTCCCGTTTCATGTTGCTATCTGTATCACAGGCCCATTAGGAAGGGCCGGGCCTCGGGGCACCCTTGGCTTTGTGACGAGGTGGCTGACAAATTGAGGCTGTCACCTAAGATGTGGCCACCACGAGGAATTCCAGTCCAGGTGCCTCACCTTCTCCGGTAGCCGGAGGCCACGGGGTGCCCACACTCTGCAGGCCTCATTAGAAGGCCCGGACCCTAAGGCCAGCCCAAGGCGCAGCGTCGTCCATCACGCCCATGAGCCGTCACGAGCTGTTTGTCGTTCCCGCGCTGCTCCCCACGTCAAGCTGCCCAAAAGATAAGGCCTAAAGCAGAGGGCGTCATCAATCCCGGCCGGGCTGAGGGGCGAGCACAGGAAAAAACAAATGGCCGAGATCCGACCTTATCAAATTCAGATTGCTGACAGCATCAATTCCAACTGGGGAGCGGGTTTAGACAGCTAATCAGCCCGGGCCGAGCCCAAACCAGATTTGCTTGCCCTCGGTAAACAAATCTGTGAGATGCATCGATCCCCACACTTTGTCTTCCAACAGTATTTTAAAACAACACCTGGCGTGTTGGTTCAAGCATTCCATTACACGTTAGGCTTCAGCAAGTGAGAGGGTGCGAGGCTTAGCAACTCCGTCACCGCCATTTGTAGCCACTGGTGTTTGCGTCGAGCATGGTTGCAGCCGATGACAAGGCCTGGCCAAGTCAACAAAGGAGGGGGCTTTAGAGACCAGACGCACAGACTGGTGCCTCTGAAAAGTCAGGAGGGGAGAGGCACAGGTAGGTATGTCCGAAATGACGCTTTCTGCCCCAGCCCACTGAGCCTTGCCTTCAGACCGACCTGGAAGGACATCTGATGTCAGTTTTGTCTCTTGGTGTATGTCAATATATAGTGTTTTTCTGTTTAGTACATGTTTTTATTATACTTGTGCTAATAACATTTAATGTGAAATGTCAATTGATGTATTCGCTGTGCTTTTATGATTTTATTTTGAAATCGAATAAAGCTTATATTTACTTTACTTTACTTACTGTTTAGGTCGTGTTTACCGTTTATCTAATCTATTTGTTTGCATTTTGGCTATACTAAACCATTCCCAACAGGTGTAGGAGTTTGCAGTGTGCATGCTCTGTAGACATTTTCCCCGTTTGGGTTTTTTAAAGATGTTATAAAGAGACCACTCCACAGAACAGGGAGCTGGGACTGCAGCGAGGAATCCGAGGTTAGATGGAGTATCCACCAGAAAGAATGTTACTGAAGGTAAGTAACTTGTACTTCTCATGGACACTTCTAACCGCAGATTCCTCACCTTAGAATAGATAAAGCAGTGCCTCTCCAAGTGGAGGGCTCTGGTGAGGACTCAGCCCAAAATGCCTTGCAAGAATTAGTGGGCAGAATGCCTTTCCCGCCATACCTGGCAGGCAGTAGTGCTTCGTAAACATATGCAGTCACATCTATGTCGCAGACTAGTAGATGTTAAGGGCGGACACTCCACTAGCCCATGCCGGGGTAACAGCCTTAGCCCTGGTAGAATGGGCTCTCGGATCGTCCGGGGCCTGCTTCTTGGCCACTGTGTAGTAGATATTGATGCAGATGATCCATCTCAACAGGGTTCGCTTTTGCACTTATACCATCTATACCGGATCGGAGTCAGGATGCATGAGGACCAGCTGTGCTTTCGTAATCTCACAGGGCAGCATCCGAACAAGCCGAAGACAATTTGCTGCCAGACATCTGTATCAGTACCAGATCTTCTTCCGCTGTTGATGTGCGACATGGAAGGGACTGTAACTGGTCTTGAAGCCAGAGTGGTACTTGTACAGTATGGGGCTGAAATAGGTCTCCAGGGGTCAGACAGCACCAAGGACGGATCCACCGTCGCTAACAACTGAGAATCCTTTGGGCCCAAAAGAACACCAAAGGGAACCGGAAGTGCACCAAAAATCTGCAGTATGACCTCCTTGAAGCATTCAATCTACTGCAGGATTGCCAATGGCCCGGAAACTCAGTTAACTCGGTGCTCACCGGGATCAGCTGGGGAATCGTCTATTCAAATGGAGATATCGAAGGTGAAATACTTACACATGGTAACTTTGCGCTTTTCTCTTTAGGTTCCAGGTGGCAGGATGGGTTGAATCTCGCTTTTTATGTTTGTGCTTGCACTTCAATTTTGCCTTACAGGAGGATTTGAGCACGAGGATGACCACTTGCGGGAACAGTCTCTATAGTGGGTACAAGTTTGCGGCTGAAACTTGGAGTGGGACTTAAGTGAAGGTTACAACTACCTTTTGTGTTAGGCGACATATAGCTTTGCCTCCCGGTCTTGGATTGCCTTCAGGTGCATGAGATCACATTTATCACGTAACTTTGAGTCGTGGCCTTATCCCAGATATACACCTCTTCCAGTTGGTGATCGACTAATGTTTTCTGCAGTTGAGACATGGTTTGAAACCTGTAGTTTTGGGTGGAGACATGGTTCTCTAGCACACTGGAATTTGTATCTATTATCGCTGGGTGAGACAACAATATATACACCCGCTGTTAAAAGGGATGGGCTTTGTCCAAGCAAGACCTGCTTTACTATACTTTTTTGGATATTATATCTTGCTATTACTGGCTTTGTTTTCTATGATCTTAATTAATCAAATAAAGAATAACTGACTGACTTGTGGTTAGAAGTCATCAGAAGGCCATCAATATTGGGAGCTGAGCTCCAGATCCACGTCGGAAGGCACGTAAAGAAAGGAATGGACGTCTGCTCCATTCCATCCTTTTTGTGGCAGTATGTAGCCAACGCGGAGCCACAGGAGCACTGCCAAGAACAGTTACCAGATGCAGTCTGCCATCTGGGAAGTATTCTAATTGGAGGAATCCACGGGTTGGAAGTATTCAGTATTCATATCAGATCACACCATGCATGCATCACCTCAGTTGCACAATGAAGGAATTCACCTTCTGTTGGTTTCGTTTGCAGTCTTTGCGCAATCCAAAGTTCAAAATCACTCAAAACAGTCAACAGTAGTGTGGGAAATTGTGTAACCTGATTTCCTCAAAGAGGACATGTAGGAGGTTAGGAATAAGAGGCAGCCAGGAAACAATTGGGGCTGGAGATTGATCATTCCCAAGAGTGTACATAAGTTATCCCACAGTGTGATCAACTAAAGCACCCAAGCAGGACTTCATCAACTCCCTACATGGGTACAACATTTAGAAAGGGAATGATCTGTTTACAATTGCAGTAAAGCTTTTGTTAATATTGCAAATATAATTTTTATCATGCACAAATCAACCCCGGGAAGGGTATCTCGGCGCAAAGCAAACACACAGGGAAAAGCAGAAACTGATCACTGTCTTGAATAATCTTCTAAATTTGAGAAGTTCAGTTCACATTTGGAAATGAAGGGATGACCTATTCCAATACAAAGGGGCTAGTTAAGAGAAAGATCTGCCTCGTGTACGGGTCCTTCTGACATGTGGTTTGTCAGTAGAGTTTTATCACTGTTCAAAGAAGTCTAGGAGGGTGATAAAAGGTGAGGTTAGAAGATGTGTAGCTAGGACCTTTCCCTATTAGGGAATCATTGGTAATCTAAAGCAGCCATAACAAGATCAAGGTACAAGGACACCACAAACGTGGAGGGAGAGCAGGTGTCTTGTGTGTGACAATTAAAATCAAGAATGAACCTCGTTCAGAATAAATGGTTCTCGCAGGCAATAACGGTAGTTTGGCGACGCACACACAAGGGCCTGTTCTCTCTTGCAACCAACATGCCTTACATGGGCCTATAAATGGGTAATGCAAGTACTGTAAGAGCAGTTAATCAACAGAGCTTCGATACACAACCTGCAGCTCAGTAATAATAACAAGCATTTGCAATGCAATAGGTCTCGCATTAGGAAAGTTTGAGCTATTGGTATTGTAAATGGCAAAGTTTTTATTTATGTTTTTTTTTTTAAATACCTAAATTAATAGCTTTGTCATTTACAATGCCAATAGTTATAACTTTCGCAAATGTGATACCTATACCATTTGTAATGCAATATGTTTTGTATTTACATGACTTAGATGTATTGATATTACAAATAACAATGGCGTTTAATTTTTTTAAATAACTAATACTTAAATAAAAGTTATTGTAATTTATAATGGCAATAGCTTAAACTTTTCTAAAGAACTTTTGTGAAATTATGTTCAGTGTATCAGAGAGCGCAATAATACGAGATCAGTGTGAGATCCTGAACACACCTGCTGCCAAGATGGATACCGCCCAGGCTCTCTGTGACTCCATCCACAAATGTGTGAGGGGGGTCTCAGTGTGGGGAGCTCTAACCAGCTGAGGACAACCAGCAACAAGACTGGGCTAGTACCAGATATTCGGTCTCTCACACCATGTCCTATTCCCACAAAAACCTTACATTTAGATTTAATCTGAGGGTGGGAACGGGGGTGCTCTTTCATTGTGCCTGGGCCAACCCTCAGTCTTTTTGCTGAGAAGAATTTGGGAGGTCTTGTCCTTTTTTAAAGCTTTGACAATCTAGCTCTTCACTGGGACCCCTTCTGGGGTGCCCCAGCATTTTACATAAAAGTAATGACATAACTTGGGGTTGCAACATCACTCACAGTTGTCAGAGCTTGGAGATTCCCTCCAAGTGGTTATTACAACTGCATTTGTTTATACATAATATACAACATAGCCACATTCTGTTTACACTGCTTAAGTGTCTAAGCTCTCGTTTCTGTAGCAGGATGAGAACTCAAGCTCAAACATGACAGCAAAAAGTAGGTACTTCAAAAGCCGAACATGTGGACTTCTAAAACAAGCATATCGTAGCGCATTAATAAGATACAATCCACAGTCATCTAGAAACATCCTCAAACTGAGTCTCGGCTGTCCATGCATACGAACTATTGATTCTTCCAACTCTCAGATTTTGGGGCGCCTCCGGAGAGGCTTCAATAGGTTAAACTACCAACCTGCGGGCACCAATATGTAAATTTCTTAACCTCTATTAATAATTCACAACATTTTCTCCACACGCCCTTAAATATGAGGCTGATACTAACCTCGGGGCCAAGCATGACAGCAGGATCTGTGATTGTTGACATAACTTAAGCGCGTGCTGCAGTCGCGCCGCCGGCCTGCGACCAGGAAGTCAGGCAGGCCGGGCGGGACAACCGGAAACAGGAAGTAGGAGGGCGGGAGCCTACCCCGCCTCCCACGGAAGAGCCGCGATTGTTTGGAGCACCGGAGCAGGCAGGAGCCTACCCTGCGCCCCGGTGCCGAAGAAGGGAGGAAGAGTCCTGCTGCCGGTGAGAGCCGCTGCACCAAGGAAGCCGGTGAGTGGGGCTTGGCCTTGTTGCTGGGCTGCGAGGGCGGGGGGCATGTGTGTGTGCGCGCGCGCGCGGCGGCGGGCTGTGTGTGAGCGTGCGTGCGTGTGTGTATGTGTCTTGGAGTCTGTGTGTATGCGTGTGTGTGTGTGACTGTGGGGGGGGGGAAGGGGGTTGCCTGTCTGGGTGCCTGCGTGTCTGTGTAAGTGTAAGTGCGTGTGCGCGTGTGTGTGTGTCTGTGTGCATGCATGCGCGTTAGGCGGACTGGCTGGGAGTATGGGAGGGAAGTGCACGGCGCGGCGCAGGACGGAACGTGCGCGTTCGCGCACACAAATCCAGGGAAAAAGCTCGTAACACCCTCTTGTCCTCCTTCCCTCGAGACAGGCAACATTAGGTCTCCAGCTGGACACCTGCATCCTTCGGATGCAGTTTACCAGCTCGACCTAAAAACTAGGAGGCAACCTCAACCTTGGTAATTGTAATTGTATATGTATTCATATAGTGCTTACGATCCCTGATGAGGCATCGACATGCTTTTTTGGTGAGTAGCATGCTACTCCGGAACCCAAGTTTAGTCATTAGTAAAAGTCAAGTCAAGTCATAAAATTTATATAGCGCACTACATACCCAGAGGGTTTCAAGGCGCTTAGGAAGGGGAGGAGGATTACTTGTCAAATATCCACGTTTTAAGCTGCTTTCTGAACGCTAGGTGGTTCTGGGTGAGGCGAAGGTAAGCGGGGAGTGAGTTCCATGTTTTAGCAGCCAGGTATGAAAAGGATCTGCCTCCCATGGTGGTCTTGTTGATGCGAGGTACAGTGGCGAGGGCTTGGTTGGAAGAACGTAGTTGGCGGGAGGGGGTGTAGAAGGACAATCGTGAGTTGAGGCAATCTGGTCCAATGTCGTAGAGTGATTTGTGTGCGTGGGTAAGCAGTCGGAAAGTGATCCTCTTATTGACGGGTAGCCAGTGGAGGTCTTTAAGGTGACCAGAGATGTGTTCGTTGCGTGGGATGTCTAATATGAGCCTGGCTGAGGCGTTTTGGATTCGTTGGAGTTTCTTCTGGAGTTTTGCGGTAGTGCCCGCGTAGAGGGTGTTACCGTAGTCCAGTCGGCTCGTGACCAGAGCGTGGGTGATTGTTTTCCTTGTTTCGGAGGGGATCCAGCGAAATGTTTTTCTGAGCATGCGAAGAATGTTGAAGCAGGAAGAGGATACGGCGCTGACTTGTCTGTTCATTGAGAGTGAAGAATCCAGGATGACGCCAAGGTTCCGTGCGTGGTCTGTCGGGATGGGTGCTTTTCCGAGGGCTTCCGGCCACCAAGAGTCGTCCCATGCGGAGGGGGAGGTACCTAGGATGAGGACTTCTGTTTTATCTGAGTTCAGTTTCAGACGGCTGTGTTTCATCCATTCAGCAACTTCTTTCATTCCTTCGTGTAGGTTAGTTTTGGCGGTGCTGGGGTCATTGGTGAGAGAAAGGATCAGTTGAGTGTCGTCCGCGTAAGAGATGATGTTGAGGTTGTGTTGGCGTGCGATGGTCGCGAGGGGGCTCATGTATACGTTGAAGAGGGTGGGACTGAGTGATGATCCTTGAGGTACGCCGCAGATGACTTCAGAGGCCTCGGACTTGAATGGAGGAAGGCGGACTCTCTGGGTTCTTCCGGTGAGGAACGAGGTGATCCATTCAAGTGCTTTTCCTTGGATTCCGATGTTATTGAGGCGTTGTAGAAGGGTGTTGTGGCAGACTGTGTCGAATGCTGCAGAGAGGTCGAGGAGGATGAGGGCGACTGTGTCTCCATTGTCCAGTAGAGTTCGAATGTCGTCTGTTGCTGCGATGAGGGCGGTCTCAGTGCTGTGTTTTGCTCGGAAGCCAGATTGTGAGGAGTCGAGGGATTTGTTGGCTTCGAGGAAGGCGGCGAGCTGGTTGTTGACGGCTTTCTCGATGACTTTGGCCGGGAATGGAAGAAGCGAGATGGGGCGGTAATTTTTGAGTTCGGTGGGGTCCGCTGTTGGTTTTTTCAGAAGGGCGGTGAGTTCAGCGTGTTTCCAGTCTTCTGGGAAGGTGGCGGAGTTGAAGGAGCAGTTGATGATGTCTCGGAGGTGCGGTGCTATGACGGAGTCTGCTTTGTTGAAGATGTGGTGAGGGCATGGGTCTGTGGGGGATCCTGAGTGGATGGAATTCATCAGGCGGATGGTGTCCTCAGTGGAGATTGGGTTCCAGGCGTTAAGGGTGTTCACGGGGGGAAGATGGTCAGCAGATGGTAGGGTGGGTTGGTTTTCGGGTTGGTTGTCAAAGCTGTTGTGGATGTCTGCAATCTTGTTGTGGAAGAAAGAGGCTAGGGAGTCGCAGAGGGTTTGAGAGGGGGTGATGTCCTTGGAGTTGGCCGAGGGATTGGAAAATTCCTTGACGATGTTGAAAAGTTCCTTGCTGTTGTGGGCGTTGTTGTCAAGTCGATCCTTGAATGTTGTTTTTTTGGCTTTTCGGATCAGTTGGTGGTGAGTGCGGGTGGCGTTTTTGAAGGCGTCCTTGGTGCTGGTGGTTGGGTCTTTTTTCCAGGCCTTTTCAAGGGAGCGGCAGAGTTTCTTGGACTTCTTGAGATCATCGTTGAACCATGAGGCTTTCTTGCTGCCAGGTTTGCTTTGACGTTTTTTCAGTGGAGCTAAGGTGTCAGCGGTGTTGGATAACCATAGGGTGAGGTTGGCGGCGGCTTCGTTGGCGTTAGAAGAGAGGGCTGGGGAGTTTCGAAGGAGCGATGCGGAGATTTGGTCCGTGGTGATTTTGTTCCAGTTTCTTTGCAGGGTAGGTTGGGAGTGGTTGATGGGTTTTGGCTTGTTGTAGGTGAAGTGAACGCAGCTGTGGTCAGTCCAGAGGAGATCCGTAGTGTGGCTGAAGGAGACATGATTGCTGGATGTGAAGATGGGGTCGAGTGTGTGACCTGCGATGTGGGTGGGGGAAGTGACTAGTTGTTTAAGTCCGAGGTTGGCGAGGTTGTCCAAGAGGGTGGTGGTGTTGCGGTCGTTGTTCTTTTCAAGGTGAAAGTTGAGGTCTCCCAGAAGAATGTAGTCTTTGGAGGGGAGCACGTGTGGAGTGATGAAGTCCGTGATGTCTTCACTGAATTTTGCGCGGGGTCCTGGTGGTCTGTAGAGGAGAGTGCCTCTGAGTGTGGTTTTGGGGTCGATGTGGATCTGGAAGTGAAGGTGTTCGGAGTTGGTGAGGTTGGCGTCGGAGCTGGTTGAGATGCGGATAGATTTCTTATGGACGATAGCGATTCCTCCTCCTGTTTGGCTGGTGCGGTCTTTGCGGGTGATCTTATAGTCTTCAGGGATGGCAATGGTGAGGTCTGGTGCGGAGGAAGCATTCATCCATGTTTCCGTAAGGAAGGCGATGTCCGGCGAAATGGTGTCTAGTAGATTCCATAGGTCAATGGCGTGTCTGTGGACTGATCGGGTGTTGAGAAGGATGCATTGTAGGTGATTGGGGTCGGGGATCTGTGGTGTGGTCGTAGCGGAGATGTTGACGGTGCCGATGAATTTGCAGGAGTAGCAAGAGAAAGGTCCATGGGTGTGTCCAGGAGCGGCTTGGACGCAGTTGGGGTCGCGACCGGGGTCAAGGGCTAGGAGGGTGGCGGCATCGTAGGTAATGCGGGAGGGCTGGGCAGCGCGAGGGACAGGGGGTCTGGCACTGGGCGCGGTCTAGGCGCGGACGGGCGTAGACGGGCTTACCTTTGGCGCACCTTCGGCGAGGCCGTAGCGCGTGGACGCTGCGCGTGGGGGCATTGGCCATAAATGGATGGTGGAGGGGGCGGAGCGTGGGAGGGTCAGCAGCTGGGAGGCGGTAGCGGGGAGGAGGGGCAGGGAAAACAACAACAGCAAACAAAATGGAGTTCAGAGGGGAGGCGAGGCAGGGTCTTGTGTGTGCTGGTAGCCAAATAAAGAATCTTTGGCTTTGTACCCCCCTGTGAGTGCTGTTTCTAATTTCGCAGGACTGCGTATTGGATTTTGTAGCAGGAATCTATTGGATGGGCACACCCCCACCTAAGGGAGCACCCGCTCGTGAGTGCAGCAGGCTGGTGTATCGTTGGGAGCAAATATATATATATATATATATATATATATATATATATATATATATATATATATATATATATATATATATATATGTCCCTTTCTTGGAAACGCACTCGCAAAGGTTGGTGTCACAATCCTTTATTAGGAACAAACATCTCCCAACGCTGTAGGGATTACAGCATGTCGAAAAGCCTTACGCGTTTCAAAGCAGATTGCTTCTTCCTCAGAGGCTCGACTGATGCAATATATATATATATATATATCCATATTTACCTTGAAGTGGCAATATTTACATGATCTGCTGTGCACATTTATCTTTATATTAAACCAGTCTCAAGTATTTCAATTTAAAAGTCAAGTTGGTGCAGACTTTCCTTGCTAGAAGGCTCTCTGAAATTGTTAGCTCTTAGGCACAGGGTGTCATCTTGGGCACCTTGTAACAAGGACTCCTGCAACAGGATCACTTCTCTTGGGCACACAGTCTCAAGGTGCCCTGTAACAGGCACCTAGGCACAAGATGTCCTTCAACAAGATCACTTCCTATGAGCATGCAGGCACGAGTTGCCCTGTAACAGGATCGCTTTCTTTGGGCACCTAGGCACAAGATGTCCTGTAACGGGATCACTCATCTGAGGCACCTAGGCACAAGGTGTCCTGTAACAGGATCAATCATCTTGGGCACCTAAACAAAAGTGGTCTCTAGACTCTCGGTGTTCTGTAATAGGACCCCTCATCTTTTGCACCTAGAGACACAGCGTCTCAATAGGAAAATCGCTCATCTTGGGCACCTAGGCACAAGATGTCCTGTAACAGGATCCCTTCACTTGGGCACACAGGCACCAAGTGTCCTATGATGGGTTGTTTGTCTTCGGGACCTTTGGTACAAGGTGTCTACTTTAAAACCAGTTGTCTTGAACACATAGGCACGAGGTGTACTCTAATGAGATCGCTCATCTTAGGCACCTGGGCAGAAGCTGTCCTGTAATGGCACCACTTACCTTTAGCATCTAAGTACAAGGTGCCCTGTAATGTGATCACTCATCTTGAGCACCTAGGCACAAGGTGTCCGGTAATGGAATCGCTCGCCGTGGACACGTAGGTATAATGTGCCCTGTAACTGGATCACTCATCTTTTGCACCCAGGTACAATTTGTCCCCAAGCACTGTAACGGGACCCCTCACCTTTGGCAGGTAGACACACAGTGTCTTATAATAGGATTGATCATTGTAGGAGAGTAGGGTCTGCAATCCTATGATCACCCAGATTTTTGCTTTTTGCTGCACTGGTTTACGACTTTCCCTGGCTGTGGGCCTGCTAATCAGACCCACAGCCTAGCTGTTCTCTCTATCCAAATTGTACTCAGGTACTGAATTGGCACTGGGCCCTCTCCAAGTCCCTGTACCCAGGGCTGAGGTGCACCCAGAAGTCTCCCAGGGGCTGAAGCATGTATTATGCCACCCCTGGATTGACTAACTAAAACTGACACAACTGGCTGCACGACAGCTGGGGCAAGGTGGTGTACTCACCCTTTGCTTTAGATATAGTATACCTATATCTAACCCTAAAATGGACACACAGATCTCCTATCAGTCACTCCTATGGCAGGCCTTAACAATCCTGAAGGCAGAGTGCTTGGAATCGTGTGAGATGGTGCTCTGGCATGAGCTGAGCCTGTCTGCGGCTTTCGGGATCTATCCCTTAGCCGTTTCCATGATATCGCATACCATATACTCTTAAGTGCATTATAATCCTCGCGGTTAAATGCCAACTCTGGTCTCGCTTTATCAAAACATGTCGAGTAAGGTGTCATACGAATTGGAATACTAACCCCTCGCCAATTCTGGCGACGGGGTTAGCATTCCACCCTTCTAGAGGGACACGACATGCATGTAACCCCTAAACCCGGTTAAAGTCAAACAGAGCCTCAGCTCCACAAAATGGATGCTGCCACCGAGACACAAGTCTGCCCTCCTGCTGCTGGGAGTCCTCCCAGAGCAGGAGATAAGGACAAAGGGTTTCCTGCCAGGGGCGGTGCCAGCACCGTCCCAGACAGGGTTTTGTGTATTGTAGGTAGGCAGGGCTTCAGAGGAAGGTGACTGCACGTGGCACCCCGGTGCTCACTGTGCATAGGCTGGCTTAAACCAGTTCCAGGGACACTCCAGACCCTGTGCTGGGGAAAAGCCCGCCAAGGAAGTGGGTGTAACCACCCCCCTCCTGGTCCCACCCCTAGGGCAGGACTTAGTCGCGTGCCAGCCCCCTTTTCCAAGATAAAGGTAGAGACTGGCCCCCTTCCAAATCAGATCATCTTTGGAATCAAGATACCACTTTCCACGAAAGGACTTCACGATTTCCTCCTCAAGATTCTCCCTTGTGGCTAAGGAGTAGTCACCCTGCATCCGCAGGCACCATCCAAGAACACTGCGGTCTGCTGCACGTCCTTCCTCCGGAATCCGACTGCCCAGCTCGACGAGACCCGGCTTCCCTGGCACCTCTGACCTCTACCCACCTCTACAGCACAGCTGAGAACCGTGGGTGCGACGAGACCTCGAGGGACCGGCCATCGCCAAGACTTCACGACTTCTGCACAGCAAGCCCACCGAGTAATTTCCTGGTGAGTGCTTTGGGGTCCGAGAAGCCCCCACCCTGAGCAGCTCCAGCACCGAAGAGCAGCCCCCCAGCATCTCCACGATCGGCGTGGGGCCCTTCTGCTTTCTGCTGCTCACCGCGTTGTTTGGCTACTAGCCCGCTGGCTTGTGGCCTTCCGAACGACGCCCGACGACAACACTGCTGCTGGTCTGGTTGCTCCAGACTGGCCCTTGCTTCCCTCCATCGGAGAAGTACCCTGGACCCTCCTGGTCCGGCTAAGACGCCATTTTAGGTCCACCGCGTGGGCCTTGCATTTGCCAAGGCTTGTTGCCCAATCCTGGGTCCAGAAGAAGACTCAAGAAGGCCAGTCAAAAAGGTGGTGCCAGTACTGTAAAAGTAAATCTCACTGGTTTAGTGAGTGCACCAAAAGAGGAGGACAAACTCCTGCCACTACAGCCCCTAAGGCAACTGCACCCCCTAGTACAGTCAGTAGTGGTAGTGTACCTCCCAAGGCATTAGTT
Source organism: Lissotriton helveticus (assembly GCF_964261635.1). Lineage (NCBI taxonomy): Eukaryota > Metazoa > Chordata > Amphibia > Caudata > Salamandridae > Lissotriton > Lissotriton helveticus. The sequence goes on from NC_136068.1 coordinate 1,374,750,791, forward strand.
GGGTTAACCTTGGGTACTGAGGGGTCTGACAACTTAGTTGGCACACTCACTCAGGCTGTCCTTGTCTGTACAGGGGATATGGATATGTCCCCTGAAATAAGTCCCAATACTTTGGGCAAATACAGGCAGACACCTTTAATAAATGGCAAAATGGCTCAGGCCTATAGGGACACTTGTGCCAGTGTCACCATGGTGACACCTAACTTTGTGGACCCTGGACAGATCATGCCAGGTACTGATTTCCTGGTGACCAATGCCAGCAATGTCACTACTAGTCATAGTGTGGCAATTGTGGCTTTCTCCTGGGGTGGAGTGAAGGGACAAAAGAAAGTTGTAGTCAGTTCAGACCTCCCAGTTGATTGTTTGTTGGGCAATGATTTGGAGTCATCACAATGGTCAGAAGTGGAGCAGAGGACTCACATGGAGATGTTAGGCTTGCCAGCACATGTGCTTGCTGTGACTAGGTCACAGGCCAGAAGATGCCCCACTGAACAGGTGCTGGATCCTGAAATTATGGACGAGACACCTTCCAAGAAGAAGAGCAGTAAGGGTAAGGCTTTGCCTTCCCCCTTGCCCCAGGTTGAGGATCAAGTCTCTGAGGAGGCTGATCTGGAAGAGCTGAGGGAAACTGAGCCTAAAGAGCTTGAACTTGATCAAGTTGAGTTTCTGGGCTCAGGGGGACCCTCCAGAGCAGACCTGGGGAAGGAACAGTTGAGCTGCCCTTCCCTTGAACCCCTCAGACAGCAGGCTGCTGCTGAGGCTGCAGGGAATGCCACAGGTGCCCACAAGGTATACTGGGAAGATGGACTCCTGTACTCTGAGTCAAGAGACCCCAAGCCTGGTGCAACCAGGAGGCTGGTCATCCCCTTGTCTCTGAGAGGTTTCCTTCTCACCTTGGCCCATGAAATTCCCCTTGCAGGTCATTTAGGTCAGACAAAGACTTGGGACAGGCTTGTCTCACACTTTCACTGGCCCCATATGAATGAGAATACCAAGGAGTTTTGTCGCTCCTGTGTCACTTGCCAAGCCAGTGGTAAGTCAGGTGGCACAACAAAGGCCCCCCTCATACCACTACCTGTGGTGGGGGTTCCCTTTGAAAGAGTGGGGATTGACATTGTTGGTCCAATGGAACCCCAGACAGCATCAGGGCACAAGTTTATACTGGTGGTGGTGGACCATGCCACCAGGTATCCTGAAGCTATTCCCCTGAGGACCACCACAGCTCCTGTGGTGGCAAGAGCCCTAGTTGGAGTGTTCTCCAGAGTGGGTTTTCCAAAGGAGGTCGTTTCTGACAGAGGTACAAACTTCATGTCAGGATATCTGACTGCCATGTGGAAAGAGTGTGGTGTGAACTACAAGTTCACCACACCCTATCATCCACAATGCAATGGGCTTGTTGAGAGATTCAACAGGACCCTGAAAGGGATGATTCATGGACTACCTGAAACTCTTAGGAGAAGATGGGATGTCCTGATCCCCTGCCTCTTGTTTGCTTACAGAGAGGTCCCACAGAAGGGGGTTGGCTACAGCCCTTTTGAGCTTCTGTATGGGCATCCTGTAAGAGGACCCCTGTGTTTGGTGAAGGAAGGATGGGAGAGACCTCTCAAAAAGCCTGCAACCAACATAGTGGACTATGTACTTGGTCTCCGCTCCAGGATGGCTTAGTATATGGAAAAGGCATCCAAAAACCTTGAGGCCAGCCAAGAACTTCAAAAAGCTTGGCATGACCAAAAGGCTGTTCTGACTGTGTACCAGCCAGGACAGAAGGTGTGGGTGCTGAAGCCAGTGGCCCCAGCAGCTCTGAAAGACAAATGGTCTGGGCCCCACACCATCATTGAGCAAAAGGGAGAGGTTACCTACTTGGTGGACCTTGGAACTCCCAGGAGCCCTCTCAGAGTGCTCCATGTTAACAGGCTCAAGGCATATGTTGACAGGAAGGACATGAGCTTGCTCATGGCCACAGATGAGGGACAGGAGGAAGAGAGTGACCCTCTCCCAGACCTGCTAACTCAGAATCCTGATGATGGATCAGTTGATGGTGTTGTCTTTTGTGGCAGCCTCACTGAACATCAGCAACAGGATTGCAGACAAGTTCTGCAATCCTTCAGACATATGTTCTCTCTGACACCCAGCCAAACTGATTGGTGTACCCATGATGTTGACACTGGAGACAGTCTGCCTGTCAAGAGTAAAATCTACAGACAGCCTGATCATGTTAGAGACTGCATCAAAACTGAAGTGCAGAAAATGTTGGAACTGGGAGTCATTGAGCCCTCAGATAGCCCTTGGGCTAGCCCAGTAGTTCTAGTGCCAAAGCCTCACACCCAGGGTGGTAAGAGAGAGATGAGGTTTTGCGTAGACTACAGAGGCCTCAATGCAGTCACTAAGACTGATGCCCACCCAATACCAAGAGCAGATGAACTTATAGATAGATTGGCTTCTGCCAACTTCTTAAGTACATTTGATTTGACAGCTGGGTATTGGCAAATCAGGTTAGCTGAGGAAGCCAAACCCAAGACAGCATTTTCTACCCCTGGAGGGCATTATCAATTTGTGGTAATGCCCTTTGGATTGAAAAATGCACCTGCCACCTTCCAAAGGTTGGTGAATCAAGTCCTCACTGGGCTGGATGACTTCTGTGCAGCATATCTGGACGATATTGCTGTCTTTAGCTCCACCTGGGAGGATCACCTGGTCCACCTGAGGAAAGTGTTAGAGGCTCTGCAAAAGGCAGGCCTCACTATCAAGGCCACAAAGTGCCAGATAGGGCAGACACAGGTTGTATACCTGGGCCACCTTGTAGGTGGAGGCCAGGTTCAGCCACTGGAGAGTAAGATACAGGCCATCAAGGACTGGACTCCTCCAATCACCCAGACTCAAGTTCGAGCTTTCTTGGGCCTGACTGGGTACTATAGGAAGTTTGTCAGAAATTATGGGTCCATAGTGACCCCTCTTAATGACCTGACAAGCAAAAAGATGCCAAAGAAAGTTCAGTGGACAGCAAGCTGTCAGAAAGCATTCAATGACCTAAAGCAGGCCATGTGCACAGCACCTATCCTAAAGAGTCCAGATTACTCCAAGCCATTCATTGTCCAAACAGATGCTTCTGAGTTGGGTGTGGGGGCTGTTCTGTCTCAACTGAATTTTGATGGTAATGATCAGCCTATTGCTTTCATTAGTAGAAGGTTGACACCCAGAGAGAAAAATTGGTCAGCTATTGAGAGGGAGGCCTTTGCTGTGGTCTGGGCCCTGAAGAAGCTGAGGGCCTACTTGTTTGGCACTCACTTCACCATTCAGACAGACCATAAGCCCCTCTTGTGGCTAAATCAGATGAAGGGTGAAAACCCCAAACTGCTTAGGTGGTCCATTTCCCTACAGGGGATGGATTTTACAGTGGAGCATAGACCTGGTACTGATCACAGCAATGCTGATGGGCTCTCCAGGTATTTCCACTTAGAGCAAGAAGACTCACCTGGTCAAGGTTAGTTTATTGTCCCAAAGTTTGGGGGGGGTCATGTAGGAGAGTAGGGTCTGCAATCCTATGATCACCCAGATTTTTGCTTTTTGCTGCACTGGTTTACGACTTTCCCTGGCTGTGGGCCTGCTAATCAGACCCACAGCCTAGCTGTTCTCTCTATCCAAATTGTACTCAGGTACTGAATTGGCACTGGGCCCTCTCCAAGTCCCTGTACCCAGGGCTGAGGTGCACCCAGAAGTCTCCCAGGGGCTGAAGCATGTATTATGCCACCCCTGGATTGACTAACTAAAACTGACACAACTGGCTGCACGACAGCTGGGGCAAGGTGGTGTACTCACCCTTTGCTTTAGATATAGTATACCTATATCTAACCCTAAAATGGACACACAGATCTCCTATCAGTCACTCCTATGGCAGGCCTTAACAATCCTGAAGGCAGAGTGCTTGGAATCGTGTGAGATGGTGCTCTGGCATGAGCTGAGCCTGTCTGCGGCTTTCGGGATCTATCCCTTAGCCGTTTCCATGATATCGCATACCATATACTCTTAAGTGCATTATAATCCTCGCGGTTAAATGCCAACTCTGGTATCGCTTTATCAAAACATGTCGAGTAAGGTGTCATACGAATTGGAATACTAACCCCTCGCCAATTCTGGCGACGGGGTTAGCATTCCACCCTTCTAGAGGGACACGACATGCATGTAACCCCTAAACCCGGTTAAAGTCAAACAGAGCCTCAGCTCCACAAAATGGATGCTGCCACCGAGACACAAGTCTGCCCTCCTGCTGCTGGGAGTCCTCCCAGAGCAGGAGATAAGGACAAAGGGTTTCCTGCCAGGGGCGGTGCCAGCACCGTCCCAGACAGGGTTTTGTGTATTGTAGGTAGGCAGGGCTTCAGAGGAAGGTGACTGCACGTGGCACCCCGGTGCTCACTGTGCATAGGCTGGCTTAAACCAGTTCCAGGGACACTCCAGACCCTGTGCTGGGGAAAAGCCCGCCAAGGAAGTGGGTGTTACCACCCCCCTCCTGGTCCCACCCCTAGGGCAGGACTTAGTCGCGTGCCAGCCCCCTTTTCCAAGATAAAGGTAGAGACTGGCCCCCTTCCAAATCAGATCATCTTTGGAATCAAGATACCACTTTCCACGAAAGGACTTCACGATTTCCTCCTCAAGATTCTCCCTTGTGGCTAAGGAGTAGTCACCCTGCATCCGCAGGCACCATCCAAGAACACTGCGGTCTGCTGCACGTCCTTCCTCCGGAATCCGACTGCCCAGCTCGACGAGACCCGGCTTCCCTGGCACCTCTGACCTCTACCCACCTCTACAGCACAGCTGAGAACCGTGGGTGCGACGAGACCTCGAGGGACCGGCCATCGCCAAGACTGCACGACTTTTGCACAGCAAGCCCACCGAGTAATTTCCTGGTGAGTGCTTTGGGGTCCGAGAAGCCCCCACCCTGAGCAGCTCCAGCACCGAAGAGCAGCCCCCCAGCATCTCCACGATCGGCGTGGGGCCCTTCTGCTTTCTGCTGCTCACCGCGTTGTTTGGCTACTAGCCCGCTGGCTTGTGGCCTTCCGAACGACGCCCGACGACAACACTGCTGCTGGTCTGGTTGCTCCAGACTGGCCCTTGCTTCCCTCCATCGGAGAAGTACCCTGGACCCTCCTGGTCCGGCTAAGACGCCATTTTAGGTCCACCGCGTGGGCCTTGCATTTGCCAAGGCTTGTTGCCCAATCCTGGGTCCAGCGACGTCGACGTCGACAGCAAGAACCTTCGTGGGACAGCCCCCCTGGAGCAGCGACCCCTCGCTTGACAGGGAACGCCCGAAAGGGATAGCCACGCCCACTGCGAGGCCACGCCCACCCCAGGAGACTACAAATGTGCCGGCCATACCAGCGCAGCGGTCGAGCGCAGCGGGAGCGCCGTTTGCGCGCCGAAGGCGCGCCTAAGGTAAGCCCGTCTGCGCCCGTCCGCGACCGGCCGGGCCCAGGGCCTGACTACATGCCTGTCCCCCCCAGCACAAAGGTAAGCTACTCTCGTAGAGAGCTTCTTGGCCTTAGACCTAGTAAAACCAGCACATGCCCTGCCCCGCCTGATCCGATCATCCCTTACCTCAGCTGTAACAACTGCAAACCGGCGAAGTTATCCCTCCCTAAACCCCGGGTTTCACCGCCTGTCCTGAAAATGGCGACACTTAATTGCAGATCGCTCCCTAAGCATGCCCTGCATATTAATCACCTCATTGTCGACCTTAACCTGGACATACTTTTCTTGACAGAAACGTGGATCACTGAGTTCTCCAAATCAGATATGGCACTGGCTCTCCCGCCTGGCTTTCTCATCTTGTCCCAACCTCGCCCCCTAGGTAGAGGCGGAGGTATTGCCATCATCTTCAGGGACCACTTCGCCTGTCGCATCAAGAAAATGGCAACCCCGGAATCAGAGAGCTGTTTCTTCACTTTTCAGCTAACTCCGACCAGCTCCCTATCAGGCCTCCTGGTGTACCGGCCTCCCGGCCACTTCGCCCCTTTTGCTGCATCTCTCTTGGAAATTGTTTCCTCTTCAGCCCACCTGACATCAAACTTTCTTATAACAGGCGACCTCAACATACACTTTGACGACCCTCTGGATATAGGAGCTGATGACCTTATCTGTGACCTGGCTGCCCATGGCTTTCTTCTGGCCAACACCGGTCCAACACATGTGAAAGGGCACCTTCTCGACCCAGTGATCTCGAACATCCCCTCCCTCCAATTTATTAACTCCCAACCGATTCCATGGACGGACCATTTTCTGGTCACTTTCCATATACCGGGGGCTATCAAGAAACCCCATAAAGCCCCTATTCTTACTAAAGACAGATCGTGGGCTAAACTCTCTGCGGTGGACTGGTCCATAGCTCTGGACTCCTCAACCCCGAGCCTTGTGTCCGACCCGTCCGAGGCTGATACCCTAGTCAGAGGCTGGATCTCTTCCTCCCTGGATAGTATCATTCCCATAAAAAATCGTGAGATCAAAGTTAGGACAATGGGACATGCCCCATGGTACACATCCGAACTCCGAGACCTCCGTAAAGAGTGCAAGAAGGCTGAAAGACTGTGGAGGAAAGACTGGGCCCACAGCAATAAAGACACCTACAACACAGCGGTAAGACGCTACAAATCGGCCATTAAACTAGCCAAGACCACCTACTATGATAACAGAATCAAAAATGCGGCCAATTCGGCCAAAGAATCCTTCCTGATAGTAAAGGAATTGCTCAACATCCCCTCAGCCCCCGCTACATCTCCCCCCCCTCCGGATAGAAGCAAGGACTTAGCCGCATATTTTGATTCCAAAATCACGCGGATATTGGAGTCCCTACCCCCTATCAGCCCCCCTATCCCGGCTGATATAAATGTCTGCCCCACCAGCCCGCGGCTGTCCGTCTTCAGAGGAGTCTCCCTCGATGAGGTCACCACCGTGCTGGCAAAAATGAGAAGCGGATCCCCTTTGGACCCGGCACCTGTTAGATTCTTAAAAACTGTGTCTCTCAGCATATCTCCCACCATTAGGGACCTGATTAACACCTCCCTTGCCCAAGGCATAGTGCCTTCCACATGGAAGGGCGCAGTCGTCAAGGCCTTGCTGAAAAAGCCCCATCTGAATCCGGACGATATGGCCAACTATAGACCCATATCGCTCCTCCCTTGCTTCAGCAAGCTGGCTGAGAAATTAGTCAACATGCAACTCTCCCAATTTCTTGAGACCAATAAAATCCTACGTCAGTCCCAAACCGGATTCCGGCCGGGTCAAGGCACAGACACTGCACTCCTCTCCGTCATCGAGGAGGCAAGATGCATACTGGATTCAGGAGGATCAGTGGCAGTGATCCTCCTGGACCTTAGCGCTGCCTTCGACACGGTGGATCACCGTGTCCTCCTCCATCGCCTGACTAAGGCAGGAATTGTGGGAACCGCTCATGCTTGGATCAAATCCTTCCTTTCGGGTCGCTCATTTCAGGTGTGGGACGGCAACTCCCGCTCAGACCCTCACCCTCTCTCATGCGGAGTGCCCCAGGGGTCTTCGCTTAGTCCCACCCTGTTTAATGTCTACATGGCCCCGTTAGAAGATGTTGTGACCCCCTACGGGATAAAAATAGTCAACTATGCAGACGACACCCAACTCGTCGTCTCTCTTTCCCATCTGGACAACAATCCAGAAATCCTACTTAACTGCCTTCAAGATATATATACCTGGATGTGCGAATCCTCTCTGAAGCTGAACGGGACAAAAACAGAAATCATGCTTTTGGGCAATAAATGGTCCTCCATCCCCCCAACAGTCTGGCCGGATACTTTCGGCGATATCCCCACTCCCAAGACAGAAATCAAAACGTTGGGTTTTTGGCTGGAGCAGGACCTCTCCTTGAAGACCCAGGCAGCCAAGACCGCTGGGACTTGCTTTGGCCTTCTCAGATCAACTCGCAAGATCCTTCCCCTCCTCCCCCCCCTGTCCAGGAAACTCCTAGTCCAAGGGCTTATCCTAGCACGTTTGGACTATGGCAACGCCGCTTACCTCGGCGCGCCTGAAACCACCCTGACCAAACTCCAACAAGCACAAAATGCCGCAGCGAGACTCATTCTGAACCTTCCTCCCAGAGCCCCGACCAAACCGGCCCTTAAATCTCTGCACTGGCTTCCCGTCGGCCAGCGAGTGGAGTTCAAGGCCATGTGCACTACACACAAACTCATCAATGGGGCTGGACCTGCCGCTCTCAAGGACATGATCACCCCCTATAAAGCCCCTAGAAACCTCCGCTCTGACAATGAACATCTGGCCATAGTTCCAAGATTTAAGAAGTCTCGTACCGGTGGCCGCCGCTTCTCGGTTAAGGCCTCGGCTAACTGGAACGCTCTTCCTCGCATGCTGCGACTCGAACCTAGTCACGCCCTCTTCCGTAGGAAACTTAAAACCTTCCTTTTCCCCAAATAGTTCCTGATCTCCCCTTACTGGATTTCACTACCCTATAGCGCGGGGATGCCCTCGGGTCACCAGGCGCTCTATAAATCATAGAATCATAGAATCAATCAATCACAGCTCGCACCTCCATCCTGGTCGCCGACAACGCCTCCTGGTCCGAGAGACTGCAGAGCCCAGCAGCGCCCACTCACCTGACTGCGGTGACTTCGCCCGGTGCCATCCTGGTGCCCACTTAATCACTGGCTAGTGATTCAAGAACTTGGTCCCCTCTGCTTTCAGGTTTCCTTCTTCCTTGATCCAGGCTTGGATCCATCGAACTTTCCTTCACTGGTCGCCTGCCAGCAACTTCCTTCTTCCAGGCTCCTGGTCCGGCAACGAGATCCCCGACGTCTTTTCAGACCTATGCAGCTGCAGCCCCTGGGCTAGGTAACTTCGGCACTTCGGTGTCCCAGCATAGCCTCACTATCCAAGGGTCAGGATCCACTGTCGTTTTCTCCCTACCAGGTCGGGTTCGCCCGTGAACACTAACTTTGTGAATTCTAGCTTCCATAGACTTTGTCCCGCATCCCGCGTGAGAGTGCACACTCTGCACCCGAGTCCCCTAGGTCTCCTAGAAGTAATCTAACGATTCCCTAGTCAAGTCCTAGCGATTCCAAAGCCTATTAGTACTGTACTTACCTGCTAGTAATCTCGCATTCCACTTTTAAAGTATATGGTTTTTCGTGCCCCTCGGGCATTTGTGTATAACGTGCTAACTTAAGTATTTTCATAAGAGTTTTGTTGTGTGCTTAGCACCCTGTCCTCATAAAGAGTACAGGGTTGTTGTGATTCTAATAAATACATTGTTTATTTTCATAACACTTGTGTGGTGTCCTTTCACTGGGTGTTCAAGGGGTAATGTGATGGTAAAACAGCTGGCTTAACACGCCCTCTAGAGTCTTAGCCTTAGACTGCTCGTATCCATGCTACTAGGATAGCTGGTCTATAAGGTTGACTTACAACCAATCATCAATGAGGGTTGTTTGGACTGATATATAGTGATCACTAGAATAGTGAACACTGCACATCAGGCCAACTTCTCACAATCATCTTGGGCACCTAGGCACAAGGTTTCCTGTAACTGGATCACCTATCTTGGGCACCTAGGCACAAGGTGTCCTGTAACGGAATTCCTTTACTTTGACACCTTGGTACGTGCTGTCCTTTAATTGGATCGGTTCCCTTTGGCACCAAGGTACAAAATGCCCTGTAACTAGTTCGCTCACCTTTGGCACCTAGGTACAAGGTGTCCACGGGCACTAGGTGTTCTGTAGTGGGATAATTCGTCTTTGACACATAGGCAGCATAGTGTCTTCTAATAGGAAAGCTCACTTTGGGCACCTAGGCACAAGGTGTCCTGTAATGGGATCACTTGCTTTGGACACCTGGGCACAGAGTGTCAGTAAACAGGCCCGGGCACCAAAATAAAAGTGGCTCCATTAGTAAATTAGAAAGCTAGAAAAGTGACCATGCTTGCAAGTTGAGGCAGTTTCAAACTTGCAAAGACATACTGTATAGGTATTTTGCAAGGCATGGAAGTCTGCCCAGGTTTGAGCATGATGCAGACAATGTTTTAATATTAGGGCAAACAACAGGAAAAATACGGCTCCGCAGACCATAAAACAGGTCCACAAACAGCCAAAAAATACCGCCCCCCCACACTGACCTGTCAGACCAGCCCATCGGGCACTGCCTGTTTGCCAAATTAGCCAGTCTGGCCCTGGTGTTTTCCAACAGGATTTCTCCTCTCCCATGTGTTCGAACACTGACGGCCTAGTACTGCGCCATCTTGGGCATGAATGTAATGAGTTTGCTTTTAATAGCACTAAAGTTAGACTGGCAGAGCTCTATTTTCTGCGTAGTCATCTACATAGGATTCCTTTATACCCTTTACGCATTTCAACATTCAAGCCTCTCTAGGGAATCTAATCCTCGTAAATTGTCTGTGCCACAGCGATATTTAATAACTTCGCATAAATAATTATTGAAACTACTGAAATACTTCAAATGATTACTTTTGGGAGTCAATAGTGAAATGCATATCCATATGTATAACGTTACATAAATTAACATTAACATGCCTAATATGATTACATGCATCTAGTGAAAGGGTATTTATTATGGAAGCATGTCTTTCAGGGCCCCTTCAATGCATGTGGTAATACGGGATCTCAAAATCCAATCACACATCATCTAACAACTGGGCTGAAACCCAATCATACATTATCTAACAGGGTTGACATCCACTCAGACATCATTTATTGGCCATTTGGCAAATTATATCACAGTAGGTCTCAGCACCCAAGAATACATCATCAAACAAAGGTAAACACTGTAATGCCTACTGTTTCTGATTGTTAGGGATGCAGGACTGGGTCTAGAGATTTTTTTGTTCTGTAACTGGGTGACCTCATTCATCAAGAGGTGCATACTATAATCCAAAACCCAGACAGGCATCATAAACAAAGAACTTGCCCATATGTAAAACACAAACAGACATCATCAAATGAACATTATGGAATCCAAACCCCAGTATCAAACAAAGGAATAATCGTGAATCCAAAACCCTACTGGGCCTCATCAAAACAACAGACATTCAGGAATACCAAATAAAACAATATTTTGGCATTTAAACCCCATCATCATCAAACAAAGGAACATTTTGGAATCTAAAGAACAAGTAACTTACTTTCTGTAATGCTCTTTCTAGTGTATAATCCAACTGCAGATTCCTCACCCTGAACGCTCCCAAGGAGGTCAGAAGAGATCCAGAAACCACTCCCCAGCAGCCATTCCGGTGACTGTGAAGCTCTGTGTTGGCCCTGCACCGTCCAGAAGTGAGGGAGCAGAGCCGCACAAAAGCGCAACCCCTACACGCTGAAGTCACTTTTCTATTTCCTTTTCCACAGAACGCAAACAATTGTTGGCACCAGTATGCTAATCTACGATTCGGGACTTTTTTAGATGTTAAAAAGAGGCCACTCCATAGAATAGGGAGGTAGGAGGGTGGTGAGAAATCTGCGGTTAGGTAGCGCATCTACCAGAAAGAGAGTTACTAAGGGTAAGTAACTTGTTCATTCCACACTTTAGAATAGATACCAAGGCTGTAACTCCAAAGAGGAGGGTCTATAGTGTTGATGCAGACCAAAAAGTCTCTGCAGGACTGTTATAACTGTCATATATTTTGTGTTTAGTTATCCCCCTTTAATTATATGTGTATATGCTTCAAATATAAATGCACATTACTTAATATTATTCGTTGCAAAGGGATGATTCAACTTGCTTGGATATATTATTGATGTTTTTCTTCTGAATGGCTTTGAATTTTCTTTTCCTAGAATTTTTTTTTTTTTAAATGAACAGGGTTTCACATAAAATACTAACACAACTTACTTACGGTTTATAAACAATAGGTAAGGTTCCACCTTTGGCATTTGAGGTGCACAAGGCTGGCGCTGTCTGCTCTTTTAATAAACTATTGCGATCCCACAGTGGCAACCCCGTACAAAGCCTCATCTAGTGCTTTCTTCATCTTAAGTCCTGATGTTTTATCCCTGTCCACTCATGGCGGCACAGCACCCCTCTGCGCAAGCCATACCTTGCGACACGCAGAGCACCCATTCTATGTATGCAATGCACTGTGCTTCAACTCCCTACTCTTCAGTCACATATCACAGGTCTTTGAACAGGTAGGGTTACATCATTCAGACTAACAAAACAGCGCAGTGGCCGCCATAACAAAGTGCGGGAGGTGTTCATGAGTTCGAACAGCACTGTATTCAGCATCCTAGTTACAAAGTCAGATCCAATGCGATTTACCTCCCCCCACCCTACACAGACCCCGATCAAAATCTTTTTAATTACAATGAAAGTAGATTGAATTACGCCAGCTGTCTGGGGCTGGAAGAGCTAGCACGGTGAGGAATTGATTCCGGATTTGTACAGCGTTGCGATCCGAGCCGACCTAATTAAATTCCATAATGTGACATTTCCAGGTTAGGCCGCGACGACGGAGGGCTGGAATGGGGTTACAGCGGGATCCGCCGCGCCGAGAAGTCATGCTGATCAAGGGTCTATTTTAATCTCAAATAACATTTAATGCAAGTACTCAGCATGGGTCTATCTGGACTTTCGCTGAGATGAAACAATCATTAAGTAAAAGGTCTCATGAAACTCCATTTTGCAGCAATGGGAAATGTCTGCACGCGCATCGCTTTGGCTATTTGTGTGGTCAGTGCGGATGCCCTCTATGAGGCCTACATTTTGGTGGTAAATCTGAGCTACTATTGACTCATGATTTCTTTGGTGCTGGCTCTGAGTCAGAAATAGCAGCCAATTATCATTCTATTGTCTTTTTTCATTTCATTTTACTCCCATTCAGATGAGGCACAAGCGAACACATTGCTTCTTGAATGTATGTTAGGTCTTGTTTTTAGGTCACATAGTAAAAAAAATGTGGCATGTTCTCATTGTATGATAAACATAAAAATGCGCCTCCCTCTGGGTAATTGAGACACCTCTATAATACCACAATTTGTTGACTAGTCTCGACATGAACAGTTTTCAGACTGCTGGACACATTTTATTTCGGATTACACTCTTGGGCTGCTTTAATATTGCCTCTTTAGATCCTCAGATGCTGACAATGTTTTACCAACTTTGGATGTAACCTCTCTTGAGACCTTTGTGATATCTCAGCAACAGGCAACATCTGGGTAGCAGTGCACTTTATCAGCTGTCCAGTTCATTTTCAATATTTTGCACTAAATAGAACTTTATCTACCTTTTCGAGTCTTTCTAGTAAGAAAAAAACGTTAAATGGCTTCCTTTAAACAAACATGGGAATTAAGGAAAAAAACCTGAGCCTCTGAATTTGTATATTCTATTCCATGACACTGGCTATCGTGTGGAGATCAGAGACAGTCTCTGCAATTAACAGCCCCAAAAGCTCATTCAGTTCAATATTCTTCTGGTTAGCACACCTTCCAAAACTCAGTAATTGCAATCTTCTGTCTTTTCCTTGGACTTTCTGCTCTTTGCACTTTTTGCACTTTGAAGAGTCGCCCCTACCTTTTCCTAGCTTGAGGCCACTGTAAGGACCGGCTCATTATGAGACCACGGACCTAAGAAAATCACAGAGAACCCATCCTTCTAGACCTCAAATCTGAGAGAGACCTATTCAGATTTTGAGAGAGTAAATGTTGACATATTAAACAAAGCCTAATGGAAATTAAATCCCTCAGTAAAGAGGACTTCCTCAAGAAATACCTACATCCTCAGTCTGCTCCAGAAGTCCCTTGCCACTCTGAAGAGTATGCAGCCGACTGTAAACATAGAACTTGACACTGTATGTCCAGTTTTTAAAATATAGATTCAACCTGAAACTGCCTTGCGGGAATGAGAACTGTGAACTGCGCTTGCTACTTTCTCTGTATGACCTTAGAAATGGTCGAGTCAAAACACTGAGGGGCCGAATACCATGGCAGTCCGACCACAACCGATGGCTCGTCGGTTGCGGTCTGACCGCCATCTTCTGCTGCGGTCCGACTGAAAATTACAATGCGGGCGGTCTGAGGCAGAAGGCGGAGGGACCGTCCGATGCTATCCGACGGGCTCCATGAATCAGTCGATGCGTCGGAAACCCTTCATAATACCTTAATGATGGCGGCTCTGTCATTGGGATTATAATGTTGGTTTCCGAAGGAAACAGCCACTTCAACGCAGCTGTTTCCACGCATACCCTTAACCACACATGCATTACAACGCATGCATGGTTACCACGAATAGCCCTTACCATGCATACCTTTACAACGAGATACGTAGTAAAGGTATGTGTGTTGAAGGTACAAATCTGAAGTACAATGTACAGAAGTCCTCCTACAAAGCTCTTGTTGGATGCTACGGATGTCGAGTGCACACCTGGCATTTAAACAATGATTGAATACTGATTAAATGTGCCTACCAGCACCAAATCTTTCAGCCAAAACATGCGCGATTTCATTCACTTCGAAAAGATCTAATTCAATTAGAAAAAGAAACTCACCAGCATTCTCGGAGTATTTTGTGTGCTACGTTTTTAAACGAACCCTTCTAAACATGAGCATGTTGCCTCTTTCCATAGCCTGGAAAGACACAAAACATTTACTGATAAAAGATGGAGGCTTTCGGCATCGTTAGTGGAAACGGAAAGAGCATTCTGCTTCATCTTACGACGTGCACTGCACTCCGGAAGAGCTTGGAGAGACGTCGTGGAGAGGTAAGGGGATTTTAGTTTGGGGTTGTTTCGTGCAGGGGACAATTTTTAGGGTTCAGGGGAGGGGTATTTTTTTAGAAGGATTGGGGGCCGGGTGCGGGGGTCGCGTAGGGGTATAGGGGAGGGGTATTTTTAAATAAAAAATACGACAGCTGGAGGGAGTGGGCACAAGGGAGCAGTTATAGGAATTGGGACAATGGTCTGAGATAACCTTTAGCATGAATATGCCCTTATCATGCATGGTTGAACAATGAAATTTGTTGTTTAGTTATGCATCGTAAAGGCATGTTCGTAGAAAAGGTTATGGCATTCACGTTGTAACGCATGCATTGTACAGGTATGCGTTGCAACGGAATGCGTTGTAACGTCATACAACCGGTTTCCGACAGCCATTCCATGTAGGCCTTCCCGCCATGGAAAGGCTGTTGGAAAGTGACATTGTTGGCCCCTACCAGGGCCCCCTTCACACCTGGCCCTCTGCTCTAGGGCCTGGGGGGCACCAATGGTGCCCCCCTAAACATGCCTGCACAGTGTGTGTTCGAAAACATACATTTTTCAATGGAAGCTACAGCTGCTGGCCTTTCACACAAGCTTCTATTGAAAAATTAATGATCCCGACTGCCCTGTAGGCGGTCGCATCCAAATACTGCGGTCAGAACCACCGACCTAAGGTCTGCAACGGTGTCAGAAGGTCATGTCCACCCAACAACGTAGTAAGCCCCTGAGTTGGGATCTCAGGTCCCTCTTGTACATGGGAGGAAAACCTTGCACACAATTTCCGAGATCACCACTGCAAAACTCAATATTCTTACAATAATTAAGCACATTCC